>NC_056055.1:32357500-32982500 GCF_016772045.2 Ovis aries | reverse complement strand
TGGTTGATAAAGGGGAGAGGTAAGGAATATTAAAATTCAATAAGGAATAACACTTGGTACCTAACATCTCTCTGCAGAGTTGATTTAGAAATCTGTAGTTCAGGCTTCCGCTTATATTTTTACGATACCTGGACTAGCGTTGTTGAATTTTGTCCTGAGTCTTCCTATTTTTTGTTTTTCCAGAAACAGGGCCCTTTGTGGTTGCCATGTTCTTTAGAACATTAATGTTTCATTCAGATTATAGTTGAATCTGCCTGACATGGTATTCATTCTCTCAAGGGGCTCTGAACATCCTTGTTGTGATCCATTGTGTGTGAATGGGAAAGTTTTTAATCTCAGGGGATGATGTTATTTCCTCACTTCCAATTTCTTGGAAACAAGGGACCATTACAAACCCAAAAGTTGGCAAAGAAAGCAGTATAACCCGTTTACGGAGATACTGTATTCTTCAACAAAACATACCTGCATGTCACTTCTTTGGTAAAAATAACAATTGATTAATATTTTCATCAGTACAAGTTCTGAAGAGTCATGCAAGGGACAGGCATGTCCAAAAGAAACTGTCACACACCTGCTCAAGGGATCATGGACTCTGTTCACTATAGCAGAGTTTGTTACAACAAAAATTGAAAATGACTTAAATATCCACTGAAAGAAGAGTGGATAAAACAGTCATCATATATTCAGACAAAGAAAACCAATCATTAAAATAAGTTATTTAGTACTCATGTATCAATATAGATATATCTAGAAAGTTAATCAGGGAGAAAAGGAAGCCGCGGAAGAAAACGGATAGTATGAGACCCTTTCTATATTTTAAAACTCTCAGAACGATACTGTAATTAGTTTATGGAAACATACACATGTGATTTTAAAAAAATATTTAAGTATATCCAACAATTTCTCAGTAGTGTGTCTTATTCTGGGAAACTAGGGAAGGGAATAGGAATCGGGTGGGCTAAGAAGAGCAGTTAAGCTCTATCTATAGTTTCATTTCTTCAAAAAATCTGATGAAATATACAAAATATGAATAGTTGCATAAATCTAGGTGGCAAGTGCATTGGTTATTGTTATACTCATTCATGTATTTTCTATGTTTAAATATTCCATAATAAAATTTTAAAAAGAAAAAGGTATTTACGTGGTATGGAAAAAGTGATCACAGAAAAATATGTATTGTCTGATATAATTTATGAAAACCTTGAACATAGAAATGTGTGTTCATATTAAGAATATATGTGTGTGTGTATATATATATTATATAGTTATAAATGCATGGAATAAAGTCTAAATGATGAATCACCAAGCTGTTACTTGTAGTGATCTACTGGCAAGAGAGAAATGGGTATATCTGTGGGTAAAGGGTACTTTTACTTAAAAAAACTCTATATACTTCTCAAATTTTTAAAAATATACATAAAGCATGTGTTGATGTACTACATAATTTAAAAATTAAATGCAAATCTACCTTCCTTCTACAGAAATGAGGAACAACAGCAGCAATGCATACATCTTCCAAGGTCTTCAGAATCTCTCTAGTGAATTTTCGAATTTAAATCAAACCAGTTCTTTATAGATCAGGAGACCTACTATAACTCCTAAGACCCCAAATAAAGGCCACGGTAACATTGTTTCAATGGCTATTCCTAAAGATGGGAGAAGGTTGAAAGACTGTAGATCCAATTAGGGCTAGACCAACCAGGGAACAGGCAACACTGGGGAGAGAGATAGTAGTTCAGAATCAAGTAGTGTCTCTGAAGCCACTTGGACCCCGTGACTGAGTACAATGTTCTAACACAATCTCAGAAGACGGCAAAAGCCTTGAAGCTTGCAGGACTACTTTCTTGCAAGGTGGGATGCCCTCTGACTTCACTTCCTTCCTTAATCTCCTAGTCCCTTGGGTGGATTATCTCACCTGCCTATCTGGTGGGACCCCAACCTCTGTTCCTGGACTCCTGGCCCCAGGGCAGAGGGCTAGTGGAAGGCTTCAAGCTGCACAGCTGTAGGCCATAGTGTCCCCACCTCAGACTCAGTTGGGGCCCCAGCACTACTCAGGACATCCTCATATTATTCGTGTCTTAGGGCTGTCCCACCTCTGTAGTGGTTATTTCAAACTTTCTGTAATGCTTCAAGTCTTACCCTCACCAGATACTCTCAATTCCTTCTTCACAAAGAATTAAAAAATACAGCAAACCGTCCTCAATTTCTAGCAGCACATTAAATACATCTGCACTGTGTCCATAGTGCCTCCCATCTCTCCTTGAGGCTCTGAGCCACCTCCTATCATCTTAGCAACCCCACACCATCAGCTCTGTCTCCTCTCACCTTTGTCTTCAACATTACCCTGACTGTTTCCCAGCAGCACTGAAACACATTCACGTCTCTAATCTTTGACTAAGGGGTCCTCTTTAACCTCATTCACCTCTACCTGGAACTTTTTCTTCACCTTCAAGCGCACTGGGTTCTCTCTCCCAGGTTACCCGGTCCTAATTGTCTTAATACTGCACCTCCATCTCATTACTTGTACTAGTCAGAAGCCAAGGCATCCTTTGAATCTTCATCCCTCTCTGGAATCTTCTCACCCTGCCCCTCTTCAGATCCCCTTGTCCCATCAAAGAATATCTGTTCTTGATGGTACTTTGTCATTTTTGAAGCTTCAGGACAGGTCCTAAATTTATTAACAAGGTTTATGGAAGTGCCCAGAAGCAGTTCAGTCACCATTGCTGAGAACTGTGGGTGGTTCCTCACTAGCTGCCTCAGAAACAAGGTCATCTGGAAAGAGATGACTTAATTTTCTACCAAAGAATTATCCTGGTTTCATAAAAGAAAGCTGAATTCTACCTCCAAATGTGTGTTTGATCATTTTTCTTGTGAAATGATAAGCCAGGTGTTTTTGTTTGAGTGGCTCCAGGATCCGTAGCACCTGACCTCAGATGTCAGCCCTGATGGAAGGCTTCTCTGAGGGAACAATGCATCTTGCTCACCACAGCATCATAAGCTTGTTGTTTACAGGCCTAGTTTCTCTGTCAGATGGTGAGAGGGACCATCTCTTCATGCCATTGTCTTGCTATGCTCTGGCAATGGTTCCAGACTGGGGATAATGGGGGAATGGTTTATTCCAATTTGGGGAATAATGAGAACGTGTGACTAGACAAATCTGGATTCAGAAACCATCTCCATTTCTGATGAATTGTATAACTTGGACCAGGAACTAATTTCCCTAAGTCTCAGCTTTCTCATTTATAAATTGAGAGAGAAATAATGTCTACTTTAGAGATTGGTGTAAGGGTGTTTTATCTGTGGTAAATGACTGAAAAATAATAACTATTATTAACTATTATTCCATTATGATTAGTTGGTACACACTAGGGTTAGGGCCAGTGTATAACTTTGTGATATTATGTTTGGTTTCCTTGAATGAGGAAAATGACATTTCTTCTGAGTTTTCAGTTGGGCTACCCCATAATTGCCCTATAGGCCAAGATCCTATTATATATCAACTTAATCTGTGTTATCTGATCATGTACAAAAGCTTTAGCATAACCAATCTCTATACCTTCCAACTGCAAACCACTCTTTGGAAGGAAAAAAACAATGTGTTCTTGCTGACATTTCTATGGCTATGTAACAGGAGCCCTTGGTTCAGCTCTAGTTGGAGGTGGAGGAGGGTGGCTGGGTGTTTAAAGGACCCCGGGATGAACAGAAATATCATCTGGAGAACAAATTTTCTGTCCTCCCACTGATTTTC
This sequence comes from Ovis aries, assembly GCF_016772045.2. NCBI lineage: Eukaryota > Metazoa > Chordata > Mammalia > Artiodactyla > Bovidae > Ovis > Ovis aries. The sequence goes on along the minus strand of NC_056055.1, from coordinate 32,978,752 downwards.
TTGCCTTTCTTTTTCTTTTCTTTCCTTCCTGTGTTTGGTGTGTGAAAGAGGATAAAAGGAATAAAGGAGAAAAGACAGGAAAAAATGTGGATTCTCTTTGAAGGTTCCCAGAAGCAAATCCTCTAATTTCTGAGGTGGGGTTGGATCACATTCCACTCATCAGTGGGATGGTGGTGCTCTCTGGATAACAACTGCTCTCACGGGCAGGGTGAGGGTGAGGGGCAGGGACTGTGAAAAATAAACACCATTCTGCTGCTGTCACCTGGCCCCTGCCTCTACATTTCTGGGAGAAAAGCTGGGAAACTGGCTCCCAGACTGTTCAATTTTGCAGATTCAGAAAATTTTAAAAATAAATTGAGAACGATGGAAGTCTGGAAAGTTTCAAGTTAAAAAAAAAAAACTTTAAAGATTAAAAATTAAAAGTTTAAAACAACTGGTATCAACTCTCACCACTGTTTAACAAAAGAAAGCACATTTTAATGCCAAAAAATTAAGTAAAAATATATTCTTAGGATAAAAGAAAGCCTTTTGCAGAAAATGGAAATTGTAGTTTCAAGCTTGCAGTTCTTTTTCTCCTCCTCCTCTCTCCATCCATCCTCCATCCAGTTATTGAGTTATTGTATGTCTACCTAAATATTTATATAATGCTATGCTATGCTCCTATTTCTCTGTGTATATTTCATTATGAACTAGCTTCAGTCCTCAGAACAGGAGTTGAGAACTTTGGAGGCTAACTACTACAAAATTTAAAGATGACTATTCTGAAACACCAAATTTAAATGGCTAGACTGGTTGTACAACTAGAGGCAGAATAAGAGCTAGGGCCAGGCCTCAGATTCCTGGTCTTAAAACCAGATGTACTGCCTGTCATCAGCAAAGGCACGGTCAGCATTCAAATATCTGTTGAACAGGGCTCTTATCCACCCAGAAACTCTGAGTGGCCACTTCAGACACTCTCTTCTGTTACATCTCCAATCTTGCCTTCACAGACCATAGTCCTCTTCCTCCCTGGCCTCCCCTGACATGGGCTCTGCTGGTTAAGGGTGCCCCACATTGTAGTGCCTGGTCCCAGGGTGGGAGGCAAGTTGCTTGCTACTCCCGCTCCTCCAACCCTCGGAGATACCACATCTGCACAGTTCTGAAATGATCCCTCTATCCTGTAATTCCTCCCTGGCCCCAGAGATCTCATTCAGCCCTTCATCATTTCCTCCTCAGAACTGTTGCAGTTGTCTCCTTATTGGTCCTCCTAGCTCCAGGTGTTCTTTTACTCTATTCTTCAAAACAAAATATTATAAAACAAATAGCGACAAGAAAACAACAGCAGCAGTAAATTGTGATGATTCCTGGCTGCTTCCACTGGAAAATTCTCTCCTGCTCTCCTCTCTGAGCACCATGTCTGAGCCTCACCCAGTTACTGGCCCTTCCAGACCATGTGCTTCTGAGCCTTGGCTCTGCCATTCCTTTGGCCTGGAATACCCTTCCTTGCCTTTTCTGCTTTAAAAAGTTCCCACTCCCTCAATGCTCACTTTGAATGTCACTCTAATGCCGCTTCATTTCTTTTTTTCCAGCAGAATTAATTTCTCTCTCCTCTATGTGCCCATAACTCATAACACCACTATCCTTGAGTGAATATCAGGAATTATCATGGCCAGTTGTGTATTCCTCCTTCACAATAAACCATAAGCTCACTGAACCAATGTTTGAGGTTCTTTCCATCACGATATCTCTCCAGCATCTAGCTCTGCACCTGGTCCGAATGGGCATAAAATGGGGTGGGGGAATGAATGAAGAGGTCTAACTACATCTCTTTTAGGAAGTATGGAAGCAGACCTGGAGAGGATCTATAGGCTGGATTTAATGTCTGGATATTTAAGAACTGAGTAGGAAGAGATCTGAAGTGAGAAACTTGGTTGGGGATGTGGGGGAAGTTTCCCAGGTTGGAGCTTTCTTTTTGGCAGTTGAAATATGGAAACTTTACACTCTGGGAATGAAGCACCTTCTTGTCAGTGGAGCCAAAATAGTCACCCAGGTTTATTAGAGGTTGAAAGACGCTGAGACAAACCGCCTTAATCCTACATCTGTTTGTAGGATTTTTTATTAAATTAAAATTAATAATTAACAATGAACAGACTAGATATTTATATCAAAAGCAGTTTGCTTTTACTATCAGGCAAATGTTAAAGAATAACAAAGTGTGAGGTATTCTGATGCTATCTAACAGAGGAAACTGTGCATGCTGTAGAGAGACTCAGCAGGCTGCAGAGTTTCAGGAGGCCAGTGGGAAAGTGGGTCTGCCTCTGTAAATTACTATCTTGTAATCAAAGCCAAAGACTCCAATAGGAAGTAGTAGAATGCCTGAGCTCTGCTATCTGGTATCTAAGTGTGGTCAGGTCATTTGAACTCCATTAGCTTCAATGCCTTCTGTAAAATGGGAATAATGACAGCATATCCCTCACAGGATCATTTTAATAATGTAATAAGGTAACATGGGACTTCCCAGGTGGCTCAGTGGTAACGAATCTTACTACCAAAGCAAGAGGTGCTGGAGAAATGGGTTCCATCCCTGAGTCAAGAAGAGTCGCTGGAGGAGGAAATAGCAACTCACTCTAATATTCTTGCTGGGAAATCCCATGGACAGAGGAGGCTGGTGGGCTATAGTCCATGGGGTTGCAAAGAGTCGGAAATGGCTGAGCACGCACACACCTCAATAATATAACATGTGAAATGTATCTAGCTAGTTCCTACAGAACAGTGGCGCTCACAAACAGAAATTTGTGCATGCCAGGACCCAGGAGAAAGGAGCAGTGACCCCGCAAGTGACTGACTCAGACTTGCTGTGAGTGTCCAGAAGACTCCAGCGGAGGCGTGGGTCAGTGGTGGCCTGCTGCAGGGTTGGGGCACTGAGTGTAGCAGGGCACATAGGGGTCTTTTCAAGGAGGTTGCCATTATCTTCATAACCTCCACCATAGTTTCATCCATCAGTTAAGTCACTCAGCCGTGTCTGACTCTTTGCAACCCCGTGAACTGCAGTACGCCAGGCCTCCCTGTTCATCATCAACTCCAGGAGTTCACCAAACTGATGTCCATTGAGTCGGTGATGTCATCAAACCATCTCATCTTCTGTCATCCCCTTTTCCTCCTGCCCTCAATCTTTCCCAGCATCAGGGTCTTTTCAAGTAAGTCAGCTCTTCGCATCAGGTGGCCAAAGTATTGGAGTTTCAGCTTCAGCATCAGTCTCTCCAATGAACACCCAGGGCCGATCTCCATTAGGATGGACTGGTTGGATCTTCTCGCAGTCCAAGGGACTCGCAAGAGTCTTCTTAAACACCACAGTTCAAAAGCATCAATTCTTCTGTGCTCAGCTTTCTTTATAGTCCAACTCTTACATCCATACATGACCATTGGAAAAACCATAGCCTTGACTAGATGGACCTTTGTTGGCAAAGTAATGTCTCTGCTTTTTAATATGCTGTCTAGGTTGGTCATAACTTTCCTTCCAAGGAGTAAACGTCTTTTAATTTCATGGCTACAATCACCATCTGCACCACCATAGTTTGGCTCCAGGTAAATAACAGGAAGGGAACACAGCCCCACCCATTAACAGAAAATTGGATTAAAGATTTACTGAGGATGGCCCGGCCCATCAGAACAAGACCCAATTTTCCCCTCAGTCAGTCTCTCCCATCAGGAAGCTTCCATAAGCCTCTTATCCTTTTCTATCAGAGGGCAGACTGTATGAAAATCACAATCACAGGAAACTAACCAATCTGATCACATGGACCACAGACTGTCTAACTCAGTGAAACTATGAGCCATGCCATGTAGGTCCACCCAAGACGGACGGGTCATGGTGGAGAGGTCTGACAGAATGTGGTCCACTGTAGAAGGGAATGGAAAACCACTTCAGCATTCTTGCCTTGAGAACCCCATGAACAATATGAAAAGGCAAAAAGATAGGACACTGAAAGATGAACTCCCCAGGTCAGTAGCTGCCCAATATGCTGCTAAAGATCAGTGGAGATATAACACCAGAAAGAATGAAGAGACAGAGCCAAAGTAAAAACAACCCCAGTTGTGGATGGGACTGGTGACAGAAGTAAAGTCCGATGTTGTAAAGAGTGATATTGCATAGGAACCTAGAATGTTAGTTCCATGAATCGAGGCAAATTGAAAGTGGTCAAACAGGAGATGGCAAGAGAGAAAATTGACATTTTAGGAAGCAGCGAACTAAAATGGACTGGAATGGGTGAATTTAACTCAGATGACCATTATATCTACTACTGTGCCAAGAATCCCTTAGAAGAAATGAAGTAGCCATCATATAGTCAACAAAAGTGTCTGAAATGCAGTACTTTGATGCAATCTGAAAAATGACCAAAGGATCTCTATTCGTTTCCAAGGAAAACCATACAATATCATAGTAATCCAAGTCTATGCCCCAACCAGTAATGCTGAAGAATCTGAAGTTGAAGGGTTCTATGAAGACCTACAAGATCTTCTAGAACTAACACCCTCAAAAGATGTCTTTTCATTATAGGGGACTGGAATGCAAAAGTAGGAAGAAAAGAGATACCTGGAGTAACAGCCAAATTTGGCCTTGGAGAACAAAAAGAAGCAGGTCAAAGGCTAATAGAGTTTTGCCAAGAGAATGCACTCGTCATAGCAAACACCCTCTTCCAACAACACAAGAGAAGACTCTACACATGGACATCACCAGATGGTCAATACTAAAATCAGATTGATTATATTCTTTGCAGCCAAAGATGGAGTTCTGTACAGTCAGCAAATCAAGACTGGGAGCTGACTGTGATCAGATCATGAACTTCTTATGGCAAAATTCAGACTTAAATGGAAGAAAGTAGGGAAGACCAATAAACCATTCAGGTATGACCTAAATCAAATCCCTTAGAATTATACAGTGGAAGTGACAAACAGATGCAAGGGATTAGATCTGATAGAGTGCTGAAGAACTATAGATGGAGGTTCATGACATTGTACAGGAGACAGGGATCAAGACCATCCCCAAGAAAAGAAATGCAAAAGGTAAAATGTTTGTCTCAGGAGGCCTTACAAAAGCTTAGAAAAGAAGAGAAGCTAAAGGCAAAGGAGAAAAGGAAAGATATACCCATTTGAATACAGAGTTGCAAAGAATACCAAAGAGAGATAAGAAAGCCTTCTTCAGTGATCAGTGCAAAGAAAGAGAGGAAAACAGTAGAATGGGAAAGACTAGAGATCTTTTCAAGAAAATTAGAGATACCAAGGGGATATTTCATGCAAATTGAGCCCACTAAAGGACAGAAATGGTATCGACTTAACAGAAGCAGAAAATAAGAAGAGGTGGCCAGAATAAATGAAAAATGATACAAAAAAATTCTTCATGACCCAGGTAATCACGATGGTGTGATGACCTAGAGCCAGACATCCTGGAATGTGAAGTCAAATAGGCCTAAGAAGCATCACTATGAACAAAGCTAGTGGAGGTGATGGAATTCCAGTGGAGCTAATTCAAATTCTAAAAGGTGATGCTATTATAGTGTTGCACTCAATATGCCAGCAAATTTGGAAAGCTCAGCAGTGGCCACAGGACTGGAAAAGATCCTTTTTCATTCCAATCCCAAAGAAAGGCAATGCCAAAGAATATTCATACTACCACACAATTGTACTCTATCTCACACTCTAGGAAGGTAATGCTCAAAATTCTCCAAGCCAGGCTTCAAAAGTACCTGAACTGTGAACTTCCAGATGTTCAAGCTGGATTTAAAACAGGTAGAGGAACCAGGGACCAAATTGCCAACATCCACTGGATCATCAAAAGCAAGAGAGTTCCAGACAAACATCTATTACTGCTTTATTGACTATGTCAAAGCCTTTGACTGTGTGGATCACAATAAACTGTGGAAAATTCTGAAAGAGATGAGAATACCACCTGACCTGCCTCCTGAGAAATCTGTGTGCAGGTCAAAGCAACAGTTGGAACTGTACATGGGACAACAGACTGACTCCAAATCAGGAAAGGAGTATGTCAAGGCTGCTTATTTAACTTATATGCAGGGTACATCATGAGAAATGCTGGGCTGGAGGAAGCACAAGCTGGAATCAACATTGCCGGGAGAAATATCAATAACATCAGATATGCAGATGACACCACCCTTATGGCAGAAAGTGAAGAAGAGATAAAGAGCTTCTTGATGAAAGTGAAAGGAGGAGTTTAAAAGTTGGCTTAAAACTCAACATTCAGAAAACTAAGATCATGGCATACGGTCCCATCAATGTATGGAAAATAGATGGGGAAACTGAAAACAGTGAGAGACTTTAGTTTTTGGACTTCAAAATCACTGCAGATGGTGACTGTAGCCATGAAATTAAAGATGCTTGCTCCGTGGAAAAACTATGACCAACCTAGAGAGCATCTTTAAAAGCAGAGACATTACTTTGTCAACAAAGGTCTGTTCTAGTCAAAGCCTTGGTTTTTCCAGTGGTCATATATGTATGTGAGAGCTGGACTATAAAGAAAGCTGAGTGCCAGAGAATTGATGCTTTTGAACTGTGGTGCTGGAGAAGACTCTTGAGAGTCCCTTGAACAGCAAGGAGATCCAACCAGTCCATCCTAAAGGAACTCAGTCCTGGATATACATTGGAAGGACTGATGCTGAACCTGAAACTCCAATTCTTTGGCCACCTGATGTGAAGAACTGACTCACTGGAAAAGACCCTGATGCTGGGAAGGATTGAGGGCAGGAGGAGAAGGGGACGACAGAGGATGAGATGGCTGGATGGCATCTCCAACTCAACGGATATGAGTTTGAGTAGACTCTGGGAGTTGGTGATGGACAAGGAAGCCTGGTGTGCTGCAATCCATGGGGTTGCAAAGAGTCAGACATAACTGAGCGACTGAACTGAACTGAACTGATAGGACAGTGAGCCCTCAATTAATATTAATTTTTTTTAAGAGAAGATAAGACATCTTGGATGAAAGTCACAGGGAAACATCTGAAGGTCATAAGTGACCTTGAGTTGAACTAAGCAGCAATGTTAGTAGAAAGGACATGTAACTCTCCAGTCTTCGTCAAGTAAAATGCTCCCTCATAAGATAGGATTCTCTGATGCACGTCTCTTTCCCATCTGCCAACCAGATAGAAAGTATTCAGCAGAGGAGTTAGAGGCTGTGGAAGACAGCCAAGGTGTGGACAGCCTGGGTCCCTGACTCCCTTTGTGGAAGGCTGCCTGCTGAACTGTATGAGCGGGAGAACCAAACTTCTGTCATATTAAGCCATGGAGATGTGGGGTGGTTGGTTATAGCAGCTAGGCTACCCTGACCGTAGCAGTCCTAAGAATGTCACTGCTCTGGAGCTCTGCAGGTGGCGCTAGTAGTAAAGAACCCGCCCGCCATTGCAGGGGACTAAGAGGCATGGGTTTGATACCTGGGTCTGGAAGATCCCCTGGAAAGGACGTGTGAATCCATTCCAGTATTCTTGCCTAGGAAATCCCATCGACAGAAGAGCCCGGTGGGCTACAGTCCATAGTGTCACAAAAAGTCCAACACGACTGAAACGGCTTAGCACGAAGCTCTGCACTTATCAGAGTCTAAACAGAGAAATCATTTCCTGTTTTGATATTTGTGTCAAAAGGCAAGAAGAAGCCAGAGAAAGATGAAAGTTAATCAATATATAGGGAAAAAGGTTGCAGACTTGTCTCTGTTGTTATTCAGTCACTAAGTCACGCCCAACTTTGTGACTCCATGCACTGCAGCACATCAGGCTTCCTAGTCCTCACTATCTCGCAGAGTTTCCCCAAGTTCATGTCCATTGAGTTGGTGATGCTATTCAACCATCTCATCCTCTGCCACCCCCTTCTCCTTTTGCCTTCAATCTTCCCCAGCATCAGGGTCTCTTCCAATGAGTTGGTTCTTCGCATCAGGTGGCCAAAGTATTGGAGCTTCAGCTTCAGTCCTTCCAATGAGTATTCAAGGCTGATTTCCTTTAGTTTAGGGAAAAGTGCTGAGGGCAACCTTATTTTTCTGCTTTAAAATACTACATTTATTGCATTATATCTTTATTTAAATTTTGTATAAAGCCAGCAAACATTTATCTCTTTTTCTTTAAAATTTTATATTGTATACAATATTACATAAGTATAATTAATATAATTATATTTTATATTGGCATATAGTATTACATAAGTTAGAGATACACAATATAGTAATTCACAGTTTTTAAAGGTTATGCTCCATTTATAGTTATTACAAATTATTGGCCATATTCCCTGTGCTGTACAAGAGGACAACTTTACTATACAAATCCTTTACCATTTCAGCATATATAGACCTATATTTGGGCACCCATCCTAAATCTGTGCCAGTGGTTATCAACCCTGGCTGCACGTTATAATTATCTGGAAGATTTAAAAACTATATCCCTTGACCAATTCAGCAGTAAATCACAGACAAGTTCTAGAAGTGCATTTGAGAGTCACTGATTTATTTAAACCATGGGCCACTTCTTTATATGACTTAATTGTTCAGAGTAATAATATCAAACAGACATTCATTTGGAGAATCAGATACACTAGGGAACTCCTTGGCAGAGTGGATTATGGAAAGGATTTGGACTGGGGAGTCAGATGAACCTGGTGTGAAACCAGGTTTGTTTGGTTGAGGACTAACTGATGGGCTTCAAGAAGTTATTTCATTGCTTTTGATCTTCTGTTTCCTCAGCCATAAAATGTACAGGTTTGTAAGGAGAAAAATGAGCTAAAGTCTGTCTCATTGGAAATACAGTAGATACTCAACAAATGGTAGTTATTATCATGCCCACTGTTTATAAACAAAGAATGTCAAATTTACAAGTAACACATTAAAACTGCTAAAGAAAGATTTCCAGAAAAGATACTGGACGATAAGCAATGGTAAATTGTGATTAACTGAACAAAGTGTTCATCATGTTTATTTTAGGATATATAAAGTTCTGTTGACGTTATCTTTATTAAGTGTCTTATCTTTATTGCTTTAACTTAATGAGTATAAAAATATTTATAAGGATCACCAGTGACACCAGTCTGCAAACCCTATTTTTCTACATGCTTCTGACTTAATTCTGAATTCTCTTTTCAAGCACATTGCCTTCCAGTTGAGAGGTAAATACTGCACTTTATTTGCATAAAGGAATAGTTTTAAGATGAAAGTTAACCAAATCAGTCAATTCTCATAAAGCTGGTCTCTGAAATATATAGTGATAGACCCTGATGAGGGTCATGAAAAAACTCAGACACTGACCTTGTTTTCCAGGAGCTTCCAGACTCCAGGGACAGGTTTCGTTGCTGGTGGTGCCCTGGCTGTTCCTTTGTTTGTGTTTTGCTGTTGTGGTTAATTTGCTATTCTATGTCCAACTCTTTGGCAACCCCATGGACTATGACCCTCCAGGCTCTGTCCATGGAATTTCCCAGATAAGAACACTGGAGTGGGTTGCCATTTCCTTCTCCAGGGATATTCCCAAACCAGGTATCAAACCGGAGTCTCCTGCACCAGCAGGCAGATCCTTGACCTCTGAGCCACCAGGGAAGCCACTTGTTTAATTTTACATCATTAAAAATGGCAGCCGAGGATGCAAATCTCTATGTGGCCAATGCCAAAGCAGAGGCGCAGAACACAGGCGTGGCAGGTATCAGAGAGAAAGGTGCTCGTTTTGGTTTGGATATCAGGGAGATTTCCCAAAGGAAACAGCCCAGGGTTCCCGTGGATCAGGGGCTCAGGGAGATTCCACTCTTGGAAAGTACTCTGTGAAGGAATGACCCAGGTGTGTCTGAAGGACAGCAATAGAATCACTTTGTTGGCCATTTAAGCAGGAATGACCTGGACAACACAGTAGGAGATGAGTCTGGTCAGGCCACGGAAACCAGCTTGTCAGGGGTACTGAATCCCAGACTTCTCCTTTGCTACCTGCCACATCTTCACAGGCCATGTAAATTCCTATCTGGCTTCATTCCTCCTTCATATACCCATTCCATATTCCCATTCTGCCTTTTCACTCAGCATATACAATATATGTATTTAAAATATAGTTTTTCTAAACAAGACTTGTGATTTTATAACAGACATTTTCGTTATGAACATCATATTACATTGTATGTCTCATTCTGATTCATATTTTTTTCACTCAATGTAGTGATTGCTACAGGCACATCACAAATAATACTTCCAAATGCTGGATAGCATCTTGTGCCACATTTTAGCATCCACTGTCCCAGGGATGGATAAGGATAAGAGGCTTATGCAAGCTTCCTTATGGGAGAGACTGACTGAAGGGGAAACTGGGTCTTGTTCTGATGGGCCGTGCTCAGTAAATCTTTAATCCAATTTTCTGTTGATGGGTGGGGCTGTGTTCCCATCCTGTTGTTTGACCTGAGGCCAAACTATGGTGGAGGTAATGAAGATAATGGCGACCTCCTTCAAAAGGTCCCCTGCACACACTGCTGCACTCAGTGCCCCCGACCCTGCATCAGGCCCCTGCAGACCCAGGCCTCCACTGGAGACTCGTAGACATTCACAAGCAAGTCTGGGTCAGTCTCTTGTGGGGTCACTGGTCCTTTCTCCTGGGCCCTGGTGCACACAAGGTTTTATTTGTGCCCTCTAGAGTCTGTTTCCCCAGACCTGTGTAAATTCTGGTGGCCCTAGGGTGGGGCTAATGGTGACCTCCTCCAAGAGGGCTTATGCCGTACCCAGGTCTGCTGCACCCAGAGTTCCGGCTGCTGCAGCAGGCCACTGTTGACCCATACCTCCACAGGAGACACTCACCCACTCAAAGGCAGGTCTGGCTCAGTCTCTGGGGTTTATCCTGGTGTGCACAAGGTTTTGTTTGAGTTCTCTGGCAGGAATGGGATTTTATTCTAAACATGATTTCGCCCCTCCTACCATTTTGTTGAGGCTTCCCCTTTGCCCTTGGACGTTAGGTATCTTTTTTTGGTGGAATCCAACATTCTCCTGTTGCCAGCTGTTCAGCACTGAGCTATAATTTTGGAGTTCTCACAGGAGAAGAAGGGTGCATGTCCTTTTAATCTGCCATCTTGGATAGTAAAGTGGATTTAGAAAAGGCAGGGAAACCAGAGATCAAATTGCCAACATCTGTTGGATCATCAGAAAAGCAAGAAAGTTCCAGAAAAACATCTACTTCTGCTTTAATGACTATGCCCTTTAACTGTGTGGATCACAGCAAACTGTGGAAAATTTTCAAGAGATGGGAGTACCAGACCATCTGACCTGCCTCATAAGAAATCTGTATACAGGTCAAGAGGCAACTGTTAAAATTGGATATGGAACAACAGACTGGTTCTAAAGTGGGAAAGGAGTACTCAAGGCTATATATGGTCACCCTGCTTATTTAACTTATATGCACAGTACATCATGAGAAATGTCAGGCTGGAGGAAGCACAAGCTGGAATCAAGATTGCTCAGAAAAATATCAATAACCTCAGATATGCTGATGACACCACCCTTATGGCAGGAAGCAAGAAGAACTAAAGAGCTTCTTGATGAAAGTGAAAGAAGAGAGTAAAACAGTTGGCTTAAAACTCAACATTCAGAAAACGAAGATCATGGCATCTGGTCCCATCACTTCATGGCAAATACATAGAGAAACAATGGAAACAGCGAGAGACTTTGTTTTTAAGACTTCAAAATCATTGCAGATGGTGACTGAAGCCATGAAACTAAAAGACTCTTGCTCCTTGGAAGAAAAGCTATGACCAACCTAAACAGCATATTAAAAAGCAGAGATTCCTTTGTCAACAAGGTCTGTCTAGTCAAAGCTATGGTTTTTCAGTAGTCGTGTGTGGATGTGAGAGTTGACTCATTTGAAAAGACCCTGATGCTGGGAAAGACTAAGGGCAGGAGGAGAAGGGGACAACAGAGGATGAGATGGTTGGATGGCATCAATGACTCGATGGACATGAGTTTGAGAGTTGGGAGTTGGTGATAGACAGGGAAGCCTGGCATGTTGCAATCCATGGGTCACAAAAAGTCAGACACGACAGAGTGACTGACCTGAACTAAACTGTCCCAGTGACGGATGTCTAACTTGACTCTGCTTCTTTGTCACAATCTTCTTATACAACCTGCATGAGACGTTTGGGATACATACTAAGGAAATTAATAGCTGGGTCATGAGTATACAAGTACTTCATTTAAATCGTTGTTTGAGATTGCTTTACAGAGTGGCTGCCAGCCCGTCCATCCATCCCTCCGCAGGCTGTGACACTCCTATACTCTCACATCCCCATCAACACTTGGTGACATCCAGCTTTCTAACCATTGCCAGTCTTATAGTTATTAAGTGACACAATGGTGTTTTTTCTTGTCATCACTGATCACTAGTGAGTTTGGACATCTTCATAAGATGAATAACATTTGAGCTTTTCTCTTTTGTAAATTACCTAGGCATATCTTTTCTCTGTTGTTTTCAGGTTGCTATCTTTTCCTGAAAACCTTCTCTTTGCATAATATAAGCTACATCCTTGCTTCTCAAAGTATGGTCTCTGGTCCAGCAGCATCAGCATTATGTATTAGAAATACAGAATCTCAGGTTCCACCCCAGACCTGCTACATCAAAACTTGCATGAATCCCCATGAGCATTAGGTACACTGAAGCTTGAGAAGAATTGATCTATATCTGGCATCCAGTATGGTAGCCACCTGCCTGTTTAATTTACATTAATTAAAATTAAATTTTAAAATAAAAACTTTAAAATTGAATTAAACTAAAAGCTCTGTTCTTTATTCACCCTAGCTAAATATGACTAGTGGCTACTGCATTGGACAGTGCAGACACAGAACGTTGCTGTCATCTTAGAATGCTTTATTGAAAAGCTCTGCTAGTTTTTAAAAAGTGCCTTGCCAGTTTTTTTATGTTGGAAATCTTTTCTTCAGTCTTTTATCCCTCTAAGTTGTGGTGAGAAACCTGAGGAGTGGGGGAGAAAATCAATAATGGTGGTTTGGTGTTTGTAGGGTGGGCTCATGGGTTGGAGGGAAACAGCACAAGATGCGAGGGTCTTGGATAAGGAGAGTTTGCTCTATCCATTTTAATCAGAAGAGTGAAATTCTAAGATAGATGTTTCCACTGATGTAGAATCCCTACATATAGGTAGAGTCAATGAGAATAGGAACAGGAGGATGAATGGGGAAGAATATATTTTCAGCACTTCCTATGACCTTGACTCTGTGTTTGGCAATTTGCTCACCTTCTAATCACATATCTGTGGGATCAAGGGCCTTCCTCATCCCACCTATGGAACCACTGAGGCTCACAAACCCTAAGGCCATGACTGGCTCCAAGTGCTATGCCTTTCCCACTGAACTGTTAATTCTAGATGTTTTGGAGGTCATCTGATGGTATGGGTCTGATGGTCACTCCTTTCCATGTCTGTATTTGAACATGCTCAGCTAGGAAAGGAATTTACTTGGGATGAGATAAAATGCAGGAATCTAAGCCTTCAAAAGGGTCATCAGCTACCCAGGTGGAAGGCAGATCCTTTTGTCATCACTTGGTACGGTCATTCAGAAGTCTTTGGTGCTTCCACAAGGTCACTCTGTGTGGTAATGTGACTTTCCCTTGAACCTGGAAGCTGGTGGTTTTTGAAAGCAAATGCATGTGAATTATATACCACCAGATAATTTGGACCACAGGGAGGGCTCTGAATCTCTATTTGTTTAAGTTCCTATAGGACATGACATTATGTGAAACTTGTCCTAAAGATTGAGTGCAAATTCATAAGAAAGTTCCCCTTCTATCAGCAAGATGTTAGCCACGAGAAGGAATTTGTGCAGAATTCAAGAACAGTGTGAGAATGAAATGGAGAACTTCTCAAATAGGAAGAAACCACTTACTGGGTGAGAGCTCTTTGGGTAAAAATTTGCTAGAAAGAGGGTGATTCAGGGGCCTGATGAGAGATACCAAAATGTAGTTACTGAAATAAAATGTTTATTTTGCAATAATTTTGTTCTGAACCTACCTTGGTCAAAGTTCAGAGGCAGCAGAATAAGCCACACACTTTGATGAAGTTCATGCCTCCTAAGACAGTAGAGGGGAATTTTTATCAATGGAACCCTTTATCATCTCAGTTTTGCTTTCCAACCCTGTCATCATGCACATATGTTTTGTAATATTTATAACAATCTCATAAAAGGTTGGAACCACATTTATGCTACGGTATAAATGGCTAATAAAATGTCAATAACAGTTAGAACTGGACATGGAAAAACAGACTGGTTCCTAATAGGAAAAGGAGTATGTCAAGGCTGTATATAGTCACCCTGCTTATTTAACTTATATGCAGAGTACATCATGAGAAATGCTGGGCTGGATGAAGCACAAGCTGCAATCAAGATTGCTGGGAGAAATATCAATAACCTCAGATATGTAGATGACACACCACCCTTATGGCAGAAAGTGAAGAGGAGCTAAAAAGCCTCTTGATGAAAGTGAAAGAGGAGAGTGAAACATTTGGCTTAAAGCTCAACATTCAGAAAACGAAGACCATGGCATCTGGTCCCATCACTTCATGGGAAATAGATGGGGAAACAGTGGACACAGTGGCAGACTTTATTTTGGGGGGCTCCAAAATCACTGCAGATGGTGACTGCAGCCATGAAATGAAAAAACGCTTACTCCTTGGAAGAAAAGTTATGACCAACCTAGATAGCATATTCAAAAGCAGAGACATTACTTTGCCAACAAAGGTCCGTCTAGTCAAGGCTATAGTTTTTTCAGTAGTCACGTATGGATGTGAGAGTTGAATTGTGAAGAAAGCTGAGCACTGAAGAATTGATGCTTTTGAACTGTGGTATTGGACAAGACTCTTAAGAGTCCCTTGGACTGCAAGGAGATCCAACCAGTCCATTCTGAAGGAGATCAGCCCTGGGATCTCTTTGGAAGGCCTGGTGCTAAAGCTGAAACTCCAGTACTTTGGCCACCTCATGCGAAGAGTTGACTCACTGGGAAAGACTCTGATGCTGGGAGGGATTGGGGGCAGGAGGAGAAGGGGACGACCGAGGATGAGATGGCTGGATGGCATCACTGACTCAATGGACATCAGTCTGAGTGAACTCCAGGAGTTGGTGATGGACAGGGAGGCCTGGTGTGCTGCAATTCACGGGGTCACAAAGAGTCAGACACGTCTGAGTGACTGAACTGAACTGAACAGATCTGAACTTGGCATAGTTTGTGTTAGGAACAGAGATCAAAGCCTGAGCTGAATCTTATTCAGAACCGGACTAAAGCATTTATAACCACATATCATGCACAAGCCGTGAGTTACAGTTTAGAGTAAGGATGTTAAGATGGATAAATTGAATTGCTATTCCATAAGATTTCAGAGTGGTGAAGGGTGGTGGTAGAAGTATCAATTACTCCAGCAAAATAGAACATGCTAGTGTAGATCCACATGTTGTGAGTGATTGTTCAGACAAATGAGTTCCAACTGGAAGAGAGGAAAGGGTCATCTGAGTGTATCTTAAAAGTTGCATACTATGTTGCTTCAGTCGTGTCTACTCTTTGCAACCCTATGGACTGTAGCCCACCAGGCTCCTCTGTCCATGGAATTCTCCAGGGAAGAACACTGGAGTGGGTTGCCATTTCCTTCTCCAGGGGATCTTCCTGACCCAGGGATCAAACTTGCGTCTCCTGTGGCTCCTGCATTGCAGGGGGATTCTTTACCTCTGAGACACTGAGGAAGCCCACCTTAAAGGGTTTGCTGCTGCTAAGTCGCTTCAGCCGTGTCCGATTCTGTGCAGCCCCATAGATGGCAGCCCACCAGGCTCCACCGCCCCTGGGATTCTCCAGGCAAGAATACTGGAGTGGGTTGCCATTAGGGTTATGGCTAAAGGGATTCACAGCAAGTTGTTGTTGTTGTTGTTTTTCAGTTGCTCAGCCATATCTGACTCTTTGTGACCCCATGGAGTGCAGCATGTCAGCAAGTGGAATGCCTTAAATAACTTTTAGTAAAAGAAGGGGACAAATGTGTGTGGAATAGGAAAGATGAATAGTCTGCATTACCAGCACATAGAGAATATGAGACAATGCAAACAAAGACAGTGGCAGAAAGGTTAGGTATGGATTGTGTGATTGAGGGCTGTGAATATCAAGCTGAAACTCTGATCTGTGTGCCACAAGGAACCATGATGAGTACCTAAGCTGGACAGAATGGATTCTATTCCGGGGCAGTCTCAGGCCTTAAGATTCAGTACATTAAGGAGGATTTTTTTGGGTGGAAACTGGGGGCATATTTCAGATTCTAGCCCTAAAATCATATCATACTTGATGTCAGACTTTATTTTGGGGGGCTCCAAAATCACTGCAGATGGTGATTGAAGCCATGAAACTAAAGGATGCTGACTCCTTGGAAGAAAAGTTATGACCAACCTAGACAGTATATTAAAAAGCAGAGACATTACTTTGTCAACAAAGGTCTGTCTAGCCAAGGCTATGGTTTTTCCAGTGGTCATGTATGGATGCAAGAGTTGGACTGTGAAGAAAGCTGAGCACTGAAGAATTGATGCTTTTGAACTGTGGTGTTGGAGAAGACTCTTGAGAGTCCCTTGGACTGCAAGGAGATCCAATCAGTCCATCCTAAAGGAGATCAGTCCTGGGTGTTCATTGGGAGGACTGATGCTGAAGCTGAAACTCCAGTATTTTGGCTACCTCATGCGAAGAGTTGACTCATGGAAAAGATCCTGATGCTGAAAAGGATTGAGGGCAGGAGAAGGGGACGACAGAGGATGAGATGGTTGGATGGCATCACCGACTCAAAGGACATGAGTTTGGGTAAACTCCAGGAGTTGGTGATGGACAGGGAGGCCTGAAGTGCTGCTATTCATGGAGTCACAAAGAGTCAGACATGACTGAATGACTGAACTGAGCTGAACTGAACAGATGCTAAATAAGGGCTTCCCAGGTGGCACTAGTGGTAAAGGACCACTAGCCAGTAGAGGAGACATAAGAGACTTGGATTTGATCAGTGGTGGGGAAGATCTCCTGGAAGAGAGCATGGCAACCCACTCCAGTATTCTTGCCTGGAGAATCCCATGGACAGAGGAGTCTGTCGTGCTACAGTCCATAGGGTCACAAAGAGTCAGACATGACTGAAGTGACTTAGTGCACACACATGCTAAATAATTTCTAGAACATGTAAAGAGTGAAAAAAATCAGAATATCATAGAGAGAGATTTGTCAGTTACAGAGCAGAGGGAAATGTACTTTGTGAAATTAGCAAGGAGGAAGTATTGAGTTAGATGGGGAACCAGCAAGTCTGTGGGTCAGAGGAGAAAACAGATACTCTAACTATCTGGATCCCCTCTCATTCCCAACAGAGCCCAAATACAAGTTCTTCAGGGTCTTTTTTCCTAAGAGAATAGTTGAAGAATGAGGCGGAAGTAACTGGGAAGGTTTAACAGAGGGAGCAGCCAAATGTTTGCCGCTGGGATATGCTGGTTATGCAGGATATTAAGCAGTTCTCTTTCTTCTGTGGAATGAGAGAAGAAAAGCTTTACATACTTGAAGACTGAGGCATGAAGATACGGAAGACATGAAGCCATCTACTCAAGAGCTATCTAGGGTGTCTAGAATCGTCATGGCATTTGTCCTCAGCTTTTCAAGGTTGAGTCACTTCTTTCCAACAAGGAGGAACTAAGGGCTGCCTGTAGAAAATGTTCCCAAATGTAGTTCTTCTTCAGTTGTTCTGGTCTAGGAGCATGGTATGTGTTGAATTGTGCCACTGTCAAAAAATATATTGAAGTCCTAACCATCCCTTAGTACCTGTGAACATGACTTCATTTAGTCAATAGGATCTTTGAGAGCACATCCAGCCCTCCTCTGCAGGTACCCCATCCACCCATCCAACCGACTGCAGATGGAAAATATGACCCCGGATATGGTGGGATGAATCTGAAGATGCAAATCCACGGATAGGGGAGATCAACTGTAGGGACTTGAGCATCCCTGGATCTTGGTATCCACGTGGTCCCAGAACCAGTTCCTCACAGATACCGAGAGCTGACTGTATACTCAAGTTCAGACGAGATCATGAATACATGCCCTCAACCATGATTACTGGTTACCATATACAGTTTCCAAGAGGAAACTTGGACACAGAGACACACAGAGGAAAGAAGATGCAGAGATTTGTGGCATGAATCATGTGATGAGAGGCAGAAATTGGAATTATGCTACTATGAGCCAAGGAAAACCCAGGGCAGGAAGTGGCAAGGACAACTCTGTAAGGTTTTGGAGGGAACATGGCCTTACCCATACCTGGAGTTCAGTCTTCTTGCTTGCAGAACTGTGGGGTAACTAATTCCTGTTGCTTTAAGCCATCCAGTTTGTGGCACTTTGTTATGACAGCCTTAAGGAAACCAATAAAGAGCACCTGTCAGCTATTTTTTTAAATTTTTTTAATTTTAAAATCTTTAATTCTTACATGTGTTCCCAAACATGAACCCCCCTCCCACCTCCCACCCCATAACATCTCTCTGGGTCATCCCCATGCACCAGCCCCAAGCATGCTGTATCCTGCGTCAGACATAGCCTGGCGATTCAATTCTTACATGATAGTATACATGTTAGAATGCCATTCTCCCAAATCATCCCACCCTCTCCCTCTCTCTCTGAGTCCAAAAGTCCGTTATACACATCTGTGTCTTTTTTCCTATCTTGCATACAGGGTCGTCATTGCCATCTTCCTAGATTCCATATATATGTGTTAGTATACTGTATTGGTGTTTTTCTTTCTGGCTTACTTCACTCTGTATAATTGGCTCCAGTTTCATCCATCTCGTCAGAACTGATTCAAATGAATTCTTTTTAACGGCTGAGTAATACTCCATTGTGTATATGTACCACAGCTTTCTTATCCATTCATCTGCTGATGGATATCTAGGTTGTTTCCATGTCCTGGCTATTATAAACAGTGCTGCGATGAACATTGGGGTACATGTGTCTCTTTCAATTCTGGTTTCCTCGGTGTGTATGCCCAGCAGTGGGATTGCTGGGTCATAAGGTAGTTCTATTTGCAATTTTTAAGGAATCTCCACACTGTTCTCCATAGTGGCTGTACTAGTTTGCATTCCCACCAACAGTGTAGGAGGGTTCCCTTTCTCCACACCCTCTCCAGCATTTATTGCTTGCAGATTTTGGATCGCAGCCATTCCGACTGGTGTGAAGTGGTACCTCATTGTGGTTTTGATTTGCATTTCTCTGATAATGAGTGATGTTGAGCATCTTTTCATGTGTTTGTTAGCCATCCGTACGTCTTCTTTGGAGAAATGTCTATTTAGTTCTTTGGCCCATTTTTTGATTGGGTCGTTTATTTTTCTGGAGTTGAGCTGCAGAAGTTGCTTGTATATTTTTGAGATTAGTTGTTTGTCAGTTGCTTCATTTGCTATTATTTTCTCCCATTCAGAAGGCTGTCTTTTCACCTTGCTTATATTTTCCTTTGTTGTGCAGAAGCTTTTAATTTTAATTAGATCCCATTTGTTTATTTTTGCTTTTATTTCCAGCATTCTGGGAGGTGGATCATAGAGGATCCTGCTGTGATTTATTTCTGAGAGTGTTTTGCCTATGTTCTCCTCTAGGAGTTTTATAGTTTCTGGTCTTGCATTTAGATCTTTAATCCATTTTGAGTTTATTTTTGTGTGTGGTGTTAGAAAGTGATCTAGTTTCATTCTTTTACAAGTGGTTGACCAGTTTTCCCAGCACCACTTGTTAAAGAGATTGTCTTTACTCCATTGTATATTTTTGCCTCCTTTGTCAAAGATAAGGTGTCCATATGTGTGTGGATTTATCTCTGGGCTTTCTATTTTGTTCCATTGATCTATATGTCTGTCTTTGTGCCAGTACCATACTGTTTTTAAGTATTATAACTGAGCTGGGAATATAGCACATAGTGAGAAAGCATATTCAATTATGTTTTTCTTCTAAAAGGATCCAAACAGCTCACTGATCTCCAGAACTCTAGCTAACATCATCCTTTGAGTATAGAAAAGATGCATGATACAGTTTGAAGTGTCAAAGACCCCCTTTGCCCTCACAATTTTTTTTTCATGTCCTACTATGAGAAATTCATTCCCTTGGGTTAAATATAGTCCATGTGCCCACTCTTGTTTAAAATTCAAAAGGCTTTTCAGAGGGTCAGCTCATTAAATAATTAATATCTTGTTCTTTGATTCTTGGGGGAGGGAGGTAGAGAAAGAGCTCCTTGAAAGTGAAAAAAGGGCCAGGAGCTTGACAAGGAACTGGAAGTGAAACTCTATTCTATCATCTTGTCCTGAGCTAGTCCTAAACATTTTGGAGGAACCCTAGTTATGTTTCATTCCTCTAATTATTGTAGAAATCTGAGAAATTTCCAATGCATATTTGTCATAGTAGTGAAGGAAAGCAGGCATTGTAGACTATCATGAGACATTACCTTTTCCTTCTTGGTGTGCTTCTTTCCTTTGTGTGTGTGTGAAAAACAATTCTTTTCTTCTCAGTCCATAAAAGATCCAAAGCAATGCTTCTTCTTAGCTAATGAATTGTGTTTAGAGTTTAGAAAAGTAACCCTAAGAGCTCTTGAGGATGGAGATGTGCAGGCATTTGCTATGGAGTTGGCTTAAGATTCTATTTGTTGAGGTTCTTTTAAGGGTCAAGATAAATTTGTATGGAGATAAAAGCAATCCAGTTGGCAGAGATGAGAAGATGCTTGTTTCTCAAGGGGATTTTCAGGCTGTTGACCAAAGAACTAGTCTTTCATCCCTTCCTAAAGGGAGTTTCTGACAGCAGTCCTCAAATTAAGTGTTTCCAAATATTTATTGAGACCAGGTTTTACTCATAAAGTATTTCTAGTCAGGAAATACAACTAGATATCATCCCAATTCAATTTTAGAAATAATTTCCATGCAGCTGAGTTCACATCCCAGCTATTGACTTACTCCATCAGGGAGAGAAAGAATAAAGACTATGAAGATACATAGATTTTTAATTGAGACCCTTTATGCATGGCATCTCATAATCAGATCACCAGTCTTTGGAATTAAGTTGTCATACAAATGAGTCGGTTTTCAGGTTCACAGCAGAGATAAAGAAGGGATGTCTCCATCCAGAAAGAAAAATCAAGACAGAGTACAGTATTAAGGAGGAGAGAAAGAAAATCTAAGAAAAAAAATTCAGCATGAAATTAAAGGAAAACCTGACTATGATTCCATTTCCCCATCTGAGCCCAGGAGATAAAAACTGTAATAAATTCATTCATCTACACCCACTTTAAATATCGGAGCTGATCAGCAGTTTCACTGATGTACAGCCAGACTTTGAAGTCTGTCTTAACTCTCTGGAACTCGACCAGCCACTTTCCAGACCATGTAATGTATTGCAGATCTTTCCACATTATGCATTCCAGATGGCCGCAGTAATTCTTGTGCGTTTTCTCCTTTCTTATTTGGGTTACTGGGGTAATTTGGGAATAAAGTGTGCATGCTGCAAAGTGAAAATTGACATACAGTTACTGCCCTGGGCTGCTCAGACTATGATGGATATTAAAGAAACTGAAAGAGTTAAAAATATAGACAGTGAGTGGAGAGGGGTGTGAAGAAAGGATGGCAGTTGTTTTTGCTGTCTGCCAAGTGAAGGGTGCTGTTTGGTTACTGCTTCATGGCTGTTTGGGAGAGTTACTAACCATTCTTCTTCCTGATGCTCCCTTAGCCAAAGTGCAATCACTTTGACCTTGAGGTTAGGTGACCACATGATATATCCACAGACTGGGATAAGTCTGAGAGTGAAAGGGGTGTTATTAATAAGTCCATCTCAGTCATGGGCTTCAATCCTCTTTCCACATAAGCACACGTGTTCATGCAACGTCAAAAAGTAGCTTCTAGTAGGATGCTGAGCTGTTCAAATCCTGGTTTTCCTTAACACAGCACTTGTTCAGTGCAGAAGAGGCTCCCAAGTGGCTGTTGACCCTTGGGTTTGTGGTGACTGGACTCTCTAGGTCCACACACAAAAGTCAACACATGCACTTAATAGGCAAAAAGCGTTTGGTCACCAGACGGGCTGTTTCGCTTTGGCAGCACTCACCCGGCTTGGTCCAGCTTGCCCTGAGCTGATTTATGTGGCATCCTAGGGCTGTGACTGGGTGTGCTTTGGGGTTGCTTTATTGTTCCTATTCAGCCTGTGAGAGGATTCCGTGAATGAAGTGAACTAATGGCATGTAGCCCTTTCTAGCAAAGGAGACAATCTTTAAAAAAAAAAAAAAATTTAAGACTGCATTTAAATATCATGACTGCAAATGCTGTATGTACTTTAACTGCTGCTGTTTTTCTACTCTAGACCACCCTTTGGCATATTGCCATTATAGTCGTTCTCAAACTTTGCTCTCCATCACACTCGTCTGTAAATCTTATTAAAATGTAGGGGCCAGAGCCCCATCCCTGGAGATTCTGATGGGACAGATCTCATCAACATCTGGAAGAATCTACAGAAGGCTATAGAAATTCAAATTCTATAGAAATCCAGTCCCCTGCCATCGTATTTCTCATTTTCTCATGAAGTTCTCCTATCCATGAAAACATAGTTCCAGAAAACTTGCCAGCTTTCCAGTTTCAGAGCAGGGACTGACATCCCCCTCCAAATCATCTGAAAGCAATGACACTCATCTGGTGAAGAAAGATGGATTTTATTTTGTGAGACACCAAACAAACTATGGCAGGCATCTTGCTGTTTTTCCAAGCGGTTCTCATTTTCTGCCCTGGTGGTGAGGCCTGTACACACAAGGGCAGTTTTCTTTGCAATGAGGCAGGAAGTTGAGGAGTGTCCTCTCCCAAGGGAGCTGCAGCTTGCGTTTCACAGACGCAAGAGGCTCCCAGATTTGGAGGAGGCAACTGGAATTTTGGACTTGGAGCCAAGCTCCCAAATATTGTAAGGCAGCACAACAGGAAAAGTGTTGTGTATTTGTGTCTGTGTTTTCTTTCTCAAGCACAGACATGGACAGATAATTCCAACAGAAATGTTTCATTTTTCTGGAACATTCTGGAAAAATCAGATCTTTGTTTATTTGCACAAAGACTGCCATGTGATTCAGATGCACATCCAGTCAGGAAAATGTGTTTGCCATGTAAAACACAGGCTCTTCTGAATATTTTTGGTCTTTTTTTCTAACTGTAACAGTATTACATTTTTTTTAACACTTGGAAGAAAACAAAAAAGAACGACAAGAAAAGCAAACCACCCAAAGCCATATCTTTCAGAGAAAGTTAATGTTAATATTTTAAAGTATTAACTTCTGAGTTCTATGTATTCATCATACTTGTGCCATAAAATGGAAATTGCAATTAATATACTGTTTGATACTCAGGTTTTCACTTGATACATTTTAAGAATTTCTCTATATTGTTAAATATTAAAGCATAAGATTGATAGTTTTTCATTCTGTGACTTCCCTAGAAAGATAGAATTTTAAAAAAACCTGCCTCCCATCTGATATTCAGATGGCTTCCTATTAAAAATGTTTGTATATTGCTGCAATTCATAGCCTTATATTAAAATTTCCATTTAACATTATTGATTAATGTATCAAGCATCTTGGTACATGTCACCAACTTGGAACCTGGGCAGTCTAACTCTATCAATGGCCATAGTCAATGGCCTTATGAAGAAAAGCTCATGGAGAGGAAGTTTGTATTCTTCCGGGGGAGCCACAAAACCCCAGCCATTCCGAGGGAGGATTGAGAACTCACTAGTCTATGCCAGTAGTCTGACTCTGGCTGCCTGTATGGTTTCGCTGTGATGGCAGGAGCTACGAATTCCAGGATTTGAAAGAGTAGGGTTTGCGGTGGATGGGATTTTTCTTGGTTTCTTAGTAGCTGTCACCATCATTACCTATGTTCCTGTTGAGGGGAATAACACAGACAAAAAAGACATTATGCAAATTAGACAGGAAAAGAGCATTTTCTCCCTGAAGTCTTCCTGTGAATCTACAATGTACAGTATAGGAAGCAAGTCTGATGAAGGGAAGTAATAATTCAGTGTCCTTTTTATCCTCTGTGATCTGGAGCTGCCACTTCTGTCCTTATTCTACACCTTGTCACTTTCAATCAGCAGGTTCCAGTCTCTGTGCCTCCCTGCTAGCGAGTTCTCCCTCTCACCTCGTGTTTTCTCTGCCAGGACCATTCTCCGTCCCCTTCTCTCCTCCTCCCGGGTAAACTCCTGCTGGTCTTCAAGGTCCCAGGTTAAGCATGCCTCAAGCCAGGTCAGTACAGACAAACTGAAGACTTATCTTTGAGGAAGCCCCTCCTGCAATATTGGGCTCCAAAATCACTGCAGACAATGGCTGCAGCCATGAAATCAAAAGACACTGGCTCCTGGGAATGAAAGCTATGACAAACCTAGACAGTGTATTAAAATTCAGAGACATTGCTTTACTGACAAAGGTCCATATAGTCAAAGCTATGATATTTCCAGTAGTCATGTACAAATGTGAAAGTTGAACCATAAAGAGGACAGTGCTAAAGAATTGATGCTTTCAAACTGTGGTGCTGGAGAAGACTCTTGAGAGTCCCTTGGACAACAAGGAGATCAAACCAGTCAATCCTACAGGAAATCAACCCTGACTGGAAGGGCTGATGCTGAAGCTGAAGTCCCAATACTTTGGCCACCTGGTGCAAAGAGCTGATTCACTGGAAAAGACCCTGATGCTGGGCAATATTGAAGGCAAAAGGAGAAGGGGGTAACAGAGGATGAGATGGTTGGATGGCATCATCAAATCAATGGACATAATTTTGAGCAAACTCTGGGGGGTAGTGAGGGACAAGGAAGCCTGGTGTGCTGCAGTCCATGGGGTTGTAAAGAGTTGAACACAACTGAAAGACTGAACAACAACAATAATAACAACTCGTGCAATATTGGGGGATGCCAAAACTTTAAATTTTTGTGAACTTGATAGGTAGAAACTGAAAACAATCTTTTGTTAAACATTGCAAGTGTTGTTATCTGGCAGAGGTGGAGACCTAAATGCTCCTTGAGGGTAAACCATCCTTTTGTCCAGGAAAAACCATGCTGAGGGGATGGTAGGTAGATGTGTGCAGAACCAGGGTCTGCACATGCTGTTAAGATCTTGTCCTAAGATGATCACATTGAGAAAGAAAAATGTATTCTGAGGAGGGGGGCAGGAAAGCATCTCTATACACTATTTTTATTTTTAAGTTGCTTCTCTCAAGGTATCACAATGAGTAAGACTTCATGGTCTCACCTTGACCTTGGAGTTGGATCAGGGCTTCCCCAGCTAGAGATGAGAGACTAGGAACTGAGGAAGTTTTCCACAGGAGACTTAAGGAGGGCGTGGTCACAATTAGAGTGCTTTGGAGCCCAAAGGAACAGTACTCAGAACCTCTATCATACCCCTAAAGACCTCCTGTTTCCCGTTTGTTTCAAATATTTTTCAGGTAGGTGGGGTAACTCTAGTTCTTCTGGTATTTACTGGATAGTAAGCAATGTTACCAAATTTTCCTACTAGTGCCAATAATGTTTTAGCTAATTCTTCTGGGTGTCTAGGTAAACAATCACAGCATCTGGAATAAATGATAATTTTCCTTTTCCTTTCTTATAATTATACTGCTTGTCTCTATTGTATGTCTTTTCATACTTAAAGAAAGCACATTACAACCAAATCAAGTGGAATGTTCAGTTTCGGAGCAACTGTAGGTAATGATGGATCTGCGGGCAGACAGAATGAGCAACTAAGACACCTTTGCAGCATTTTGGGAGTGAAGTAATGATGTCCTAAGATAAAGGATACAGATTTGAAAATGAAAAATGTGTGTGCACACACATACACACATAAATTCATATACATGTGTATACTTTAGGTGTCATATTGTGGTAAATCAATAAAATACCTCTCAGGCTTGAAGTATGAAGCTTGGTGGTCTAATTAATTTGTTAGCAGGAAATTATTTCTAACAGACAATGAAATCATTCATGTATCTGTAAAGAGGTGATAGGAAGTATTTTAATTAAAATACTCAGTTTACAACAAACACATTTAATAGTGTGGATTTGAGAGAAATTCACTGTTAGTTCAGTTTTTACTATTCCTTTGTGGTCTGAACTGGAACCCAGCTGTACCCCAAACTCTGTTAATTAGCATGTGCACTGGGCCTTCCCAACCTTCAGAGCCACTGTATGGGTGTGTGATCTCATTTAGGTCTCAAAACAACCCTGCAATGTGTCATAACAGAAAATAGCCTCTGTGGAGCACTTTATAATCACAGAACACTTTCCCCAATATATCCTTTCAAGGTTGTGTACATTTGTGTTACTGATGACACACAGTCTAGCTCCACGGTGGCCATGCTTGGAGTCCTCTGGACACAACGTGCCATTCTGCGGGCTTGTGCCCTGGCGCCTCTGGTTCCTTCTGGTGAAATGCCCTCTCTTGCCTTGTCCAGCTGCTGGGCCCCTGAACATTCAGGAAAGGCCTCCCCCTCTTCCTCAGGGGATGATGGAGGAGGGTTGTAGGGAAAGTGGGAGCAAGTACCAGCAGCGTGGCCCTTGGGAGGGAAGGGCTCAGCTCAGCTGGTGACCACTGTGTGACAGGGGAGGAGATCCTCCCAACTGCTTAAGTGACAGAAGTGCATGCCAACAGGCACCCTGGCCATCCATGGATGTGCCGGTGGCATCCTGACCTGGCAAAGCTATCTCCCTTGAGCTCTGAGGCAACTTCCTTCTGCACTTCTGCTCCCTAGTCAGTCGCTTCCATCCTCAGAGAATAGTACTGAATGCTCATCCCAGGACCCTGCCCACCAACCCTACAAAGTCCCCTCAAGTGTGTGTGTGTGTGTAATGCACTTCTCAGAAAAGAAAAGGAAAGAAAAGGAGTCATTTGTTTGTTTTATAAACGGGAACAAAACAATGAAGCAGAATAGCTCAGGGTCCCATTGTTGCCTGTTGCATCTGTTTAGGTACCATTTCCACCAGGAAGCCTCCTTCCGGTCCCCAGCATGGGTTTGGTGTGTCCATCCTCCCTCATGTTCTCCAAGCCCCCATTTTTACCCATATTTTAGTACATGGAGTAAATGGCAGTCTTGGTGACAAGGGACAGAGACTCAGTTCAAATTAGCTCAAGCATAGAAAATAAAAGGAGGGGAGTTATTGAGTCAAATGTTCAAACCACAGAAAGGTCCAAGTAGAGCTGGCCCTGGGTCTCACTGCTGTCAAGAGGCTATGTCTCCCCCTCATCTTTGCTCCTCTCAGGGCCTTGGTACTGTTCTTTCCTGTCACAGTGGCTTCAGCGGCCTGGATGGTGAACAGAAAGGAGAGTTTTCTCTCCCAGCTTGGATAACAGGCTAATCCCCAGACCAATTGCTCTGGTCAGAAGGAAGTCAGGGGTTGATCGCTGAGGTCACGCGGCTGAAGCTCTTCCTGGAGGGGCAGTGGGGCACTGACACGGCTAATGGAGAAATCTGTGACCTGAACCATCCTTTCCAGTTCTGTCTTCTGGGAGCATCTGCTCCTCTGCTGTAGCTGCTATTATTCATCTGTTCTTCTCTCACCCACAGCCCTTCACTGATAAGGATGATTATCTGTTCCCATTGTGCATCTTTGCTTTAGCAAATGGCCTGGACCTCAAAAGCTCTTGACGAAATACTTGAGAAATGAAGGAATGAATGAATGAAATCATATGTGATAATAGGAACTGGATTAAATCAGAAAAGAAAGCCCTGCTCTGTCATGATGACAACTCAGGAATATTCTTGTGTGAAGTGGCATTTAGTGCCCATGGGTTCTGTGCTTCTGGGGACTTTTCACTTTCTAAACCATAGGCCACATTGGAGATTAGGACTGGAGCTCATGAGGCAGATGTTGAGTACCTTCAAAATGCTCCTGCACCCTGAAGGTTGCCCACCATCCAAAGCCTCTAGCTGGGTATCTCATCCCCCTCTGCAAAGGCAGACGCACTAATCCGTCTAGAAGTCTCCATCTCCCCCAGCTAATGTCGTAGATCACGCATTGTGGTTGAGTGAACCAGGAGAATATTATTCCTGTGTAACCTTCCTAAATGCCTAAATGGCAACATCACTGTCAGAAAATGCTTAAGCACTTTGTTTTTCACCACCCTGTTTGCAAATAACAAATTAGGCTGACATGACTTTCTCCTAGAGCATTGTTTACATTGCACTTTGCCCATGAGGAATGTTTTGAATTCGAGCAAATTAAGCACTCTCCAAACGTGGTGTTTAAAATAATAAAGAACTCTCCAGAACATTTAAGGGAGGCTGAAGGCTTTCCTGACAACACCTGTGATTCACCAGCTGTTGCCATGGAATTTGGCCACAGACCCTCAGTGTGTTTTTCCTAACATTCTTTTGGCAGATGTCATTACACTCAGTTAAAGTCCTAAAGAGAACCATTTCTCTCCCTAGGATTTGCTGCAGGGAATGAAGCTGTTTTAGCATCTAGTCAGGAGAGTAGTTAGCATGAAAAGATTCCTTAAAATACAAGATATTTTTATCTCCAGGCTGCTAAGACTTCTCAATTCATAGGAAACACTATTTTGGAGTTCCATGGAAGGGCTGATTGAGAAAAGCTAAAACACACACACACACACACACACAGGGAAAAAAGAAAGACTTTTGGGACTTCCCAGGGGGGTCCCGTGGTTAAGACTTTGCCTTCCAATGCAGGGGATGCAGGTTCGGTCCCTGGAGGGGAGCTAAGATCCCACGTCTTGTGGTCAAAAACAAAACAAAACATAAAGCAGAAGCAATGTTGTAAAAAATTCAATAAAAACTTAAAAAATGGTCCACATCAAAAAATCTCTTAAAAAAAAAAGAAAAGAACTCTCACCTGAAAGTGTAGTAGGGTGACATTGTTTGACTGGGGAGCTGTTTACTGCAAAAGTGAGACTCTTTCAGGACCTGTTTCGCTGACTTCTGGAAGGCTTTATGAAGAAATGTGTCATGGTGGTCATGGAATTATCATTGCACTGTCCTTGTTATTTCACAAGTACTGGAATTTTTCACTCTGAACCTCCATGATAAATGATTATTTTAAGCTGTCATTGTGCAGGGTGAGGAGGAGACCAAATACATAAGTTATTTCTGTGCTTTTCTTAACACACTATTAAAAATTATCATTCTCTTTAAAAAGTGAGTGATAGATTCATCTACTATCTCAGATTTAATGAATTTAAGAATTCATAGTGGTAAAAGTGCTAAATTTTTCCCAAAATAGTTTATATATTGAGTGCAATTCCAAAACAATCCCAGAGATTTTCTTTCTTTTGAACTTGGCAAACTGATTATAAAGTTAATCTGGGAGAATACATTTACAAAACTAGTTAAGACAATTTGGAGAAAAAGAGGAATAAGGGAACATTTGAATTATCAGATACTAAAAAATATAACGGAGAAGGCAATGGCACCCCACTCTAGTACTCTTGCCTGGAAAATCCCATGGACGGAGGAGCCTGGAAGGCTAAAGTCCATTGGGTCGCTGAGGGTCAGACTCGACTGAGCGACTTCACTTTCACTTTTTACTTTCATGCATTGGAGAAGGAAATGGCAACCCACTCCAGTGTTCTTGCCTGGGGGATCCCGGGGACGGGGGAGCCTGGTGGGCTGCCGTCTATGGGGTCGCACAGAGTCGGACACGCTGAAGTGACTTAGCAGCAGTAGCAGCAGCAGCAAAAAATATAAAGCTGTAGTGTTTTGAAAAACATGACACAAAATGAACCACTTACTGGAAAAGAAAGTGTTCAGAAGCTGTCTCTGATGGCTACAGGGATTTAATATATGACAAGAATGGTATTTTAGATAAGCGAAAAAAAGAATTAACTATTAAATCGATGGCATTGTGACAATTGGAAGCAAAGCAAAGCAACTTACCACCACAAACAAACATAAATGCTAAGTAGATTGAAGATTTGAATACTAAAAAGAAAGTAAAGCAAAGGAAGAAAAACTAGGGAAGGCCAGGTAAAAAGTTCATTAACATTTCTGATATAGGTTTCACACGTGTGTACGTGTGCATGTGTGTGTGTATGGGTGCCACATGTGTGGTCTCCATTTAACCTTATTACTCTGAGAGTGATCTAGGACTCAAATATAAACTTGTCACTCCCCTATTTGAAATCCTGCAGCGGATCCATACCACCTGCCTTAATACGATTAAATATTGAGCCCTGCATAATCTTTGCAGTCTCAACTTTTGTCATTTTCTCATCTACTCTCTATGCTGCAACTATGCCAAGTTTTCAGTCTGTGATCGACAGCCCCCTCCCTCGCCTCTGTACCTTGTCCATGCAGCTCCCTCTCTCTGAAACACGCTTTGTCTCCTCTATCTCTTGAATGACTCCTGCCATCCTAGATGTATTAGTCGGGGTTCTCTGGAGAAACAGAACTGATAAGATATTTATTTATACGTTTTGGAGATTGTCTCACATGATTGTGGTTGTTGAAATTCTGCAAGCTGGAGAAATAGGAAAGCTGGTGGTACAATTCAGTCTGAGTCCAAAGGTCTGAGAACCAGGGGAGTCAATGCTGTGAGTCTCAGTCTGAGTCCGAAAGCCTGAACTAAGGGCACTAATGTCTGGGGGCAGGAGAAGATGGATGTCCCAGCTCAGGCAGAGAGCAAATTCTCCTTTCCTCTGCCTTTTGATTCTATTCAGGCCTGCAATGGATTGGATGATGCTTACCTGCATTGATGAGGGCAATCTTTGTTGCTCAGTCTACAGATTCAAATGCTAATGTCTTCCAGAAGCACCCTTAGAGCCATGGCAAAAAAAAATCATGTTCTAGCAGCTCTCTGGGCATCATTTAGCTCATGCAAGTTAGCAGGTAAAATTAGCCATCATACCAGGCAGGCTTGGCCCTACCTCTGTGATGCTGCAGAACAGGTGTATCTCTACTGAGCACTTATTTAGCTAGGTTCCAGTTGCTGAACTTTGAAAGTTGTATCTTGATAGATGATAAGTTTGTCTTGTAGGGAACAAATAAAACAGGACAAAAAGATATCAAGTGCAGAGTAAAGTTTTCCTCTTCCCCATTTCAACTTCCTTCCAGTTCTACTTCTCAGAATTAACTTCTGCTAACAGTTCCATGTGTCTTTTTATAGAGACTGTCTAAAGGTATAGATATAGATACACGTCTCAACATCTTTTTCTAACACAGATGGGATCACAGAGCATATACTGCCCAACATATTGCACTTTATGTAGTTAGCATTTTTATTCATCTCTTTGAACTGTCACATATACATTGGCATGAAATGCAACCCCAGAGTTGTTCAGTGTACAACCTGAATAACTGTATACATCAGTCTAGCTGTCTTCCTTGTTATATTGGGAGCCACTTAGAGACAAAGGCTGAATCTTTTATTTCCATATTCTTGCTGCCTACTACAATTCCTGGTATATAGAACTTATTGAATGAATGACTGAAAATCTCTAAATATAGTCTTATATTTCCTTTACTATTAACAGTCATAGTCACATAAAATCCTCAGTTCTACAATATTAACACAAGTATGAATGTATCCCAGAAAGGTAACCACTTTTTCAAGTCATCAGTCAAAAGGGGATGACTTTCAGAAGAGGCTAGTTCCCTCCTTTTTGTGATACGATTGGATATACATTAAGTAAAAAGGACTTTGGGGAGTAAAGCCCCTCCAACCATTTACATCTGTGGTCTAATGTTACACATGAGGGCATTAAAGCTCAGAGAGGCAAAGTTTCTTACTTTTGGTCATGAGATGAGTTAGTGAGTGATGAAGTTGAGAATTCACTTTAGGAGTTTGGACTCTGAGACACACACCCTATGTCATCCCGTTGAAGATGTAACATGGAAGAAAGGACAGAGTGGTAGATGTTTGGGTAAAACTTTGGAAAATGCTAAAAGATTCTTTGGAAAATGTGGTGCTTTATGACTGGCTTAATTATGCCAGACAATCTGCTTATCATTCAGGATGCTTTGAGGTACAAGTAACAGAAAGCCTAACTCACACTGGCTTAAACAAAAAGGATATGCATTAATTCTCCTAATGGAAAATCCAACTGGAGACTGAACTTTGAGATTTGTTTCATCTGGGACCGTGGTTCATTTCTCTGACATTCCATTAATTATGCCTTGCTCTCTGTGTTGGCTTTATCCTCAAATTGGTCTTCCTTTTTGGTAGCCCAGTGACCATTGTAGGTTCAGGCTTCATATCTCTACCCTTCCAATTCAGGGGAAAAGAAAACGCTTCATTGCTAGCCTGCCCCAGTGAGAGTCCTGAAAGTCATCTTGATTGTTTCAGTTTAAGTGGCAAGCCCACCCCTGAATCAATGACTGTGGCCAGAGAAGAGAGCACAATAATGGACTTAAGTTGGTCATGCCCTACTCCTGAAGCTTCCCCCAACAGAGATCACAAATGGTGGGGGGGATGAGTTGGAGGCAGTATGAGGTAATGAGTCCTATTAGGAAAGGGGAAGGTGAAGCTGGATGGCAGGTTAGGCAACCAATAAAACCTGTTGACAGTGTTGCCTGATCATTACCCATTTCTATTGATACAGGACTCAACCAGTGGAGGCTTCCCCACCCCATGGCTTTCTGAGCTTCCCCAGAAGAATCCTCATCTGCTGTGCTGTGCTTAGTTGCCATGTCTGATTCTTTGTGACCTCATGGACTGTAGCCCACCAGTTTCCTCTGTCCATGGGGATTCTCTAGGCAAGAATACTGGAGAGGGTTGCCATGCCCTCCTCCAGGGGATCTTTCCAACTCAAGGAAAGAACCCAGGTCTCCCGCATTGCAGGTGGATTCTTTAGCATCTGAACCACCAAGGAAGCCCAAGAATACTGGAGTGGGTGGCCTATCCCTCCTTCAGGGGGTCTTGCTGACCCAGGAATAGAACCACAGTCTCCTGCATTGCAGGAGGATTCTTTACCAGCTGAAGAATGCTCATATGAGTTCACGAATCAGTCAAATAAGACTGACAAAGATATCTGAAGGGTTTTTTTCCCCATTTCCTTCCTTTTTTCTGCCTATTCCACCTTCACTGGACACTGTCTTTTTGGTCAAGTACTGCTAACATGTGGATCAAACATCATCAGCCTACCATCTTCCATCTGGCACCACCACCATCCCCATCAGGGCATTCCACTCCAAAGAGGAGAGACTGCATCTGTTTTACAGTCTTTAGAGAGAGGTCTCAGGACAGGAAAGCCTGGAGTGCTGCATTGTGCCCCAGTGTCTCAAGGAACTCTTAGGAAAATGATTCTTTGAATATGTTCTTTATGAAAAGATTTGAGGAATAGTCTGAGGTCAAGTTGGGACTGACTTTCTTCTCCAATTCTGGATTTTCTTGGTTGCCTGAAAATGACTTCCTTAGGATGGGGGCTCTTAACAGGAGCATCCATGAACTTCAAAGGGAAAAGACAATCTCTATTTTTAACATCTAGCTCAAATTCAGCGTTTCCTTCAATTATAAATGCAAGCAACCGACCACAAGTTGTAATGGCATTACTTGTGACTTTGCCACCAATGGAGACCTCAAAATGCTACACATTGTCTACAGTTACTGCAAATATCATGTTCACCAAGACTTGGGAATCACAGTAGTTACTAAACTCACCACTGGATCTTATTAAGAGTCTATAAAGAAGCATACATTTTAATATGTTAATGACTTTTTGAAATAATTTGGTAAGTAAATTTTGATATCATTAATTGCTTTTATAACCCCATGTATTTTGCTTAATTCTGAAAAGATTATTCTAAGAATTTATCCCTAGGCTTCACCAAACTGCTAACGGGATCCATGACTCAGAAAAGGTCAAGAACCCCAGCCTTAGGATGACTTGTTCCTCTAAATACAAAGCAGAGTTGGTATTTTTGTTTTCAAGTTAATTTTCCTATCTAGCAGTATCAATATGCTCAGTGCTATTGATTATTATCTGATTATTCTTCCTCCCCACCCCTATAATTTTGTTGTTATTTAGTCACTAAGCCATGTCCCACTGGACTGTAGCCCACCAGGCTCCTCTGCCATGGAATTTTCCAGGCAGATGTACTGGAGTGGATTGCCATTTCCTTCTCCAGGGGATCTTCTTCACCCTGCTTGGCAGGCGGATTCTTTGCTGCTGAGCCCCCTGGGAAGCCTGTTCCCTACAGCTTACCCTCTTACTCTCCTAAAGGTAAACAGCAGACAGGGCCCCTTCCCTTCCATCGCTTGCCGCATTACCAGGGCCCCAGTGGTTAAGGGCTGCTTGTAATAGAGGCAGATTGGTCTGGAAGACCTGAGCCCCAAATGAGTGCTTCCTCTTTCCCAACTAAGTATTAGTTAATAATATTCAAAACACCCAAATATTCAAAATTAGGTTTTCTTCAAATTGCTTTGAAAAATTCATTTCTTTACTTCTCAGTAGTATGGCATCTCTCCCCTCCCTCCAATTTCCCTCTTATAACTAAGAAATGAAGTTGGGGAGGGGAATGGGGAAAGTCACGTGTGAATCTCACATCGCTGATGATCTAATTATTTACTGCCCCAATATTTCGAGTTTCCTTCTTTTTATATATTTTCCCTCCCGCATACTTTTCTATCACAGATTTTCCAGCCTGTTTCTGAAACTACCTTGGTCTCTCTCTCTCACTGTGTGTTACAGAGAATTTCAAACGCTCAAATAAGACAAAAAAAAAAAAAAAAATCACCACATCGACATGTCCAAATGCTTATCACTGTCGCGGGCAGCACTTTTGTGTAACAATTCAAGCTACGTCCTCCTCCGTTTAGACCTCGAATCATTTATAAAGGCAGGTCCCTCCCGACGACGCGGGGAGAGAATAGCCGCCTGCGTGGGTGGTCTGGGGCTCCGGAGCCCAAACTCTGAGGGAACAGATGACATCATGGATTCACATGGCAAGTTTATGAAGCTGCAGTTCAGCTCTCCGGAGCAGTCATCCCAAGCTGTCTGCATTTCTCTCTGCTGGAGCATTCAATGCTCCGGAATCGCAGGACCGGGATACTTTGAGATGATATTTTAAAATCTGACATTCAAAAAGACTAGAAGATTTACAAGCATTAGCTGGACACTTCTGAACTGAAACTATACATTCCAAACAGGAAGCGGGGAGCGCGGAGAGGAGGGGTGGTCATCACACCAGAGGATTTTGCAGACTGGCACACCAGTCTCTTTGCCTGCCTGAATTGCTAATTCTGTTTCTCCCCCCTCCCGGAAGGACTGTTATCGTTTTTTTTCCCAGACTTTTGCTAGGTATTCTGGGCTGGCACAGAGGGAAGCAAGACACTGATTTCTGCATGTAGCCCGCAGGAACTTCAGTCTTGGATGAGGCTTATAAAACACAAGTTAAATCAGACATACGTGGAGTTGTCACCAGGTTACTGTCCCCAGTAACACCTGCCCCTCTCTAGAATGTTCCTGAATGCCAGCCCAGAGACTTATTGAACTTTCTGCTCGCCTTGGGCTCTGGTCAAGGAATCTGAGTTTGGTTGCTTCAGACACCATTGTTTTGCTTTCCCCAGGATGCTCATCAGCCAGGATGTACAGATTGCATTTCTCCTTTCTGAATAGCTGTTCTGTTATAAGCAATTATTCTTCCTTCCCTAGTTATGTATTATCATTTTAATAACCAATATGTTAGTTATGTTTGAGTATTTCCTCCAACAATAGGTATGACTCTCATCACCCAATTAAATAATTACAGTTTAAAGCTCTAATCAATCATTTCAGAATATCCCAGCATTTAAGAGCTCAGTGGCTCCAGCTTACCTGAGTTTAAATCTTGGATCTAACTCTCAATTCTTTTGTGAATTCAGGCAAGTTAACTTCCTTGCATCCCAGTTTCTTCATCTGAAATACGACATCATATTAGTAGTATCTAACTCATAATATTGTTTGGAGAGCAGATCAGTTAATATAAAATACAGCAAATGCTTAGGATAGTTAACATAGTATATGTTGGGTGAATGTTAGCTATTTTAATACTATTATTATTATTGTCATTTTCTGGTTTGTGACTGACATTTTCTGATGTCTTGGCCAGTCTGTGTCTGTTGAAATCCTCTTTCCCTTCCTCAAAGCACCTTGTCTTGATAAAGAACACTAGAGGTTTGAACATAAAAGTCTCAAAGTCTCACAAGATTTTATCCCCAACTGAAGCTGGTCTCTGTCCTAGAATTCAAAATAGGAGGGAAGCTTGGGAATGTCTGAAGGAGATTTACTGCTGTTTAAAAAGGAAGCGGGAAAAGTGGCATCAG
The DNA here is from genome assembly GCF_016772045.2 of Ovis aries. NCBI lineage: Eukaryota > Metazoa > Chordata > Mammalia > Artiodactyla > Bovidae > Ovis > Ovis aries. Next base: position 32,942,495 of record NC_056055.1, on the reverse strand, counting down.
CAAAGGGAAAACTTGAGTGTCTTTTTCTGACCCACTCACAGCATCTGAAGCAGCAAAGGGGAGTTGTTGTCCCAGGAGGCCATGCAAGGACACAGTGCAAATGGTTGATCCCCAGCTGTGCCTGAGTCTCTCTTCTTTTTGCAATAATAGCACTCTGCCATCCAACAAAACACGTCTGGTTCCCTCAGGAAAGTTGCCAGGAAAAATTGATCAGCAAAAAAGTGACGTTTTTCTAAACCTTGGTACCTGGAATATTTCTCTCTAACAGTGTTTGAAATGACTTTTTCATGCGGGAACTTGGATGAGAATCAGATGGGGGCAGGTAGACTAAGGGTGCAGAGCCTGTTCAGCTTTTGGTGACTGACAGCCTCGGTTTTCAATCGCAGCCATTGGTCTACTGGTTGTGTCACCTCGGGCAAGTCATTCATCTTCTCTCAACCACCTGAAAACAACAACAACAACAACAACAACAACAAATAGTATTCACCTCCTTGGGCTATTTTGAAAGATTAAATGAGATAATGTATCAGTAAGCATTAGTCGCTCAGTCGTGTCCGACTCTTTGCGACCCACGGACCGGACTGCAGCCCACCAGGCTCCTCTGTCTATGAGATTTCCAGCCAAGGATACTGGAGTGGGTTGCCATTTCCTTCTCCAGGGGATCTTCCCAGCCCAGGGATCGAACCCGGGTCTCCTGCACTGCAGGCAGATCCTTTACTGACTGAGCTACATCAGTTCAGTTCAGTTCAGTTCAGTTCAGTTCAGTCACTCAGTTGTGTCTGACTCTTTTCGACCCCATGAGTCGCAGCACGCCAGGCCTCCCTGTCCATCACCAACTCCTGGAGTTCACTCAGACTCACGTTCATTGAGTCAGTGATGCCATCCAGCCATCTCATCCTCTGTCGTCCCCTTCTCCTCCTGCCCCCAATCCCTCCCAGCATTAGAGTCTTTTCCAATGAGTCATTTCTTCGCATGAGGTGGCCAAAGTACTGGAGCTTCAGCTTTAGCATCATTCCCTCCAAAGAAATCCCAGGGCTGATCTCCTTCAGAATGAACTGGTTGGATCTCCTTGCAGTCCAAGGGACTCTCAACAGTCTTCTCCAACACCACAGTTTGAAAGCATCAATTCTTCGGTGCTCAGCTTTCTTCACAGTCCAACTCTCACATCCATACATGACTACTGGAAAAACCATAGCCTTGACTAGATGGACCTTAGTCTGCAAAGTAATGTCTCTGCTTTTGAATATGCTATCTAGGTTGGTCATAACTTTTCTTCCTTAGTGTTTAACAGTGTCAAGTGTGAGGGGTGGATATATTCACTAACAGAATCTTCCCTTTCTTGGCTGCTTTAAAAGGAGTGGGCCATCACCTCTCCCCTTTCTCTTGAGAAGCAGTAAACCAATTATTCTGTGGCTAATGACTTGAGATTTGGTTTTATCAAGTTATAAATTCTATTGTGAATGGTGAACTCAGCCTTGAAATTAAGGATCAGGCTGGTGCCAGGATGGAATCCTTAGGAGACAGAGGAGGGAGTAGGGTAGTGGGAAGAAGGATGATGGGGTTCTGATGCCTAGGATGGCATCTCAGGGAGTTGTCCACAAGGATGTTGAAACTGCCAGTTGAGGACATCAAGAGAAAGATCACAGGGAGAGCCATGATGGGTGATCTCATCACCAGACCCTAACCTCCATGCATCCCTTCCTCCAGGGTACTCACCAGGTGATGATTCCATTTTCAGTGCTGGCAAACCTAAGCTACTTACCTGAACTAACTCACCAATGGCCAGAGATGCCCAGTCAAGCCTGCAGATTTTGCTCTGCTGCCGACCTACTCAGCATGGGTGTCTAAATAGAGACACATATACTGGGTGAGGCCAGAGTTGAACTGGACCAAGTAAAGGCTGACCGCTGAGCAAGGTTAGTGGTCTGTGAACCCCGTGTTACACATGGAAAGTGTTTGGCATTCTGCTAGTCGCTCAGGGCAGCTGTCATAGTGGTCTCCCCAGCTGTTGAGAAAGCTTTAAAGGCAATTACAAATGTAACTTATTTAAAAAAAATTTAAGTGGCTACTGGGAAACAGCTCTCTGAGATAAACTCTCTCCTGGATGCTCATCTAAATTTCTCTGCAACTTGTTATCCTTGGGGATTTTCATCTGTGTGTGTGTTTTGCTTTAAATTATTATATTTTCTTTTTTCTTTTAAAGTACAGTTGATTTACAATGTTGTGTTACTTACTGCTATACAGCAAAGGGATTCAGTTATATATTTGGTTTTTATATTTTTTTTCCATTATGGTTCCTCATAGGATATTGAATACAGTTCTTTGTGCCATACAGTAGGACCTTGTTGTTTATCCATCCCGTATTAAAAGTTTGTTGTTGTTTTTCAGTTTCTAAGTCATGTCCAACTCTTTGCAACTCCATGGACTGTAGCACACCAGCCTTCCCTGTCCTTCACCATTTCCTGGAGTTTGCTCAAATTCATGTCTGTTGAGTCGGTGATGCCATCCAGCTATCTCATCCTCTGTCACCCCCTTCTCCTCTTGCCCTCAATCTTCCCCAGCAATAGGCTCTTTTCCAAATAGTTGGTGCTTTGCGTCAGGTAGCCAAAGTATTGGAGCTTAGCTTCAGCATCAGTCCTTCCAATAAGTATTCAGAGTTCATTTCCTTTAGGATTGACTGGTTTGATCTCCATGCTATCCAAGAGACTTTCAAGAGTCTTCTCCAGCAGCATCTGCCAAAACAAAATCATGGACACAGAGAACAGACTGGTTGTTGCCAAGGGGGAGGAGGAGGTAAGGAAGGGGTGGAGTCGGAGATAGGTGATTTTCATCTTGAAGATAAGTATGTGGTTGCAGTTACTTGCCTGAATATTTGTAGATTGAATTCAGATCGAACATTTCACTACTTTGTCCTTTTTGAAAATTCTGCGTAGAGTTTTCTTTATTTCTTTATTTTCCCCCAGACAGACAGGTTGCCTGTTTGTCTTCATGATATGGTATTTGGCTTTCCTTAAAGTCAGTGTTCCAAGGGAGAAAGCCCAAGATGGAAGCCACACTCTTCTGTAACCCTCAGAAGTGGCCTCCTGTTCTTTTCGTTGTGTTCCATTGACTGCACACACCAGCCCTGATGTGGAAGGGTCTCCACAGGGTATGAATATCAAGACTCAGGAAGGCTGGAGGCTCCTCCCATTTTGGAGGCTAGCTACCATCAACTGGAAGTCTTTCATAGATTCAATATTGATTCACCTCAACACACACACATACACACACCCACACTTCTTACTCAATTGCCTCTAAAACTGATTTTTCTCATCATATTCACGTATATTGGAAGCTTCTTTTCCCACAGAAAACCCCAATCTTATGTCCTATAGTTGCTTATTCATTCAACAAACAGTGACCCAACACATGCAGTGTTTAGGGCACAAAATAGAAAATCAGGTTAATGATCAAGACAAGAACTTCTGAGCTTATGTTTCCTGTCCTTCACAGGCTGTTGGCCGGAGAAGTCAGTTCCTCAGTACTGGGTCTCCTCATAGACTGCCTGAGTGTCTTCCTCAGCTTTCATATATAACTGCACAGCCTCCAATCACATAGCACCCTCTCCCCATACCGTGATCCATTGACTGATGAAACATTCTTGTTAAGGGCTATGGTAAAGGGGACTGGGAAAGAAAAGATAGGAGGCAACACCATATGCCAGAGGGAAGCAGGGAGATTTACGCATAGGATCAGTTTGAGGAGTTCCTTTATGTATCTCTGTACACAATGACAACAAAAGTAACGTGTCTTTTCATTTCAGAGAGACTTTCAGAAAAAATAAGATTTCCTATGGCATAGGGTCAGAGTCACACTGCAACTCCCTTTCCTACTTTCTGTTTCCCCACTTTCTCAACCATCTCTCATAAAACCATGCTCTCAATGCCATATTCCAGAAAATAATTTAATCCAGCACACTTGTTTCCATCACATCCAATATCCTGAATTTATTTTCTTTAAAACTCTCCTTCCCAACGCTTCTTCTTCCCATGCTTCCTACCTTGGCATGAAGATTGTTTAGATCAGTTAATATTTACAGCTGGCAAAGCGAACATAAGAAAGGAGTCCCATCACCCCAGACCAAGTTGTAATCATCAACAAAGGAAATTCAGCCAAGTAATATACGTTTTCTCATTTATTCGTCTTTTTCTTGATATCTCCTTTTGGCTGGTCTAAATGATAAACTCCATATTGTATATATTTTTACCACAATTTAAAAAATCCCAGAAACCTTGCTTAGTTCCAATATGAAAGAAGGTGTCAGAGTTTAACTGTGGGATTTGAAGTTACTGGTAGCTGTTCCAATTCTGTGGCTTTAACCTTAGAGATGGAAAGTGGCCCTGCACTCTTCTAGCACCTTCAATAAACAATTAAACAGGAATGAAAATAATTAAAATGTCATGTGTTTTGTGGTAGGTCAGCCACGAATTCTTAAGGCATCCTGAAATTGGTTCTTTCATAGGAGACAGGAGGACGGTACGGCTCAAGCCCATTTTAAGTCAGCATTACCAAGATCTAAATTAGTGCTTTGTGTGGAATTCTCTGGTGGTCCAGGGGTTAGGACTCTGCACTTCCACTGCAGCAGGCACAGGTTTGATCCCTGGTTGGGAAACTAAGATCCTGCGTGCCTTACGGTGTGACCAATAAATAAATAAATTTATGCTTTGTAACTCTCACTGTAATCAAGATTAGCTGAGGGGCTTGCAAAATCTATGAAAGCCTGAGACCACCCCTCACTCCCCATTTCTAGGGAATCTTACTTCATTGATTCAGGAGACAGCCCAGATATTAGCATTAAAAGAAAAAAAAAAAGTCCTCAATGATTCTAATATGTAAAGAAGCACTGTCTAGTGGGGGGAGGAGAAAGTGGGTTGATATGAGAGAATAACACTGAAACATATAGTGAAAGTGAAAGTGTTAGTCACTCAGTAGTGTCCGACTCTTTGCGACCCCATGGGCTGTATCCTGTCAGGCTCCTCTACCCATGGAGTTCTCCAGGCAAGAATACTGGAGTGGGTAGCCTTTCCCTTCTCCAGAGGATCTTCCAGCCCAGAAATTGAACCCAAGTTTCCTACATTGCAGATTCTTTACTGTCTGAGCCACCAGGGAAGCTCAATATATACATTAAGTAAGTGTTAGTCACTTAGTTGTGCCTGACTGTTTGTGACCCCATGGACTGCAGCCCACCAGGCTCCTCTGTCCATGAGATTTTTCCAGGCAAGGATACTAGAGTGGGTTGCCATTTCCTTCTCCAGGGGATCTTCCTGACCCAGGGATAGAACCCCGGGTCTCCTGCACCGCAGGCATTTTCTTTAACGACTGAGCTACAAGGGAAGCCCCAATATGTATATTACCATATGTAAAATAAATGGCCAGTTGGAGTTCAATGTATGCCACAAGGAACACAAAGTCAGTGCTCTGTGACAATCTAGAGGGGTGAGATGGGGAGGGAAGTGCGAGTGCATTCAGGAGGGAGGGGACACATGTATACCTAATGTCAATTCTTGTTGATGCATGGCAAAACCATCACAATATTGTAGAGTAATTATCCTCTAATTAAAAGAAAGAATCACTGTCTAGAGAGGACATCTACCAAGGTGTAACACTATTGGTTATCTTTTCTCCTGGGTTTTAAGAGTAAAATTAGTTCTATCTTTCTCATCAGGTAGAGCAAATGACTAGCCCAGTTCTTTGTGTTGCAGATGACATTAACTAGGATAAGTTTGGTCATAGGCATGAAAAAATTAACATGCCCATGACTTGCCCATGGGGAGACCTCAGAGGGATGCCTGGAGGAAGGGGTAAGACGGTGAGAGTGAGGAGGGCTGGAGTGTGAGGAAGGAACATTGCTCCTGCCAAGTTCTCCAAGAGTTGGGAATACCAGACCACCTCACCTGTCTTCTGAGTAACTTGTATGTGGGTCGAGAACCAACAATTAGAACCTTACATGAAACAACTGAAGGGTTCAAAATTGGGAAAGGAGTACAACAAGGCTGTATATTGTTACCCTGCTTCTTTAACTTCTATGCAGAGTACATTGTGTGAAATGCCTGGCTGGATGAATCACAAGCTGTTATCAAGATTGCCGGGAGAAGTATCAACAACCTCAGGTATGCAGATAATACCACCCTAATGGTAGAAAGTGAAGAACTAAAGAGCCTCTTGATGAAAGTGAAAGAGGAGAGTGAAAAGGTTGGCTTGAAACTCAGCATTCAAAAAACTAAGATTATGGCATCTGGTCCCATCATTTCATGACAAATAGAAGGGGGAAAAGTGGAAGAAGTTACCGATTTATTTTCCTAGGCTCCAAAATCACTGTGGATGTTGTCTGCAGCCATAATATCAAAAGATGCTTGTTCCTTGGAAGGAAAACTGACAAACTTGGACAGTGTATTAAAGCAGAGACATCACTTTGCCAACTAAAGTCTGTATAGTCAAAGTTATGGTTTTTCCAGTAGTCATGCACAGGTGTGAGAACTGGACCATAAAGAAGGCTGAGTGCCAAAGAATTTATGCTTTTGAACTGTGGTGCTGGAGAAGACTTGTGAGAGTCCCTTGGACTGAAAGGAGATGACATCAGTCAATCCTAAAGGAAATCAACCCTGGAAATTCACTGGAAGGACTGATGTTGAAACTGAAGCTCTAAAACTTTGGCCACCTGATTTGAAGAACAGACTCATTGGAAAAGGTCCTGATGCTGGGAAAGATTAAAGGCAAAAGGAGAAAGGGGTGGCAAAGGATGAGATGATTAGATAGCATCACTAATTCAATGGACATGAATCTGAGCATACTCTGGGTAATAATGAAATAGAGAGAAGCTTGGTATGCTGCAGTCCATGGGGTCACAAAGAGAGGGACAGGATTTGTAGCTAAATAATAGCAACAATAACCAGGGCCTTTTAGGATTAAAGATTTCATATTTGATAAAATTCATCTCTACTTATTCATTTATGCCTATTTTTCCTTCCCTGTAGTAAAGGTGCAAGAAATATTTCTCTGTATTTACTAATAAAAGTTTTATAGCATTAGGTATTACATGTAGGTCTATGATCCACTTTGAATTATTTTTTTGTGTGTCGTGTAGACTATTTTTAAAGCCTTTATTGAATTTGTTACAATTTTGTTTCTAGATTTTTGTTTTGATTCTTTACTTGTGAGGCATATGGGATTTTAGCTCCCTACCAGGGACTGAATCCATACCCCTTGCAGTGGAAATCAAAATCTTAACCATTAGATCACCAGGGAAGTCCTGTGAGTTTATTTTTAAGTATGATGGCAAGTATGGTTGAGGTGGATTTTTGGTTTGCTTTGTTTTGCACTTGAATGTCCAGTAGTTCTTTTACCATTTGCTAAAATAAAAAACACAGTCTTCTCAACATTGAACTACCTTAGCACCTTAGTATGGGCCTATCTTTGGACTCTTTTCTCTGTGATCTATTTATTTGTCTTAATGCCAACACTAGGTTGTCTGGATTATATCATTGTCATAAATCATAACTTTTTCATTTTTTACAAATGCCTTTTGCAGGTATTGGTAGCATCCCCACCCTTCCATTTTCTAATAAAATAGTAATGATAAGGGATTCATCCCAGGTTACAGACTCAGAAGCTAATGCTGGGCTAAGACTCTCAGTTCAGGGCTCTTACCCTGCACAGACCTGTCTCCTGGAGCCAAAGGGGAATTCTACAGTGAAAGCACAGAGTTAGAGTAAACTCTCACAGCCGAAGTCCCAGAATTTTGTTTTAAAATACTCCAAAACCTCAATCAGCATCAAAGTGGAAATCAGGCACTAGTTGGATTTCAATGATGCAGATAATATGGAATGGAGAGAACTGGCTGATGGAGAACTCTCTCCAGCAGCTGAGGCACTTTATCTACATTTCATCATTAGCAGCAAGAACCCAGAACAACAACAAAAAGGGAAATGAGGAAAGCAGGTGGGCAAATGGTGTTCCATGTATCCGTACTACCACCCTCTCTCCTTACACCATCTTTGAAAAGCCCAAACCACTGTAGAATTCATTGTTAATGGTCTTCATTGTAACTAAAGCTCACAGTGAATTCTTATATGCTCCTAGGTAGGCAGATAATTAGTTCAGCAACTGTTTGCTAACAAGAGTTCACAGATGTGTTCTCAGCTTTGGGAGGAAACTCACTGCATTCATTGCCATGACCTAAACATTACTTTCGGCTAACCGGTTTTAAAAGTTGATACTGCTTAATAAATAACTGTAGCATCTGAGGAAGAAAAATCCATTTTTTTTTTCAATGTTTAATCTTGAAATAAATGGCAAACACAAAAATTATCTTAAGGGGACAGAGTTAAGATTGATTCCATTCCCTGAAAACAAAAATCCTTTACAATGTTATTATATTTTTATGCAATGAAAGGAAACAAGAAAATCACCTAAGTATAAATGGAGGTTTTAGTTTCTATAGAAGCATCTTATCAATGTAGGTAGCCATTTACTTCAAAATTAACTCAATAATTTTATTTAGTTCTGGTTTCAAGTAACTAAATCTTTGGGAACACCATGGGGAAAAAAAAATACCTAGGAGTCAATTACATTATTCTTTCAAGGAGAATTTTATATTTCCCCACTTTACATTCATATCCTGTGCTCAGATGCTCAGCTGTGTCCAACTCTTTGTGACCCCATGGACTGTAGCCTGCTAGGCCCCTCTATCCATGGGATTCTCCGAGCAAGAATACTGAAGTGGGTTGCCTAAGCCAAGGATCGAACCCTCATCTCCTGCATGGGCTGACAGATTCTTTACCACTGAGCCACAAGGGAAGCCCTCTATGTTCACAATGCTGTTTAAATTTGAGTAAACTGTATAATGAGTCATGTAAATTAACGAATGATACCAAATAATTTAATTCCTGAAGAACTGTTTGAGAGTATTAAAGAAAGGTAAAATTTCTAAACTAAGGTAGAGATTTCAAGTCCAATGTTTAACTCATAAGTTCAGTTCAGTTCAGTTCGGTCGCTCAGTCATGTCCGACTCTTGGCGACTCTATGAATCGCAGCACGCCAGGCCTCCCTGTTCATCACCATCTCCCAGAGTTCACTCAGATTCATGTCCATCGAGTCCGTGATGCCATTCAGCCATCTCATCCTCTGTCGTCCCCTTCTCCACCTGCCCCCAAACCCTCCCAGCATCAGAGTCTTTCCCAGTGAGTCGTCTCTTCTCATGAGGTGGCCAAAGTATTTGAGTTTCAGCTTTAGCATCATTCCTTCCAAAGAAATCCCAGGGTTGATCTTCAAAATGGACTTGTTGGATCTCCTTGCAGTCCAAGGGACTCTCAAGAGTCTTCTCCAACACCACAGTTCAAAAGCATCAATTCTTCCATGCTCAGCCTTCTTCACAGTCCAACTCTCACATCCATACATGACCACAGGAAAAACCATAGCCTTAACTAGATGGACCTTAGTCGGCAAAGTAATGTCTCTGCTTTTCAATATGCTATCTAGATTGGTCATAACTTTTCTTCCAAGGAGTAAGAGTCTTTTAATATCATGGCTGCAGTCACCATCTGCAGTGATTCTGGAGCCCCCCCCAAAAAAGTCTGCCACTGTTTCCACTGTTTCCTCATCTATTTCCCATGAAGTGATGGGACCGGATGCCATGGTCTTCGTTTTCTGAATGTTGAGCTTTAGGCCAACTTTTTCACTCTCCTCTTTCACTTTCATCAAGAGGCTTTTAGCTCCTCTTCACTTTCTGCCATAAGGGTGGTGTCATCTGCATATCTGAGGTGACTGATATTTCTCCCAGCAATCTTGATTCCAGCTTGTGCTTCTTCCAGCCCAGCGTTTCTCATGATGTACTCTGCATAGAAGTTAAATAAGCAGGGGGACAATATATAGCCTTGATGTACTCCTTTTCCTATTTGGAACCAGTCTGTTGTTCCATGTCCAGTTCTAACTGCTGCTTCCTGACCTGCATACAGATTTCTCAAGAGGCAGGTTAGGTGGTCTGGTATTCCCATCTCTTTCAGAATTTTCCACATTTTATTGTGATCCACACAGTCAAGGGCTTCTTTATTTTCTGTTTTAAAATATCTCAGGCCTTAATTGCATCATGAGCACATCCCATGATTTAAAAGGGGAAATATCTTGATGAGGAAGGTGCTGAAAAAGACAACAACAGCAAAGGTTCTGCACACACTGTGAGACCACTGAAACTGGAATTTACAACTCACTCTAACCTCTCGTATTACCGATGAAGAAACTGAGGTCCAGATTGGTGAAGTGACAATTGCCTAGGTGACCCCATGTTGTGTGGGCAGACAGGGAATTTCAAGAAGGGGAAGGAGTTAATGGAGGAAGAAAGTCATCAAGTTTGGTAACTAGAAATAAAAGGAGTTAAGTTTTCAAATTTGGGGGAAAAGATACATCAATATGCCCTTATGGAAAAACAAATAAGAAAAAAGGACTGCAGAATGTTTCATATTTTTACAACTGAAAAAGTGAGGTGAGCCAAGAACAAGGTGAACATTTAATCAAGTTGGGTTAACTCTTGAGCAATAGTTATACTGGGAAGAACCCACTTCTGATCTTTATAATAATGGGTCATATTATAATGAGGGAGAAAAATCAATGTAAAGTGAGATAAAGGTTATTGAGATATTGCAACAGTTGGCTTACTTAGTTCCATGCATCTGGGGGGAAATCTGAGAAGACGTTTGGAAGTGCTTTGTGTCAGTCACAAAATTTTATCCCCAAAGGAAAAAATTTGATTGTACAGAAGAGAGACCTGAGCCTATGATACAAGGATTCTCAAGATGCAGATAGATGGGGGCCATGTGGTCTGTTGTGGCCAATGGACTGTAAGTACAAGTGCCAATGTGAGGCCATGAAGATACACGTGACCTCTCGGCCATCTCTTCTTCTTCTGAGGAGAGCACAGAGCCAGGAAATGAATCAAGTGACACGGAATTAAAGAGATCTGTCTCCAATCAAGGTCAGTTATCCTTGAGAGTCAGCAGACCTACAGTGGACTTTGCTTGAATGACAAAGATACACTATATACTAAATCACTGCGATTTGCAATTGCTTCTTACAGCAGCATACAGCTAGCCTAGCCTGACTCATTCATCTCCTTGAGTTGCACACCCATCATGTGAGGAACCTTGGTCTGGGAAACTGCAGTCTGTTCTTCTGTTGACCCGTGTAAATCAATTTGGGATTGAGCAGTTGGACTAGCCACAAAGGTTGGTCCCAGCAAGAATATAGTGGTGGATGTACAATCATCCTACATTTCACTACATGAACTCTGAAGTAGAGATCATGCTTTGCTAAAGACAGGAAAAAGTCCATGGCTTGGGTGAAAGAAAAGACGTTTTGAGAATATTTAGATATTTTTGAAATTCTCTAAAATTGCAAGGAAAATAGCTGGAGTCCCATGTTTATACAGTTCATAGACAAAAGGGAAGCTGGCTTGACAGAAGGAGGAGGAGAAAGCTAGAGGACCTAATGTGGACCCACATTTGATGAATCTCTCAGACTTCCTTTCAAAGTGTGCAGTGCAGAAGGGAGAAGGTAGCTTCACGGTGAGAAGACCTAGCAAACATTTCCTCAGCCAGGTGGTCAAGGCCAACATTAACAGGGATAAGTCACAGTCACAGTGTACTCTCAATGTGATTAGAATGGCCCGTTTATCTCTGTGGTCTTTCTCCTGATAACCCACAACCTTAGTTTTATCATGAGAAAAAAACTCTAGACATACTCCAGTAGTGGGGCATGCTACAAACCACTTGACCAGTCCTCCTCAAAGCTGTCAAGATCATCAAAAACAAGGAAAGTCTGAGAGACTGTCATAGCTGAGAGGAACCAAAATAGGCTTGACAACAAAATGTAACATGGTACTCTGGTTGGAATTCTGAAACAGAGAAAGGACATTATTGAAAAACTGAGGAAATAATAATAAAATCTGGACTTCAGTTAACATAGTAGGTTGCTATTAATTGCAACGGATGTATCATACAATACAAGATGCTTACAATAGGATAACCTAGGTGCACAGTATATGGAAACTCTCTAGACAGTCATCATAGTTTTTATGCAAATATAAAACTGTGTGTGAAAATAAAGTCTATTATAAAGAAAAAAAAAGTAAAACAGAGAATTCTGCCTGAGATAGTCTCTGATGAGCGTACCTCAATAATGGCTGATGTTGTGCTTTTTCTGAAAGTAATGCTTGAAATGGGAGTATGCTGTGATCTTAGGGGGCTTCCCATGCGGTGCATGCTAAGTCGCTTCAGTCATGTCCAATTCATAGTGGGGGAGGGTTCTGGTTGAAATGAAGCTGGATGTGGAACCCAAAAATCATGGTTCCTCCACTAGCCCTAAGCCTACCACCCCTGCTAAGTCGCTTCAGTCGTGTCTGACTCTGTGCGACCCCATAGATGGCAGCCCACCAGGCTCCCTGGTCCCTGGGATTCTCCAGGCAAGAACATTGGAGTGGGTTGCCATTTCGTTTTCCAATGCATGAAAAGTGAAAGTGAAGTCCTACCACCCCTAGGTACCCCCATATAACATTCTGTCAAGAACTCCTGGTCTGTTCAGTTTATGAGTGTGGGTTGAGGGCACTATGGAGGAGGTAAAGGGAAGTGTATGGGGGACTCACGCAGAGATCCTTCCAGGTCTCTGCAAGAGAGCTACCCTCACAACAACCACAGAAAACCACCTGCCATACAGGAGATGTAAGAGACATGGGTTTAGTCTCCTGAAGGAGATCCACTCCAGAATTCTTGCCTGGAGAATCCCATGGACAGAGGGGCGTGGCAGGCTTTAGTCCATAGGATCATACAGAATTGGACATGACTAAGTGGTGGCTGGGAGGAGACACCCCACATCCGAGGTCAGGGGCTGCCAGGAGAAGCCACCTCGCACCCAAGGCCAGGGGCGGTGACCCTGAGGAGCCACCCCAAGCCCAAGGCCAGGGGCAGTGACCCTGAAGATCCACCCCAAGCCCGAGGCCAGGGGCGGCAGCTGGGAGGAGCCACCCACGCCCGAGGCCAGGGCCGGTGGCCGGGAGGAGCAACCCAAGCGGTGGCTGTGCAGGCACAGGAGGGCCTAGAGGAGCCATCCCATGTTGAAGGTCAGGAACGGCAGTGGTAAGGAGATACCCCTCGTCCAAGGTAAGGAGCAGAGGCTGCGCTTTGCTGGAGCAGCCGTGAAGAGATACCCCATGCCCAAGGTAAGAGAAACCCAAGTAAGATGGTAGGTGTTGCAAGAGGGCATCAGAGGGCAGACACACTGAAACCATACTCACAGAAAACTAGCCAATCTAATCACACTAGGACCACAGCCTTGTCTAACTCAATGAAACCAAGCCATGCCTGCAGGGCAACCCAAGACTGGCGGGTCATGGTGGAGAGGTCTGACAGAATGTGGTCCACTGGAGAAGGGAATGGCAAGCCACTTCAGTATTCTTGCCTTGAGAACCCCATGAACAGTATGAAAAGGCAAAATGATAGGATATCAAAGAGGAACTCCCCAGGTCATTAGGTGCCCAATATGCTACTAGAGATCAGTGGAGAAATAACTCCAGAAAGAATGAAGGGATGGAGCCAAAGCAAAAACAATACCCAGCTGTGGATGTGACTGGTGATAGAAGCAAGGTCCGATGCTGTAAAGAGCAATATTGCATAGGAACCTGGAATGTCAGGTTCATGAATCAAGGCAAATTGGAAGCAGTCAAACAAGAGATGGCGAGGGTGAACGTCGACATTCTAGAAATCAGCGAACTAAAATGGACTGGAATGGGTGAATTTAACTCAGATGACCATTGTATCTACTACTGTGGGCAGGAATCCCTCAGAAGAAATGGAGTAGCCATCATGGTCAACAAGAGTCTGAAATGCAGTACTTGGATGCAATCTCAAAAACGACAGAATGATCTCTGTTCATCTCCAAGGCAAACCATTCAATATCACAGTTATCCAAGTCTATGCCCCAACCAGTAATGCTGAAGAAGCTGAAGTTGAATGGTTCTATGAAGACCTACAAGACCTTTTAGAACTAACACCCCCAAAAGATTTACTTTTCTTTATAGGGGACTGGAATGCAAAAGTAGGAAGTCAAGAAACACCTGGAGTAACAGGCAAATTTGGCCTTGGAATACAGAATGAATCAGGGCAAAGACTAATAGAGTTTTGCCAAGAAAATGCACTGGTCATAGCAAACACCCTCTTCTAACAACACAAGAGAAAACTCTACACATGGACATCACCAGATGGTCAACACGAAAATCAGATTGATTATATTCTTTGTAGCCAAAGATGGAGAAACTCTATACAGTCAACAAAAAACAAGACCAGGAGCTGACTGTGGCTCAGATCATGAACTCCTTATTACCAAATTCAGACTCAAATTGAAGAAAATAGGGAAAGCCGCTAGACCATTCAGGTATGACCTCAATCAAATCCCTTATGATTATACAATAGAAGTGAGGAATAGATTTAAGGGCCTAGATCTGATAGAGTGCCTGATGAACTATGGAATGAGGTTCATGACATTGTACAGGAGACAGGGATCAAGACCATCCCCATGGAAAAGAAATGCAAAAAAGCAAAATGGCTGTCTGGGAGGACTTACAAATAGCTGTGAAAAGAAGAGAGGCAAAAAGCAAAGGAGAATAGGAAAGACATAAGCATCTGAATGCAGAGTTCCAAAGAATAGCAAGAAGAGATAAGAAAGCCTTCTTCAGTGATCAATGCAAAAACAACAGAATGGGAAAGACTAGAGATCTCTTCAAGAAAATTAGAGATACCAAGGGAACATTTCATGCAAAGATGGGCTCGATAAAGGACAGAAATGGTATGGACCTAACAGAAGCAGAAGATATTAAGAAGAGGTGGCAAGAATACACAGAAGAACTGTACAAAATGATCTTCATGACCAGATAATCACGATGGTGTGATCACTCACCTAGAGCCAGACATCCTGGAATGGGGAGTCAAGTGGGCCTTAGAAAGCATCATTATGAACAAAGCTAGTGGAGGTGATGGAATTCCAGTTGAGCTGTTTCAAATCCTGAAAGATGATGTTGTGAAAGTGCTGCACTCAATATGCCAGCAAATTTGGAAAACTCAGCAGTGGCCACAGGACTGGAAAAGGTCAGTTTCGTTCCAATCCCAAAGAAAGGCAATGCCAAAGAATGCTCAAACTACTGCACAATTGTACTCATCTCACATGCTAGCAAAGTAATTCTCAAAATTCTCCAAGGCAGGCTTCAGCAATATGTGAACCATGAACTCCCTGATGTTCAAGCCGGTTTTAGAAAAGTCAGAGGAACCAGAGATCAAATTGCCAACATCTGCTGGATCACAGAAAAAGCAAGAGAGTTCCAGAAAAACATGTATTTCTGCTTTATTGACTATGCCAAAGCCTTTGACTGTGTGGATCACAATAAACTGTGGAAAATTCTGAAAGAGATGGGAATACCAGACCACCTAACCTGCCTCTTGAGAAATCTGTATGCAGGTCAGAAAGCAACAGTTAGAACTGGACATGGAACAACAGACTGGTTCCAAAGAGGAAAAGGAGTACATCAAGGCTGTATATTGTCACCCTGCTTATTTAACTTCTATGCAGAGTACATCATGAGAAACGCTGGACTGGAAGAAACACAAGCTGGAATCAAGACTGTCAGGAGATATATCAGTTACCTCAGATATGCAGATGACACCACCCTTATGGCAGAAAGTGAAGAGGAGCTAAAAAGCCTCTTGAGGAAAGTGAAAGAAGACAGTGAAAATGTTGGCTTGAAGCTCAACATTCAGAAAACGAAGATCATGGCATCCGGTCCCATCACTTCATGGGAAATAGATGGGGAAAAAGTAGAAACAGTGTCAGACTTTATTTTTGGGGGCTCCAAAATCACTGCAGATGGTAACTGCAGCCATGAAATTAAAAGACGCTTACTCCTTGGAAGAAAAGTTATGACAAACCTAGACAGTATATTCAAAAGCAGAGACATTACTTTGCTGACTAAGGTCCATCTAGTCAAGGCTATGCTTTTACCAGTGGTCATGTATGGATGTGAGAGTTGGACTGTGAAGAAGGCTGAGCACCGAAGAATTGATGCTTTTGAACTGTGGTGTTGGAGAAGACTCTTGAGAGTCCCTTGGACTTCAAGGAGACCCAACCAGTTCATTCTGAAGGAGATCAACCCTGGGATTTCTTTGGAAGGAATGATGCTAAAGCTGAAACTCAAGTACTTTGGCCACCTCATGAGAAGAGTTGACTCATGGAAAAGACTCTGATGCTGGGAGGGTTTGGGGGCAGGAGGAGAAGGGGACAACAGAGGATAGATGGCTGGATGGCATCTCGGACTCAATGGACGTGAGTCTGAGTGAACTCCAGGAGATGGTGATGGACAGGGAGGCCTGGCATGCTGTGATACATGGGGTCGCAAAGAGTTGGACATGACTGAGCGACTGAACTGAACTGAACTGAACTGAAGTGACTTAGCATGCATGTGCTCTAGGAGAACTGTATTTCTTCTGTTTAATGGAAGTCAAGTGGATATAGTTAAAAAGAGAAGGGGAAGGGAAAAGTTACTGACTTTAAGAAGTATTAAATATTTGTGTGCTCATTTTTTTACAAAGGAAACTGAGGCTCACAGAACTCAATAAAAACCTAAAAGTTTCAGGTGTCATAAATGGCAAGGCCAGGGATCCTAGCCTGGGTGTATCTATCTCAAAACTCCTTGTTTCTCCACGTACTGTGCTTTACTCACATGGATACATTTTATCTTCAGGCAATGCCAGACAAGGAGGTTGGTGAGTCTGTGCTGGAAGACAACTTTAGGAGGAGCTGCTGTAAATGAGGAAGTGGAACAGACAATCAATAGTCAGAGGGCCAATGCTCAAAAGACAGAGCCATTTCCTCCCTTCTTCCACATCCTGGTCCTTAGACTCTTGAGTGACTTGTGATTTGCCTCCAATCCTGGCGTTCTTTTCAGTCTCTAGTTTTCCAACTTTTACTTAAAATTTGTAAGTGAACTCGATGTCCAACAAGCATAACCAGGGGGGTCCTGGTTGAAATGAGACTGGATGTGGAAACCAAAACTCATGGTTCCTCCACTAGCCCTAAGCCTACCACCTCTAGGTACCCCCATATAACATTCTGGTCTGTTCAGTTTATGAGTGTGGGTTGAGGGCAATATGCAGGAGGTAAAGGGAAGTGTATGAGGGACTCACACGGAGATCCTTCCAGGTCCCTGCAGGAGATTTACCCTCACAACAACTACAGCTGTGAAAATCCATATGCAAAGGGGAAGCTCTTCAAAATCCTTCAGAAGGGCAACACATCAGCACCAAACAACCCAGGTTTTATCAAGAGTGGTCTTCAGTTGAGTTCAGCCACAAGAAAACGATGGAAGGAACTCAGACGGACATTCAAGTCTCTATTCGGTTGATGCACACTGGGGAGAACCTGCAGACCTCATTAGTTAAGCAAGGCCATGAATTTTTAGAGTCCTTCACAGTCTTTGTGGTCCTGACACTTTTTGGATCAAGTGGCAGTTTCTTTTCTTTTTTTTTTTTTTGCAGTTGTTGATTAGTTGGTTCTTGTTTTTGCACCTCTTGCTTGGGGTTATTTGTACAATCACATTAACTTGTGAAAACTGTGCAAACCTTGAGTTTCTCGGCTAGTCAAGATTCATGAAGAGGGGACATAGAAGAAAAAAGAAGAAAAGGAAAATAGAGGATAAGCCTAGAGGGGAAAGGGGAAATGGGACCTCTGTCCTGACTATTTTAGTCCTTTCATGGCTAACTAAATCCAGCTGCTGACTTGCATCTGTGAAATGGAAAATGTGCAGGTATAAATGCTAGAGAGGAGATGCCCACACTTAGCGAGGAAGCGAGCCTCACGGAGGGTGAAGAAGCCACGTGATTCAGCCCAGAGCTGTCCTAATGGGTGAAGTAGAAGAGTGGAAGGAAGGTCTGAGCTCATGCAATGATCTTCTCTTTTCCTCCATTTCCTTCCTCTCCCCTGTTCCTTCCTCCCGCTTCTCCTTCTAGTGCCCCTCCCTCTTTCCTTTTGAATCTTTGATTGATTCTGAGTTGTTAAATGCATGAGGCAACCCCAGGTAATTCCTCCAGATAAGATCTTCTCCCCAGTTGTTCATGATGTCAACTTCTATGATTCTCATTTTATAAAATAAAATAGAAATGAATAAAATAAAAAGTAGAACAAAAATCTATATTTTAAAGATAAAATGAAGTGTACCCATATTTCCTTAGCCTTGCTTTTCCTCCTCTCTGCCTTCCACATTTCTTTCTTCCCCAGAACATCGGTCTCTCACACTTGGCCTCCATTTCACCAGAGTTTTTAATATTGCTGGGAGGGCACAGCCCTTGAGTGCTCACTGGGAACCTTTGGAAAGAGACTCTGGGGCCAAAGTTCTCCTCACAATACCTGTAAAGTCCTGCCGGCTTCCTCTGCAGCCAGTGCAAGCGTGACCCTCCCACCCCTGGGAAGAAAGCTCAGGGGAACTCAAGACTTGAAGGGTCCCACTTGAGACCCCCTTTCCTACTGATTTTATCCATTCTGCAGACCCTGGAATATCTGTCAGCCTGAGGCTGGAAGATAATTCATGTCCTCAAGAGCTGCGTTTGCTTCTTGTTTTCACTGACATCAGGGGCTACTGCCCTGTTTCAGGTGTTGCTAGTAGAAGGGAAAAACCACAGAAAAGAGGAGAATTGTGGAAGAAATGTTTCAACCTACAGTGTAATTAATTAAATGGTAAAAATAATAGTTTGAGAAATTAGATATTTTGTGGTTGATTTTTATGACTTTTAAAATAAGTGGTGGCAAAACCCCTCCAACATCCAAAACCACAAGTCACATTTTGGTTGTGGTTTTTCATTCCCTACAAAACACAAAACACTTGGAAAAGATCATTTGAATTGTATTTTTTCCCACAGAGGCGGAAATTTTCTTTTTAAAAGTGATCCCTGGACAATTTACAGGTCTTTTGACATTGGAACCAACTTTTCTGCTTGAAGACTTACTTCAATAATCTTAATGTTAATTTATAAAATCACCTTATAGTTATCAGAACAACTTCACAAACATAATCTCGCAGTTTATCCCACTTCTGCTTGGTTGGTTCTCCAACTCATGTTCATAGAAGATAAAACATTTATCTAAAGTCCCTCTTTAAAAATATCCCAGTACTTCCTAGATCAGGGCTCAGCAACTCGCAGCCATGGACCCAGTGCTACCCACTGTATGTTTTTGTATGGCATACAAGATACAAATGAGTTTTACAGTTTTAAATTGTTAGGGGAAAATAGCAGCTTTTGTAACACAAAAAATTACATGAAATTCAAATTTCAACACACGAATGAAGTTTTCTTGGAACACAACTACGTTTACATACTATCTTTGGCTGCTGTCTTACTTCGAGGAAAGAGTTGAGTAATTAAGACAGAGACCATATGGCCCACAGAGTCTGAACTATTTACTCTCTGGCCCTGTATAGAAAATGTTTGCCGACCCCTGTCCCAGATCAAGGGCTTATTCCATCCCACAAGAGCTGTCTTTCCAGAATCCTAGCAGACTCCCAGAAAAAGGCAAAGCCTGCAGGGATCTGGCTTCCAAGCCCAGTGAAAGAGGCTGAAAAATTGGCCTGCAATAAAAGCCTAGCCCTTTAAATTCTTCAGTTCTTCTGATTGGAGGAGACTTGGGTCCTGCCTCCCAGCTGGCAAGCAGCTCCCTCTGCCAGGGGGGGTGCTGGAGGTGGGTCCTTATAAGACCTTTGCCAAAATGAAAGGGCAACATTCTTTCTTCCCCTCCTCCCATCCAGGAAAAAGTAATTCTTCAACAGATGGGCTGTCCTTAGAATTTTTTGTTTTTCAGTTGCTCAGTCACGTCTAACGCTCTGCGACCCCATGGACTGCAGCTCGTCAGGCTTCCCTGTCCTTTACTGTCCCCCAGAGTTTGCTCGAATTCATGTGCATTGATTCAGTGATGCCATCCAACCATCTCATCCTCTGTCACCCCCTCTCCTTTTGACCCCAATCCTTCCCTTCATCAGGGTCATTTCCAATGAGTCAGCTGTTTGCATCAGGTGGCCAAAGTATTGGAGCTTCAGCTTCAGCATCAGTCCTTCCAATGAATATTCAGAGTTCATTTCCTTTAGGATTGACTGGCTGGATCTCCTCACAGTCCAAGGGACTCTCAAGAGTCTTCTCCAGCACTACAGTTTGAAAACATCAATTCTTCTGCACTTAGATTTCTTTATGGTTCAGCTTTCACATCTGTACATGACTCCTGGGAAAAACCATAGCTTTGACCTTATGGACCTTTGTTGGCAAAGTGATGTCTCTGCTTTTTAATACCTATCTAGGTTCATCATAGCTTTTCTTCCAAGGAGCAAGCATCTTTAAATTTCATAAAGTGAAACTTTAAATTCACTGCAGTCACCATCTACAGTGATTTTAGAGCCCAAGAGAATAAAGTCTGTCACTATTTCCACTTTTTCCCCATCTATATGCCATGAAATGATGGGACCAGATGCAGGACCTTAGTTTTTTGAATATCAAGTTTCAAGCCAGCTTTTTCACTCTCTTCTTTCACTTTCATCAAGAGACTCTTTATTTAGTTCCTCTTCACTTTCTGCCATAAAGATGGTGTCATCTGCATATCTAAGGTTATTGATATTTCTCCCAGAAATCTTGATTCCAGCTTGAACTTCATCCAGCCTGGCATTTTGCATGATGTACTCTGCATATAAGTTGAATAAGCAGGGTGACAGTATACAGCCTTGACGTACTTCTTTCCCAATTTGGAACCAGTCTGTTGTTCCATGTTGGGTTCTAACGGCTGCTTCTTGATTGGTATACAGGTTTCCCAGGAGGCACATAAGATGGTCTGGTATTCCCATATCTTTAAGAATTTTCCACAATTTGTTGTGATCCAAAGAATCAAAGATTTTAATGTAGTCAGTGAAGCAGAAGTAGATGCTTTCCTGGAATTCCTTAGAATTCAGTTCAGATCAGTTTAGTCTCTCAGTCGTGTCTGACTCTTTGTGACCCCATGAATCGCAGCACGCCAGGCCTCCCTGTCCATCACCAACTCCCAGAGTTCACTCAGATTCATGTCCATTGAGTCCGTGATGCCATCCAGCCATCTCATCCTCTGTCGTCCCCTTCTCCTCCTGCCCCCAATCTCTCCCAGCATCAGAGTCTTTCCCAATGAGTCAATTCTTCTCATGAGGTGGCCAAAGTACTTGAGTTTCAGCTTTAGCATCATTCCTTCCAAAGAAATCCCAGGGCTGATCTCCTTCAGAATGAACTGGTTGGATCTCCTTGCAGTCCAAGGGACTCTCAAGAGTCTTCTCCAACACCACAGTGCAAAAGCATCAATTCTTCAGTGCTCAGCTTTCTTCACAGTCCAACTCTCACATCCATACATGACCACTGGAAAAACCAGAGCCTTGACTAGATGGACCTTTGTTGGCAAAATAACGTCTCTGCTTTTGAATATGCTATCTAGGTTTGTCATAACTTTTCTTCCAAGGAGTAAGCGTCTTTTAATTTCATGGCTGCAGTCACCATCTGCAGTGATTTTGGAGCCCCCCAAAATAAAGTCTGCCACTGTTTCTACTGTTTCCCCATCTATTTCCCATGAAGTGATGTGCAAAAATCATCTCAGCTTGGAGGCTGAAGAGACACGTGGTGAAGGGAACAATGCAATGCTCTAGAGTTTGTTTGATTTTTAATGCAGGTTGTTTGATATGATATTCTGCCATTCCTGTCCCTAGTTTCCACTTAGGGCAGCTCTTGACTATTGTAGGAGTAGTGATGGACTTAGGTTGAGTGGAGAAGGACAGATGAGATGGAGAAATTAGGCTTAGTAGAGCTAAATAGAGCTCTTTCAGTAGAGCGTCGGTTCATTTTTACTCCTTAATTTTCTACCTGCACCCACAAAATGTAGTATCATCTCCCCTTTTCTGAGTGCCTATTTATGTGATTCAATTTAGATTGAAATACATGATCTCATGTAAGTGTCTCCATAACTCTATGGGGTTTACAGAGGTGGGAGCTGAACCCTGGCTTGTTTAAAATCCTTTCCTAGTGGTGGGCTGGTTCCTGATCTCTGTAATGCCAATATCCAAGCTTTTCCCACCAAACCTCAAGTGCTCTGTGCCCAGTCGCTCAGTCATGTTCAACTCTTTGCAGCCCCATGGACTGTAGCTTGCCAGTCTCCTCTGACTGTGGAAATTTCCAGCCAAGAATACCAGAGCGGGTTGTCACTTCCTACTTCTGGGGATCTTCCTGATCTGGAGATCGAACGCACCTCTGCTTCATAAAGTCACAATCATGGGCGAGGTTCAGCTGTGTGGACAGTCATGACATGGCACATTTGAGGAACATTCTCCCAAATGTATTTCCTCAGGGTACTGACTTCTCGGACCTTATAAGGAATCTTACAGAAAAAAAAGATTGAGAAACAATGAGTTTAAAAAGCATATTCAGGTTTCTTTACAGCCTTTAATAGGCAGCATTTGCTACCATTTTTACCTCTATAATATTAAAGCATTTTTACTTAACCTCTCAGAGCTTTGGGCTTTTGGTGGCTCAGATGGTAAAGTAAATGCCTACAGTATAGGAGATCTGGGTTCGATCCCTGGGTTGGGAAGATCCCCTGGAGAAGTGAATGGCAACCCACTCCAGTATTCTTGCCTGGAGAATCCCCTGGACAAAGGAGCCTGATGGGTTACAAAGGGGTTACAAAGAGTTGGACACAACTGAGCGACTAAGCTTACAAGCACTCAAAGCTTTAGATTCCTTCTCTGAAAAATAAGAGTAAAAATATCTACCTCTAGAAGTATTAAAAATGATTTCTTTTCTCTTTCTGGTTTTGGCCAGGTTCACTTAATTTATATTAAATAAAGCGAATAATAGAAATCTGAGTAACTGTTGCAGAAATGAAAAATCATTCTGACAATAAAATAAAAGTAATGTACACTGGTTCAGAGCATAGCGTGGCACATATTTTTCATTTATTGTGTTGGTTTTCCTAAAGGGAACAATGCATCTATAGGGCAGAGAAACCGGTGATGAACCATTCTGGGGGCAAAACTGCATGTTAACATGACATCACTAGGAGAGAAACAAAATGTGTAAGCAACTAGTTATGGAATTGCACTCTCTGTACCAGCAAGATCGGGGCTGCAGTTTGCCTGGCCTTGGATGCATAAGCTGAATAGAGATGCTAGACAAAGATAGGTAAGTTGATCAGCATGACAATTTGCTCATTTTAAAAAATGTTTTTTGTTTGTTAATTTGTCTGTAGAACACTGAACATCTTTCAGAACTTGTTTTTCTTTAGTCTTTATTTTTTGTTGAAGTATACATGTGCTTACTTGCTCAGTCGTGTGTGACTCTTTGCGACCCCATGGACTGTAGCCTGCTGAGCTCTGTCCATGGAATTCTCTAGACAGGAATACTGGAATAGGTAGCTTTCCCTTCTCCAGTGGATCCTCCTAACTCAGGGATCGAACCAGAGTCTTGTGCATTGCAGGAGGATTCTTTACCAGCTGAGCTACCAGGGAAGTCCTATAGTTGATTGACAATGTTGTGTTAGTTTCAAGTGTGTAGTGAAGTGATTTAGTTATACATATTTATGCATACCTATTCTTTTTCAGATTCTTTTCCATTATAGGTTATTATGAGATATTGAATAGTTCCCTGTGCTACACTGTAGGTCCTTGTTGGTTATTTATTTTATATATAGTAGTGTGTTTATGTTAATCCCAAACTCCCAGTTTATCCCTCCCTTACCTTTAGGTTAACCATAAGTTTGTCTTCTATGTCTGAGAGTCTATTTCTGTTTAGTAATATCTTTCAGAACTTATGTTCTGAATAACACAAGTTTGGGAAAATTTCAGAGCTTTGAGTTTCACAGTATTTCCTCAGAAAAGCAGACACCAGAGCAATAACAATGGGAGTGAACTGATATCAGGCAAACAGGTCGAGTCTCCCTGGAATTGGGCTATCATCTTAAAAGTTCAAGTCTTCAGACAACCAGAAGGGATGCAAGAGTCAGGGCCCAGGAAGAGGCCTGTCCATCTGCTCGTGATGGATAAAACGTACAGAGCAGGGCAACTGTATGGTTTCTCAAAAAGATTTGCCTATTGGATTTAGTCAGGGAATATTTGCAAGTAACCCAACCTACCTGAAGACCCTTTGAGAGACAGAAGGATACCAAGATGAAGAGGATGGCCTCTGGAGCCAAACCGGCTGGATTCAGGTAATTATTCCACACTTGGCTTGTACAAGTTAGATAAAATTCCTATGCCTCAGTTTTCTTGGCTGTGGAGTGGGGATTTCTAACTCACAAACAAAACTTGAGCGCATTATGCTTAAGGTGCTGGGACAGGGTAAACACTGTGTGAGTTTTGCTGCCAGCTTTAATTTTCTTTTGCTGTTGCTATTTGTTTATGTTATTGTTATCTCAGGGCTTATTGAATCAACTAGCTTCACTTAAGGTAACAGGTCATTATAAAGTCTCTCCCTCCAGATGTTTAACTCTTCTTCTGCTTGCTCACTCTTCTCTGTATAAGACTATGCTATTTCATTATGCACATGGTCCATCATGGCTGCCTGAAAAGGAAGCCCAATCCCCCAGCTCACATCCTCGGCTTCTCCAGCACCTACACCCTCACAACCTTGCCCAGTTGTGTCAGGGGCCCACCACCCTGATTCCAGGTCCCTGTAATAGATGACATCTAATCCAGAATCTTCTAACTCCTTCCACCTCTCCTGGCAGCTCTGGGTCTCCACAAAGGCAATGTGTTCTGCAGGTGGAAATGATGGGCTTGTCTGCTGCTGTGTCCTGAAGCTAAGTTCACCTCAAGCACACTGGACACAGGTCAAGACATCAGACACTGGCTAGACCTTGAGTCATCAGGGGAAAGGAAATTTTCCATTCCACCCAACTATCCAGGCTTCCACTGACTCAGGACCTGGGTAGGAGTCAGCACACAGGTAGTAGCAGGATTTTATAGCAGACCTATGGGTTGGTCTCAGCTGGGTGGTAGCAGACAACATGCACAAAAATAACTCTAAAACATGGAAGAATTTGCTTATTTTCATCCATCTGCTCACTCATTCAACAAATATTTATTGAGTGACTTCTGAATGCCATGCTAGGGAATGTGTATTTTTTTAAAATTAATAGAACAAATTCACATTTTTTAAAAAGCGGATGAGGAATATTTTTTTGTAATCTCCAGAAGTGATGCTCTCAGCTCAGTTCTCTATGTGAATAGTCTGTTTCTTTTACAGATTCCCTGATGGTAACAGTAACTCTTACTGTCTGTCTCATTCACATGCTCTGAAAGTTATTATTACTCAACCAACTTACCATAATCCTTATAACAACAACAAAAAAATCCCTGGAAATTGACAATGATGTTTACTAAGAATTATTTCATACATGCATTAAAGAGATGATATACACTGCATAAAAGCTCTAAAATAATAAAATGAAAATCAATATATGTACCACCAAGCTTTAGGAATAGACTAATACCAATTCCTTTGAAGCCTGCTGTGTGCCCCTCTTACACTGGAGTCTCTTTCCTTCACTGAGTAGATCACTCTCTTGAGTATGATGTGATCATTCTCCTGTCTTTCTTCACAGATTTCATTATATGTGACCAAATCCTTAAATAACATGTCAGTTTTGTCTATTCTGAAATATCATATAATTGGAACCACATTGTATGTGCCTTTTCTAGACAGGTAGACATTTCATATATATATATCACATATACATCTCAATATTATGCTTTTGCAGTTTATGAAGATGGATAGAAATAGCTGGAGTTCAATTATTTTATTCTCTGATAGTCCACTGTATGACTGTATCACTGATTAATTGATTGATTCATTCATTCATTCCCATGTGACCAAGTTTAGATTTTTGTTATTAAAAGCAATTAATCTAGGGAGTTCTCAGCCATGTCTGCAGTGCAGCTGGGCAGCATGTGGGAGTGGAAGTGTTGGGTCATCAGACATGTGCAGTTCCTCTTCACCAGATAATGACGCACTTTCTTCTAAGGTGATTGTACCACCTTACTCTGTAATCACCTTACTGTGATGGTTTTATTCATTTGATGAGTATAAAGTGCTTTCATTTGGTAATTCCCTGATTAATAATGGAGTCAACTTTCTTTTTATATGTTTGTTGGCCATTTGGATTCCCTCTCCTGTGAAATGCCTACTCCTGTCTTTTAGTTATTTCGATTTTTTTAAAAAAAGTTTATTTTGTTTTCTGTTTTCTGTATGTGTTTTATTTGGTGTATATGTATACACACATAGTTGTTATGCATACATGATGCATATATTCACTATTGATTTGTGAATTTTTTATGCTTTAAAATTTTTATGTGTTCTCTGATAAACATACATTTACATTTTAGTATAATCTAATTTTTCCCTCTTTTCATTTATGGATTGGCCTTCTTCTGCTTAAGAAGTCCTTTCCACACTAAAAAACAAAAGAAAAAACATAAAAACAGATATTCTATTATTTTCCAAAAGTTTTGAAATTGTTCTTTTCACATTTAACTCTTTAGGCCACCTGAAATAATTTGTATATTGTGTGTAGTAAGGATTGGATTTCATTTTATTTTCCTCATGGATAACCGACTAGCTCCAGACCATGTCTTCTGTACTTCATTACTTCATCTTTTCTGATAACAGGCAGTGCTTTCATTTATGCATGGATCTATTCCTAGGGGGCTTCCCAGGTGGCTCAGTGGTAAAGAATCTGACTGCAGTGCAGAAGCTGCAGGAGACATGGGTTGGTTCCCTGAGTGGGGAAGATCCTGTGGAGAAGGAAATGGCAACCCACTCCAGTATCCCTGCTTGGAGAATCCCACAGACAGAGGAGCCTGGCAGGCTACAGTAAATAGGGTCGCAAAGAGTCAGACACGACTGAGCAACTGAGCGCAACCCTTGGGCAACTTCAGTTCAAGGTGAACCAGAATGGGGACTTAGTTCTCCGGGGTCCCATCTCAAACCCCAGCCTCCAAACTCCCAATATATGTGCATCTGAGCCGATTCCGGGACTTTACATGCCTCCTGGAAGAACTTAATGCCTTTGATTTGGGTCATGAGTATTTTCTTAAAGTGAGACTCAAGATCTCTGGGTCTTATCCTTACACTTTCCCTTTTCCTGCCTGTGATGACAAAATGGTGACCACCAGGATTCAAAGAGTTTGTGGTGCTCACAGGTTTACTTCAAGGGTCTCTTCCCAAAGTGAAATTTTGTGTCTCTCAGTGCCTGGCTTTTATATGGCCTCATATCTAAATTTAGAGTGACCCCAGCTTCCCACAGGCATTTTCCCTCGGTTCAGAGAACATCAACAACATTTGCAGCATTTGAGGGGCAATTCCCGTGAGAAGACTGAAGTCCGTTACTTTCAGTGACCTAAAAGCGTTTTTTACTTACAAAGCTTTTAAGCCAGTTGAAGTTGGTTCATCCCTGGAACCTCTCAGTCTGCTTTTTCCCTTCACTTCAGGCCTATTGGAGCTGGTAAATTAAGACCTTTGCATGTGACAGTTGGATTGGGAAAAAGTGAAAACTGATCTAATAATAATTAGTTATGGTTTAATATGCACGATTGGAGCCTTCTCATTTTTCACTCTGGAGCCTGGTGAGAAAGAGCCAAGAAGAAGGAGAGATTGATAGGGGAGCATAAACCCCTGAAATGGTCCCATGCCAAGAGAAGTAAGTGATCCGTGGGTGCCTTCTTATATCATGTTAAGAGCCCATGACAGCCCTAAAAGAACTAGGGAAACCTAAGGAAGGTGGAGGATAAAAGAGCGTTCTTTGCTCTCAATTCACCTTGGCCCGTGAATTGCTGCCTGTTCAACTCTGTGAAGCCTGTGGTCTCAGGCCAGTCCCCCTCTTCAGGCTCCAAGAAAGAGGGATTGGGTTCAGATAGCTGGTTTTGGGTAAACAGCAGCTTGTTTTGGTAACACTAGAGATGTATTTACTTTTTACTTAATGAAGGGGAATGATGTCTTGAGTAAGACACAACTCGACACAAACTATAAATATGAAGTCCAAACATTATAGGGCAAACTCTTTCCAGAAATTTCCAGTTTGTTACTTTGTAAAAATCAGTGTTAGTGGTTTGAGTTGCTGTGGGGATATTTCATTAACTTTCTGAAGAGAAAACACTATGGAATGGAGAGGCAAGCCTGTGTGTGTGTGTGTGTGTGTGTGTGTGTGTGTGTGTGTGTGTGGTGTACAGCACAGCTGAAATTTGACATAGTCTAGTAAAATTAGCCTATTTCTTAGTGGTGGGAAATTTAGTATGGCTCAGAAAGTCGCAAAAGGTATGAGGGGAAATCTTTGAGTAGATTGAGAAAGAAAGTGCTAAGAATTCTTGACGTATCATTCTGTCTTAGAAAGAACGTAGATTAGGAGAGAAAAAGAAAAGCTGGTACAGGAGAGAAAAAACAGATGGTGCCTTGCAAAGATTGGTCCTGCATGTCTTTGTTTCCCAAAAGGGCTTAAATTGTGAATATAGAGTTCAGGCTGAGTGGGGACCAAGCACAGTACTGAGGACAGGTCAGTGACAACTGAGGACCCAGGCATGTCATGGTCCCTTGAGGCTGATACCCAGTGAAGCCTGGGATTGAGGGGAGACTAGGGATTGGATGCTGCCCCATGAGGAACACGGATCAAAACCAGTGGGAATGGG
The DNA here is from genome assembly GCF_016772045.2 of Ovis aries. Taxonomy (NCBI): domain Eukaryota; kingdom Metazoa; phylum Chordata; class Mammalia; order Artiodactyla; family Bovidae; genus Ovis; species Ovis aries. The sequence continues at coordinate 32,913,709 of NC_056055.1, read as the reverse complement.
GAACGAAATGCCTGCTCTTACCCATCATGAGTAAGAGGGCGAGAATCCAATGGCGGAGGTTTTACCTAGATGATTAGGTATAAGGAAAGAGGGTTAGAAAAAGACAAGGCAAGTGAGGCTTACCCCAGAGCACCAAAACAAAAACCTGAAAATTTCATGAATGATTTAAAGACTCTACAGGGGATGAGATGGTTAGATGGCATCACCAACTCAATGGACATGAGTTTGAGCAAACTCCAGGAGACAGAGAAGCCTAGTGTGATGTAGTTCATTGGGTCTCACAGTCGGATACAACTTAGCAACTGAAAAACAACAGTAAAGTTTTAAGCCTTCTCCCTACTATTCTTCGTTGTCCTTCAACTTTTTGAACCCTTCATCAACCAGCAGAGAAAAATGGAACCAGCAACCACTGGAACCAGCAACTGCCTGCCAGGAGCAGGCAGTCCATCAGCCCAGCCAGTGTCTCTCAAAGTCCCTCCACCTCGAAGAGCTTCTGTAGGTTTGAAGGCAGTTTGGGGTCATTTGCCTGGAAGCAAGCTGTCTAGCTACAACTTTAACGAACACTGCTCTCACATATAAAAACAAGGGTTGAGTATCTGAAATGTGTGGTTTCATTCACTACTGTGATTTCATTCATGGGAACAAAAGATTTTAATTATGACATTTAAAAAATAGTAACTTTTTTTAAATACCAAGAAGCCGACAGCAAACTTAGTGGTAGATGAAAAGTATGTAGTGGCTGAAGAGAGGGTGTTCTATGTGTAGTCTTAGAGGTGCTGCCAGGTAGCAGTTGGGGACTTTTTATGTTACTGTGAGGTTGTGGGAATACACAGGTGGGAAGGCTTGATGCAGTGTTCTCAAACTTGAAAAGGCATCAGAATCACCTAGAAGGCGTGTTAATACACAGATGGCTGAGCCCCAGCTTCAGAGAATCTAATTGAGGAGGCCTATAGGGGCACTTCTCACAAGTTCCCAAATGCTGCTGCAGCTTCTGGTCCTGGGATTGCACTTTGAGAACCACCAGCCTAGTGTACCTGCCAATGCAGGAGATGCAAGAGATGCGGGTTTGATCCCTGGGTCAGGAAGATCCCCTGGAGAAGGAAATGGCAACCCACTGCCGTATTCTTGCCTGGAAAATTCCATAGACAGAGGATCCTGGCAAGCTATAGTCCATGGGGCCACAAAGAGTCAGACACAACTGAGCAACCACACAGCCTAGTACATTTAGAATTAAGATACATACATAAAATGCATTTATAATTACCCACTTCTCTACCTGTATTCTGGCAGGAAGTGTAAGTTTATACTAAAGCCAAAACTTGTTGCAGGCAGTGAGAACTCAGGTGTTCTGAATTTCTGGGGTGTGTTGCTGGCTGACGTGAACTTGAGATTGAGGAAAGGAGCATGATGGACTTAACAGAATGGTAGAGTGAAGGGGAGTTGGGAGAAAGCATGACGGTCACTTACAGATGCTGAGAATTCACAGAGCTGTGAATTCCAGTTCCTGCTGCGACACTCACTAACTTGGTAAGCTTCGCATGTTCCTTAAACCAGATGAACCTCAGTTTCCTCCTCTGTATAACTGGGATCCTTAAGAACATGTATTTCAGTTGCAATTCTTAGTTGCAGTCAACTGAAGTCCACGCTGGCTGAATGAAACACAGAAGCAACGTACTAAGGATATTAGGTGCTATAGGAAAATGAAGTGTTTAACCATCAAATAAAAGTTATGGAAAAAATAGAAGAATGTTGTTGTTGAATAAAAGAGAAGGCGTAAGAAACCTAACAGTCAAAGGTAACTGTTGACCTTTGGATCCTGGTTCAAGTAAACCTACCTTAAAAAGAAAATTGGAGAAATTGTGCTATGGCTGGGAAGAGTTACAGTGAGGTTTGTTAGTGTGATATTGTCATTAAAGTTATGATTCTTACAGAGGCCTTGACAAAGGCTAATATACTAACGTATTTACAAGTGAAATAGCATAATATCAGAGATTTGCATTTTTAAAAATTCCAGAGAAAAAGTCATCAGGTAGGGAAAAAGCAGAATTGCAAAATACTAGTTACTGCTATGAATACAAGAGAGATCTGTTTTGCTTTTCTTGTGTGTGTGTACATGCTCACTTGAAATTCTCTATAACAAAATGTTAAAGCAAAGAAGAAATCAGATTCTCCATGAAGGCCGGAGAACAAAGCTCAGACTTGCGTCAACAAAGAAGACTGTGTCGCACAGGATTTTGATAGGGACACTGCTGTCACTGTCAGCAGGCCTTGGATGCCAGCAAGCCAGGCCGAGAATGATTATCTGGCATTTCCAAACCAAACACTGGGAGGTATCTCTGACATTAAGATGCACAATATAGGAAATTCCCCAAGGTCAGAAAAAGGATTCAAGTGATGGGTGGTCAAAAAGACTAAGGTCAACAATAGGCACATAGTAGGTGGCTCAGCACAGTAGTCCCTCCACTCCCGTTTCTGAGGCGCACATAGCCCAAAACTCCATCCTACATAAGAACTCTCTCAGCATCCTAGATAGCAGAGTCTCTAAGCCAAATAATTTGCCAATGTCCTTTTAGATGATCAAAGTCATCCAAAGGTCAGGAAATTCACCCACTACATTAAGATAAGAATTTTTAAATTAAGAGACATTCCCAAAAACTGGAACAGATTTCTGTATTCTGAATGTAAAAGCCAGCATTTCCAAACTTTGTTTTAAATGCAGCATAGGAAAAACACTGTATCCATCTTCTACATGGAGACTTCTCAGATACTTGAAAATTCTTCTAGCTGTGCTTCTTATACACCAATCCCCAGCCTGGCCCAGGCACCATCTCTCATCCAAGTCCCCTTTACATCATACTAAGCATATATAAAACAGGTAGGAAGCTTAGTCCAAACTTTCACACATAGGAGAAGCATGACTTCCTTCTTTAAAATTCAAGTTAGTTGTCATCTTGAGCACTCTTTCCACCATTATTGAGGAAACTTTATCTTAATCTAGGCTTTCCCCATAAATTCCTCTGGAGGTTGTGTTACAACCCAAGGGCCCACATGCTGCTGAGGCATCTAGAAAGATGGTAACCTCTTGTCTTCAAAGTCACGTGTTCTGGCAGACAGCCTCTAGCCATTCATGCCTTCACTCATCTGTCCATGCGGGCACCTTTGGTAGCCTGCTCAGTTCCAAGTGCCTTAAACTACTTCTGAGCCACTCTTCTTTAAGACTTCCTTGCTCTAAAATATATGTTCCCCCTGGACACTAAGTTCTACCAAGTCACAGATGGGGTTCTCTTACACGTTATCGCTGAGTAATGTATGAGCTAAATGCTGCTTAATGCAAGGGGAGTTTCAAAACAAACATGCAGGTTTCAAAAGAAACTCTTGGGGTTTATTAGTTCCCTACTTGACCCACTTTTTCTGCTCCTTACACACTGGGCTTGCTGACTTACATCATGGCTAGCTTCTTCTCAGGGAATAGAGCTAAGCATTTGAATTAGGTGGTCAAGCCTGGCTTACAATCAACATTCTACATCACCAGGCCGGTCCATCAGAGCAGAAGCTGTGTTAGATCAAAATGATATTAAAATACGGTATTTTGTTGAATATGTTATTGTCCCTCCTTATTCCTTCCTCCATCCTATTTCCTTTCCCAAACCCACAGGAGCCTTCCACCACCAACACGTTACTTACCTGTGTTATGGTCATCTGTGCTGCCCCACTGGGTACCTTGATTATGTTCCAGCTCCTTTAATCCTTTCACTGTGTGGGCTGAAGACTTCCTGCTTATAGTTAACAATGCTTCCCTCACTGGCTCCTTCCTTACAGACTCTGAAGTTTTGCAAAAGTGTTATATAGTCTCATGACACCTTCAGTTTTTCTCTGTGATCGAAGTGCCTATGGGAAAATCAGCGGCCCCCCTAACCACTGGGACGGGAGTCCAAGTTCCTTGGAATAGGGGCAGAGGGTATATCAGACCACTCAACCCATAGCAGGAAAGTGGAGGGCATTTCCCTGCTATTCTACAGTGCCTAGCAAAAAATAGGTGCTTAAAAAAATAAGTAATGATAAAGATAATTCTCAACCCAAAGAAAGCTTCTAATGGAGGGAATTTTAGATGGGCTGTGGGTGGAGGAAGACATACTTTTGTGCAAGTGTTCTCCAAATTATGTTACAAAGATGCTTTCCTTTTCCTTGGGTTATCTCTGGAAAATAAATTATACATACTAATTCTGATAAAAGTATTAGATATGCAAGCTGGAGACCTTTTTAATAGCCTTGCATGTGTGTGTATGCATGTATGTATGTATTTAATGTTGAGTAGGTTTTAAATGTGTCCCTGAGCAATAGGATTATAATAGTTTTCAAAGTCGGTTATAGGCTGAAATCAGGGTAACAATGAGAATTATAAATCAGGTCTAAAAGAAATGTGATCTGTTCAACCTTTCTCATCTATGTCAGTTTAGAAGAAACACATATTAACTACAGATTCTGACAAACAATTCCCATTCAGGACAGGAGGAGCTGTGGCTGTCTGTCTGTTCATCCTTTTACCCTAGTACCTAGCAAAGAGCTTGGCACAGCCGAGGCATGCATAAATAGTTGTCATTCCACACTGAAATAATAATATTTTCGATATACTAGGCTAATATACTGTATTGTTGTTCAGTTGCTAAGTCATGTCTGATTCTTTGCAACCCATGAGCTGCAGCATGCGAGGCTCCCCTGTCCTTCACTATCTCCCAGAGTTTGCTCAAATTTACGCTCATTGAGTCAGTGATGCTATCTAAACATCTCATCCTCTGCTGCCCCTTTCTCCTTTGCCTTCAATATTTCCCATCATCACAGTCTTTTCCAATGAGTCGGCTCTTCACATCAGGTGACCAAAGTATTGGAGTTTCATCTTCAGCATCAGTCCTCCCAAGATATACTATTTAAAGTAATTTCACTTGATCTTTTCAATTTTTGAATATAGTTAATAGAACAGTTATAATCTCATGTGAAGCCCTCACTGTATCTCTGTCAGGCTGTGCTGCCTCAGAGAGATGAGGGGCTGAGCTGCGGGGAACAGCTGGTGGGAGAGAACAGCTCTAGTGGCTGTGGGCCAGATGTAGGGGGGCAGTCAGATCCAACTCCAGGCCGAATGTGAGAGCTGGGAGAGAGAACACAGGCTAAAGAGACTGTTCCGGTGGGCCACTTGTACTGCTCAGGCAGGTCTACCAGAAGTCAGGACTGCAAGGGTCAGACTATGCCCTTCTCCTGGTCCTTCCAGGAGTGCTTTGTCTAATCATTTACTTCAAGGAGTCAGTGACTGCATGTGGTTCCCTCTCAGTGAAAGTGAAAGTGAAGTCGCTCAGTCGTGTTCCACTCTCAGCGACCCCATGGACTGCAGCCTACCAGGCTCCTCCGTCCATGGGATTTTCCAGGCAAGAGTACTGGAGTGGGGTGCCATTGCCTTCTCCGGGTTCCCTCTCAGGGGCATCTGCATTTCTGAGCTTTTTTTAATTAAAAAAGAAGTGCTCTGGGTAGATAATTTAGAAAGCAAAGATCCAGGAAAAATCATTAAAGATCCATAATCTCATTCCTCAGCAAAAATAAAAGCAAAAACTCACATTGCACTTACTCTACACCAAATACCATTTGAACTCTGTACATGCCATATTTTATCCAAACTCAATCACCAGTGAGCGTAAGATGCAACTCTTCTTTATGGAACAGCAAGTGAAGGAAAAAAGGACTGTTGGTTAAACACTGACACAATGAATGCCTGTCACTTGGAATGTCTCTTCCATACTTAATGTTCTTTCAGATTTATTTAGGCATAGAGGTGCACTCTGAATTACTGTTCATATTTAGAAAGGGACACATGAGCAAAACAAAATGATTAAGGTATTAATGAACTTTTTCACATGCAGAGGCATCGTTATTTGTTTGGTTTCCACACAATTTCTCCTGTGACAAGAATGTCGAGGATACAGTCATTTTTGAGACAGTCCATAAAGGAACTGAAAGTGCCTTGTCCTGGACTCTGAAGTTGGCTTTGAAAATTATGCAGAACATGTCTACTTTTGGTTCCTACTTCCAGGACTTTGGAAAACCCACGTGGCCCCACCTCCTCTCCTACCTGCTCCCCACAGCCATCGGTTCCTAGAAATGAAGAATGCTGCACTTCTGTCGCCAGGACTTTCTTCCAAGTGCTGATATCCATCATGAAAATGTGGTTGCTGGAACGTTTTCATTGTTGTTGCTGGAACTTTGATGTTTTTCCAGGTGTACGAATAACAGAATGATGTCTCATTAACCATGAACTGAGATTCCATTAATGGTCAGGATTTCAGATATGCAGGAAAGTGGAAGACGGTATCATGAAGTCAGCAAAATGGGATATAGTATAAACTTATTTTTTCTCACAAGAACACTCTAAAATAATGTTATTACAAACAATATTCTGTTTTATAGATGGGAAAATTCAGGTACAGAGATGTTCAGTAACTTATTAAAGATGATTATCTTTAACACTTATGATTATATCTCAGAAGTACCAAGGTGTTTGTATGTACGCTGATGTTTATCACAGCATTTTCTTGACAACTAGAAAGATTATGTGTTTTGAAAGTTTTAGAATAGGAGAATTTTATAATCAAATCTTAAGACACTATAAGGGAAAATAAAGTTGTAAACACTAAAGTTATGAATTAATATATATGCAAAGCTTTATAATATTCTTATATTCACTAAAATAAAACAAAGAAGACAGAATATGTTAAATATCCCAGTCCTCAACAGTTTTAAGCATACTTTAAAAGTTTTATTTTATTTTACTGCAGATAAAATGTCTACTAAAGGCATTTTCTGGTTTTCAGTGTGTCTTTCCATCCCAATGTTTACAGTTTGTTTTATAAGACTCAGAACCAGTGAGAAGAGTTCACCTTCTGGACCATTCTATGTATCTATAGATACATAATATTAATAACTTGAATACTCAAAATTTAAAAAATTATTAACCTGAATTTGATTTAGTCAGTTTACCACAGCAGAATTTATGTTTCACAACTATCCCTTCTCTTGTACTTGACTATAAAACTTTAAGTTGGTTCTGTTTTAAAAATTCTCCCATGAAAATTCTACTTCTGGAACTCTGTTTAAGCCTTGGATTATTGTGCAGTATGTAAGGACAATGTTCTTCATTATTTGTAACCTTAGCATTTTCAATTGCATGAAATTTCAGCAGGAGAGATTTTTGGATAGTTGTTCTCCAAATGCTCTCAAGTAACACCATGTATATAGGGGATGGATGCATAATGGACCAAAGGCAAAAGGCACATCACACACCGCCTTATTTTCTGATGGGGAAGTGGTTTGGTTACAAAAAACACCTGAAGGCTGGCTACACAGGGAAAGGAAGGATGATAGGAGTATTTCATCCCCCCTCCACTGATGAAGGAACTAGGGGCTGGCAAGTTTGGGTGAGTGTCTGAGGTCCCATGACTGGGTCATATCCCTGACCAGTAAAGGATCCAGAATACTGCAGCCTAGCTCCAAATTCCTTTATAAGAAAGCAATGCTGATTAGGGCGTGGAAAAATGAGCCCTAAAGCATTTTTGAGGGGTAGGAGGGGACTGTAAATTGACTTATTTCTCTGAAAGACAATTGATCATTGCCTTTCAGTGCTGGTCTTTATGGCTGGTCTGAGGTGATATATAATTGCAGTTTTGATTTGCATTTCTTTACTGATGAGTGATGTTGACCATCTTTTCACGTGTTTTTTGACCATCTGTACGTCTTCTTTGGAGAAATGTTTGTTTAGGCCTTCCACCCATTTTTTCATTGCGTTGTTTATCGTTGTTGGTGTTGTTCTTGATATTGAGTTGCGTATGCTGCTGTGCTTAGTGCTCTGTGATGACTTAAAGGGCTGGGATGGGGTGGTGGGAGGGAAGCTTAAGAGGGAGGGGATATATGTATAAACATAGCTGATTCACATTGTTGTATAGCAGAAACTAACACATAAAACTAACAGAACACTGTAAAGCAGTTATACTCTAGTTAAAAATAAATTAGTTAAAGAATTAAAGAAAGAATGCCTGTCAATTCCCAACTGATAGGTTCCAAACTATCAAATTATCAGGAATGCTGCTCAGAGGTATATAAATAAAATCATTCATTCTAGCAGTGTTCAAAATTTGGAAATTTGGAAACAACTTGAAAGTTCAGTAACCACATTCAATAAAACAAATTAATGTTACAACTAATAAAACCTCATAGAAAAAAATGCTTAATTGCTTAAAAATCTTTCCATCATATTTTATTAAGATAAGAAAAAAGAAATGGAATGATAGATACAGGATGATCGATTCTGATTTTTTTTAAATTATGTGGTACCTCTACTCTGCCTTTATTAGGTAATTACTTAACAAATCACAGTAGTACTCAAAACTCTTGGTTGCAAGTAACAGAAACTCAAAGAGAAAACATTTTCCAACTCTTTATTATCATTATGATATTTAGCTTTTCTGAGGGATCCTAGTGAGGCTTTTCAGTGCTAGTCTACTGTGCAGAATGTGAACAAGATGTAGAATGTTCTCATTCCTTTTTTTTTGTTACAAGCTGAAGTCACTCTGTATTGGTCTGGCCCTTGTCATTTCTTACAACCTCTGCTGAATTCATTGAAAAGTACTGACTGCTACCTCTGGGCCCAGCACTCTGTGTGGCCAATATGGAGGAGAGACAGAAAACCTACAACTTGATCCTCAAGGAGTTTATCATCTCTTTGATCTGGCTCTGGCTGTATCTTAGGCTGGTTCTATTCACCTGTAGACATAGAGGCACGCACTACCATCCCACCCCTTCACACTAGCTCATCCACACAGATGTACCTGCCAGGTGTCCAAGGCCCACCACACCCTCTCTCTTATGACACTGTCTGCCAAGGGCTTACCTGCTGCACAGAGTACACGTGGTAGGTCGTCTGAGTAGTCCCCGCCACCCATTCCTGTGGCTGAGTATTCCATCGAAATCAGGCTCAGCACCTGATCTGTGCTGGCCGAAGAGGTGTGGCAAAAGTTGTGTGTGTCATATCAGGAAAGAATTGTCACGATCCATTCCCCTTCGCCCTGGGCCCAGGCAGTGACTGGTGTGTGGTCCCAGATTCTCTTAGAGAGGACAAAGAGGGTGATGGGCAGAAGATCCAGTCAGGGCACAGCAAACACTATGAGCTACATGTAAAGCTCCCGTAAAGCCTTGGCAATAGAACTCAGTCGATGCCAACTAGCATGCTGGACAGGGAAAAAGGGAAGCGGGGTACTCAAAGAAGTGTTTTTCCTGGTAAATTGTGCCTTGGTGATAGCATATTCAAAAGCAGAGACATTACTTTGCCAACAAAGGTCCATCTAGTCAAGGCTATGGTTTTTCCTGTGGTCATGCATGGATGTGAGAGTTGGACTGTGAAGAAAGCTGAGCACAGGAGAATTGATGCTTTGAACTGTGGTGCTAAAGAAGACTCTTGAGAGTCCCTTGGATTGCAAGGAGATCCAACCAGTCTTTTCTGAAGGAGATCAGCCCTGGGATTTCTTTGGAGGGAATGATGCTGAAGCTGAAACTCCAGTACTTTGGCCACTTCATGGGAAGAGTTGACTCACTGGAAAAGACTCTGATGCTGGGAGGGATTGGGGGCAGGAGGAGAAGGGGACGACTGAGGATGAGATGGCTATATGGCATCACTAACTCGATAGATGTGAGTCTGAGTGAACTCCGGGAGTTGGTGATGGACAGGGAGGCCTGGCGTGCTGCGATTCATGGGGTCACAAAGAGTCGGATACGACTGAGCGACTGAACTGAACTGACTGCATAGTCTGGTTACTAGGTCTCTGAGTCCCATCTGGTACCTGCACACTGATCAAGCCTCTCACGGTGGCCTTTTGCACGGATGGTCCTTATTCCTCTCCACTCAGTACCCCTTGAATGCAGCTGTTCTTTCCCAGGACCGCTCGCCCCTCTGATCTCATTACCTCCCTCTGCGTCTCATCCCACATGCTCCCTACTAGACATCCTGGGTGAGGACTTGTTTTCTCCAAGCATTTTCTCTCCACTGGAGCCCTCTCTATCTCCCTCAGGAACCAGGATTTTGGAAGCCAAGAAAGCAACATTTTCTCTCTGCCTCAGCCATGTCACATCTCTCCCTGGAGGCCATGAGCATACAGCCACAACTGAGTTGTTTGAATACAAGACACATAACACATTGCTTAATATTTCACAATTATTTTGCTGCCACTGATTTTTGAAATATCTTGTTTGAAATAACACCTATGGCCCATTACCTAAAGTAATGTTAATTGTGACACACCTTTCTTCTTTGATTTTGATTTTTTTTTCCTAATGCTGACCTTCTAGGGCAAATTTAGTGAAAAAAGAAATTGACCATGAAGGAACAAAAAGTTACTCTTCAAAAAGTGAATCAGAAATAAAGTAAGTCATAGTTATTGAATGCTCTTTAACTTCTTGCTGATAACAATTTCATTGTAAAAAATTTTATTAAAAAACAACTGCTTTTAGCTGTTTATCTCCTGCCATTTGAAGCATTTGTAGATACGGTGACTCAGGAACACATGTACCACAGTATGAGCAAAAACTACAATGACAAAGGAGCAGCTCAGAAAGACACAAGCTCCACGAGGGCAGCATCATAATTGTTGGCTCATGGTGACCGATCATGTGCAGGGGCCAAGAACGTGCTCCATAAAACGCTATCGAGTGACTCACTCGTAAGTATTTGAGGAAGTGGGCAGCATGACTGGACTCCAGTGACAATTTCTCAAGAAACTGGATTACAGCGCTCTTTCAAAGAAGGGATAAGAAAAATTAAAGTCGACTCCATCTCTTTCTCACCCTGTCACCAGTTCATTAAACATGTCCATTGTCATACATTTCTGTCATACATTTATTTAGGCACATGTATTTGCGGCTTAAGTACAAGTCGGATTCAGTCATATTTCTAAGGATGATTCCACATGAATTTAGCTTTGCTTGCGTCTGCTTGTTGTCCCTTAGTCTGTTGGAGTTACCACCACACAAAGTCATCTGACGATGGATTGATTAAAACACCAAATTCATTTTGGGTTTCAGTTTTGAATCAGTTCCTTGACAACAATTCGGTAAGTGTCCTTTGTGGCCAATGAAGCACTTGTTTGGTTGTGTTCCATGTATGTATTTAAACGCATTGGGATTTTTTAGGGATGACAGAAACATAAAGTCACACGTGTGTGCATGAATGCATGTATGCAGGCCTTCAAGATTGTAAAACCTAGCTGTTTTAGAAAAATTTTGCTTTAATTTGCTCTCTAAAGTGGTTAACCAAGCTAGGACTTCATTTTCTTCTCTTTTGTAATGTTTTGCAAGAAACACCACATGATCATCAATTTTGCTTTCTAATTCAATATGTTTTTGCATGACCCCTTCACACTCAACTTTATTTAAAGTCAAGCACAGTATTCAACATGTTTAAGAAGATGCTCTCATGGATTACCAGCATGCAGAATTCAGTGCAAATGTGGTTTTATATTTTCTTCACGGGGTAACAAAATTTTATCAATTCTTTGAGGAACACTGAAATTTTGGCCCTACACTTGTGGCACTTGTTATACGATACTTTAAATAATCTTCCAAATGTCAGCTGTAATGTTATCTCTCCCTGCTAAGACAATGGATGGGCCTAAAATTAGCTAGAAAAAGACAGCTGCATTCTTCAAGGAAGATGCCAGGAAATCTTGATTAATACCATCATTCCCTCTGGAATTAATTTTCAGTTCTCCCATCAGGTGTATTGATGGAAAGTGGTCACACAGTTCTGGTAATTGCCTCAGATTCCTGTGCTGTCCTTCATCAAGGGTTCTAATGAAGTCTGAGCTGTAGCCCGGGGGTGATGCCCGACTGGAATGCAGGGAGGCTGAAAGCTGACACCAGTTCAACGGAGCAAAGGGCCTTGGCTAAGGTTGTCTCCATGACAACCTGAGTATTTTCCTGGTGATGCATTTACACAGCAGGGTTAAAGTTCTGTGAAAGCAACAGCTGTTGTAAAAACAGTATATGAAATATGTGTAGGACTGTAAAATGTACATTCTTCTCTGTGGCATTTCATTTGGGAAAATTCAGAACATGAAGATGTGTTTAAAACACAGTTACTAAATGATGGGATATTTTTTTTGTCACATGTCTATTTTATTCTTGTTTTTAAAAGGGGGTATGAAAAAAATTTTGGTCATATTTTTCCTGGGATTAATTTTTTAAATTACCTTTTCATATCAAAATATCCAAACTATTACCCTGATCCTTTGTATTGACCAGTATGTCTGCAATACGTCACTTAGCAAATAATGTGGAGGAAGGAAAGCAATGTATGAACCCTGTAACTGAAATCATTTGTCATGCTTCTTATTTGAGTTTGTTCTTTTCTACTCACAACCTTTTAGTTTTTCATGCTAACTGATTATTCTGACAGGTATTTGAAAAGCAAAACAAAGAATTTTCTTACAGCACAAATTAATATATTGATTTTTTTTAAAACAAAAAATTCGTTGTTGACTTTCTGCAAGCCCTGTGCCCCCGGGTTGATGAGACCAGTGGTACACAAATTTGAGACAGGTAAACTCACCTTTATTCAGAATTCTGCAAGTTGATGAGCAACTCTGGAGAATTCTGAACAGAGTGACCTACCATCCAAGTTTGTTCTGGACCCTGGAATTTCACTGCTAAAATCAAGAACTGGACAGTAAAAAAGGTCGAGTGCCAAAGAATTGATGGCTTCAAACTGTAGTGCTGGAGAAGACTCTTGAGAGTCACTTGGACTGCATGGGGATCAAATCAGTCAATCCTAAAGGAAATCAACCCTGAATATACGTTGGAAGGACTGATACTGAAGCTGAAGCTCCGATACTTTGGCCACCTGATGCAAAGAGCTGACTCGTTGGAAAAGACCCTGATGCTAGGAAAGATTGAAGGCAGGAGGAGAAGGGGATGACAGAAGATGAGATGGTTGGATGGCATCACCAACTCAGTGAACATGAGTTTGAGCAAGCTCTGGGAGTTGGTGAAGCACAGAGAGGCCTAGTGTGCTGAAGTCCATGGGATTGCAGAGAGTTATCCACGACTTAGTGACTGAACAATAACAACAAAAAACAGAATGTTGCAAACCAGGACTATTGGTCACCCTAGCATTTAAAAAAAAAGGCCAGCATCTGTTAATATGTCAGACTCTGTGCCAAGGGAGTGAGATCCAAAGTCAAATAGTCCTGAGACTGTTTCCACTGCCTCAGTAATTTAGTGGAAAATTGCAGTAAATCACTTTTAGTTCTCTACTTAAGTATGTACATATGTATAGTAAGAGGTGAGAAAAGGTGAGCCAAGGCACTCTCAGATAAGCGTACGGTGGGGACCCCAGGCTGCCATCTTGGTTGGACTGAAGCAGCTATCTGCCAACAGCCTCCTGATTTCCTCTGTCTCTAAGCATGAGAAGCCAGCATTGGCCAGACAAGTCCATTAACAAAGTATCCCTCCTGGGCCCTGGAGATGGAGATTGCAAGAGTCTATCCATTCTGGCCAATTATGCCAGATTCAGAAAAACCAATTATGTGGCATTTCACCCTTGGTTCTTTCCATTCAGGAATTGAGCAGAGAAAAAATTTTAAAAAAATCAGTGGACTTTTTAGCCACAGAGAATGTTTGCTGTAAATATTTTTCTAAATCAAATGAACCAAGATGTATTGGTTGCCTGACTGCTGTCTGATGTAGGTGGCCTGGAAAATTCAAGGACACACTTCTCTCTTTCCTTGAAAACAAACACCATAAAATTGATCCACTCCCTCTGTTTATGAATAGGGAAAGGAAGCACCTAGCAAACCTTCTAGAAACACATCTCATAAATACACACTTTCCTTTGTACTCTACCCACCAAGATTTTAAGATGAAAATCTCTCCATCTGGTTGAATTTCCTGGTAGTGTGTGCCAGTGGTGGGAATGAAATCTCCTAGTCAACCACACAGAGTAGAGACCCCACATTTGAGCATTCACTCATTCACCAAGGTGTTTACCGAGTGCCTTCTACATGTCAGCCACTGATCTAGGTTCTAAGAAAAAAGCCGTGGCGGAAAAATAGAAAACAAAAATAAGACAAAGATTCTTGCCCTCATGTAGCTTACACTCTAGTGAGGGAGAGAAAATTAAAACTCCATCAACACACATACACTCATAAATATTTCTCACAAATAAACTCTAGAATAGGATTATTATAAATTCCCCAGGTCAGACAACTTCTTTAGATAAATTTATAGCCCATAGTTTCTTCTCAAATTCTAAATTTTAATATCTTGATTAGCATTCTAGATAGGTATTTAGCTTCCAGAGAGTTATGATATATATAATATGAAAGAAAAGCCAGCAAGTAGGTGTTAACAACTCGTCTATTAAAAATTGTCTAAAGTTAATATGCCTGGAGAAGGAAATGGCAACCCACTCCAGTGTTCTTGCCTGGAAAATCCCAGGGACGGAGGAGCCTGGTGGGCTGCCGTCTACGGGGTCGCACAGAGTCGGACACGACTGAAGTGACTTAGCAGCAGCAGCAGAGCACAGTGCAGGGCTTATTACAGTCAAGGTCCTGACAGGAGAAGCTCAAATTCACCTGTATTCTTAGTTGCATGAGCTAATTTTATACCAAGCTAAACTTATATCTTGCTAATCTTATGCAAGTTGACAAACTTCGCAAATGAAATGTATTGTGAAAGTTTAGAACAGAGATTCTGCAGGTAAATTGGACCTGATGTGATTACCTCATTTAATCTTGAAAGTGGTTGAGATGGGATTGCTTATTAGAAACAGGTTCTTCCCACTAGTCTGTGGCTAGATTGAACATATATCACAAGAGGGCCACAGAATGGGATAGTTTTGAAGAATTGCAGTTTTTAATGGACATAATAATCCTGATGAAGAAATGTTTATCACTTTTCATTCACTTGAATTTCATGTCCCATGGTGTGCTAAGCACAGACTTCTCATGGTAACTTATTTTTAGTATCACAAATTGACCAATAATATCTTATTTTGACTTCCCTGGTGGCTCAGACGGTAAAGAATCTGTCTGCAATGTGAGAGAACTGGGTTCGATCCTGGGTCAGGAAGATCCCCTGGAGAAAGAAATGCAACACACTCCAATATTCTTGCCTGGAGAATTGCATGGACAGAGGAGCCTGGTGGGCTACAGTTTATGGATTGCAAAGAGTTGGACATGACTAGTGACTAACACTTGCTGTCTGATTTACTACTCACATAATTTTCCCATTTAATTTGGTAGCTTTCCAAAAGATTGAACAGAAACTGGAGCCCATGCATTAATTTACATGGGTAAAGTAATGGGTCTTGAAGGTAAGTGATTATATTTAATACCAGCTCCTCTGAATGAAATCTACTACAATGCTTTGTTCATGACAAATGTTGTCTCTTGGAAAGCATACATGAAAAAAGATAGGGTATAATTTTAAGAAGCAATAAATTCCGCATTGAATACTGTCAAGTATTTTTCAAAAATATCTCCCATTTGTTGCATGAGTAGGTGCTAAGATTTTTCTTACTTTTAAACAAATTTCCATTGTCAAGAGAACTTAACTGCCAGTTATTTCATAGACATAAAAGAAAGGTTAAACTTTTGTTCTTTATGAAATAGAAGCTGTTTTGCGAAAAGAAGAGCTACATCTACTGTATTCCTACTAAGACTATGACATAAACTTGACTCAAAAATTATCATTTTGAGAGGACAACCATGAGATTGAACTAATAGGCACCTGCTAAAAACCTTCTTCTTGGTCATTTCCTTCCAAACATGCCATAGTTTTGGAGCATCTGAAAAGTCGATTTCCACATATAGCTAAAGGTTTAAGGCAAGTAGAAAGAGCTTTGGTCTGTGGCTTTTTTTTTTTTAGAGATTTGGTTTGTATTTACAAGCTACTCTTAGAAGGTATGAGTAAGTACTTTTAAAAGTCAGTTCTGAATTTGGGAGGGTAGGGATGGAGCATAAATTCCTGAATTGAAAACTCCATGTCCTATAAAACTGCCCTGCTGGACCATTTCGATATGGAAAAGAGCTTCCAAAAGTGGCTTCTGGACTTGCATCCCTTGGGAATATCTAAACTGTGTGTCAGTCGCTCAGTGGTATCTGACTCCTTGTGACCCCATGGACTCCCAAAGGAGCTCCATAGGCTCCTCTGTCCATGAAATTATCCAGGCAAGACTACTGGAGTGGGTTGCCATTCCCTTCTCCAAGAGATCTTCTTGATGCAAGAATCAAACCCAGGTCTTCTGCATTGCGGGTAGATTCTTTACCATCTGATCCACCAGGGAAGTTCCAAAATAAATTGTCGGGGCCTCAGAATAGAGATGGTTGTGGACAGGAAACCAGGAGACGGAGTTTTTCCAACTGGCTTTCTCATTATTTCACTTGCTATTTTTTTTTAAGGAAAATTACTGGGAGTCCATTTTCTCATTTGGAGATGAGCTCTGTTCCCTTTCAATTATTCTCTTCCATACAAGCAGGATGGGGTGCTTCCATTCCAGGGCTGTGCCTCACCTCTAGGATGATCCTGGCTGTCTGCACTCGGCACAGAGAACAGTCGGCCAGCTTCTAAGGCAGAAGCTTCTCCACTCCTAGTGAATTCTTTTAAAAAGTTAAAACAGCAACAGAGAGAAGTGCCATCTGTACCTTTCTGATGATAGATTTAGTACCTTTCTTATTGGGGGATTCTAGCCATCTTTTAAAGGTGAGCCTAAGCAAGAAAACTTGAAAAAAACATAAGCTGTCTTCTCAAAACCTCATTTTCCTCTAAACTATAAACCTTTTCTAGATGAGTTTCACCTATGTAGCAGCTTGTTGATTTGAAACACATACAGTTGGCCCCTTAATATCTAATGTGCTCAAGAATTTTTGGATGTAAATTTTTGCAAGTTTCCAGGAAGCTACCTTGTAGTATAGCCAGTTTCCCAGAACCTAAAACAAATTAGATTAATCATGCTAGAAACTAAATAAAAGTGCCTTGTTGGGGACTGTTTGGGCAAGCCCTAATACTCTCTCCCGTTGGCCAAGAGGAAAAGAGCATCTGGGAGGGCTTAGCTGCCACCCACCCTGCTCGAGAACAGAGATGTGACTCTGAGCCTCAGTGTGGCTTCATTTCAGATGGCTCTCCAAGTAGTCTATCTGATGCCAGAAGCTTGTTCTCCTAAGGGAGAAAAAACAAACAGCAGGCACAACTTTCAGAGATTTTTATTTGCGATAAGTGTGATTTTTAAACATTTGAGCTCAGAACTACTAAGGCTTTGTTTTGCTATTTTTGTAGGGCTATTTTTGCCCCTCTTCCTGACTTGCTGAGTGTCTTTCATCACCCATCCTCTAGTCCTGTGCTTCTGTGAAGACAAGCATCTCTGTTTGGGCGTATTTACAAGCCTTGGAGAATGCGTGGGTCTGACAGCACCTGATACTTGATTTGTTATTGTTGTTGATTTCTTCCTTAGTGCTGCATAAACTCCAGCGTGTCACAGAGCTGCTGGAGGGAATCCGCCCTGGCCATGTGTTCTTAATCGTGGGCTCCCAGCATGCACAGAACCCAGCCGCTGGTGCATGGGATTGAGTTGATTCCCAGGCACTGTCACTTGATCTCTCCCCTGCTCTTGCCAGCATTCAGGAACTGAAAATATTTACTTTGTGTTGGCTCGACAAAACCCAGTAAATAGCAACCTTTGCAGGGCCCAGAACATATGCCAAAGGAGTGGGGAGGGATGAGGGTCCGAATAGGCCATTATGCTTACAAGAGTTTTCTGAACTGTGATTTGAAACCCAGAGGTGATCAAGTCTCAGATTTCTCTTGCCTCTGAAATCAGCATTTACTGACCCAGACTTTGGAATGGAATAAAAGTACCATCCACCCCCCATTTTCATTCTAAATTTCTTTCTGAGAAGTATAGCTGAAAAGGTTTTTCAGATCATTTTCTCTGTTTCTATTAGGTGATTGCTTGTTCACTCAATGAATCATTTAATAAATGTTAGCTGAATTGCCACCATTTTCTAGGATCTATTCTGGGTGATGGAGATTCAATAAAGAAAAAGAAGAATCTCTAACCTCCAAAAAATAAATCAGCAGAATAATTTCATATTGAGACAAAAGATATGAAAGAATCAAACTAAGGGATCTGGTAAAGAATAATTGTGAAGCTGTATTAAATAGGGGATTAGAGCAAGTTCCTCTGAGATGCCAGTATTTGACTCAAGACCTGAAGGGAAAGAGGCAGCCTTGAGAAAAACTAGTACACCAGATTTTAAGGCAGAAGGAACTGTAAATGTAAAGACCCTACTGGGGCAAAGATGAGCTTCATAGCATAAAGGAATGGGAAAGATATTGGCATTCAGGGACCAAGTGAATGAAAGGTATGGGGTAAAAGGTATCTCTATCAGTATCTCACACCACTATTTTTACAAACTGTTGTTTTATTCTTTTACATGACACTGCATCTGTTTAATCATCAGGATAGATAAATGCTAAGTGTAAGCAGAATTTCTTGAAGTTAAGCAGAAACAAAATGAAGCACTGCTAACATCCTCCAAAGACATGGCAAAACGATGCATCCCAGGAGGCTTGGTGACAGACACTAGGACACAGGGCCACAGAGTAATCTGATCTGAATTCTAGATAATTGCATCTTGTATTTCCTTGGAGTCCCAGTCTTTTAGAGCTCCAAGTCTTAGGGGGCGCTGTAGGTCTCTAAGTGAGCTCAGACTCTAAAGTTGAGCTCAGACCCTGAGTTGACTGTTGGTGTCATGGAAGATAGCAAGTAGAGGGTTGGAGTCAGCTGGACCTTGATGGGAGTTTTGCCTCCGTCCTGTCTTCCTATGTCCCCTGGGAAGGTGATCTTCCTTCCTGAGCCTCAGTTTCAGTGTCAGTTAAATCTACAGTTCCTAGCATAGCCAGCATGGGATAATATTTGAAAAAAATCTCTAGTATATTTTCAAAAATTGAAGGATAACTTTCACATTTCATTAAGCGAGCAGAGTCTTATAATACTGTCATATGTGAATAAAGACTTGGGGCACAATCACCCAAATGGTGGCTTCTGGTCTGAGCACTTGTCATTTGAGTTGATTAATTTTAAATAGCAGAATGGTAGTTAAGGAGAATGAGCAAAAATTCTCTGAGAGTATTCCAGGGAGAATCACAGAAAAGAGAACTACTTGTTTTTCAAGGATCACCTTGGCTGAGAAAATGGTGGACACAGATAGAGGTATCTCAGGTAGGGGCACAGGTACCCTGTAAGTCTGATGCATTTTGTCTCATGGTCTCCAACTGTCTTCAGCAGCAGTTTCTGGCACAGTCATGCTTGCTGTGATTTCATCCTAGGAGCTCCTTAAAAATTCCTTTCAGTTCAGTTCAGTTCAGTCGCTCAATCTTGTCCAACTCTTTGCGACCCCATGAATCACAGCACGCCAGGCCTCCCTGTCCATCACCAACTCCTGGAGTTCACTCAGACTCGTATCCATCGAGTCAGTGATGCCATCTAACCATATCATCCTCTGTCGTCCCCTTCTTCTCCTGCCCCCAATCCCTCTCAGCATCAAAGTCTTTTCCAATGAGTCAACTCTTCTCATGAGGTGGCCAAAGTACTTGAGTTTCAGCTTTAGCATCATTCCTTCCAAAGAAATCCCAGGGTTGATCTCCTTCAGAATGAACTGGTTGGACCTCCTTGCAGTCCAAGGGACTCTCAAGAGTCTTCTCCAACACCACAGTTCAAAAGCATCAATTCTTCAGTGCTCAGCCTTCTTTACAGTCCAACTCTCACATCCATCCATGACTACTGGAAAAACCATAGCCTTGACTAGACGGACCTTAGTTGGCAAAGTAATGTCTCTGGTTTTGAACATGCTATCTAGGTTGGTCATAACTTTTCTTCCAAGGAGTAAGCATCTTTTAATTTCATGGCTGCAGTCACCATCTGCAGTGATATCCAGCATGTGAGAACCATACTGACAAACATTGGCTGAATTGTTGTCATTGGGTTCCATGGACTTCAGTCTTTCCTTCTGTAAAATGAATTACATGCACTAAAGGATCACTGGTGCCTTCACAGTCTGACATTAAACACTCATATGATTTTTTAATATTTAATAGAATCTATATATGTAATAGAATGTATAATATGTAATATTTCACATACAACTTGCTGTTCCATGTAAGGAAATAAATGACCCAGAGAAGCTAGTTAATTTCACCTGCATTTCTTGAGTCACTCACCTAAAAATGGTTTTTCTTCAGCAAGACATCAACAGATATTCCTGTCTTAGAGACTTTAGGATATCAGCCAGATTACAATGTTTTCATTCTCTCTTAAAGTGGAATTATTCATTACAAATTAGAGAATGAATTACTTACCGACTGATGAAGTAACAATGTAAGAATGCTTTTATAGACAAAATTGTCAAGATACAATGAAGAACAATGTCTATTTGTGTATTTTTGTACCGATGTATGTGATTATGGTTCTGCAGTTTTATAGTAATTTTAATAGCCTTGTAGGACAAACTTCTTCTTGTTTGGGATTTTAAAGGTTGCCTTAGTGCTTCTTAAATTTTAAAATATATGTGTGGACTTTGTCTCAAGTTCCACAAAAATGTTGCTTGAATTTTTTAATAGAATTATAGTCAATTAACAACCTAGACAGCATATTAAAAAGCAGAGACATTACTTTGCCAACAAAGCTATGGTTTTTCCAGTAGTCATGTTATGGATGTGAGAGCGGGACTATAAAGAAAGCTGAGTGCCAAAAAATTGATGATTTTGGAGAAGACTCTTGAGGGTCACTTGGACTGCAAGGAGATCCAACCAGTCCATCCTAAAGGAAATCAGTCCTGAATATTCATTGGAAGGACTGATGCTGAAGCTGAAACTCCAATATTTTGGCCACCTAATGTGAAGAGCTGACTCATTTGAAAAGACCCTGATGCTGAGAAAGATTGAAGGTGGGAGGAGAAGGGGACAACAGAGGTTAAGATGGTTGGATGGCATCACCAACTCAATGGACATGAGTTTGAGTAAACTCTGGGAGTTGGTGATGGACAGGGAGGCCTGGCATGCTGCAGTCCATGTGGTTGCAAAGAGTCGGACATGACTGAGAGACTGAAATGAACTTAACTGAACTGAATAGACTAATTGAAGGGA
Organism: Ovis aries; assembly: GCF_016772045.2. NCBI lineage: Eukaryota > Metazoa > Chordata > Mammalia > Artiodactyla > Bovidae > Ovis > Ovis aries. Next base: position 32,892,484 of record NC_056055.1, on the reverse strand, counting down.
GGATTTATATCTTTGTGATGTTAGTTAGAGCCAGACATCCTGGAATGTGAAGTCAAGTGGTCCTTAGAAAGCATCACTACAAACAAAGCTAGTGGAGGTGATGGAATTCCAGTGGAGCTGTTTCAAATCCTGACAGATGATGCTGTGAAAGTGCTGCACTCAATATGCAAGCAAATTTGGAAAACTTAGCAGTGGCCACAGGACTGGAAAAGATCAGTTTTCATTCCAATTCCAAAGAAAGGCAATGCCAAAAAATGCTCAAACTATCACACAATGGCACTCATCTCACATGCTAGTAAAGTAATGCTCAAAATTCTCCAAGCCAGGCTTCAGCAGTACGTGAACCGTGAACTTCCTGATGTTCAAGCTGGTTTTAGAAAAGGCAGAGGAACCAGAGATCAAATTGCCAACATCCGCTGGATCATGGAAAAAGCAAGAGAGTTCCAGAAAAACATCTATTTCTGCTTTATTGACTATGCCAAAGCCTTTGACTGTGTGGATCACAATAAACTGTGGAAAATTCTGAAAGAGATGGGAATATAGACCACCTGACCTGCCTCTTGAGAAAGCTATATGCAGGTCAGGAAGCACCAGTTAGAACTGGACATGGAACAACAGACTGGTTCCAAATAGGAAAACGAGTACATCAAGGCTGTATGTTGTCACCCTGCTTATTTAACTTATATGTAGAGTACATCATGGGAAATGCTGGGCTGGAAGAAACACAAGCTGGAATCAAGATTGCCGGGAGAAATATCAATAACCTCAGATATGCAGATGACACCACCCTTATGGCAGAAAGTGAAGAGGAATTAAAAAGCCTCTTGATGAAAGTGAAAGAGGAGAGTGAAAAAGTTGGCCTAAAGCTCAACATTCAGAAAACAAAGATCATGGCATCCGGTCCCATCACTTCATGGGAAATGGATGGGGAAACAGTGGAAACAGTGTCAGACTTTACTTTTTTGGGCTCCAAGATCACTGCAGATGGTGACTGCAGCCATGAAATTAAAAGACGCTTACTCCTTGGAAGAAAAGTTATGACCAACCTAGATGGTATATTCAAGAGCAGAGACATTACTTTGCCAAAAAAGGTCCGTCTAGTCAGGGCTACGGTTTTTCCTGTGGTCGTGTATGGATGTGAGAGTTGGACTGTGAAAAAAGCTGAGTGCCGAAGAACTGATGCTTTTGAACTGTAGTGTTGGAGAAGAGAGTCCCTTGGACTGCAAGGAGATCCAACCAGTCCATTCTGAAGGAGATCAGCCCTAGGTGTTCTTTGAAAGGAACGATGCTAAAGCTGAAACTCCAGTACTTTGGCCACCTCATGGGAAGAGTTGATTCTTTGGAAAAGACTGTGATGCTGGGAGCAATTGGGGGCAGGAGGAGAAAGGGATGACAGAGGATGAGATGGCTGGATGGCATCATCAACTCGATGGACGTGAGTTTGAGTGAACTCCGGGAGATGGTGATGGACAGGGAGGCCTGGCATGCTGCGATTCATGGGGTTGCAAAGAGTTGGACACGACTGAGTGACTGAACTGAACTGAACTGAACTGATGTTAGTTTCTTCTCCAAGGACTTAATATTTCTTTTCATTGATTTAGGTACTTAGTTGGACTTCCCTGGTGGCTCAGATGGTAAAAGAATCTGCATACAGTGCAGGAGACCCGGGGTTGACCCCCTGTGGTCAGGAAGATCCCCTGTAGAAGGGAATGGCTACTCACTTCAGTATTCTTGCCTGGAGAATTCCATGGACAGAGAAGCCTGGTGGGCTATAGTTCTTGAGGTCATAAAGAGTCAGACAGGCCTGAATGACTAATACTTTCACTTTTTCACTTTCAGCATTTAAAATTTATTTATATTTCTCCATAAAGTTATTGCTGAGTACTTAGTATGTTTGTGCTACTTTGCATATAAGGCTATCATCATTATGTCTACCATCTAGTTGTCTCTGTTTATGACCAAATGCTATTCATGTTGTGTATTAACTTGTTAGTTACTCACCTTACTGAATACATATGTGCAATCAAGCAGGACCCTATGGGGCCTTCCAAGGACAGTTTCCTACCCCAACCCATGTCCTCCACCTGCCTCTTGCCCATAGAAAACTTTAGCGTCCTAGGCCTTCCCTGAGTTCCAAAGAATAAATTCTATCTGAGAAGCAAGAACATGCAGAAAGAAAGGAAAACAATGAAAGAAGATAAAATAATAATTTTTCCATTAAACAAAGTCAAGGACCTTTAGTTTTTCTTCAAGGACTATGGATAATATTCTGAGTCATGTCCCTGGAGCTGTTTTGCAGATACTGAAACTCCCACCAGGTGGAAGAAGTCAACTATATGCTGCCCACAAGCATGAAGACCCCAGACTGGCTGGAACCAGTAGTTTAGTGATATTGACTCCTGATTACTTCACCACCAACCAATTACAAGAACATCTATCCATGAGCTGATTACACACCTGACCACCCCACTCCTTCACTCTGTCTTTAAAAACCTTTTCCTGGAAGCCTTTGGGGAGTTTGGGTCTTCTAAGCACTAGCCACTTGGACTCCTTGCTTGGCACCCTGCAATAAACACTACATTTTCCTTCACCACAACCCAGTGTCAGTGGATTTGCTTTACTGTGCATGGACAAGTAGACCTACATTTGGCTCAATTATAAATGTGTGTGTGTGTGTGTGTGTGTGTGTGTGTGTGTGTATCTCAGATAAGTACTCATATATAATCTATATATATTTGCATGTGTATTTAGATATTAGAATCCAGAAAATATGGACTGTAATACATAAACACAGGCTGAAAGAATCACACACAAAAGTCAGGCTAGTGATTGTCTCCAGAAAGGAGGAAGGCATGAAGAGAACTGGAATAGAGAGGCCAAATAGAGCAAGAGAGCCGACTTCAGCTGTAATATTCTCAACTTTCATTAAAAATAATTCAAATGACAATATGTTGGCATTTACTCATTGTGAATTTTAGATATTATTTATTAGACCATGAACCTCTTTGATTTTCTAAAACCAAAAAAGTTTCCTTTGTTTACACTGAATAGCACTCTGCCATCTACACCATCCCCCTGCTAACATGACTTAGAGGTCACCTGTCTGACTGTGCACATCTGAACTCTCAGATGTGTCCCTGATCTATCACTTTGCCCTGTTGACCACTTTCTTAGCCCTTATCACTGTCAGGAAATGTCCTTTTCACTTACATTTTAGTCCTCTATCCACCCCCCCCCCCCCCCCCCCAACCCCGCCGGCCACCGCCAACACACACACACCTCTCCGTTAGGACCAAAGCTCAGGATGGCAATGTCCCAGCCTGCCTCCTTCCTTGCCTGTCGTGAGCTGGAGAGCAGGGTGTGGCACACAGCACAGGTGCTGAATGAGTGAACACTGCCTGGAAGGCATAGAACAATTTGTTTCTGAGCTCTTCTGTCAGCTCCTGAACACAGCTACCTGAAGCTTCCTTTCAGAGTGAAAAAGGCAAAGTTTTCTGTTTTCAGGAAGGAACAAAGATGAGGTTAGACTCTTCTTGAATTTTTGTATTACTCCATTTTTCTCATGCAAGAAAGAATTCTTTGGAAAATCACCTTAGGACATCACTCTGACTGACTTGGCCTCTTCTCCCCAGCCAGGGTCTCCCTCAAACTGTTCTTATGGCCACCTTGGCCAGTAGGGAAATTTGCAAGTCACTCAAGAACTCTTTCTCTATTTTATTGAGGTATAGTTAAATTGGGATTCCCCAGTGGCTCAGTGGTAAAGAATCCACCTGCCGTGCAGGAGACACACGTTCAATCTCTGGATTGGGAAGATCCCCTGGAGGAAGGCATACCAATCCACTCCAGTATTCTTGCCTGGAGAATTCCACGGATTGAGGAGCCATGGGAATTCATGGTGTCTCATAGGGTTGCAAAGTCCATAGGGTCCAAAGTCCATAGTCCATAGGGTCGCAAAGAGTTGGACACAACTGAAGTGACTGAGCACAGCACAGCACAGGGTTGTTTCACAATACTGAGTTAGTTTCAGGTGTACAGCAAAGCAATATGTATATACGTGTTTGTTGTTATTTAGTCACTCAGTCATACCCAACTCTTGTCCTACCCCATAGACTGTAGTCCCACCAGACTCCTCTTCCCATGGGACTTCTCAGGCAAGAATACTGGAGCAGGTTGCCATTCCCTTCTCCAAAGGATCTTCCTGACCCAGGGATCAAACCCAAGTCTCCTGAATTGGCACACAGCTTCTTTACCACTGAGCCACCTGGGAAGTCCTGTGTGTTTGCATATATGCATGCATTTCAGATTATTTTCTATTATAGATTATTACAAGATATTGAACAGCTCCCTGTACTTATAGTAAATTCCTGCTGCTTATCTATTTTATATGTAGTAATGTATATCTGATCATCTCACATTCTTAATTTATCCCTTCTCCTTCCCTTCCCTTCGTTTGCTTTCGATGTTTCCAAGTCTGTTTCTGTTTTGCAAATTGATTCATTTGTAACACTTTTAAAATCCTACATATAAGTGATAGCCTACAACATTTGTCTTTTCTTGTCTGACTTACTTCCCTTAATAAGATCTTCATTAGGTCCATCCATATTGTTGCAAGCGGCAGTGCGTCCCTCTTGGGATGGCTGAGTAACGGTCTATTGTATATACATACCACATCTTATCCACTCACCTGTTGAAAAACATTTATGTTGCTTCCATGAAGGACTCTGTTTCTTGAAAGTTCCAAACATCTCTGCTTTTCTCTGGATATTCAAAAGCATACTAAAATAAAATAGAGGAGTGGGGTGAATGAAATAGATGAAGGAGGTCAAAAGGTATGAACTTCCAATCATAAAATAAAGAAGCCCTGGGGATGAAGTATACAGCATGGCACCTATAGTTAATACTACTGTATTGTATATTTGAAAGTTGCCTAGAGAATAGGTTTTAAAAGTTCTCATCACAAGAAAAAAAAAAATTGCTACTATGTATGGTGATGGGTATTAACCAGTCTCTTTGTGGTGATCGTTTCACAATATATACAGATATTGAATCATTATCTTGTACACCTAAAACTAATAGAATATGTTAATTATACCTTAATTTTAAAAATAAGAATTAAAAAAACACATTTTTAATTAAAAAACATTTTAATTAAAACACATTAAAAAAACATTTTTATCATATAAAAATATAAGCTACATATTTGCTAAAAATTGATTATCTTATTAATCTGTCTGCCCTTATGTTATTTTTGTTATTCCTTACTAACCTTAGGAAGACACTCCCTACTTTCATTTGACCTGTATGTGTGCTTTAAAAATCTTATTTAAAGTGAACCATCAGTATAAAACACTAAACCATTTTTAAGGATTATTTTCTTTTAAAATGTGAGCAATGTCAACATAATTGAATACTTACTCCAATATTTATCTGTCTTTAAAATGTACACTAACCAGAGCTGTATCTTTACAAATGTCGAAGTTAAGGTGCTTTCCATGAGGTGTATACATTTTCTGGCATGATCCTATGTTTTAAATTCCAAATTGTGAAATTGCAAGTAGAAATTGCAAGTGTTCTTTAAAACTTTCAGGTATACAATCGTCTAGTTTCCATTATCAGTACCATTGTGGTACGTGTTTCTGAAAGATTTTGTCTGGAATTCTCCCCTAACAGGAAGGAGAACAGAGCAGAGTCCACTTGTAACCTGGCCCTGAGCTGCTGAGAATGAGGAAGAGGCTGGAGCAGAAGGGCCATTTGTCTTTGTTATTAGGAAGTAAATCAACCTTTGTTTTCCTGGCCAAACTCAAGGAATGTCATTATTACCAAATAAATTGTGTCTTTACAAATCAATCAAGTCACCTTTCATTTAAATGTGAATCACTTTAATTGTCTGGGCTTCAAACTTGATTCCACTCCATGGAAACAAATGATTAGATATATAGATCATTCAAACTCTACACTTGGTACAAAATTTTCAACAAAAGCAAGTTTTCTTTTTTTAGATTAGTCAACAAACTATCTCATCATTCAATTTCTCTCTTAATGAACAGGATATCACAAAGCTTTCCTTGTGAGTATAAGATCAATTTGGGAAAAAGTTAAAAGCTACCTTTCTCAGGATATGGCAAAAATTACATGCTTGGAGAAACCATGAACGAGGTATTGATGTCTGATAAGCACATGTATATTTTAAGATCTGATCTTTACTGATAAACAAAAATCAGAAGCGCAAACCTTTGTGCATATTTGAAAGAAATTTCCTAAGGACTTAAAGGCTAGATGGATTGATATTTACTTTTAATAAAGGTTCAGTCCACATTTTGCTGAGCAGGGAACTTATAATTGACAATCTTAGGTCTTAAGTTCTGCTGTGGGAGATTTTCATATGGCTTATAATTTCATTAGTGTAGTTATAAGTAACATACCCAGGATTTCTGAATTAATGATGCTACTCACCCAAAAGATTGGCCCATCTCCCCTCTAGCTTTTGCTGTGGGTTCTCACACTGTCCTTTCCCTGTGACCTCTCTCCCACCTCTGACCTCCTCCCAGTTTTCACCCTTGCTTTAACAATTGATTTATGGTGGGCCCATGGAAGGGTCAAGCCTACTTTTATGGTTTGCTTAAAATATTTCTTTTAGAGTGAGCATCAGAAGTGGTCTTCAATCCTCGCTAAACAGTTTCCCCAAGACCTCAAAAGGGCTTCCTTTACTGCCCATCACTGCACCTTATTTATATCGTTTGTACTTGTGAAGAGAGACTCATTAAATAAGGCAATTTTGAAACTTTTACCAAAATGAATAACTTATAAAAGATGTGGGATTAGCTTTTTTATTTTCCCAGTGAGAATGTCCATGAATATGTATATAACTCAGGGTAGTGAGGTGTAGGGAAGAGAGAAGAAAAAGTCACTAAGAATAATTATAAGCTTGGAATTATTTCTTTCACTGATCTATTTTTCTTTGCATTTGACAGTCTGATCTTTGCTGGCACTGAAGCCTCCGGGGCCATTGGGTATACCCTTACATTCATGGCCTCAACAGTAAATTCTACCCTTTTGTTTAATCTGACTTCTTGTTGTTGTTTCAATATACTAAATAATTGCCAAATTTAGGAATACTTTTTTAAAACTCGGGTTTATAAAACAGCCTTTTCTTTTTTTTGTTTTACATTTTGAAGATTCGGAAAATAGAAATTTGCAAGACACACGGCTATTTATTTTTAAACACATGTACAATCTGAAAGACCAAATAGTGCCTAAAAAAGGAGAATTTAAGCCAAGACTTCTGACCTAAGAATTAATACAATCTTAATACTCTAATCTGGATCTTAACATTGAAATTTTTATTGTTGTGAGATATTTGCCACCTCGGTGATCTTACGTTAAGTAGCACCATATGACATGTCCATAGATGGCTTCCCCAAACTTATTGATCTTCCCCCTCATTGGCCATTAAAAGTGTGATTTATTAGTCTGACATTTTTAATAGGGCAAAGCTCAGAGGTTTATTACAATGGATTTCTCGCTTCCATGTTGCCTTCAGCTGCTACCAGGCCACACAAGCCATCAAGGTAACTTTTTAAGGAGAAGCCAGCTTTTAATTTATTTACTTTAATGAAATGGCAGTCTCTTCATTTTTAAAGTGTTTTATACTTATCACGTAGCAATGAATTAATTTTTCTCATTTCACCCTTCTCTTTCATGTAATTTGAAGCATTCCCCCCACCACCACCCTGCCCAGATAGATGTCATCATTTTCGTTTAGTGTGAGACTTGGCAGGATTCCTGAAGTGAGCAAGCTTGAACTGAAGGGTCTGCTGCCAAGAGTCGCTGTGATCTTAGACAAAAGCACACATCTCTGATCCACTGCCTTCCTTGGCTCTGGAAGGGGACACAGCCGTGAACTAGGAGTCTCTCACTCATGAAATCACAAATCCAGTCACCTAAGTGGGACTTACCCAGCATACGAACAAAGTCCAAATTAAGAGCCGGGCTCTGCATCTTAACTTCTGTTGTTTGTGGTCATGGACCCTTATGAATGAGAACAAATATGTATGCTCACCGCCAGGTTTAGATTCATACCTCTGGGTCCTGGCTGGTGCCCAGGAGAAATCTGAGGGGTAGAGGGTGAGAAGCAGGTCAGAAGCAGGATTCAAATGAAAAGGTGGTACAGGCCTGGATTCTTGCCCCGGATTTGAACCTTCATTCTCACTCATGTTATGAGGTTCCTTTTCCTCTGGTGTCTTCCAGTAATGCATGTTTAATTTGCCTGTATTTTATTAGTAGGAGCTGAATAAGAGAAGAAGGAGGAGGTAGAGGAGAAAGAAGAGAAGAAATGACGTTTTTTGAGAGAAAGAGCTATGATTCTTTTGTGGTTAGCCTGTTTAGTCAGCCACCACATCCTGTACATGCACAAACCCAAAATATTAGCTTCAGGTCTTCTGGAGGTTGTTAGAAACAGAATCCTTTGGTTCGCACTCACTTCGATTGCAGGCACAGGTACACAGCTAACGAGACACTAGAAAAGGAGGGCACTCTGGCCCAGGCTTGAAATCAGGCTTTTCTGTGAACGAGAAACAATTGCATTTGAAACGTTTGTAACGTGTGTTCTAGGATATCGGAAAGTTTGCTGAATTTTTTTTTTCCACAAATGCTTTTGGAACCAAAAAACATGGTACAGGACTCATTTTATAATGAATTATAAAATGCCTCCTGTGATTTTTAACCTTCCTCTCCACTTTTCATTTTTACTTCTTCCTGGTGAATAAATGCAGTGGACATGTCCGTGGTCACAGTGGGTGCTGACCATTCACCTCCCTCACCTCATCTCATACTTATCAGCAAGCAGCCCCTTTCCCTGCCCAGTGTGTGTCCTGGGTCCACTGGCACGTGTGTCCTCCTAGCAAGGGGCACTTCACAAAAGGTGGGATAGGAATGGAATTTGACTAAACCTCCAGGAGACGTGAACCCAACCCAAAATTCTGGGTGTGTGCACGTATATGATGTGGTGGCTGACTGAACAGGCTAACCACAAACGGGGTCACATTCTAACCTTTAGGTGTGACGTGTGGCCACTAAGAGGACCTGTCCTGCGTTACATATTTCAGGGTTACACAGACCTAGTTTGATTTTGGGGTTCAGTTGATGTTCTCTCTCTCGCTCTCTTTTTTACAATATTGCTAACCTAACTACAGTCTTTATTTGGATTTTGCCAGTTTGCTTTAAATTTATAATCAACTATAGTTCAGGTATGCAGCAAAGTGACTCAGTTACACATAAAAGCATATCTATTTTTTCAGATTCTTTACCTTTATATTATTACAAAATATTGAGTATAGTTGTCTATGCTAAACAGTAGGTCCTTGTTGGTTATCTAGTTTATATACAGTAGTGTATACAAACTCCTGATTCAGTTGACATTCTTTAGATACATGAACTTGCAGAGGTTATTTAACCTCACTGAGTCTCAAACTGCTCACTGATGAAATGATACAAATGATAACCATTTATAACCAACAATAAAATGCAGTGTAAAGTTCCTAATACCAGTGACTGTAGTTAATATTTCCTTTCCCTGATTCTTGCCTCCTAAGTGTGTGGCAAAATCTTTTTGAAATTATGCCTTTCTACCTGCACATCAATTCTGAGAGAAGTAATTAATCTATGGTATAACAAAGGACAGAGATTAGACTGTTTCAAGTTTTGTCACTTACTTGATCCCAGCAAGCTGTTTGCAAGTTGGACAAGTTGCTTAATAAATGTATGATGAGGGTCATGACAGCAACTAACAAAGAACATTGGAAGATTTCTTTTTATTTTTTTAACAGAACAGTATTTATTGATCACTTTCTATCAAATTCTATCAGACTGCCAGAAAGTATACTCTATGAATTAGAAAGAGAAGAGATAGCCCATGACCTAAAGGGGTTTGATACCTACTTGCAAAAGTTATAAGTGGACCTAAATGCTGCAGGGTTTCTTGCTTCTGGGCACGACAGTCATCTGGGATCAGATAATTCTCTGGGCCCTGCAGGAGGTTTGGCATCCTCTCTGGCCTCTACCCACTAGATGCCAGTAGCACCCTCCCCAGTCCAGCTGGGACAATGTCTCCAGTAGGGCCAGCTATCCAGTGCAACATGAAAAATACGGTTCAAAAAGCAGGGAAAATGTGACATAAAAAGTACTTTAACATACAGCTTTTCCCCTTCTTCCACAGTCTCTATCTTTCTACTTGCCATGGCATTTCTAGAAATTTGCTATTTAATGTCATTCTAACAAGAAAAATTAAAACTTTAAATTATCATGAATTTCACTGTTCATCTTTATATTGCAGAATACTAGTTTTAATGCAAATGTAAGAGCCTTTGTACCATATGCAGAATCTCTGAAATTACACAATTCATATTTCAGCCCACCGGGCTCCTCTCTCCATGGGAATTCTCCACACAGAAATACTGGAGTGGGTTGCCATGCCCTCCTCTGAGGGATCTTCCCAAGCCAGGGATGGAACCCAGGTCTCCCACATTGCAGGTAGATTCTTTACCAACTGAGCCACCAGGAAAGCCTTCACTCTTCCTAGAACAGTGAATACGCTACACAAAATACGGGCCCATTCTACTCAAGCCCTCTCCCTTTGGGTCCCTGCTGAATTAGGAAGGTCTGAAAGGAAAAGGAACAATGGCTGTTCTGTTTCTCCCTTTCCTTCTATGGTGTGGTGTGTTGGGGCTCCACACGCTTCTGCTTGCTCAATCATAGGTGAAACACGCTGAATGTATGCTGTCCAGGAGTTCTGTTGGACTCCTGCTCAGGGCAGGCCACTGGAATTCTGTGCCCCTGGGGCATCGTGAACGTTGAGTGTGAAGGGAGTGGCAAGGAAAGGCAGTCACACTCATGGTGTGCATCTCCTCTGCTCACCCGCATGATCCAATGTCACATCAGACCTCACTTACAAAATACAAGTTCAATAATAAAATGAGTAGGAATTATAAAGGGCCGCAGAAGAACATAAACCAGACCTGGGGCCCTCTGAACATGCCTGTGAGCTTGTGTAAGCTATACATTTCAGCCTGCAGGTCGTGGTCAGCAAACATTGCCAAGTGTTGAGGGTTGGAAGTATGTGGGAGCATTACCCTGGACTGAAACCAATGAGTTACGGTATACACTATGCTATGCCTAGGGCCATGATGAAACAATACAGTTACAAAAGATTTGAAACGTGCCATTTGAATGAGAGGGCAAGGAAAGCCTGACCAATACATGACCTTGGAGTGAGACATTTGAAGATACCAGTTTGGAAATCCCCTGAGCTTATTCATTTCTGATATGTCATTTGTTCTACAAAACATGGTTTTGAAGGTGCTTTTGACTTTATTTAAAGTACACCCTATTTATGAAATATTTTAAATTTTGCCTTAAAGGAAGAAAAATTTTATCAATTTGAACAATAGCTGGTGAAATAGAAATCAAAGCGAAATGACTAATTGTACTTACTGTGTATGTGCATGTATTTTACTCATGGATGAAAAACTCTGAGGAATTCTATACTTTCCAGGGCTATACAATGCACTGTAAAAATCTAAGTTTATAGATATCATTAATCATAATATAAAGAAGGTGAAGTTGCACAACCCTCTTCTCTTTTTAGAGAAGTCTAACAGAAGGAATAAGAATTACCATGAGCACAAGAATGTCAGCTGCTCTGAAGGCTTGGCACAAGTAGTAAGTGTGAGTATCAAGTTGAAATATGAATATGAGAAAATAATCAGATAACAAAGTTCAGCATCCTTTCAATCTCTTTAGGGATTCTTTGCTAAACATAAACAGTCATAGATGAAGAGAGGACTAAATGAGGATTCAAAATAACTCTAGTTTAAATCCCAGCTCCTTTTTGCATCCCTATTGCCTAATCTCTACCAATGATACTAAGCCCTATTCTATACCTTCACAGAGCTTCACTGTAAGCATTAAATAAAATAATGTGTGGATGAGCTTTGTTAACTAAATAAAGGATATTATTATTTAGTAATTTGCTGTTGTTGATTACATTAGAATGATCTGAAGCACCTATATGTAAAAGTGAAGTCACTCAGTCATGTCCAGCTCTTTGCTACCCCATGGGCTGTAGCCCAGCAGGCTCCTCTGTCCGTAGGATTCTTCAGGCAAGGGTACTGGAGTGGGTTGCCATTTCCTTCTCCAGGGGATCTTCCTGACCCAGGGATTGAACTTAGGTCTCCCATACTGCAGGCAGACCCTTTACCAGATAAGCCACCAGGGAAGCCCTATACATATAATCAACACTTTTTCTAGATCATCTCTGAAAAGACATGTTGTTATATATTGGGTTAGGTAGCGCTGGCTGCTGTAATAAACAGCCTTCAATTCTCAGTGGTTTAATGCAAGCATGTTTATTTCCCACTTGTGTTCCAGTTTGGTGCAGGTCAGATGGCGCTCATGTGTGACTCTCCTCCAAGCTGTGACTCAGGGATCCAGGCTTCTTGCATTTCATGTTTACTTCATTCTCGACATGTAGTGTCTGCAAATGCTGTAGCATGGGAATTGAGGGAGTTCTGAGGCTTGTGTGGGCTTCACTGGTGGCTCAGGGGTAAGGAATCTTCTTTCAGTGCAAGAGCCACAGGAGACGCGAGTTCAGTCCCTGGTCTGAGAAGATTCCCTGGAGAAGGGCATGCAACCTACTCCAGTATTCTTGCCTGGAGAATCCCATGGACAGAGGAACCTGGCAGGCTACAGTCCAAAGTGTAGCAAAGAGTCAGACATGACTGAGGTGGCAGCACAAACGCACAGAGGTCTATGAAAGAGATTTCTATGGGCATTACCGGAAACAGTATGTGTATAACATCTGCTTACATTATTTTGCCTAGAATGCAGTAAAACACCCTCAGACTAAATGCAGATGTGACTGGGAAATACAGTCTCTATGTGTGCTCAGAAGGAAAGAACAATATTTGGAAATAATCCATCTAGTCTCCCCCTAATTTTAGGAGTAATATGATGGTCCACTATAAGAAACAGTGGTATTTCTGCTTCCTAATAGACTAGATTTCAGCAAGAAAAATCTGAGGAGTCATTGTTTATCACTTAAAGTAACATCTAGTTAGACTTCTGTTTGAGTTCCAGGCTCTATTTTACTAGATATGTGAAGTAGTGTGCTAGCCTTCTGGGAAACATATTTAAATAATATTTGATTATATTGACAGAATCAATAATGTTGGCTGTGCATTTGTTACATATATTGAGCACAGAGGCAGGCACTAGGTGGAGACAAGTACCCCATCCCCCCCGCAACCCCCCCCCCCCGTCCCCCCAACACAAACACACACAGAGACACATACAGGTTGCAATCTCCTATCCCAATCTCCAGCCCTAGGAACTGTAAAGAGTTTGGGAGTTGAAATTAGCCCCCTGTAAAATAACAGTGAACAAAACTGGGAAATACACAATTAAGTGCTAAACTGTAAGATTCTGACTATAAAGCTGAGTTTGCAAACCCTCAGCCTATCTGCTGAATTCATCTCATTTTGTTTGGACCTCATGGTATTTTATTTTAAAAAGTTTGAACCGACATTTAAAAAATCTAAAGATTTTACTATAAAATTTTGTTGGACAAACAGGAAATCTGGCAACATTGGGCTGACGTTGTTCCACAGTAGCAAAAAAAAAGCTGCGCTGTGGCTGTTCCCTTGAGATGGGGGATGTTCTCTGGTTCACCACAGGCCACACGGATCCCTAATGAGCCCCCACAGCAGGGAGCCATGATTGTCATTTGCCGTGTGATCACAATGTTGCTTTGCTCTTGTTTAAGAAATATTTCTATATACTCATGTCTCTATCAAAATTAGGAAATGAAACATAGAACAAGAAAATCTTGTTTTTTCATGAAATGTGGGAGACACATCCCTTTGTGAGGTTGAAGGATATTTTTAAACATATATAATGAAAAAGAGAATATCTGCATTTCCACAAACATTACCAGCCCTTGCTATACCTTACCAGCCTGGTCTGGTTGACACTTAAAAAAAAATGGTATATTGTAATTTATAAATCTTTCCGTGTCCTTTCTTTTTGCCTTTTCATACTGTTCATGGAGTTCTCAAGGCAACAATACTGAAATGGTTTGCCATTCCCTTCTCCAGTGGACCACATTCTGTCAGACAAGGACTGATGTTGAAGCTGAAACTCCAATACTTTGGCCACCTGATGCGAAGAGCTGACTCATTCGAAAAGACTCTGATGCTGGGAGGGATTCGGGGCAGGAGGAGAAGGGTTTGACAGAGGATGAGATTGTTGGATGGCATCACCGACTCAATGGACATGGGTTTGGGTGAACTGCGGGAGTTGGTGATGGACAGGGAGGCCTGGCGTGCTGCGGTTCATGGGGTCGCAAAGAGCCGGATACGACTGAGCGACTGAACAACAATAGCAACCCCTCATTAGGATAATTGATTGAATTTTCTCCTGTAACATCACTTCTGTAGTTTCTTGTGCTGTTCAATTCTTATCTTTATAAATTCAGTTTGATGTGTGCTTATCATATCACCCTGAATATCATTTCCTTATAGTTGAGGGACAATTATAGCTCCTCAAGCATTTTTGTGTTCTTTACACAAAACCTTTATCCTGCCATTCCTGTGAAAGTGAAAGTGAAGTCACTCAGTCGTGTCCAACTCTTTGCGACTCCATGGACTGTATCCTACCAGACTCCTCGGTCCATGGGATTCTCCAGGCAAGAATACTGGAGTGGGTTGCCATTTCCTTCTCCAGGGGCTCTTCCCAACCCAGGGATCAAACCCAGGTCTCCCACATTGCAGGCAGACGCTTTAACCTCTGAGCCACCAGGAAAGCACGACAGGTGCTTAATAAAACTTGTTGAAGAATAAACATCATTTGTGAAACCCATATAAAGATTGTAATTCAGTGATCCTGCAGCTTTGAATGCAACAAAAATAAAATGAGTTGGTTTTATCAACATAAAAAGGCTTTGGCAAGGTTTTTCTTTTTCAATGCTGCAGCTAAGACCACTGCAACAGCCCCCAAACAAGCAGTTAGTGTGCTCATTTTAGTATATTAACAACTGAATTAGATCAATGGTTCAATTTAGGCCATTGTTCACAGCTCAGCCATTTAATCAATTAAACAAGGAAGTCTGTGCCAGTCACTTCTCTGTTGCTTATGTGGTTTTGTGTTTTTGTTTTCTCTTCCTCTCTTGGTGTCCCTCTGTGGCTTTGTGCCTGTCTACGTTCCCCATCTCCCCTGAGTCTCTCAGCCTTCCTCTCCTCTGTGTGTGTGTGTGTCTGTCTCAACCTCTCTCATTCTTTCTTTTCTCTCTCTGACCCTTTGTCCATTTGCATCTCTTCTGTGGCCTCTGTCTGGTGCTTGGTCTCTGGCTGGCCCTTACACTGTGAGTGTCCTCCAAGTTCAGGGACATTTCCAGAGTGCCAGCACTGGCTAGCCTCACGTAGCCCAAACTCAAGAAGTCATTCGTGGATTCAATAGGGGTCATATGAGATATACAGGCATCCTTTAACTTTCTCCAAAGTTATTCATGCAAATAAAATTTTCTTAAAAACATAAAAAAGGAACAAAAATAGTAAATGATCCAAATAGAAAAACTAAAATATTTTAGAACATATGGAAATGCACACTTCATAAAAGCTTAATCTTTGCTTTGATCCAAATGGAACTTAGTTAACAAAGGCCATTTACTAGGAAAGAGTCTATATATTTGAATGGGCTGCAATTTTGTATAAAAAGTATGAAATTTCTCCCCTTTTTTGATGTTTCCCTCTTAAAATACAATGATAACACTTTTTAAAAATCTGTAAAATCATCCTTTTAGGCCAAGCTTTTATTAGAAAGAATACAATATAAATAGGATTTCTCTTTCAAATGTTCTTTTTTCACCCACATCTGGTATTCTCCATCAAGACACTCTGACATCTTAAAAAAATATTTCTAAAATAAATAAGTGCACCTTCCTAGGGGAAAATAATGATACAGATGTAGTATCCTCACTCGACAGCAAGACTGTCCCCCAAACCCCCCAGCTTTCCCACTGCTTCATATTCATTAATTAGTCTGAGGTTCCCTCCGTGTTCCATTTACAAAGCCACTTAAACCCACGCACCCATTTAACATATTTATGACCCCAGTTTTCTTTCTGTTCTCTGAGACTGTACCGTAATTGTTCTCTGGACCCAGGGACTGCAGAGAGCCTTCCTTGCTGAAAAGAGACAACATAAAGAAGGAAATGAATGTGTGTGGGTTGAATACCTCCAACAAAATGACTGGGTGCAGTTTGGCCCCTGGCCGCCCCCTCCTCCCGGGGTCACTTTAATTGAGTGAAGCCTCACCCTCTATTGAGTGTATGGGAGACTATTAACTCTTAACAACACTCTGTCTCAGGTTATTTATTTATTGCTTAAATGATTTGTTATTGCTACTTGAATTTAATACACCCTCTGGGAACCAAGATGGCAGCATCATGTTACAGAAAAACTACAAGTTATTTTAGAACTGTAATTGACATTTTATGAGAGCCATAAAATCTTTCTGAACAAATAACTTACCATTAGTCAGAAACTTCAGCAGGAGATCTGTAAAATTAAGGATATGTAGAACAGTACTGTACTTATATGTGTCGGTCTGCATGTGTGCTGGGGAGGATGGGGCAGGAAGCAAGCATGGAAGCAGAGAGGATTTCCAATCGATCATTTTGCATCTTGATGTGAATGATCATGCTTTTAAGCCAGAGGAACCTGGGAAATGATGTTAAGGATTCCCAGGAAGGATGAACTGCAACTGATGAGCACATGTCCGGTGACTACTTCGCTCTTTCATTTCACTAGTAATTGGAATCCTCCCTGGCCAGACACTAGTGTTGTCTACTGTGGCACAGTAGACAGCCGAGCCAAGTCAGCTGCTACCAGTTAGAGGAGCCTCCTCGGGTTACAAGTCCCCATCACATGTGGATTCTTCTAACCTTCATAAGAGCTAGGAGAGCTCATTATTGGCAGGTTTGGACCATTCCATTTCCTGGTCCAGCAGAGCTTACTATTTTTTGACACTGCTTTGAGACAATAATAGGAGTGTGCTGGTTTTCTATTTCATGGGATGCTGAGTGGATGCGACACCCAGATCCCACTCCAGGACTGAAGTACTCACTCACTTAGTTGTCCTGAGAGTTGGCTGCTGATGTTCATAGTTGCATCTCCATGGACTACCTGCCTTTGCCTTTTCCAGATAGCCCCAATCCGTCAAGGAGGTACAAAGGCCCAACTTCCTTGTCTCCATCCAAGGCAACTCTAACATCCACCCCAGTTCCAGAACTACCTGTAGGACCAGCTGAGGTCTTGGTTAAACCACATCACCGTTCAACTTACTCCCTCTGCCCCATCTTTCTCCCCTCACCCCCTTACAAATGTTAATCCCAAGCACACTCCCCAGTAAACATTCAGCTTAGAATGTGTTCCCAGAGGAACCCAGCATAAGACAGGTGTTCAGTTTGCCTTCACTGACCATTTGGGCCAACCTGACACCCTCAGGAATCACATACTTACCCATCAGCCAAGGGAATCCCAAATTCATAAGTTGCACAGGAATGTATTCAGTGGCTTTTAATCAATTTCAGGGTGGGGGGCTTCCTGGGGGCCTATGGATAAGGAACTTGCCTGCCAGTGCAGGAGATATAAGAGACATGGGTTTGATCCTTGGGTTGCGAAGATTGTCAGGAGGAAGGCATGGCAATCGACTTCAATATTTATTGTCTGGAGAATCCAATGGACAGAGGAACTTGGCAGGCTATAGTCCATAGGGTCACAGAGTTGGAGATGACTGAAGCAACTTAGCACACACATATCCAACCTAGTTTTGCTCTGATCTCCTCTTTGTTAGGTTCTAAAGGCTCAACTTTGACACTTCCACCAAATCCTACTTCTGACTGTGAACTCCAGTATATCTTCCTTCCATTTGTATTTTGGCTTTTCTAACTGGCTCTGACTCAGAGTTCCTGTCCTATATTTTGGAGGTGATTTTGTAACAAACAGTAAGAAGATTTTCACAGGAGTTCCAGATGAAAGAAGAACCCAACCCCAATGACAGTCAATGCTTCTTGTTAACTTGCTTGGTTAACACTGACCTCCCTTCCCCACCAAGCACCCCATCTCACCTGCACCACCAATGTATTGAGGCAATCATGCCAGACAAAGACAGGTTCAGTTCAGTTTAGTTGCTCAGTCGTGTCCGACTCTTTGTGACCCCATGAATTGCAGCACGCCAGGCCTCCCTGTCCATCACCATCTCCCAGAGTTCACTCAAACTCATGTTCATCGAGTTGGTGATGCCATCCAGCCATCTCATCCTCTGTCGTCCCCTTTTCCTCCTGCCTCCAATCCCTCCCAGCATCAGAGTCTTTGCCAATGAGTCAACTCTTCGCATGATGTGGCCAAAGTACTGGAGTTTCAGCTTTAGCATCATTCCTTCCAAAGAAATCCCAGGGCTGATCTCCTTCAGAATGGACTGGTTGGATCTCCTTGTAGTCCAAGGGACTCTCAAGGGTCTTCTCCAACACCACAGTTCAAAAGCATCAATTCTTCTGCGCTCAGCTTTCTTCACAGTCCAACTCTCACATCCATACATGAGCACTGGAAAAACCATAGCCTTGACTAGATGGACCTTTGTTGGCAAAGTAATGTCTCTGCTTTTGAATATGCTACTAGGTTGGTCATAACTTTTCTTCCAAGGAGTAAGCGTCTTTTAATTTCATGGCTGCAGTCACCATCTGCAGTGATTTTGGAGCCCCCCAAAATAAAGCCTGACACTGTTTCCCCATCTATTTCCCATGGAGTGATAGGAATTTACAAAATGACACACAGTAGAGCTACTCATGACAGGAGAACATGATGTTGAATTTCATGTTTATTCTTTATAAGCACTAGCAGCATGTTACGCAGTCTCTGAAACATGGTATACAACTGAATTGAAGCGCATAGGCATAGAGATAAGCAGCATGACCAAGCACTGAAGCTAGATGTGTCTGATTATACAGAATAATACACACAACAGGAAACTTAAAAGTATCTAAGACATCTAATTTCCCTCAACACACACACACACACACACACACACACACAATCTATTAAACTTCATTTTCTGAACTGCTGGCTTTTGATTACTCTTCTTTAAAACCAGGAACTGCTCTATCCATGGAGACCCATTTCATTTCTAAAGAGTTCTAGTTATTTGAAAGTTCTTTACAGGGTTATTTTTAAATGTTCTTTTGTGTGTGTGGCAAAAGTCACATAATATAAAGCATACTGTTTTAACCATATTTAACTGTACAGTTCAGAGGCAGTAAGTACATTCATATTGTTGTACAACTCTCACCATCATTCATTTCCTGAATTTTGCACTTTCCTAAACTAAAAATCTGTCCCCATTAAACACTAATTCCCCATTCCCTCTCCCCAACCTCCTACTAACCCCCTGCTGCCCTGGTCCAGGCCCTGGCACCTATTAGTGTACATATATGTGGAATCAAACAGTATTTGTCTGCACCTACTGTATATAAGAATGCATTTTTTAAGGTCAACTTAGGGACTTCGCTCATAGCTCAATCGGTAAAGAATCTGTCTGCAATGCCAGAGACCTGGGTTCGATTCCTGGGTCAGGAAGATGCCCTGGAGAATTAAATGGCAACCCAACCGACTCCAGTGTTCTTGCCTAGAGAATCCCATGGACAGAGGAGCCTGGCAGGCTACAGTTCATGGGATCACAAGAGTCGCACATAACAGAGTGACTAACCACCAACAACGATATATGTCCTACAAGGCACCCAAGATTTGTTTTATTCAAATATGTTAAGACACACATAAAATTGGGAAAGGAGTATGACAAGGCTGCATATTGTCATGCTGCTTATTTAACTTATATGCAGAGTATATCATGTGAAATACCAGGCTGGGTGAATCAAAAGCTAGAATCCAGATTGCCAGAGGAAATGTTATTATCAACCTCAGATATGCATATGACACCACTCTAATGGAAGAAAGTGAAAAAGAACTAAAGAGCCTCTTGATGAGGGTGAAAGAGAAGAGTGAAAAAGCTGGCTTAAAACTCAACATTGAAAAACCTAAGACTATGGCACCTACTCCCATCACTTCAATGCAAATAGAAGGTGAAAAAGTAGCAGCAGTGACAGATTTTATTTTCTTGGGCTCCAAAATCACTGTGGACAGGGTGGCTGCAGCTATGAAATCACAAGATGCTTGCTCCTTGGATGAAAATCTATGACAAACCTAGATAGTATATTAAAAAGCAGAGACATCACCTTGCCAACAAAGGTGGGCTTTCCAGTAGTCATATGTGGATACGAGAGTTGGACCAGAAAGAAGGCTGAGCACTGAAGAATTGACGTTTTCAAGCTGTGGTGCTGGAGAGGACTCTTGAGAGTCCCTTGTACAGCAAGGAGATCAAAGTAGTCAATTCTAAAGGAAATCAACCCTGAATATTCATTGGAAAGACTGATGCTAAAGCTGAAGCTCCAATACTTTGGCCACCTGATGCAAAGAGCCGAATCATTGGGAAAAACTCTGATGCTAAGGAAAATTGAGGACAGGAGGAGAAGGGAGTGACAGAAGATGAGATAGCTGGATGGCATCATTGACTCAATGGACATAAGTTTGAGTAAACTCTTAGAGATAGTGAAGGACAGGGAGCCTAGTGTGCTGCAGTCCATGAGGTCACAAAGAGTTGGACACAATTTAGTGACTGAACAAGACACACAGACACAGAAATGACTGTCAGGAAAAAAGTTTTCATACTCACAGACTCTTAGAATCAGTGGGCATGGCGCACCACAGAGGGCCACACAGGGAATCCCCAGGGCTTCCCAGGAGGCAGATGGAATGAGAGGGGCATGTGGGCAAGAGTCTTTACTGCAGTTTCCACAGGAAGTGATTGGTGGGCAAGGTCTGTAGGTTTATTATTGGCTAGTTTGGAGAATGTCACTGGGCAAAGGAGCTGGTACCTGGCCTTTGGGTAATTAGGGTAGGTGGATAGCTGCCTAGAACATAAGAGCCCCATAAAGGAGGTGGTTGGGCTTTGGGCTCTGGACTGGCTGAGTTTGCATATAAAAAGCACACTCACAAGCAAATCATTTGCTCTCTCCAGGAATTAGCTAGACCTGGGAGGGGCAGTCCATGCAGTGCCCAGATGTCAAGACATCAAATACAGAGACTGGAAGGGGTAGTTATTATGAGGGATGAGCTGTGTTTGCCTCCCTGTCAATTCTGCTCAGAGATCCTGGTACAGACATCTGGTCTGAGCAGCATAGCCCCGGGAATTACTTAATTCATATAACTGCAATGGTTCTTAGCTGCTTGAAGTCAACCATCTTCTTCCCTCTACTGTTCTCTTACCATCCTGGGTCACAACTGCAGACCACTTCCCCACCTTATCTCACTCAGAGACACCAATATATCCTTTTCTTCTCCTCTGGCTGGCACAGAGTTGGGAACTCAGGTTACTTGCCCATATGTTCTGATCACTTACAAGCGTATAGAATACATCCCTAAAGGAGGACTGTTCACTCAAGGGAAATATGAATTTGTAGTGTTACAGATATTAAGAAATTCCTGCCATTCAGACCCCTCCTTACTTTGTTCTTTATCATCTTTTTGTATATTCAGCACCTAGTAAATTAATGTTGATAATGCTGGCAATCATCCTGCTATTTGTACTTCTATGACTTATTAAAATAAGAAATAGAAAACCAATTTTCCTTCCGTTGTCCCTTGTTCCTTTCATGTATATACTCTGAGTTATAAAAATGTTCACAAGATTTCACTCATAAAATAATCATTGCTACCTTATTGTCTGGAAAAGCAACCAACAAATCTGTAAATATCTGTGAATTAATTAAAAATACAAATGTAAATATTTTGATTAAATGAAAAATGATAGGGAACCACAGGAAAAATTACACAAAAGTCAATAAGTTGATTTTTTTAACAGAAGGTGGTAAAAATACAAAACAGTGTCAAGTATGACCAATGACAGCAGGGATTTACAACATTCACATCTTATGCTTTCTGTCGGAGATCTCAAAGCACTTAAGGAAAACAAATATAAAAGGAAATAACTTATAATATGACATATTTACCTTGAGGTAGAAACTACTGAACTTTTGGAAAGATACGTTGCTGTATTAGAGGAAGGATGTACATTCCTCGACTTCCCCATTTGGCCAGCCAGCCCCATTGTTTGAAATTTCATGATTCTGAGGAAGTTCAGGTAGGAGGAAAGGGTTCAAAACTGGTACTTGATGGTAACTCTGTAAGGGGAATAATAAATAGGTAAAATGTTGATTTTCTGAAGCTTACTTATCTCTTTAGGCATTTCGGTAGCTTACTTTGGACTGTTTGGTTTTATTCATTTCTTATATTTCAATATTCTTTTTTTCTACCGCAAAAGAGCAAGATAAAAGACATACTATTCAAGTTTTACCTAATACTTGGAGGTGTGTGGCCGATGAACTACCACACCTTCTGTGGCCAGTGTTTTATGACTAAATGAACATGCCGTGGGTGTAACCCAAGGAGCAGCCTGAATATAGACCCTTCTCCAGTATCTCCTGGTGTCTGGGGGTGGGGATGGGCATGAGGAGGTAAGTGGAGCGCTTTCTGCTTTCAAGCCTTTTCAGTCCGTTCTCGTGGTCACCTGGAACATGTACCCTAACATCATCTTTGACTTTTTCCTGGGAGGATATATCACCCTGTGTGTCTCACCCTCCATGCACTCCCCAGGTTTGATCAGTTCTGCCTTCAGTACTCCTGGGCTTTCGAATTTGCCTCTTCATTTATGACCTCCTCCCCAGCACAGCTTCCTCTGAGGTGTTTATACTGCTGTCAACATTCATCTTCTAAAAACTTGCTTCTTGGTATTGTTCACATCACTCCCCCACTTCAAAGTTTTCAATAATTTTCCATTCCCTAGCAATGGCTACTATTGGCTGCCACTGGCCAACCACTTGCTCTGTGCTAGATACTGTTTAGCTTCATCCTTACAATTGTACACAGACAGAGAGACTAATTACCTCAGTTACAGAAGAAGACACTAGTGTGGCCCAGGTTTATACAGGCAGGAAGGTCGCTTCACTTGAAGACTCTATGGTGGGGGTGGGCTCCCACTTTAACCAACTCCCAATCTCACCAAGTTCTCCTCTAAAAACTCAAATGAGTCCCCTCCTGCCAATCTTCTAGTAAGCTGCCAGGACTAGAAGGACCCAGGTCAGGGGGCCACTCCTTCCCCATATCTGTGCCTGGAAAGTCTTACCCAGCTCTTGAATTCAGTTCAGTTCAGTTCAGTTACTCAGTCACTCAGTCACGTCTGACTCTTTGTGACTCCATGGACTATAGCACGCCAGGCTTCCCTGTCCATCATCAACTCCTGGAGTCTACTCAAACTCATGTCCATTGAGTCAGTGATGCCATCCAACCATCGGTTGTCCCCTTCTCCTCCCACCTTCAGTATTCCCCAGCATCGGGGTCTTTTCAAATGAGTCACTTCTTCACATCACATGGTCAAAATATTGGTATTTTAGCTTCACCATCAGTCCTTCCAATGAATATTCAGGACTGATTTCCTTTACGACGGACTGGTAGGATCTCCTTGCTGTCCAAGGGACTCTCAAGAGTCTTCTCCAACACCACAGTTCAAAAGCATCAATTTTTTGGTGCTCAGGTTTCTTTATAGTCCAGCTCTCACATCCATACATGACAACTGGAAAAACCATAGCTTTGACTAGACAGACCTTTGTTGGCACAGTAATGTCTCTGCTTTTTAATAAGCTGGGTAGGGTGGTTGGAGCTTTTCTTCCAAGGAGTAAGAGTCTTTTAATTTCATGGCTGCAGTCACCATCTGCAGTGATTTTGGAGCCCCCCAAAATAAAGTCTGCCACTGTTTCCATTGTTTCTCCATCTATTTACCATGAAGTGATGGGACCAGATGTCATGATCTTAGTTTTCTAATGTTGAGCTTTAAGTCAGCTATTTCACTCTCCTCTTTAACTTTCATCAAGAGGCTCTTCAGTTCTTCGCTTTCTGCCATAAGGGTGGTGACATCTGCATATCTGAGGTTATTGATATTTCTCTCGGCAATCTTCATTCCAGCTTATACTTCATCCAGTCCAGCATTTCTCATGGTGTACTCTGCATATAAGTTAAATAAATAGGGTGACAATATACAGCCTTGACATACTCCTTTCCTGATTTGGAGTCAGTCTGTTGTTCCATATACGATTCTAACTGTTGCTTCTTGACCTGCATACAGATTTCTCAGGAGGTAGGTCAGGTGGTCTGGTATTCTCACCTCTTTCAGAATTGTCCACAGTTCATCGTGATCCACAGAGTCAAAGGCTTTTGTGTAGTCAATAAGCAGAAGTAGAAGTTTTTCTGGAATTCTCTGGCTTTTTCGATGGTCCAGTGGATGTTGTTTAATGATCACTGTTTCCTCTACCTTTTCTAAATCCAGCTTGAACATCAGGAAGTTCATGGTTCATGTACTGTTGAAGCCTGGCTTGGAGAAATTTAAGCATTACTTTGCTAGTGTGTGAGATGAGTGCAATTGTGCGGTAGTTTGAGCAATCTTTGGCATTGCCTTTCTTTGGGATTGGAATGAAAACTGACCTTTTCCAGTCCTGTGGCCACTGCTGAGTTTTCCAAATTTGCTGGCATACTGAGTGCAACACTTACGTAGCATCCTCTTTTAGGATTTGAAATAGCTCCACTGGAATTCCATCACCTCTACTAGCTTTGTTCATAGTAGTGCTTCGTAAGGCCCACTTGACTTAACATTCCAGGATGTTTGGCTCTAGGTGAGTGATCACACCATCATGATTATCTGGGTCATGAAGATCTTTTTTGTGTAGTTCTCCTGTGTGTTTTTGCCATCTCTTCTTAATATCTCCTGTTTTTGTCAGAATCATATCATTTCTGTCCTTTATTGTGCCCATCTTTGCATGAAATGTTCCCTTGGTGTCTCTAATTTTCTTGAAGAGATCTCTAGTCTTTCCCATTTGTTTTCCTCTGTTTCTTTGCACTGATCACTGAGAAAGGCTTTCTTATCTCTCCTTGCTATGCTTTGGAACCCTGTGTTCAAATAGATATATCTTTCCTTTTCTTCTTTGCCTTTAGCTTCTCTTCTTTTCTCAGCTATTTGCAAAGCCTCCTCAGACAAACATTTTGCCTTTTTGCATTTCTTTTTCTTGGGGATAGTCTTGATCCTTGTCTCCTGTACAATGCCACGAACTTCCGTCCATAGTTCTTCTGGCGTTCTATCACATCCAGTCACTTGAATCTATTTCTTACTTCCATTGTATAATCGTAACCTGAGTGGTCTAGTAGTTTTCCCTACTTTCTTTAATTTAAGTCTGAATTTGGCAATAAGGAGTTCATGATCTGAGCCACAGTGAGCTTCCAGTCTTGTTTTTGCTGGCTGTATATAGCTTCTCCATCTTCGGCTACAAAGAATATAATCAATCTGTTATCAGTATTGACCATCTGGTGATGTCCATGTATAGAGTCTTCTCTTGTGTCGTTGGAGGAGAGTGTTTGCTATAACCAGTGCATTCTCTTGGCAAAACTCTATTCGCCTTTGCCCTACTTCATTTTGTACTCCAAGGCCAAATTTGCCTGTTACTCCCGGTGTTTCTTGACTTCCTACTTTTCCATTCCAGTCCTCTATAATGAAAAGGACATATTTTGCGGGTGTTAATTCTAGAATGTCTTGTAGGTCTTCATGGAACCATTCAACTTCAGCTTCTTCAGCATTACTGGTTGGGGCATAGACTTGGATTACTGTGATATTGAATGGTTTGCCTTGGAAATGAACAGAGACCCTTCCGTTGTTTTTGAGATTGCATCCAAGGACTGTCTTTTGGACTCTTTTGTTGACTATGATGGCTACTCCATTTCTTCTAAGGGCTTCTTGCCCACAGTAGTAGATATAATGGTCATCTGAGTTAAATTCACCCATTCCAGTCCATTTTAGTTCACTGATTCCTAGAATGTCTACGTTCACTCTTGCCATCTCCTGCTGCCCATTTCCAATTTGCCTTGATTCATGGACCTAACATTCCAGGTTCCTATGTAATATTTTTCTTTACAGCATTGGTCTTTACTTCCATCACCAGTCATATCCACTGCCAACAGTTAGCACCAAACCCTCAGGCAGGTGAGTAACCTGTTTTGTAAGTAGATTCTCTTAGATTCTCCCTAAGAAAGGCTGTTCCAGGCAGAGATCAACTCAAAGTGCAGATTCTTATTCAAAATAAATGACTTTTTGTTATGTTAAGCCATTACGTCCAGGGGTAGTTTGGCCCATTGTTGTTGTTCAGTCCCTCAGTTGAGTCAGACTCTTTGTAAGCCCATGGACTGCAGGACACCAGGCTTCCTCATCTTTCACTAACTCCTGGAATTTGCTCAAGCTCTTTTCCATTGAATCGGTAATACCATCCAACCATCTCATCCTATGTCATCCTGTTCTTCCTGCCTTCAGTCTTTTCTAGCATCAGAGTCTTTTCCAATCAGTCGGCTTTTGCATCAGATGGTCAAAGTATTGGCACTTCAGCTTCCATATCAATCCCTCCAAGGAATATTCAGGGTTGATTTCCTTTAGGACTGACTAGTTTGATCTTGCTGTCCAAGTGATTCTCAAGAGTCTTCTTCAGCACCACAATATGAAAGCATCAATTCAAACACATCTCCCATAGTAATAGGTAATTAATACAAGGCATTCCACAGACATGCTGTAGGGTTTTCCAAACACCTCAGGCATCACAATCAAACCTAAATGCTGGGATGAAGGAGCTTTGGTATTTGGGCTTCGGTTAAAGCTAAGGTTCCAATGGCCAAGACAATAAAGTATTCTGAAGTCTAGCATCTTTGGTTCCCCTCTGGGTAGAAAATGAGTTGGGAGTACTTGTCTATCCCAAAGGATCACCCATAGCCATCCTTCCAAAGCTTGCTTCATCCTCACCATAGGCCCATGGACCAGATCACCTAATCTCTTTCTCTTTAAGGGGACTTCTTACCTCCATCTTCTTGACTATGCTTCTTTGTCTTCTCCTGTGGCAAGGGAGTCAAGAGTCCTTTTTGGAACAGAGGGAATGATACTGAGATGGAAGAACACACACTAATAGCTTAATAATTTACCTGTTACATTTGTTTTGTTTGGGAAGTCACTGAGGGAAAAGAATGGCCACAAGAAATAGAATAGCATCAATAATATCAGAAGTGAAAAATTTTTTAAAAATCATTATGAGTCAGATGATTTTAAAGTACATTCAGGGATCAAATATTTCTCAACATTTATGCAAACAGATATACCATGTTCACTTTGTCAGAATTTATACAGACTCACTAACTCCAGGAGAGTACAAATAGCCACAGTAAGAATTAGATTATAAAAAAGAAAGAATACTGAATTGGGGTTTAAGAGTCAGAATTTCCATTTTAGCTTTACTTTCTTATCCTGGGAATGTAACACTCTGTTGCAAAGCTTAGTTTTCTCATCAGAGAGATGAAAGATTGAAAAGGATCATCTTCAAGATCCCTTAAGCCCCCAAATCCTACAACTGTATAAGTCATGCTAATGCAGGCAGGCTCAATTAACCACCAATCTAGTCTGTTCCAGAAGAAAATTAGTTGGAATTTTGAAGCAAATATAAGAATTATCTATCACTCTGTGGAACACTGCCAAAAGGCAAAGTAGTCGCAGGAAATTTTATGTACCTCTAAAGTAATCCAGTGCAAAAAGGCAAAATGGTTGTCTGAGGAACTGGTGAAGGACCTAGATGCCTGGCCTGCTGCAGTCCACGAGGTCGTAGAGTGGACATGACTGAGCAACTAAACAACAACAAAGGTAGCCAAGGGCTTCCCAGGTGGCACTAGTGCTAAAGAAACTGTCCGTCAAGGCAGGAAACGTTAGATGTGCAGGTTTGATCCCCGGGTTAGGAAGATCCCCTGCAAGAAGGAATGACAACCCACTCCAATATTTTTGCCTGGAGAATCCTGTGAACAGAGGAGCCTGACAGGCTATAGTTCATAGAGTCGCAAAGAGTCAGACACGACTGATGCGACTTAGCATGAACACACAAAATAACTGAGAGTAAACAATGAAATATGAGAAAGGCATGGTAAATTTACAGAGGTTCTATGAATACTTGCTGAGTGATAATTGAAATAATCCATGATGTGGTATCGTACTTTCCAAGGATTATCCTTTAGACCAAAGTCCAATAGGCAAATGCCCATTTACCTGTCTTTACTCATGTATGTCTGCACACATGTAAGAGTTACTGTGAGACTCTCATCAAACAGATACATTACAAATGATTTTGGTGATAATAACATATATTCCATTTACAGATTATGAAGAGAATCCCAATTGCTTATATATAGTATTAGTTCTTAAGGCAAGTAATAGTCTTAATAATTTTTACCATTTTGTCTAGGAATCCTTGTATAACACACACAAAAGTGGGCAAAATCCCAGCAAGACAGCTAGGGAAGAGTTAAAATGTTGGGAAGCCTGGGTGGTAAGACAAGATTTAGTTGAGAAATAAGTATGGAATATGGGATTGGGAGAGTAACAGTGCATTGCAGAATATAGAAAACTCATGTAGGATGGCATTGAGGGAATATTTTTTCTTCTCACAAAAAAGTCCTTTTGATAAAAGTTTCCCAATAGTTTAGGATAAAAAGACAACATTAAATGAGAATCACTGCTTCAGGAACTTAATCAGTTGAGTTCAGTTCAGTCGCTTACTTTGCGACTCCATGGACTGCAGCATGCCAGGCTTCCCTGTCCATCACCAACTCATGGAGCTTACTCAAACTCATGTCCATTGAGTCGGTGATGCTATCCAACCATCTCACCCCCTGTCATCCCCTTCTCCTCCCACCTTCAATCTTTCCCAGCTCTGAGGTCTTTTCAAATGAGTCACTTCGCATTAGGTGGTCAAAGTATTGGAATTTTAGCTTCACCATCAATCCTTCCAATGAGTATTCAGGACTGATTTCCTTTACGATGGACTGGTTGGATCTCCTTGCTGTCCAAGGGACTCTCAAGAGTCTTCTCCAACACCACAGTTCAAAAGTATCAATTCTTCAGCACTCAGCTTTCTCTATAGTCCAACTCTCACATCCATACATGACTACTGGAAAACCATAGCCTTGACTAGATAGACCTTTGCTGGCAAAGTAATGTCTCTGCTTTTTAATATGCTGACTAAAGTGGTTGGAGTTTTTCTTCCAAGGAGCAAGCATCTTCTAATTTCATGGCTTCAGTCACCATCTAAAGTCTGCCACCGTTCCCATTGTTTCCCCATCTACTTGCCATGAAGTGATGGGACCGGATGCCATGATGTTAGTTTTCTGAATGTTGAGCTTTAAGCCAAGTTTTTCCCTCTCCTCTTTCACTTTCATCAAGAGGCTCTTCAGTTCTTCACTTTCTGCCATAAGGGTGGTGTCATCTGCATATCTGAGGTTATTGATATTTCTCCTGGTAATGTTCATTCTAGCTTATGCTCCATGCAGTCCAGCATTTCTCATATATTTCTCTTATATGTACTCTGCATATAAGTTAAATAAGCAGGGTGACAATATACAACCTTGCCGTACTCCTTTCCTGATTTGGAGTCAATCTGTTGTTCCATGTACGATTCTAACTGCTGCTTCTTGACCTGCATACAAATTTCTCAGGAGGCAGGTCAGGTGTTCTGGTATTCCATCCCTTTCAGAACTTTCCACAGTTTATTATGATCCACACAGTCAAAGGCTTTGGCATAGTCAATAAAGCAGAAGTAGATGTTTTTATGGAACTCTCCTGCTTTTTCGATGTGCCAACGGACATTGGCTCTTTGCTCTCTGGTTCCTCTGCCTTTTCTAAATCCAGCTTGCTCATCAGGAAGTTCATGGTTCATGTACTGTTGAAGCCTGGCTTGGAGAAATTCGAGCATTACTTTGCTAGTTTGTGAGATAAGTGCAATTGTGTGGTAGTTTGAGCCTTCACTGGCATTGCCTTTCTTTGGGATTGGAATGAAAACTGATCTTTTCCAGTCCTGTGGCCACTGCTGAGTTTCCCAAATTTGCTGGCATATTGAGTGCAGCTCTTTCACAGCATCCTCTTTTAGGATTTGAAATAGCTCAACTGGAATTCCATCACCTCCACTAGCTTTCTTCATAGTGATGCTTCCTAAGGCCCACTTGTCTTCACATTCCAGAATGTCCTTCTCTAGTTGAGTGACCACACCATCATGATTATCTGGGTCATGAAGATCTTTTTGTACAGTTCTGTGTATTCTTGCCACCTCTTCTTAATATCTTCTGCTTCTGTTAGGTCCATACCATTTCTGTCCTTTGTTGAGACCATCTTTGCACAAAATGTTCCCTTGGTATCTCTAATTTTCTTGAAGAGATCGCTAGTCTTTCCCATTCTATTGTTTTCCTCTATTTCTTTGCATTGATCACCAAGGAAGTCTTTGTTATCTCTCTTTGCTATTTTTTGGAACCCTGCATTCAAATGGGTATTTTCTCCTTTGCCTTTAGCTTCTCTTCTTTTCTCAGCTATTTGTAAAGCCTCCTCAGACAACCATTTTGCCTTTTTGCATCCCCCCCACCCCCACCCGGGGATGGTCTTGATCACTGCCTCATAGTTCTTCTGGCACTCTGTTTATCAGATCTAATCTCTTGAGTCTATTTGCCACTTCCACTGTATAATCCTAAGGGATGTGATTTAGGTCATACTTCACTGGTCTAGTAGTTTTCTCTATTTTCTTCAATGTAAGTCTGAATTCGGCAATAAGGAGTTCATGATCTGAGCCACAGTCAGCTCCAGGTCTTGTTTTTGCTGACTGTATAGAGCTTCTTCATCTTTGGCTGCAAAGAATATAATCAATCTGATTTTGATGTTGGCCATCTGGTTAGAGTCTTATCTAGTGTTGTTGTATAGAGTCTTATCTAGTGTTGTTGGAAGAGGATATTGGCAATGACCAGTACGTTCTCTTGGCAAAACTTTATTCACCTTTGCCCTGGTTCATTTTGTACTCCAAGGCTGGATTTGCCTGTTACTCCAGGTATCTCTCTACTTCCTACTTTTGCATTCCAGTCCTCTATAATGAAAAGGACATCTTTTGGGGGTATTAGTTCTAAAAGGTCTTATAGGTCTTCATTGAACTGTTCAACTTCAGCTTCTTCAGCATTACTGGTTGGGGCATAGACTTGGATTACTGTGATATTAAATGTTTTGCCTTGGAAACAAACAGACCTGTCCGTTGTTTTTGAGATTGCATCCAAGTATTGTATTTTGGACTCTTTTGTTGACTATAATGGCTACTCCAATTCTTCTAAGGGCTTCTTGCCCACAGTAGTAGATATAATGGTCATCTGAGTTAAATTCACTCATTCCAGTCCATTTTAGTTCTCTGCTTCCTAAAATGTCAATTTTCACTCTTGCCATCTCCTGTTTGACCACTTTCAATTTGCCTTGATTCATGAACCTAACATTCCAGGTTCCTATGCAATATCACTCTTTACAACATCAGGTTTTACTCTCATCACCAGTCACATTCACCACTGGGTGCTGTTTTTTCTTTGGCTCCATCTCTTCATTCTTTCTGGAGTTATTTCTCCACTGATCTCCAGTAGTATACTGGGTACCTACTGACTTGGGGCGTTCATCTTTCAGGGTCCTATCTTTTTGCCTTTTCATATTGTTCATGGGGTTCTCAAGGCAAGAATACTGAGGTGGTTTGCCATTCCCTTCTCCAGTGGATGATGTTTTGTCAGAACTGTCCGAGATGACCCACCTATGTTGAGTGGTCCTACAGAGCATGGCTCATAGTTTCAATGGGTTAGACAAGGCTGTGGTCCTTGTGATCAGATTGGTTAGTTTTCTGTGATTGTTGTTTTCATACTGTCTGCCCTCTGGTGGAGAAGGATAAGAGGCTTATGGAAGCTTCCTGATGGGAGAGAGTGACTGAGGGGAAAACTGGGTCTTGTTCTGATGGGCAGGGCCATACTCAGTAAATCTTTAATCCAATTTTCTCTTGATGTGTGGGGCTGTGTTCCCTCCCTCTTATTTGACCTGAGGCTAAACTATGGTGGAGGTAATGAAGATAATGGCAACCTCCTTTGGAAGTTCCCATGCATGCACTGCTGCATTCAGTGCCCACCAACCCTGTAGCAGGCCACCACCAACCCATGCATCCGCCGGAGACTCCTGCACACTCGCAGCAAGTCTGGGTCAGTCTCTTGGAGGACCACTGCTCCTTTCTCCTGGGTACTGGTGCACACAAGGTTTTGTTTGTGCCCTCCGTTTCCCAGTCCTGTGTAAGTTCTGGCAGGTCTACAATGGGGTTAATGGCGACCTTCTCCAAGAGGGCTTATGCTATACCCAGGTACCCCGAGCACCTGTCCCTGCAGTAGTCCACTGCTGACCTATATATCCACAGGAGACACTCAAACACTGTTCTTTTGATGGTACTGTACAAAGTAACTGTTAATACCTTATGACCAAAAATAATTTGGGAACGCTGAACTAATTAGCTAGAAATCCAATGAAATACTCACAAATAACTTTTAATTTTAAAAATTAAAAATAATCCATTGAAATTCTGTGGCCTTCCCCAGTGACTCAGCAGTAAAGAATATTCTTGCAGTGCAGGAGCCACAGGAGATGTGGGTTCAATCCCTAGTCTGGAAGATCTCCTGAAGAAGGGGATGGCAATTCACTTCAGTATTCTTGTCTGGGGAATCCCATGGACAGAGGAGCCTGGTGGGCTACAGTCCATAAGTCACAAAGAGTCGGACATGACTGAAGTGACTGAGCATGCACACACTGAAATGATGTGCCTAAATAATTTTTATATCAGCACTGTCTATAAGAACAAAACATTGGAAACAATGTAAATAGTCATCAGAAGAGGATCCATTAATTGAATTTTGATCCATCCCCACACTGGGATATTATGCAGCTTTTAAAAAGAGTAAGGACATTTTCTATGTGTGCTACCAAAGTGAACAACTAATAGGGCAGATGAGTGTGGCTGACACATGCTACAGCATTTGAATGTTTCCTCTATGCTGAGCTCTGGAAAAATGTACAGAGTAACTGTTAATAGTTGCCTCAGTCTGGGTAGTAAGAAGGATTAGGTGGTCAAGCCAGGAGAGCATGTCTTGATTTCCACTGTATACTGTCTTGTAACTTTTGGAATTATATATCATGTGTCAAACAAAACAAAATGAGAACGCATCCTCAATAAAGATGACATCAATACCATCTTATACATGGGACTCAAAAGGTGACGTGCATGTATTGCAAAACCTCTATTTCTTGTCTATCTTGTGCTTCTTCTGTCTCCTTGACTTCTATTCCTCAGTTCTCTTTTGTCTAATTTTACTCAGTGGAATTAAATTGAAACATGCAATAAAAAAAAAAAAAAGATAAAAATATTCCTCCAAAACCAGAGAAATTGAAAAACTGAGCAAGAAATAAGATTTTTCAGAATTAAGAGAAAGCTATACAGAAGTCAATCTGAATATGCTGGGCTTTAGGAAAAGATTTTATAATGAGGAAAAGATAATTGTTTTGTCTCCACTAACACAGGTTTGTTTTTTTTTTTTTCCTCTAAAGTTTTGTACTGAATGCCTACACAGAGGCAGGAGTGGAGGCAGTTATGGGATAGGTGATGCCCACAGAACAGGTATTCTCAAGAATGGTGTGGAGGGAACTGCCAAATAAAGATGATTTCTCTGAAACTAATGACCATATAAAAGGAGGTTGGGGACATGCTTGCCCAGGAGAGGTTTATGTACTTACTTCTTAGTGGAAAGACAGAGCATTTTATAATTGTCTTAGTCCATTCTGGTTGCTACAACAAAAATTTCATAGACTGGGTGGTTTACAAGCAACAAATTTATTTCTCAAGGTACTAGAGGTTGGAAGTCCGAAGTTACGGGCAGGTTTGGTGTCTGGTGCAGTTCCATTCCCTGGTTCATATACACTGTCTGGTCAACTGTCACGTGTCACAGCAGAAGGGATTAGGGAGCACTCTCAAATCTCTTTTACAAAGAGTGTTAGTCCTTTTCATTGTGACCCTGCCCTCATGACCTTAAAAGAAAATGAAAATGTTGGTTGCTCAGTCATGTCCTACTCTTTGTGGACGGTAGCCGTGGATTGTAGCTCTCCAGGCTCCTCTGTTCATGGGATTCTCCAGGCAAGAGTACTGGAGTCAACTGCCATTCCCTACTTTAGGGGATCTTTTCAACCCAGGGATCAAACCTGGGTCTTCTGCATTGCAAGCAGATTCTTTACCATCTGAGCCACCAGGGAAGCCGTCTCATGATCTTATCACCTC
Organism: Ovis aries; assembly: GCF_016772045.2. Taxonomy (NCBI): domain Eukaryota; kingdom Metazoa; phylum Chordata; class Mammalia; order Artiodactyla; family Bovidae; genus Ovis; species Ovis aries. The sequence goes on along the minus strand of NC_056055.1, from coordinate 32,858,058 downwards.
TCAAAGGCCTCACTTTTTTTCTGACCATGCCATGTAGAACTAACAACCCCTCCCACCCCTCAAAAAAGTCCTTTTCATTATAGGGGACTGGAATGCAAAAATAGGAAGTCAAGAAACACCTGGCTGCTGCTGCTGCTGCTAAGTCGCCTCAGTCATGTCCAACTCTGTGCGACCCCATAGATGGAAGCCCACCAGGCTCCCCATCCCTGAGATTCTCCAGGCAAGAACACTGGAGTGGGTTGCCATTTCCTTCTCCAATGCATGAAAGTGAAAAGTGAGACAGCTGGAGTAACAGGAAAACTTGGCCATGGAGTACAGAATGAAGCAGGCAAGGGTGAATAGGGTTTTGCCAAGAGAATGCGCTGGTCATAGCAAACACCCTCTTCCAACAATACAAGAGAAGACTCTACACATGGACATCACCAGATGTTCAACACTGATACCACATTGATTATATTCTTTGCAGCCAAAGATGGAGAAGCTCTATACAGTCAGCAAAAACAAGACCAGGAGCTGACTGTGGCTCAGATCATGAACTCCTTAGTGCCAAATTCACACTTACATTGAAAGTAGGGAAAACCACTAGACCATTCAGGTATGACCTAAATCAAATCCCTTATGATTATACAGTAGAAGTGAGAAATGGATTTAAGGGACTAGATCTAATAGATAGAGTGCCTGATGAACTATGGATGGAGCTTTGTGACATTGTACAGGAGACAGGGATCAAACTATCCGCAAGAAAAAGAAATGCAAGAAACCAAAATGGCTGTCTAAGGAGGCCTTACAAATTGCTGTGAAAAGAAGAGAGTGAACAGCAAAGGAGAAAAGGAAAGATATACCCATTTGAATGTAGAGTTCCAAAGAATAGCAAGGAGAGATAAGAAAGCCTTTCTCAGTGATCAATACAAAGAAAAAGAGGAAAACAATAAAATGGGAAAGACTAGAGGTTTCCTCAAGAAAATCAGAGATAGCAAGGGAATATTTTGTGCAAAGATGGGCTCAATAAAGGACAGAAATGGTATGGACTTAACAGAAGCAGAAGATATTAAGAAGAAGTAGCAAGAATACACAGAAGAACTATACAAAAAGGATCTTCATGACCCAGATAATCATGATGGTGTGATCACTCACCTAGAGCCAGACATCCTGGAATGTGAAGACAAGTGGGCCTTAGGAAGCATCACTACGAAGAAAGCTAGTAGAGGTGATGGAATTCCAGTTGAGCTATTTCAAATCCTAAAAGAGGATGCTGTGAAAGAGCTGTACTCAATATGCCAGCAAATTTGGAAAACAGCAGTGGCCGCAGGACTGGAAAAGATAGTTTTCATTCTAATTCCAAAGAAAGGCAATGCCAAAGAGTGCTCAAACTACCGGACAATTGCACTCATCTCACATGCTAGTAAAGTAATGCTCAAAATTCTCCAAGCCAGGCTTCAACCGTGCATGAACCTTGAACTCCCAGATGTTTCAGGGGGATTTAGAAAAGGCAGAGGAACCAGAAGTCAAAAGGCCAACATCTGCTGGGTCATCAAAAAAGCAGGAGAGTTCCAGAAAAACATCTACTTCTGCTTTACTGACTATGCCAAGGCCTTTGACTGTGTGGATCACAATAAACTGTGGGAAGTTCTGAAAGAGATGAGAATAACAGAACACATGACCTGCCTCCTGAAAAATCTGTATGCAGGTCAGGAAACAACAGTTAGAACTGGACATGGAACAACAGACTGGTTCCAAATAGGAAATGGAGTATGTCAAGGCTGTATATTGTCACCCTGCTTATCTAACTTATATGCAGAGCACATCATGAGAAATGCTGGACTGGATGAAGCATAAGCTGGAATGAAGATTGCCGGAAGAAATATCAATAACCTCAGATATACAGATGACACCACCTTTATGGCAGAAAGTGAAGAAAACTGAAGAGCCTCTTGATGAAAGTGAAAGAGGAGAGTGAAAAAGTTGGCTTAAAGCTCAACATTCAGAAAACTAAGATCATGGCATCTGGCCCCATCACTTCATGGCAAATAGATGGAGAAACAGTGGAAACAGTGGCAGATTTTATTTTGGGGGGCTCCAAAGTTACTGTAGATTGTGACTTCAGCCATGAAATTAAAAGATGCTTGCTCCTTGGGAGAAAACTTATGACCACCCTGCTGCTGCTGCTGCTGCTGCTGCTGCTACGTCACGTCAGTCGTGTCCGACTCTATGTGACCCCATAGGCGGCAGCCCACCAGACTCTTCTGTCCCTGGGATTCCCCAGGCAAGAGTACTGGAGTGGGGTGCCATTGCCTTCTCTTATGAACACCTTAGCCAGCATATTAAAAAGCAGAGACATTACTTTGCCAACAAAGTTCTCTCTAGTCAAGGCTATGGTTTTTCCAGTGGTCGTGTATGGATGTGAGAGTTGGACTGTGAAGAAAGTTGAGCGCCGAAGAATTGATGCTTTTGAACTGTGGTGTTGGAGAAGACTCTTGAGAGTCCCTTGGACAGCATGGAGATTCAACCAGTACATGTTAGAGCAGATCAGTCCTGAGTGTTCATTGGAAGGACTGATGTTGAAGCCTAAACCCCAGTACCTTGGCCACCTGATGTGAAGAAGTGACTCTTTTGAAAAGACCCTGATGCTGGGAAAGATTGAAGGTGGGAGGAGAAGGGGACAACAGAGAATGAGATTGTTGGATGGCATCACCGACTCAATGGGCATGAGTTTGGGTAAACTCTGGGAATTGGTGATGAACAGGGAGGCCTGGCGTGCTGCAGTCTATGGGTTTTCAAAGAGTCAGACACAACTGAGTGACTGAACTGAAGTGATGTAGCATATGAGATCTTGGTTCTCCAACCAGCAATCAAATGTGCATCCTCTGCATTGGAAATGTAGATTGTTAACCACTGGACCACCGGGATAGTCCCAGGCCCACTTCTTGATACCACCACACTGAGAGATGTAAACATTCAAATCATAGCAATGACCTTGGAGGGTTTCTCTGGTAAAGAATCCACCTGCAATGCAGGAGACCTGGATTCAATCCCTGGGTTGGGAAGATGCCCTGGAGAAGAGAATGGCAACCTACTCCAGTATTCTGGCCTGGAGAATTCCATAGACTGTATAATCCATGGGGTTACAAAGAATCGGACATGACTGAGCAACTTTCACTTTCACTTTCAATGACCTTGGCGTGAAATGCTAGAAAAGGAATAACCACATCCATCAGGGCTTTTTTATGTTGACTATGCCTTTTTTCTTGATGGTCTGACATTTTGGGTATCTTCAAGCTAGAAGAAATAAAGTAGACTAAACAGTGGCAAGCTTTCACTTTGAATGACGATGTTGATAATGATAGTGATGATGGTAGTGATGCTGATGTTGATATTTGTGACAGTGATGCCTGAGGATGGGTGATAATTATGATGGTAATAATTAGTGATAACAGACAATGATGATGGCAGAGGTGATAATGGTGCTTGTGATGGTGATGAGGTGATGATGAAGGTGGTGGTGTTGGTGATGATGGTGATGGTTGGTGATGGTGATGGTGGTGAGGATATCTCCCATTTATTTTTTAACATGCACCAGTAATTTCAGTTATTCAGTTTCATGTCTTCAGTCACCATTCACAATGATTTTGGAGCCCAAGGAAATAAAATCTGTCACTGCTTCCACTTTTTACTCTTCTATTTGCCATGAAGTGATGGGACCAGATGCCATGATCTTAGTTTTTGAATGTTAAGTTTTAAGCCAGCTTTTCCACTCTCCTCTTTCACCCTCATCAAGAGGCCCTTTAGTTCCTCTGCTTTCTGCCATTAGAATGATATCATCTGCACAAAATTTAGCTGAAAAAAAGTGCCATAAGGCTCTCTAAAGTAGTAATTCAATGGACTGGGACTGGGAACTGCCCACAACCCACAACATATCTCATCCTTGCCCATAGGGCTTAGAACATCTGGGTATACGTAAGTTACACCTTCAAACATCACCAAATCAATACATGTTGGCTTAGAAAAGACTGATAACCAGTTGTTTATTGTCAAGTTCAAGTGAGAGGAACCTCCCCCCACCCTATGTCTCTGGTCAATATATTGATGCCACATGGTTCCATTTATTCTTGTGTGACACAGGTTCTTTTGACCCCAATCATAGTGTCAGGAACCCAACTCTTAGGTTCCTGGGCAGATCGCCCAATACATTTGGCAAGGGTTAAAAGCAAAGAGGTGCTTCCCCGATGGTTCAGATGGTAAAGCGTCTGCCTGCAATGGAGGAGACCTGGGTTCAATCCCTGGGTTGGGAAGATTCGCTGGAGAAGAAAATAGTGATCCACTCCAGTACTCTTGCCTGGAAAATTCCATGGACGGAGGAGCCTGGTAGGCTACAGTGCATGGGGTCACAGAGAGTCAGACACGACTGAGTGACTTCACATTTTTTCTGAAACCAAAGAGGAGCACCCAGAATACTTTCTAAACTTCATTATTGTTTGAAAAGAAGTGGATTTAAGGCATCAGCTGATGAGTAGTTTAATAAGACTTTTGCTTTTGTTCACCATCTAGAAAGCAGAGAAATCCAGCCAATCTTGTAGATAGTCTCCATCCAACAATCTGCTTCAAGATGTTCCCTTTGCTCTTTATCATCATTTTGGACATTTTCTTGGAAATCATGGTGCATAGTGATACTCACTTAGGTGCTTTGCCTGTTCTTAAACCCATCTAAACAACTCTGTAGGAAGAGAAAACAGATTTTGCATTGTAAATAACAGACTCCAGCGGTCATTCTCATGGTAGATCTCAGAGTACACTGAATCATTTTACAACACAAGCTGCTATCATCCGTTCTTCTTTGGCAACAGCTTATGTGGACCATGACTTGCTTTTTGCCTTTTCATAGAGTCCCTCGGACCTCAAGGAGATCAAACCAGTCAATCCTAAAGGAAATCAGTCCTGAATATTCATTGGAAGGACTGATGCTGAAGCTGAAGCTCCAATACTTTGGCCACTTGAAGTGAAGAACTGACTCATTGGGAAAGACTCTGATGCTGGGAAAGATTGAAGGCAGCAGGAGGAGGGGAAAACAGAAGATGAGATGGTTGGATGGCATCACTGACTCGATGGACGTGAGTCTGAGCACGCTCCAGCAGTTGGTGATGGACAGGGAAACCTGGCATGCTGCAGTCCATGTAGTTGCAAAGAGTCGGACACAACTGAGCAACTGAACTAAGCTGAGATGACTTGTTTAGATGCACATCATTCAAGGAGGTTGGACTTGGTACTGGTTTCTGTTGTTGCATAATCAGTTATTACCAGTGTAATGGTTAAAACATTTATCATTTATTATTTCTCAGTTCCCAGATCTTAAACCTAGACACCATGGCTGGGTATAATCCCACAGGCTAAAATCAAGGTATCTATCAGGCTGCATTCTTAAGTGGAGCTTGGTGCCCTCCTCCAAGTTCACATCCAGTTCCTTGCAGCTGTAGGGCTGGGTTCCCAGTTTCATTGCTATCAACTGGGAGCTGCTCTCAGCTTCTGCAGGCTGCTTGCAATCCTTGCCATATGGCCCCTCCTGTCTTCAAAGATAGAAACGAAGACTCACTCTTACGTCAGATCCCAGCTACACTTCACCAGGAAGAGTCTAATCGCTTTTGAGGGCCACCTGATTAGGTCAGGCACACAGAGGATAGTTTGCCTTTCTTAGTGCCAACTGTGCCATCCATATAGCATAGCCCGATCATGGGGCGATTGTCTCATCATAGTCACAAGTTCCAGGGATGATATAGGACATGGCACCAGAGGACTAGGTTAGCTTAGAATTCTGAATTTTATGTGTTACTGGGATACATTTGTTCTTCTGAGACCTGCAGGAGTAAGGTGAAATCTCTATGAGTAAAGAATCATCCTAATGATGAGGTCATTCACCCAGATAAAGACTGGACTCTTTAGATAGGAAACAGGAATTGGGAGACTGGGGCTAAGATAGATGGAAGGGACAAAATAGGCTCCTTTTCTTGGTTTTAACTTTGAGAAACTTGAATGTCTGGGATTTCACTCCTGGGTAGTGTTGGTTAGAGGTGGTCTCTGTCATTGAGCAGAACCCAGGCTCTGGGCAGAAGGGGACCCCTGGGGAGCATCACAGGCTAAAGATGAGTGATCTCCATTTTATAAGCCTGAAATTGATAAGATACTGCCTACATGTTTTCTCTTTTGCTCTGTCCTTGCTTCAAGAAATCTTTTTGAACAGTATAGCTGTGAGACCACTTACGGAGGAGCACGCATGACTTAAAGGAAGAACAGTCACTCCTTGAAGCTAACAGGCAATAACAGACATTTTCAGCCAGAACTGGCTTGTGCAGGCCCAGATTTCTTTTCTGACCAGCACAATCTCTGCCCACATCTGACAAAGGATTTCTGGGTTCCGTGCTACTAAAGAAACTGGACAGAGTCGCGCACATGACTGGCACAGTCATGCAGATTCTTGTGCATTTGTGACTAAAGTGAAACCTTTGGTGGATTATGCAGAGGAGCTGAGATGCACTACAGTTCATGATCTGCCTTCCACTCCCCTGCCCTCCACACACCATCAGAGTCAGTCCAAGTCATCAGATTTGGCATTTATTCAGTGGCTTTAAAGTGACCAGCTGTGTTAATCATGATTTTCTTATTTCTGTATTTCTGATGTTTTGGCATCATGAGGCCTGACTGACACTGGGGGGACTGCCCGTTTGAGATAGTAAAGGATAAACCAGTGAGAATGCCCTTCAAAGGCAATTTAACAATTTAGAGCCCATATCTACTCCTACCCCTGCCCTCACCTCCACCTTTGTCAGCTTCTCACACTCCAGGCCACTATTTCCCTTCCCTAATCACACCAGAGCCAGGTTATGGACAACTAGAGATAATCCCTACACCCCTGTGTCCACTGAAATTACTCAGACAAGCCAATCCAAAACCTGCTTGTACTGCCTCTCCCATTCCTTCCTGCAGGAACTGCAGTGAAGGCCCTCATCCACCTTTTCCTCTTGCTTCCCCTGCCTGCAGCCTGACCCTGGTGCTTTCCCACATGGCCCTGGGTAGTGTGGCATGCCCTCTCCTGTTGGGAACTGAGAGTAACTATCCATCCTTTGATATTCATTATCTGATCTGCTGACCTCACCATTCCTGAAAGACAACCAAACCCACATTTTAAAACACCAGCTCCCAGATGTGCTGAAGTTTCCTGGACCAAGATAATGTAAGGACTTCCTTTTGGCGGTACCCTTGCAATTTCCCCCAACAAAAAGGCATGCAATTGTGTAACTTCAATCCATCTCAAAGGAGGGAGCTAGGGACATTTTCTAACATCAGACTCTCCTCTGGTAAATGTTGTTCCATATGCTCTGAAATCTGCCTTTGAACAGAGTTGAGGGTACTAGCACTAACACCAGGGGAGGATCCAGGGGCCCCTCTTGGGTCAAATCCTTCTCCTGTTTAAAATTTCTGTTGTCTTCCTATTAACCTCATCAGCAGCTCCAACTTGTGTCACTTAACCAGAATACTTTTCATTCTAGTACGTAATCTAACAGAGCGTCTTAGAACATTTTTAATCATTACTTGACTTTTTTTATGAAAGTGATAAAAGTGATCTCAAGTAAAATATTAATTTTATATATAAGTATATTTGTACAAATCATAAAATTCATTTCTAACATAAAAATTCAATAGCATCAGTAGCATGTTAAGATAAGGTTTGACTTTTTCCCAGTTAATATGACCCAAGCCCTCAGATGACTATAAATTAATTGTAAGGAAAAACATTGTTTGTTGATGAATACATTACTAAATGATGTGCTATATTTGATTTAGTTTGGGTAAAAATACATCTTATATTGCAGATTAAAATGAACTAACTTGTCACAGCTTCATAAGTGACATAAAAGCCTCTTAATGGCCTTATATTTGAAACTCTTGAATTTTGCAATTAAAATTATGATGGTGTTGATTTTTTAAAAAAGTTTTTCTGTTTGGCTTCTAAGATATGAGAAGAGAAAAGGTCTTGGATCACTGTCTACAACCACTATACAAATGAAATGCTATGAGTGTCAGGAATCTTTAACGCTGAATTGGATATAAACACTACGGTCTCACTTCCACAATGTATCCTGAAGGGTTTTTTTTTTTTTTTTTTTTTTTTTTTTGGTCAGACCGAAAAAGGCTGACATGGTGGTGATCATCTGGAGGTGGTTTTTGAGGATTATTTTCACATTTATGCTCCTCACTAGTCTGTCGTGTTTTGATACCTTTGTTTCTTATAATTCCTCCTCAGACCAACAATCCATAGACTTTGCATGACTAAAAGCCAAACAACTTTCAAACCAAGTGACAGTTTTCAGCAGTCATTGGCCTCCACTAATTATCAGGCATGCTCACCACCCTTTTAAGGGAGTGAAAGCAATAGCACATTTGCTGATTATTTTTAATAAAACGTCAAATGTATCCTATAAAGTCTTTAATGACTTGATCTCCAGGAACACCTTCCTGATTCCCTGGAGGAGTCTGTGATCCAACTGTTAGAAAAGGGCTAAAGTTTGAGCTAAGTTACTTAATAAAGCATATGAAATCCTCATGCTCTGGCCCTCTCAAGCTCTCTCCTAGACACACGCGCATGTGCTCCCCGAACAGGCTGCTTACAGTCCCCAGAATATACCTTGATGTTTGATACCCCTCAGACCTGTGCAACGGAGAAGGCAATGGCACCCCACTCCAGTACTCTCGCCTGGAAAATCCCATGGGCAGAGGAGCCTGGTAGGCTGCAGTCCATGGGGTCGCTAAGAGTCGAACACGACTGAGCAACTTCACTTTCACTTTTCACTTTCATACATTGGAGAAGGAAATGGCAACCCACTCCAGTGTTCTTGCCTGGAGAATCCCAGGGACGGGGGAGCCTGGTGGGCTGCCGTCTATGGGATCGCAAAGAGTCAGACACGACTGAAGCGACTTAGCAGCAGCAGACCTGTGCAAATATGAGTCCACTACATTTCACCTGAGTCCTACACCACGGTCACCTTCCTTGCCCAGTTGAGTGCATGTCGGCCTGTGTCTTATTCATTTTTGTAACTATATGGGTGAGCCCAGCTAGCACCCTGCAGAAAGCAAATACCCACTTTTTGTTGAGTGAATGAATAAATAAGTGAATGAGTTGAAGGCCAAAAATAATAATAAGAAGAACTGCTCAAGTGGGATGCCTGCCCAATGCATCCAAGCCACTTTTTGGGAAATGGCTAAAGAGATAGCTTAAGTGGCTGTGTTTATGCCTGGTGACATTCTTGGCCATATCAGATTAGACCAAAGTGATGTGTCGCTGTATGGAACCAGGCATCAAATCTTTATACCAAGAGTCTGAATTAAAAGGTCCAGAAGTTGTAGTCAGGGTGGTGTTGGACATTGGAGCTACAAAGTCTCATAAAAGTGGGTCCATAGCCATTGCCATTGGAAACCACTGCTAGAGGCAAGACAAGGTCATTGAGAAAAGAGCCCAAGAGATGCCAAGGAAGCGCTATCCCAGAGACGCAAATGGAGGTGGCTGAGAGGGGAAGCCAATATTAGAGATTCTAGGGCTCCTGAGACTGAGTCAGTGCTCTGCCTCTTGATCCAGAAAAATCTGTGAAAATAGAGCTCCACACCAAGTCTAAGATCTCTATGTAGCATGAGAAAATTCCAGAAAATCTGAAAGGAAAGGAAGCAACTTTCAATGCTTTTGATTATTATCTCCTCAACAGACAAGCCCTGTTATAGTGCAGCCAACATCTCCAGAGAAAAGACTGATTACAACCACTGATCACATGTTTTTTTAATAAATACCTTGTGGTCCATTTCTAGTCTAGACAAATTCTGCCTCGATACAAATTCACATGATTCAGCGACTGAGCACACATTCACACATATTATAAAACAGCCTAAAGAGGTAAACAAATGTAAATATTAGCTACACATAAAAGTATGTAGAAAACAATAGTATCTGAAAGTGGAGCAAAATTTTAAATTTATTCTATCATTACAATAAGTTAAATCCACATAGGTGCATAAAAATCCAGAGATCAGAAAGAACTTTGAATTGTTGTGGTAAGGTGGATTATAAAGTAAATGGAATTATTAATTATTTTTTGGTTGATGTGTAAAGTTGTTTGACAATAATTCAAATTGAAAACTTTTCAAAGAAAAAGCTCTATCTATCTTTCAAGGGACCATTGTGAATCCTCCAGCTGGAACAATCCCTTCAAAGCACACATGCCTGAGTCAGATGCAAAGCATCACATACTGTATGATTCCATTTCCATGAAATACTCAAACTAGGTAAATCCATAGAGACAGAATGGAGACTGGTGGTTGCCAGGGGCTGGAGGGAGGTGGAAAGAGGAGAAAGTGCTTAATGGGACCTGCGTTCTATTTTGGAGTGATGGAATATGTTGGAACTAGATAATAGGTGGTGCTTACTAACTGTACTAAATGAACAACAGTTCATCTAACTTTAAAATGGTTAATGTGATGTTAATGTCACCTCAATACATTAAAAAAATTTTCAGTGATGCTACCTTAGCCCTACCCTAAAAGACCTGACCCCGTGTGTCTAGATCAGGCAAGGCTCTATATTTATAGTTTTTCGAGTATGTCTTATTCTCCATCAGGAATAAAAACCTGTCATCAGAGATCTCCCTCACCCTGCCTGCCTAATTTGCAATGCAAACAGAATAACTATAAAATCTATATAAAGTGCATAAACTCTTCATCAATGTTGTGACAGGACTGGAGCTTATAAATGCAAAATTGAAATCATCGAACCCTGACTGGTGGTGGACAGAAGGAAGTGCACCCCAACCCATGACAGTCATAAGAGATGTACCACCTTGCTGACAACTCAGAAGCTTTAGGGCATGTCTGAGGATGCAGGGCTGTGCTATCTATCAGTGGCACCATGCTTGAGCATTCCACAAGACCAAGAGTTGTTGCCACTGCTTTTGTTCTCTCCCATCATCTTGGTATATGAGTCTTAGAAGTCTGTTAACTGTGACCAAACTTTAAAATATGGACCAACATCATCTTTTAAGAGAAGAATAGTTGGGTGGGTAGCCCTCCCTTTCCCAGGGGATCTTCCCAACCCAGGGATCAAACCCAGGTCTCCTGCATTGCAGGCAGATTCTTCACTGTCTGTGAAGCCCCAAAATCAACTTTTAAGAAGGGTGTGTTTTCTAATCACTCTCTAGAGAGGAGATACAACATTTTTCTGACAATGGGGAGAACAGATTGACTATCTGCTGTCCTCGAAATTGTTTCAAGCTGGATCTGATTTCTACCAGCAGAAAAAGTTTTATGGAGGGGCAGATCGTTTAAGAGCTAGTAGTTTTCACTGTATCAGAAGCCATTGGAAGGCAGTCAGTTGGTGAAATGGTAGAAGGGCAAAAGGCTCCAAAATGTGTTAAAACACAGCACTCCCCGACATAGAGAATAGGTAAAAAGGTAACCCCCAAGTGGAATCAAGGGAGAGTGCTGTGCAGGGTACTCACTGTAGGCTCTTTTGTCCTCTGCAGAGGTTGTTCAGTTGCCCAGAGAAAACTCTAAGATTTGCAAAGGTGTTTTGAGGCAAAATGCAATAGTTTGCTTGGTGATATCAAGTTAAAGAAAACCTCTAGTTTGGGGATTCTTTACTTGGATATTAGGGCTAATTATTTTAGGGTTGTCAGTTCTCCAAAAGGTCTCTTTTGGGGAAATACATCTTTGCCAGAACTTAACTAAATGTATGCACATTAAGACGAGGTTTTTTACCTTCTGTTCTCAGAAATATATGAAATGATGAGGATAAAGTGGGTCTGGTAATACTCCACTTTTCCTTTCAGCAGTTTAATCACACGGGAGGTCTCGCATTTCATCAGGGTGTGAAATGCCTTATATTTCTCCTGGTTTCTTTTTTCTTCTTGCACAATGAATGCAAGTCCAAGAACGTGAATAAGGCCTCTCCCCACCACACACATGCCCTCCTCCCACCCCCTGCCAGCTACCCCTGCTCTGACCTCCCAGCCTCCCAAGGACACTGTGTTCCTCCTTTGCAAGTTACAGTGCCTGCAGCCCCGCCGTCCCCTCCGCGATTCCCTGGCCACCGCGGGGGCGCCAGTCTCCTTTCGGGAAGGCCACCAGCGAGAAAATCCTCTCTTCCACCACCTTCACGTCTGCAGCCTCTTATCACCTCCACCTATGCCATCACCGCCACCACCTCCACCTCCTGCGGGGTGGAGGTGGACCGGCTCTCAAGGCCACTACAGGCACAGCACAGAGACCCCGATTTCTATGCACCCTGGAAAGGGTGATTAATTTAAAGTGAGTGGAGTCTGTTTCTTTAAGACAAGCTCATAAATCGTGAAAGATCACCACTTCTTTTCAAAAGCCTCTCCACGGTCTGAGTTTCCCTTCTGGGTCAGTAAAGTCATTGAAGCTTTAATGGCATGCCATGGCAGATTACACGATACAGCTGTCCCAGCACCGTGAAAATTAAGTTATGCCCCGTGTCAGCAAGGGGGTTTTCCCCTTTCTTTTCTCTCCCCTCCTCCACCCTTTCTCTTTTTTCCTCCATTCCTTCCCACCCCTGTCCCTCTCCCTCTCTCTCTCTCCCTCTCTCTCTCATTTTCTCTCTGCCTCTTCTCTCCCCTCCCTGCCTCTCCTCCTCTTTCCTCTTTGCTCTTTCAGGGTCCTCCTGAGAAGTGCACATCCCATACCCGGGAGAGATCCAAGTTGGCCTGCTATTGAGCCCCAGTAAATGGAGATGATGGGCCTTTCAGAGAAGAGCTATCGAAATGGTGCCCTTTGTTCTCCACCCCACCCCCACTTTTTTTTGTTTTTTTTTGCTTCCCTTCCCCTCCTCTTTATCCTCTTCCTCCTCCCCTTCTCTCTCCTGCCTACCCTCTGAGTTGAACTCCCCAGTTTGCGGCAGCAGCTCAGGTACTAACTCACACTTTCTCTGGACAGCCCATGTGCTTGCGGATGACCCTCCCAGGTCAAGAGCAGTGGTCAAACCTTAGTTTCCTTCCAGAGTTAACCACTGCCCTGGCTGTGGCTGCTGCTCTTTTCTCTTCCCCGGGGGAGAGGGGATGTAAAGAGAATTGGAGCAAACTCTGAGCATCATCTCTCCACTCACACTCCCTGACATGTAAACACAGCACAAGGCACATGCCAGGTACCTATAGGACCTCTCAATAGCACTCTACTTCTCAGCAGTGGTATATATTCTTATCCAGAGGCACAAAATTACATCCTAACTTCATTTCAATATAGGCTTCTCTACTAAAAACAATTTTAAATGCTATCTGAACAAAGAAAGCCACATTTTTCTGTTGGCATAGTCACAGCATCTCCCAGGAAGGTGGGGGAAATGTTTACAATGTCAGAAATTAAATCTATCCTGTTGCTCCAGTGAAATGAAAGGCAGGAAGGAGCAGTCATTTTAGAGAGAGTCTGGAGAGCAGTTTCTATGGGTTAAGGGGCCCCCTCCTCCATGGGACCCCTATGCCCACACTTCTTAGTCTCCATACCACCTGGGTCACCCCTGAGGAAAAGTTTTCCCGCTAAAGAGCCATGAATTAAATAAAGCTACCTCATGAAGTTGAAAGAAACTGTTGACGTGGAAGCAGTGATCACCCTACGGTGAAAAACAAAAGAGTTTTATAGAAACTCAACTGTGATGGTAACATTGAAAGCTGTCACATTTTATATTGTTATTAGTTTTTAATTAGGTTCTTTTGAGGGAACATCTAAAACTAGAAGGAAGTTTTGATTTTCTTAATCTATAAACCAAACATAAAACAATTATAATTGATTAGAAGCCTATATGAAGGTTGCAAAGTGACTCCTTGTTTCCTGGAGGACAGTGGGTACCCTGGCATTGGACAGTGCCCTGAAGCTCAGCCTTGTGGGTAGAAACATGGTCATCCATGTGTGCAGACCAGGACCCCCATCCTTTATCTAAGTCTCAAGAAAGCAGGGGGCTGCCCAAGCCCTAACCTTCCTTCTTCTTTCCCCAAAGAACCAATTGGGGAATTATGCAAAGTGCATCGTGTGAAAGGACAGACTGGATGAATCACAAACTGGAATCAAGATTGCTAGGAGGAATATTAGCAGTTTCAGATATGCAGATGATACCACTCTAATGGCAGAAAGTGAAGAGGAATTAAAGAGCCTCATGATGAGGGTGAAAGTTCAGTTCAGTTCAGTTCAGTTCATTTCAGTCGCTCAGTCATGTGAAAGAGGAGAGTGAAAAAGCTGGCTTGAAACTCAGCTTTCAAAAACCTAAGATCATGGGATTTTGTCCCATCACGTCATGACAAATAGAAGGGGAAAAGGTGGTAGCAGTGGCAGATTTTATTTTCTTGGGCTCCAAGATCACTGCAGATGGTGACTGTAGCCATGAAATTAAAAGACTCTTGCCCCTTGGAAGGAAAGCTATGACAAACCTTAGACAGTGTATTGAAAAGCAGAGATATCACTTTGCCAACAAAGATTCATACAGTCAAAGCTATGGTTTTCCAAGTAGTCATGTATGGATGTGATAGTTGGACCATAAGGAAAGTTGTTGTTGTTCAGTCACTCGGTCATGTCCAACTCTTCGCAACCCCATGGGCTGAATCACATCAGGCTTCCCTGTCCTTCGTTATCTCCCTGATTTTGCTCAAACTCATGTCCATTGAGTCAGTGATGCCATCCAACCATTTCAACTTCTGTCGTCCCCTTCTCCTCCTGCCTTCAATCTTTCCCAGCATCAGGGTCTTTTCCAATGAGTCGACTTCTTGCATCTGGTGGCCAAAGGATTGGAGTTTCAGCTTCAGCATTAGTCCTTCCAATGAATATTCAGGACTGATTTCCTTTAGGATTGACTGGTTTGATCTCCTTGTAGTCCAAGGAACTCTCAAGAGTCTTCTCCAGCACCACAATTCAAAACCATCAGTTCTTCAGTGCTGAGCCTTCTTTATGGTCCAACTATCACATCCATACATGACTTCTGGAAAAACCATAGCTTTGACTAGATGAACATTTGTTGGCAAAGTAATGCCTCGGCTTTTTAATATGCTGGCTAGGTTGGTCATAACTTTTCTTCCAAGGAGCAAGTGTCCTTTAATGTCATGGTGGCAGTCACTACCCGCAATGATTTTAGAACCCAAGAAAATAAAGTCTGCCACTGTTTCCATTGTCTGCTCATCTATTTGCCTTGAATTGATGGGACCACATGCCATGATCTTCGTTTTTTGAAAGTTGAGTTTTAAGCCATTTTTTTCACTCTCCTCTTTCACTTTCATCAAGAGGCTCTTTAATTCCTCTTTGCTTTCTGCCATTTGGGTGGTGTCACCTGCATATCTATGGTTGATATTTCTCTCAGCAATCTTGATTTCAGCTTGAGCTTCATCCAGCCCAGCATTTCACATGATGTACTCGGCATATAAGTTAAATAAATAGGGTGACAATGTACACTTTGAGTGTTTGAGGGTCTCCTGAGGAGGCGTGAGTCAGCAGTGGCCTGCCATGGGGACAGGGACTCTGGCAGCAGTGGTTCTGGGAGGCTCAGCGAGTGGCATAAGCTCTCTTGAAGGAGGTCACCATTAGCCCCACTATAGAGCCGCAGGGCGGGTGACTCACAAGCTGGAGAACAATTATACGAAAGAAGTTCTCCACTGCTATGACAATTCTAGGCCCCACAACAGACTTCCCAACCTGGGGATCTGGCACAGGGACTGAGTATCCCCAGGGAATCTGACTTTGAAGGTCAGCAGGATTTGATTACAGAACTTACCCAGGACTGGGGAAACGAGACTCTAGGGCATGAACAAAACACTGTATGAGCCCCAGGACCAGAAGAAAGGAGCAGTAACCCCAGAAGACACTGAGCCAGACTTGCCTGTGTACGTTTGGGCGTTTCTGGTGGAGGCATTGGTTGACAGTGGCCTGCAGTGGGGTCAGGGCCACTGACTACAAAGAAGGCTGAGCACTGAAGAATTGATGCTTTCGAATTGTGGTCCCAGAGAAGATCCTCAAACAAGTCAATCTTAAGGGAAAACCACCCTGAATACTCTTTGGAAGTACTGATGTTGAAGCTCCAATACTCTGGCCACCTGGTGTAAAGAACCGACTCATTGGAAAAGACCTTGATGTTAGGAAAGATTGAAGACAAAAGGAGAAGAGGGTGGCAGAGGATAAGATGGTTAGATAGCATCACCAACTCAATGGACATGAATCTGAGCAAACTCTGGGAGATAGTGAAGAACAGGGGAGCCTGGCATGCTGTATTCCATGAGGCTACAAAGAGTTGGACATGACTTAGTGAATGAACAATAGCAACTACGATCCTCAGGCTGCTGCAAAGCAGGTATGAAGGCTTTCCAAAGAGGGAATCGAACTAAAGAATGGTGTGAGTTACCCAGAAGAGCACGCAGAGAAGGAGAGCTTCCCAGGCAGCCACCATAGTGGTGCTCACATTCAAATGAAGGTGGTCTCCCAGGATTTCATTGAAGTCTACTAATTGCATAGCAGTATCTCAAATATGATGCTACCTTAAAAAACTTCAACTCACCTGCATTAGTGTGGATTCCCCCCAACAGAAGACTCGAAGGAGGTGCAAGCAGATAATTTGGGGTGTGATCCTCAGAAGGAGGGCCAACATAAGGATGAATTGTCAAGATCACCACTGTGGACAATGTAGATCAATTCCACCTGAGACTTCCTGAGAAGTGTCCCAGGTACTTCTACTTGAAGACAGGGACATTGATCTGTGGGCTCCATCTTTTCCACTGGTCAAGGGTGTCTCTCACGTATTAGTCTCTCTGCTCTTCTGAGCTGGGCATTCACCACGAAAGGTATCATGGACCAGGGGGAGCCCAGAGCAACCATCCAGATGTGCAGTGTGCTGGAGAAGGGGCATCAAGTATGGCACACCCACTGGGAGTCACCCTCCCTGTAAACACATCTTTTCTAAGGACTCCCAAGCAGAGGCACTGTCTACACTTTAGAAAGAAGGCTCGGTTAAGGAGCCTTTTGCCCATGGTGTTTGCCTAGTAAGGAATACATGTAGAGTTTTAGATCAGGAAAGTTTTTTTCGCACAACCCCTACATGGTGTAACCCAGTTGTCCAGTCCCCAATTTGTTTCTAAACTTCTTCACTTTTTACCTTTCTTTATACCCCATTTTGAGTTACCACTTGAGGACTAGGGGACCAAATGCCCCTTTGCAATGATTCTAAAAGGTTCTCAACTATTAGTTGGGTTCCTCTGAGAAGCAGAACCTGAGATGTGGTTTAAGAGCATATAGTCTTTGTTTTTGACTTTTTGAGATGTAAGGAGATTCAACAGGCATGGGGAGGTGACACAAGAAAGGGAAGGAACCCACAAAAGGTTGCATTAGTAAGCCAGCTAATACCAAGATAACTGATTCATAACCTCATCAGAAGGCTCAGGAAAGGGAAGGAAACCACAAAAGGTTGCATTAGTAAGCCAGCTAATACCAAGAAAACTGATTCATAACCTCATCAGAAGCCTCTAGAAATAGTATAAAACACCTACTGCAAAATGACCCCAACTAAGGGGAGAAAGAATAGTGTTACTCATGACCCACATTTCTGTGCCATGTTTAAAGGGCACCAAGCTCAGTGGGTTCCAGCAGCTCCCCAGGAAGGTGCTGCCCTGGGGTGTCAGGCTGAAATACTTTGACATGGAGGAGGATGAGGAGACATTTGGTGGACTTGTCAAGTCGGCTGCAGTCTCCCATGCACCTTGACTTTCCAAGAGACAGACTTTTGGGGAGCTCACTGGGATAAAATTCCTCAGGGTTCTTCTCCTAACGAAAACCTAAGCTGTCAACTGCTCAGTGATACTCTTGATCACCCTTTTTTCTTCCCCACTTATTTGCTTAACTCTTCACTCTCCTCTGTACTGTTGTGCTTAGCCAGCAAGTGACAAGGTTCTACATTTCTAAGGCATGATATTTTCCATATATTGCCTGTTATGTGTAAGCTCCCAACTGTCTGTTTATCCTAAAGCACGAAATGTTTTAAATCTAGCATATATTTGCTTAAGCTTGAGATGAAATTGGAAGAGATTTGTCTGTAAATGTCACAAATGACAAACAGCCTTCACCACCCGAGGGCTCCTTCTTACAGGTACTGTTTTGATCACATCTCAGGAGTCATAAAACAGGCTCTGGAGAGGCACCTGTGCTTGTTACATAGATTCTGAGTGACTGCGATGCTGCCCACCTGCAACAACACCCCGACTCCTCATGCCCATGGGTTTTGCTCCCAAGCCTAGATTATGTGGCTTTGTTTGTATAACACATAACTTCACAAATTACTTTATGGGTTGTAATTTGAATCAGAGAACATAAAGTACCACCTTTGTTCTCTGGCAAGTGCCAGCAGAAGAAAAGGGAAGTGACTTTGCAGAGTAAGTGGCAGCTACCAGAAATTTAACATCACTTTAAGGTGCCTTTAGTAAGCTACTAATATCAAAGGCAAATTATATGACGGACGATATTTCTGTCTGGCTGAGAAAATGAACACAATGTAATTTTAGACAAAGCTTTTTTTAAATTCAGAATTTCACTAGCTATGGTTGAAGAAGCTTGCCATTTTCTATTATTCTCACATAAATGTTTTATTACAAAAATACCTCTCATAATCTCAATCATTAAAAAAAATTTTTTTTTTTGTCACTGCTCTCTGGAAGGTTTAGCTTCAGGTTTATTTTCAATAAGCCCTGTTTTCATCTCTATTTGTTGATCCTGGTAGAGAAAGGCAGCGTTTTGTCACTAAAGTACACCAATAGTTACAGCTAGGCTGGTTTACAGAAAACATTCTTTCCCTGATTTTGTTCAAATACAAATGCTGATACAATTTGATTAAAGTAGCTGTAAAATATGTTGGGTATGTGGGAGGTAAGAGTATGGAAAGAGTTTGAGAAATCCTAATCCTGCAGCTCTCAAGACTGTGAGAGCTGGACTCCATCTGGTGTAAATGGATTAAAAATCTTCTCTCATTTCAAAGGTTTGATCTCAACAAGGGCTTGATTTGATGAAATCAAAGTGGCAGCTTGGATTTGAAAACTATTTAGAGTGGAACTTCCTAAAGTTTACATGTGAGGGAAGAATTGGCAGAGGTATGAACGTGGAGTGACCATGTATTTATATGTGTGTTTCACTGGAGGTCTGTTTGCAGAGAGAAGGAGGGGGAAAAAAAAAAAGTTGAGAATGAGGATAAGTGTAAGTATCAGGTTATCTGTTTAACAGAAGGATACAGAAGGATGTTTTTATAATTCTTAGCTTGGAAGGTGAAAAAGTGTGTATGCTTTTAAAGAACAGAGTCTCCTTTTGCAAAAGCCTTTTTTTATTTTTTTCCTATTATCTCTCCTTTCTTCTCCTTATTCAAGCCCTGATATTTACTCTCAGGACTTTGTGCTTCAAGTTACCTTCCTCTTAACTGTGTGCTATCATTGGTGACTAATACCCCAAATAGGCACAGGAGAGAAAACAAAAACAAAAAAGTGGTCCAGTGATAGATGGTAAACGGACTGTGGGACATGAAGACAGCCTACATATGTGGTCTTCAAAGCCTAAATCCTTAAAAGTTGCAAGCAGTGATTTCTTTAGAAAGGGACTTCACCTTCTTCCATTGAGTTGGGGCAATTATGTTTCACTAAAAATATGTATATAACCCTGTGTCTCTGGGATGGTGCAGAAGTATTTTGCATAGTCTCCCATCCCCCATTATACCATGCACAATATTAACAAAAACTCTGGCGATTTCTACTGTTGCCAATAGGCAAATTCTACACCGTATTTGCAATGGAAAAGGTATTGATAAAAAACCTGGTTCAATATTCTGCATAAATTTTGAAATGATAATACAGGAGAGCAAGATCGCAGTGGGTGGGTATGATTCCTGGTGAAATAGAAAACAGTGACCCAAAGTGGCCTTGCTTCTCAGAGTTAGCAAGTGTATGCAGAAATCCCTGAGCAGGATTCTTATACCATAGGCATAAGAAACCACCAAGATGTAAATAAAGTACCTCTGTACATTTTATAAACTTCAAGTTCACACTCTGTTCTATATATACCTTGAACAAATGGAGGTTATTGAAAGTAACACTCTACCAGGAAAAAAAAAAATGCATTTAGACTCTACAATCTGCTTTCATCCTTGCTTCCTTTACAAGTCATTCAACTCTCTGCTCTCCCTTTCATGCTTGCTCTCCCCTACAGTTATTTTATCACGAGATATGGGACAAAAACTATGGTAAAGCAGGTAAATTTGGAATTTCCTGCATAAAGCTAATGATATAAATGTTTGCAATCTGTCTTCTATTGGTGCTACAACAAATTTTCACAAATTTAATGGCTTAAAACAACACAAACTTATTATCTTATGGTTCTGTAGGTCAGAAATCTGAAGTGAATCTCATGAAGTTAAATAATAAGATTTCATTTATTTGGTGGAGGAGAGATTCTATTTCCTTCCCTTTTTCAGCTTCTAGAAACTGCAGGCATTCCTTGGCTCATAGCCCCACCTCCTTCTATCTTCAAAGCCAGCAATTGGATTATTTCAACCTCCTTTTCAGACTCTTTCTCTTCTGCCTCCTCTCTCACTTATAAAGACCATTGTGATTATATTGGACCTATCTGGATAATCCTGAATAATCTCCCCATCTCAAAATCCTTAACTTAATCACATCTACAAAGTCCCTTTTGCCATCTTAGGCAAATAGTAACAAATTCTGGGAATAGGATGAGAATATCTTGGCTATCTTTTATGTATCTATCACAGGTACATAAAGTAAAACACACATCCTGAGAAAGCACTACTCTAAAATACAGGATTTAGTATGCTAAATTTATTCTTTGTTACCTGAATTGGATTAGTTCTCCTCTCTAATTTGTTTTCAATGGAAGGAAAATAGGAATGTGCTAACTTTCAAAGCTGTTTAATGTGTTATCCAAGTGGCTCCAAAGTAATGCTATGGTTTTCAAGGATTTAGAATTTTTTTTTTCATTCACAGTGATATGTGGACTGAAGGAGACATCCTTTGTAGTTATTTCCAGTTTTGGTACATAAGAAGAAAATGAACAATCTAGCACTTTTGGAGAACTCTGTTTATGGAAATAATCAAAAAATGAGAATGTCAGTGCCAAGGAACTGGTTGGTTATGACAGATACTTGTCTCTGGCTCATCTAATTCCATTTAATTATGAAAGAACAACTTTCAGAAGTTCAGTGGATAGTGGGATTTACAGAATATTTCTCCATAAAAGTAACAGAAACACTGGCAAAATTTGTCAAAATCAACATTTTCATAACCCTGGAAATTAACCAAAGGCTGCAAGAATCTAAAGAGGGTTTATTCAAGAAAAACTGAAAAACATTGTTAAGAACAGCAGAGTTTGTGTTATTTTTAATTTGACTTACTCTCATTCCCTTCTCCCCAGCTCCACAGTAGCCTTAAAAACCAACAGATTCACAACCATGGTGGCAGCTGTGAAGAGGCTGTGCATGAGACATCCACAGTGGACTTTGAAAAGCTCTGACATATTCACAGGATCTACAAGGTTGTAAATAGGTAGAGCCTGTAGGGTTTGCTCATGACCAAGAAAGACCTGAGGGAGCCCCACACTCTCACTCTGGCTGATCTTGAAGCTGTACATAAGCAGGAAGTGAAGGCTAAGGCAGAGCTATAAAAATATTGGGACATCATTGGTATACCCCAGCACACACACTTTGAAAAGAATGGAGGATTTATTGATTAAAAGTCTCTAAGGAGTCTCTAGGGAAATCTCTAACCAATCATTATCCAACCACTAAGCTAGCTGAGCAAAGACTTGAGTGACTGCACACTACAAAGAATGCAAATTTTACAGAATTAGTCTAGGAAATTACTTATTTGCTGAAGTGAGTAAGCAGCATCAGTAACAACAAAGCAATAAGAAACCATGGGTTAGAATGGGGGTAATCTGATTTTTAGAGTTGCCACATTATATTATTTAAAATGTTCAGGGGCTTCGCTGGTGGTCCAGTGGTTAAGAATCTGCCTGCCAATGTAGGAGACACAGGTTAGATCCCTGCTCTGGGAAGGTCCCACATGCCATGAAGCAACTAAGTCTGCATGACACAACTACTGAGCTCTTGCTCTAGAACCTGTGAACTGCAGCTACTGAGCTACTTTTGAAGTCTGTGAGCCTAGAGTCAATTCTCTGTAACAAGAGAAGCCACCACGACGAGAAGCCCATCAACCACAATAAAGAGTAGCCCCTGCTCAGCACAACTAGAGGAAGCCCGTGGACAGCGATGAAAAACCACCACAATCATAAAATAAATTCTAAAAATAAAATAAAGTGTTCAGTTTTCAACAAGTTATAAGACATGCAAAGAAAGACAAAAGTTTGGTCTGTATTGGAGGGTGGGGACAGGGGAGAACAAACCATGGAACGTGCATTTGAGGAGACCCAGATATTTGACTCACTAGACAAAGACCTTAAATGAACTATTACAACTATGTTCAAAGAACTAAAAGTAATCATGTCTAAAGAATTAAAGGAATGTTTGACAGCAATGTCTCACAAAGCAGAAATATCAGCAAAGAGAAATTACATTAAAAAGTATCAAATAGAAATTCTTGTTTTGAAAACTAAATAACAGAAATGAAAAATGTCCTAAAGAGACTCAACCTGATAAAGGCCATCCATGAAAAATGCAGAATTAGCATCATATTTAATGTATATGTTCTGAATGTTTTCTTTTAAGATCAGGAGCAAAAGAAGAATATCTGTTCTTACCACATGTAGTTAATATTTTATTAGAGGTTCTACCCAGGACAATTAGGCCAGAAAAAGAAATAAAGTCCATCTAGACTGGAAAAAAGTAAACTTATTTATACTGATAGAAAGTATAATCTTGAATATATAAAATTCTAAATAATCCACAAAAATAGCACTGCATTGGGGTTGCAAGATATAATATCAATGTAAAAAAAGTCAATTGTATTTTTCTTCAGTATCAATGAACATTCTCATAATGAAATATGAAGTTGAAAAAATAATTCCATTTTACAATAGCATTAAAAGTAAAATGCTTAGTAATAAATTCAACAACAGAATTTACATACCAAAATATGCAAATTTATTTTAAAAATTAAGAGATCTAAATAAATGAAAAGACACACACGTTCATGGATCAGAAGACTTAATATTGTTAAAATGGGAATACTCCCCCAAACTGATCTACTGATTCAGTATAATTCTTATTGAATACCAACTGACTTTGTTTTAAAGGAAATTGACAGATTTTTAAAATTTCATGGAAATGTAAGGAGTCCAAAATAGCCAAGAACAATATTGAGAAGGCAAAGGTTGAGAGATTCCAGAACTTAGTATTATTGTTGTTTTAGTTACTAAGCCTTGTCTGACTCTTTTGCAACCCCATGGACTGTAGCCTGCCAGCTCCTCTGTCCATGGGATTTCCCAGACAAGAATACTGGAGTGGATTGCCATTTCCTCCACAGGATCTTCTTGACCCAGGGATTGAACCTGAGTCTCCTGCATTGGCAAGCAATTTATTTATCACTGAGCCACTAGAGAAGCCTGGTGTAGTAATCTGTAGTAATTAAGACATAACAAAGGACATGTAGATTAATGGAATAGAATTGAGGGTCCAAAAATAATCTCTTATATATTTATAGTCAATTGATTTTCTACAAATGTTCCAAGATAACACAATGGAGGAAATAATAACAGTCTTTCAACAAATGGTACTGACACAACTGGATATCCTTTGTAAAAGATAGGAGATGGATCCCTATCTCACACCATACACAAAACATAAATCAAAAAGGGACAATATACTAAACATCTAAAGTAATAGCTAAAACTATAAAACTTTTACAAGGAAACAAAGTTAATCTAGTGAGTTTGGGTTAGGTAATAGTTTCTTAGATACTACAACAATATGAAAAAAAATGGACTTTAATTTTTAAAACTTCTGTGCTGTGAATGATAATATAAAAAAATTAAAAAGACTACTCACAAGATGGGAGAAAATATTTGTAAATCTAGGTACAAGGGACTTGTACTCAGAATATATAAAGAATTCATAACCCAACAATGATAAATAATCCAATTTAAAAATAGGCAAAGGATTTGAATGGATATTTTCCAAAGAAGATACCAAAATGGTCAATACACACAAGAAAAGATGCTTGATATCACTAGTCATTGGGGAAATTAAATTAGAATCACAGTAAGATAGCACATACCATTAGCATGACTAAAATAAAAAAGACATAACAGCAAGTGACAGTGAGGATGTACTGTAAGTGGAACCATCTAAATCACTGGTATACATGTTGAGTGGTACAACTAATTTAGAAAACAATTTGGCAGTTCCTGAAAAAGCTAAGCATAGCTTTACCATTTGAGTTAAGCATAGAGTTAGCATTTCCACTCCACTTACCACCCAAGACAAGTGAAAATATATATTCACACAAAAATGGATCTTCCCAACCCAGGAATCGAACCAGGGTCTCCTGCATTGCAGGTGGATTCTTTACCAACTGAACTACTAGGGGAGACCACAGTGAAAATTTATATTTACCCAAAAATGTGCATGCGAATGTTCTTAGCAAGATTATTCATAAATAGCCAAAAAGTGAAAAGGAAACAACCCAAATGTCTAAATGATGAATGGGTAAACAAAATTGGGTATACGTATCTAATGAAAGAAGTAGACAGACACAAAAGTCACATATGATTTCATTTGTGTAAAAAATCCATAACATGTAAAGCTATTGAATCAGGAAGTATATTAGTGATTCCTTAGGACCAGATAGAAAGGGAGTGTTGGGGCAAATAAGGAATGACTGCTTGGGTACTGGGTTCCTTTTTAGGGTAATTAAAGATTCTAAAATGAGATAGTGAGGACGGTTGCACAATTCAGTGAATACTAAAAGCCACTAAACTGTATAATTTAAATAGGTGAATTCATGATATGTAAACTGTCTTAATAAAGCTATTTATACATATGTTTCATATATATACATATATATGCACACACACACACATATATATATGAAACAACATATTTACTGAGAAATATATATACATATATATTGGAAAAATACCAGTTACAAGGAGCTTCTTAGCTTGCGTTTCAACTCAACCATCAATCTTACCTGAAACCTTAGGGTAATCAGTTTTTCTCTCTTGGACTCAGTTTTCTCATCTGAAAAATGGGCTACTAGTAACATCTATTCTTCAGGTCATACAGAGTTGCTATGAGGCTTGAATGAGATCATTAGGGTGGAAGCCATGGTCTCCTAGGTAGAGTTGGACACCACATAATATATTTAGGTGCATCTTAGACTGTAGAGTGTCGAGGTCAAGAACATGAAATCTAGGGCCAGGCTGCCTGTGTTTACTGACTCACAATGATAAAGAGCAAGTAACTTTACCTTTCAATGTGTTCAGTTCAGTTCAGTTCAGTCACTCAGTTGTGTCTGACTCTTTGCGACCCCATGAATCACAGCACACCAGGCCTCCCTGTCCATCACCAACTCTCGGAGTTCACTCAGACTCACGTCCATCGAGTCAGTGATGCCATCCAGCCATCTCATCCTCTGTCGTCCCCTTCTCCTCCTGGCCCCAATTCCTCCCAGCATCAGAGTCTTTTCCAATGACTCAACTCTTCTCATGAGGTGGCCACAATACTGGAGTTTCAGCTTCAGCATCATTCCCTCCAAAAGAAATCCCAGGGCTGATCTTCAGAATGGACTTGTTGGATCTCCTTGCAGTCCAAGGGACTCTCAAGAGTCTTCTGCAACACCACAGTTCAAAAGCATCAATTCTTCGGCACTCAGCTTTCTTCACATTGCAATGTGTGGTTTTACAAGCTTGTTACGACAATGAAATGAGTTAATAAAACACATACAAACTTGCAAACAGTGAAATTCAGTGGACTATGGGATGGATATGAATTCTGAGAATGTCCTGCTCAATCTCTGATTGTTAGAAGAAAGAAGAGGGAGGGAGAGGAGAGGTAAGATGTTGGGGGGACCGAGACAGAAAGCTATTGCATCAAACTGACATCATTTGAGATTGTGAAACAAATTGTGATGGTGAGGAGTGACTTCAGAAAATTAATATCATTCATTAATCAGCTATAGATATTTCTAGCAAAGAGAAGGAAAGTATTTCTTTGTCCATATCCTAGATTATTTCATGTTGCCATATTGTTGAAAACAATGGAAAGAAGTATAAGAAAAAACTAGCAAATAGCTTTGTTGTCATGTGACTTTACAAATATCTTTCCTGAGAAAATCTGGAGCTTATAAAGAAACCATTCACTCATTCACTCATTTGAAACTACTCATTGAGCACCTAGGTGGGCTGCTGAAGAGTAAGATGACTTTAACTTGTGGGCCCTAAGGCAGATGTCCAAAATGAAGGTTCTTGACTCTCCTCCTAGAAGAATAAACTCACCAAGAACAACTTAATGTTTCCTATGTTGTCTGGAATACAATGGAATGAATAAATGCATTTTTCATAACTGCTGGGAAATTTACATTTTCATATTGAACGGGCCCTTTCAGAACTCCACCTGTTTCTGCACATTTCAAATTTTGAGCTAAGTGTTTAATAAATGGGTCTTCAACAGAACAACCTTTGCAGAGGAAGGTAAAGCAGTCTCAGCCTCCACTTTGGAAGAGTTGAAGGTCCATTAGCAGATACATGCATCATGGCATGAGGTAGAATGACACCAAATTCAACCAGAAGGTCTCAGACAATCATGGAGAATTAGAAAGGAGAGCAAACTAGAAGAGGGAATTAGGGAGAGACCTAAGGAGACGGCAGTGCAGAGAGGGAGAGGCATTCCTGGCGAGCATGGGATGCATGCAGACCCGAGATGCGGGGGGTAATTCTGTTTGCCTGAAATGCAAGGAACATACGAAGGAGGGATGAGAGGCAAGACTGAAAGATAACACAGTATTTAGCCATTCCCCCAAGCTCAGGTTGCAGTCTAAGAAGTTTGGAATTCATTTTCCAATTTATGGGAGGATAGTTTTTAATGTTTTAAGCAGAAAAATATTGTGATTGGAGCTATGCTTTAGAAAAAGTCGTTCCCTTTAAGGAACTTTCATTTGGAAATGTTATTCTCAAATGAAGTGCCAGACACACTGTTGCTTCTAAGAAACTGTTCAGTTTTGTCTTTATAGAGAAGGGAATCATCTGATTGTTTTCTTTTTCTGTTTGGCTCCCAGGACACAAAGTGCAAACTGCCATTTGATTTTTACTAGGTTAAACACATGGCCTGTATTTCTGTGACGGATTTCTCCTAGATCTTGATCTTCCATTCTCATGCCTGTTTGCCATGATTCTGTCTTTTATCCTTTACCTTTTTTCTTCATGTTATGGATTCAGGAAACTTACTGCAAATCTTCTGGTTAAAATGAGGTAGAGATGTCTCGTTTCACATCTGCATCTACCAGGACAAACATCGGCATATAGTTTGTGGGAAGGATTGGATGAGCATGCATTTGAATCCAGCACACCAGTGAGGCAATAGCAGTGTGTAATGAGGCCTGAGCTGGAGTCACAGCAACACAAATGGATGGTGTACAGTGTGAGTCCTTAGAAATGTCAATGTTAGTGAGAGTTAGTGAATACCAATGTTAGTGAGACTCTTAGATGTGTGGTGTAACAAAAAGTCAAAGCTGATTGATGTCATGAATCAAAGACCAGGTGACTCGATTTCTTTGAGTGGCAGGTGGCAGCCTTCAGTTCAGTTCAGTTCAGTCACTCAGTCGTGTCCGACTCCTTGTGACCCCATGAATCGCAGCATGCCAGGCCTCGCTGTTCATCACCAACTCCAGGAGTTCACTCAGACTCACGTCCATCGAGTCCGTGATGCCATCCAGCCATCTCATCCTCTGTCGTCCCCTTCTCCTCCTGCCCCCAATCCCTTCCAGCATCAGAGTCTTTTCCAATGAGTCAACTCTTTGCATGACGTGGCCAAAGTACTGGAGTTTCAGCTTTAGCATCGTTCCTTCCAAAGAAATTCCAGGGCTGATCTCCTTCAGGATGGACTGGTTGGATCTCCTTGCAGACCAAGGGATTCTCAAGAGTCTTCTCCAACACCACAGTTCAAAAGCATCAATTCTTCGATGCTCAGCCTTCTTCACAGTGCAACTCTCACATCCATACATGACCACAGGAAAAACCATAGCCTTGACTAGACGGCCCTTAGTCGGCAAAGTAATGTCTCTGCTGTTGAATATGCTATCTAGGTTTGTAATAACTTTTCTTCCAAGGAGTAAGTGTCTTTTAATTTCATGGCTGCAGTCACCATCTGCAGTGATTTTGGAGCCCCAAAAAATAAAGTCTGACACTGTTTCTACTGTTTCCCATCTATTTCCCATGACGTGATGGGACCGGATGCCATGATCTTTGTTTTCTGAAAGTTGAGCTTTAGGCCAACTTTTTCACTCTCCTCTTTCACTTTCATCAAGAGGCTTTTAGCTCCTCTTCACTTTCTGCCATAAGGGTGGTGTCATCTGCATATCTGAGGTGATTGATATTTCTCCCGGCAATCTTGATTCTAGCTTGTGTTTCTTCCAGTCCAGCGTTTCTCATGATGTCCTCTGCATAGAAGTTAAACAAGTAGGGTGACAATATACAGCCTTGACGTACTCCTTTTCCTATTTGTAACTAGTCTGTTTTTCCATGTCCAGTTCTAACTGTTGCTTCCTGACCTGCATACAGATTTCTCAAGAGGCAGGTCAGGTGGTTTGGTATTCCCATCTCTCTCAGAATTTTCCACAGTTTATTGTGATCCACACAGTCTTAATAAAAGCAAAAAATATAGGAGAAAGAAAAGTTTTCTATGTGAGGGTGATGAGGAGGATTAGAGAAATGTTGACTCAGTTGGACACATCCAGTGGGCACATAGAAGTAGAGGGGGGCAGTCATAAGGGAGTCTAAGCTTGTGGCATAGCTTGGGAAATCACTTGCATAGAGGTGGAAGTTGAGGGAATGCAAGGTGGTTAAATTTCTGAAGAGGAGTGAATAATGAGTGAAAATCAAAAAGCTAAAACTGGGGTCTTGGTCAATATTTGCACTACAGGATGAGAGAACTGAGAAGAATCGGAAAAGTAGACCCATAAGAGAACCAAAATGAACATGTGACAAGACAGGCAAGAGTGGAGACAGTAACAAGAAGGAATCTGTGATCAGTAAGAAAAACCACTGGATTTATTCATGAGCAAATCACTGATAACTTTTAAGAAAACTATTTCAGTCGAGTGATGAGGTAGGTAGAAGTCAACTTCCAGGATTAAAGAAGTGATTGGACGTTGAGAAAGTAAAGTGTGTAGGTATAGACCAGTAGCTCGCAAACACAACCAGCAGGCTTGATTGAGTATGTGAGACACATGGGTAGTTGAGAGACAAGAGTACTGAACCTTACTCCACAAAAGCCACAGTGAGACAACCAGAATTATGGATCTGCAATGGGAACATGTTTTGTGTGTGCATATGTGAGTGAGTGTGCATGTGAGCATGTGCGTGTGTGTGCACATCTGGGAGTATTTTTTGTGTGTGTACTTGCACGTGTGTGTCTGGTAGAAGGCAAAAGTTCTTTATTCACCTGCTGTGCTGCAGTTCATGGGCGTGCAAAGAGTCAGACACAACTTAGCCACTAAACAACATGAAAATGCATACATGGTCTCACTTTTTTTAAGGTGGAATGCTATTTATAAAAGGGTACCTTATACTTTCAAATGATACTGACTTTCTTGTTTGTTTGAATGGACTTAATTTTTTAAAACAATTTTAGATTTGTAGAAAAATTAAACAGATAATTGAATTTTACCCATATACCCACTCTCATAGTTTCCTTTTTCACTGACATCTTACATTTGTATTACATTTGTTGTAATCAATGAACCAACATGGATAAATTATTAACCATACTCCATAGTTTATTTGAGCTTCCCAGGTGGCACTAATGGTAAAGAACCCACCTGCCAGTGCAGGGTAGGTAAAAGAGATGTGGATTCAATCTTTGGGCTGGGAAGATCCCATGAGGAAGGCATGCAACCCACTCTGATATTTTTACCTGGAAAATCCTACGGACAGAGGAGCTTGGTGGGCTACAGTCCGTAGCGTTGCGAAGAGTTGGATATGATTTAGCAACTAAACAACAACAATAGTTTATTCAGATTTCCTTAGTTTTTGCCTAATGTTTTCTTTCTGTTTCAGGATCCCATCCAAGATATATTGCATTTACTTGTCATGTATCCGTAGGCTCCCCTGGGCTGTGACAGTTTCTCAGAGTCTCCTTGGTTTTGATGACCTTGACAGCTCTGAGGGAGTACTGGTCAAGTATTTTGATGTTTTTCTTTTAACATGGCAAAAAAAAAAAAAAAATCTAACAGATAACACTTGCTAAACATTTTTTCCATGTGATATCTCTTAGTACTCACAGTACTTCCTGTCTGTGTAGTATTATATTGTCATGATTCTGCAGGTGGGGAAACTGAGGCTTTTTCTTTCTCATGAAACATTTAACAAAGCTGAGTTGGGATAGGAAGTTGAGGACAGAAATGTACAATTTGAAAATCAGTGAACAAATCTTTACTATCCTGCACTGCTTTTCTGGGTGTTTCCAAATCCAGGAAGGCAACTAAACTTTTTCTGATAGATTCACACTTTTAAAAGTTGGTAGATTGTATGATGGCTGATCTTTAGACACCTGCCTCTCACTTCTCCAAACAGGTTATTCAAAGCCCACGTTGTAACAGAACGTATTCTGCAGAGACCTGGGAAAGCTGTTGCCGTGTCAGATCCTAGGGCATCTGCAGAAAGCCACTCTCTGCAGGCTGAATCTGGGCTCAACACCCTTCTGTCCACCCTCATACCCAGGATCACAGTCACCTCAATGTCTGATCATTTTTTCATCAGCGAGCATATAATCATTCAAAGGCCCGGCCCAAAGCAACCTCTCTGAAAAGATCTTATGAAATCATTTCTTTTTGCAAATCCATAAAAATCGCCTCGGACTCCTTATCAATAGGGAGGCTTAGAGGGAGAGCAGAAGTCATTGGATTATGATGTGCTCATTTTAATGAAATTCCTCTCCTGCTGAGATGTTCCCTGCAGATTTTCCATATTTCAGCCTGGGAAAGGTTTGATGCTTTCCTGCCAGTGCCAAGAGTTAATTGAAAACATTTCAGGATAAATTCTACTCGGGGGCCAATGCTTCCAGTCCATCATTATTCCTAGCAATAATAGAGGAGTAATACAATTATTAATAGCCATGCTGTATCCTCTTAAAATGGCCATGGTTTAGGAACCGTGTCTTCAATATTCTTTCTAAAACTCCACACAAAACCCTGAAATAAGAGTCTGGGAACTTAGAAGAAAAGCAAGCTTGGCTGCTAAATTATATATAGTTTGGATCTTCCTGTTTGGAGTGGATGCCTGGTGGTAGATGGCTGCTGTTTTATTCTCAGAGTTCTAGTTTCAAGTCTAGTATTGGGTTTTGAGCAATACATACTTATGGATATTAAAATAAAATGTCTGTAAACATTGACAAAACAATTTATGCTATTTGTAATTGTGTGAGATTTTGTGACAGTGCTGGTCTGGGCAACTTACATTGTGGTAACCTCTATCAAAATTAAATTAGATTTAAATTGAAAATACAGCCTGTTTTATTCTCTACCTGCTATTTGATGGTCTCCTAAACTTTATTGAATAATGTAGAAAACTAATAGTAATTGTTGTGAACAGAAATTTTTATTTTCTTTACTTTTCCATGTGGTTGAAATGTTTTTTCTTTTATTAACACCTTTCCTTCTTGTTTGAAAAACCAACGGTTAAATCTTTTTTTTGAAACTTGATCTCTGTGGCCCTTCTAGAAATGTCAGGATAACTTAGAAAATTAGAAACACATCTCTGCCCTTGCTGTTGCCTGTTAAAAGGAGCGATTAACACCATCCGATCTTCAAATCTTTTCCTTTTTTAGTGAGGATTCACAGACAAAATGTCTGTGAAAGAATGGGTAAATCACAGAGTATTAGCAGCACAATTTTTCAGAGTAATACTATAGCTTTAAATCTATAATAGGACATTGAGTCAATCAGTCATTTTGCTCTCTTTTTGTTCTCAAACACTGTATGAATTTTACACATATTCATAAACTTAAGAAATCTTTTAAAATATTCTCATGTAACCATTTTCTATGTAGGGAACATTGAAACTCATGGTATAAGAGAGTAAGAGAAAGTAAGGGCTAGAATTTTCATCTGCTCTTAGATATTCTTGTTTGCCTTCCCTTCTAGAGTATAAGCTCAGTGGAGGCAGGGACAGTTCAATCACTGCTTTTTTCTCCTATGCCTAGAAGGGAGCCAAGTATTTATTGAGTCAATGAAATAATTTTCTGGCTCTTCCTGACTCTTGCTTTTACTTGGGGAAATAAACCCAACTAGAAGTAATTTTCTCCTTCATTAAATTATGATGGTGTGGTTTTTGTGGAGAGGAGGTCTACAACAAGATCATTTTAACTAATGATGCATAATGAGTACTTTGGGGATATTCTCTCAGATGTTAGCTAGAAATGTTATTGCTTCTACAGTGAGAATTTTAGGACTCTCCATAAAACTACACCAGAAGATGCCTCTACCTCATTCAGTAGATTTTGCATGAAGTCCCATCATTCCTTCAACTCATATTGATGTTCCTCAAAATGTAATCAAGAGATGCCTGTCAAAAGCAAAGATTGTCATTCTTCTGCCTTCAGTGATTTGGGTTGGGTCAGTATGAGAGTGGAGCCCAGGAATCTGCACTTTGAACAAGTTCCCCCAGATAATTGTTATGCATGCAAAGGTTTGGGGAATACCAGATGAGCTTTGACACCTGTTTATGTTAAAACTTTGGAAGGAGCTGCCATCATGCATAATATAGTATCATTATATGATATGATATTTGTGTTAGAGGAAATAGACTTTCTCTAAAATGAAGACTAACTAAAGAGTTTACCAAAAGTACCAGAATTCTCAACAAAAAAAATAAAATATTCAACCACAACCCTGTCACTCCTCTAAATGCAGCTTCCTTTCTTTTAAAATTTCAGCTTTATTAAGATATAATAGATAATTAAAATTATGAAGTATTGCAATGTTCATAGTGGTGATCTGATATACAGAAACATTTTGAAAGAATTCCCTTCACTCAGTTAATTAACATATCCATTCAGTTCAGTTCAATTCAGTTCAGTTGCTCAGTCGTGTCTGACTCTTTGAGACCCCATGAATTGCAAAACGCCAGGCCTCCCTGTCCATCACCATCTCCTGGAGTTCACTCAGACTCATGTGCATCGAGTCCGTGATGCCATCCAGCCATCTCATCCTCTGTCATCCCCTTCTCCTCCTGCCCCCAATCCCTCCCAGCATCAGAGTCTTTTCCAACGAGTCAACTCTTCACATGACGTGGCCAAAGTACTGGAGCTTCAGCTTTAGCATTATTCCTTCCAAAGAAATCCCAGGGCTGATCTCCTTCAGAATGGACTAGTTGGATCTCCTTGCAGACCAAGGGACTCTCAAGAGTCTTCTCCAACACCACAGTTCAAAAGCATCAATTCTTTGGCACTCTACCTTCTTCACAGTCCAACTCTCACATCCATACATGACCACAGGAAAAACCATAGCCTTGACTAGAAGGACCTTAGTCGGCAAAGTAATGTCTCTGCTTTTGAATATACTATCTAGGTTGGTCGTAACTTTTCTTCCAAGGAGTAAGTATCTTTTAATTTCATGGCTGCAGTCACCATCTGCAGTGATTTTGGAGCCCCCAAAAATAAAGTCTGGACACTGTTTCTACTGTTTCCCATCTATTTCCCATGAAGTGATGGGACCAGATGCCATGATCTTCATTTTCTGAATGTTGAGCTTTAGGCCAACTTTTTCACTCTCCTCTTTCACTTTCATCAAGAGGCTTTTTAGTTCCTCTTCACTTTCTGCCCTAAGGATGGTGTCATCTGCATATCTTAGGTGATTGATATCTCTCCCGGCAATCTTGATTCCAGCTTCTGTTTCTTCCAGTCCAGCGTTTCTCATGATGTACTCTGCAGAGAAGTTGAATAAGCAGGGTGACAATATACAGCCTTGACGTACTCCTTTTCCTATTGGGAACCAGTCTGTTGTTCCATGTCCAGTTCTAACTGGTGCTTCCTGACCTGCATATAGCTTTCTCAAGAGGCAGGTTAGGTGGTCTGGTATTCCCATCTCTTTCAGAATTTTCCACAGTTTCTTGTGATCCACACAGTCAAAGGCTTTGGCATAGTCCATAAAGCAGAAATAGATGTCTTTCTGGAACTCTCTTGCTTTTTCCATGACCCAGCAGATGTTGGCAATTGGATCTCTGGTTCCTCTGCCTTTTCTAAAACCAGCTTGAACATCAGGAAGTTCATGGTTCACGTACTGCTGAAGCCTGGCTTGGAGAATTTTGAGCATTACTTTACTAGCGTGTGAGATGAGTGCAATTGTGTGGTAGTTTGAGCATTCTTTGGCATTGCCTTTCTTTGGGATTGGAATGAAAACTGGCCTTTTCCAGTCCTGTGGCCACTGCTGAGTTTTCCAAATTTGCTGGCATATTGAGTGTAGCACTTTCACAGCATCATCTTTCAGGATTTGAAATAGCTCTACTGGAATTCCATCACCTCCACTAGCCTTGTTTGTAATGATGCTTTCTAAGGCCCACTTGACTTCACTTTCCAAGATGTCTGGCTCTAGATGTGTGATCACACCATCATGATTATCTTGGTCATGAAGATCATTGTAGTACAGTTCTTCTGTGTATTCTTGCCACCTCTTCTTAGTATCTTCTGCTTCTGTTAGATCCATACTATTTCTGTCCTTTATTGAGCCCATCTTTGCATGAAATGTTCCCCTGGTGTGTCTAATTTTCTTGAAGAGATCTCTAGTCTTTCCCATTCTGTTGTTTTCCTCTATTTTTTTGCATTGATCTCTGTGGAAGGCTTTCTTATCTCTTCTTGCTATTCTTTGGAACTCTGCATTCAGATGCTTATATCTTTCCTTTTCTCCTTTGCTTTTCTCTCGTCTTCTTTTCACAGCTATTTGTAAGGCTTCCCCAGACAGCCATTTTGCTTTTTTACATTTCTTTTCCATGGGGATGGTCTTGATCCCTGTCTCCTGGACAATGTCATGAACCTCAGTCCATAGCTCATCAGGCACTCTATCTATCAGATCTAGGCCCTTAAATCTATTTCTCAGTTCCACTGTATAATCATAAGGAATTTGATTTAGGTCATATCTGAATGGTCTAGCAGTTTTCCCTACTTTCTTCAATTTAAGTCTGAATTTATGAATATACCTTATGTATATGCATATAAGAAAATATTGGAGTTCTATTCTTTTATCAAATTTCAATTATACCATAAAAGTGTTATCAGTTCTAATCACCATTACATTAGATGCTCAGGCCTTATTCATCTCATAGCTGGAAGTTTGTATCCTCTTATTAAATTCAACTTCTTTTCAAATACCTTATATTAGTTTGCTAGGACTATCATAACAAAGACCACAAATTAAACAACAAATTGTCTCTTCTGGAAGTTGGAAGCTGGAAGTCTGAGACTGAAGTGTCTTCAGGCTTGTTCCTTCTCAGGGCTGTAAGGAAAAGTCTGTTCCATGCCTCTCCCCTGACTTCTGGTGGTTTGCTGGCAATCTTCAGATTTCCTTAGCTTGTGGTAGCATGACTTTAATCTCTGCCTTCATCTTCACATGGTCTCCCTGTATGTGTGTGCCTGTATCTAAATTTCCCATTTCTATAAGGACACCAGGTATGTCAGTCCATTCCAGTACGATCTCATTTTAATTTCACTACATCTGCAACAACATTCTTTTTTTTTTCAACATTATTTCTAAATAAGCTTTACATCCTGAGGTGCTTGGGTTTAGATTTCAACATATGAATTTATGGAAAAAGCAATTCAACCATAACACCTCTCATCCTGGACAAGTAGGCACCAGAATCACTTAAATTTGGGGGGCCCATCTCAGGCCCAGGCCAGCTTGTCACCTTCCACAGTCTAGATGCACAGAAGTGTCCCTGCAATGGGAACCACCTCAAGAGTGGGACGGACTGTCCAACAGCATCACAGACTGAACAGGTTGGTAAGAGCCATCACCGGGGAGTGGAGTCAATGCAAGAAGATTTAGGGAGAGCAGAGGAGCAAAGGCTGAACCAGAGGAACTAAGGAGGAGGTCGGGGAAATTGCTGCTACCGGTGACATCTCCGAATTTCTGGATCTAGAACTTTAAGGCTGCCAATGACCAGGGAGATGGAGAAACTTGCCTTGAAATTGTGGTGAATTAGCAAGTATATCTTCACTTTCATGTAGCTCATATTAATATTTATTTGGATAGTTGGGAGAGAACTGTGGGGTAACTCACACCACCTCCTGGCCATCCCTCTATTCTGCTATTCATTGTTGACCAATGAAGAGGATAATGACAATGATAATTATGACATTGTCTTCATAATATGTAATATAGTTCCTGGCACATAGAGACACTTAATATTTATTGGTTGCATAAATAGCCCCAAAGGGCTAATCTTCACTTAAGACCAAGTATGTTTGTTTCCTGGGGAAAACATTTACACTGGTGGCATCACAAACAAATTAAAGTCAGATGGCATGTCTGGAATGTGCTTAGTTGACAAAAAGAATAAATGTATTCCAAAAGGCTTGGCTTTGTTCTGGGATGTTTTATACAATCCCAAATGAAAAGGGGATGTTTAAAATGAAACTCACCAAGGGAGATGAAATGTCAGAGTCATATATAAAGAATCCTTCAACTTTATCACTAATGAAAGCTACATCTGCCTCCTTCCCAGTGGGCAATGTTTATATCCAAAGGTGGAAAAGGGAAGTTCTAGAGACCTGATACATTTGAAATGGACTCTATTTCTACCTCTGGGTAGCCTGGTTTATGGTTCCAATAATCATAATATAGCACTTCAGAAAGAAATAACTACAGAAAGAATGACGGGATGGAGCCGAAGCAAAAACGATACCCAGTTGTGGATGTGACTGGTGATAGAAGCAAGGTCCGATGCTGTAAAGAGCAATATTGCATAGGAACCTGGAATGTCAGGTTCATGAATCAAGGCAAATTGGAAGTGGTCAAACAGGAGATGGCAAGAGTGAATGTCAACATTCTAGGAATCAGTGAACTAAAATGGACTGGAATGGGTGAATTTAACTCAGATGACCATTATATCTACTACTGTGGGCAGGAATCCCTCAGAAGAAATGGAGTAGCCATCATGGTCAACAAAAGAGTCCGAAATGCAGTACTTGGATGCAATCTCAAAAATGACAGAATGATCTCCATTCGTTTCCAAGGCAAACCATTCAATATGACAGTTATCCAAGTCTATGCCCCAACCAGTAACGCTGAAGAAGCTGAAGTTGAATGTTTCTATGAAGACCTACAAGACCTTTAAAACTAACACCCCCAAAAGATGTCCTTTTCATTATAGGGGACTGGAATGCAAAAGTAGGAAGTCAAGAAACACCTGGAGTAACAGGCAAATTTGGCCTTGGAATACGGAATGAAGGAGGGCAAAGACTAATAGAGTTTTGCCAAGAAAATGCACTGGTCATAGCAAACACCCTCTTCCAACAACACAAGAGAAGACTCTACACATGGACATCATCAGATGGTCAACACCAAAATCAGATCGATTATATTCTTTGTAGCCAAAGATGGAGAAGCTCTATACAGTCAACAAAAACAAGACCAGGAGCTGCTGTAACTCAGATCATGAACTCCTTATTACCAAATTCAGACTGAAATTGAAGAAAGTAGGGAAAACCACTAGACCATTCAGGTATGACCTAAATCAAATCCCTTATGATTATATAGAGGAAGTGAGAAATAGATTTAAGGGCCTAGATCTGATAGATAGAGTGCCTGATGAACTATGGAATGAGGTTCATGGCATTGTACAGGAGACAGGGATCAAGAACATCCCCAGGGAAAAGAAATGTAAAAAAGCAAAATGGCTGTCTGAGGAGACCATACAAATAGCTGTGAAAAGAATAGAAGAGAAAAGCAAAGAAGAAAAGGAAAGATATAGGCATCTGAATGTAGACTTCCAAAGAATAGCAAGAAGAGATAAGAAAGCCTTTCACAGTGATCAATGCAAAAAAAAATAGAGGAAAACAACAGAATGTGAAAGACTAGAGATCTCTTCAAGAAAATTAGAGACACCAGGGGAACATTTCATGCAAAGATGGGCTCAATAAAGGACAGAAATGGTATGGACCTAACAGAAGCAGAAGATACTAAGAAGAGGTGGCAAGAATACACAGAGAACTGTACTACAATGATCTTCATGACCAAGATAATCATGATGGTGTGATCACACATCTAGAGCCAGACATCTTGGAAAGTGAAGTCAAGTGGGCCTTAGAAAGCATCATTACAAACAAGGCTAGTGGAGGTGATGGAATTCCAGTAGAGCTATTTCAAATCCTGAAAGATGATGCTGTGAAAGTGCTGCACTCAATATGCCAGCAAATTTGGAAAACTCAGCAGTGGCCACAGGACTGGAAAAGGCCAGTTTTCATTCCAATCCCAAAGAAAGGCAATGCCAAAGAATGCTCAAACTACTGCACAATTGCACTCATCTCACACGCTGGTAAAGTAATGCTCAAAATTCTCCAAGCCAGGCTTCAGCAGTACGTGAACCATGAACTTCCTGATGTTCAAGCTGGTTTTAGAAAAGGCAGAGGAACCAGAGATCCAATTGCCAACATCTGCTGGGTCATGGAAAAAGCAAGAGAGTTCCAGAAAGACATCTATTTCTGCTTTATGGACTATGCCAAAGCCTTTGACTGTGTGGATCACAAGAAACTGTGGAAAATTCTGAAAGAGATGGGAATACCAGACCACCTAACCTGCCTCTTGAGAAAGCTATATGCAGGTCAGGAAGCACCAGTTAGAACTGGACATGGAACAACAGACTGGTTCCCAATAGGAAAAGGAGTGTGTCAAGGCTGTATATTGTCACCCTGCTTATTTAACTTCTCTGCAGAGTACATCATGAGAAACGCTGGACTGGAAGAAACAGAAGCTGGAATCAAGATTGCCGGGAGAAATATCAATCACCTCAGAT
Source organism: Ovis aries (assembly GCF_016772045.2). NCBI lineage: Eukaryota > Metazoa > Chordata > Mammalia > Artiodactyla > Bovidae > Ovis > Ovis aries. The sequence goes on along the minus strand of NC_056055.1, from coordinate 32,818,827 downwards.
ATGCAGATGACGCCATCCTTATGGCAGAAAGTGAAGAGGAACTAAAAAGCCTCTTGATGAAAATGAAAGAGGAGAATGAAAAAGTTGGCTTAAAGCTCAACTTTCAGAAAACGAAGACCATGGCATCTGGTCCCATCATGTCATGGGAAATAGATGGGAAACAGTAGAAACAGTGTCAGACTTTATTTTTGGGGGGCTCCAAAATCACTGCAGATGGTGACTGCAGCCATAAAATTAAAAGATACTTACTCCTTGGAAGAAAAGTTACGACCAACCTAGTAGCATATTCAAAAGCAGAGACATTACTTTGCCAACAAAGGTCCATCTAGTCAAGGCTATGGTTTTTCCTGTGGTCATGTATGGATGTGAGTTGGACTGTGAAGAAAGCTGAGTGCTGAAGAATTGATGCTTTTGAACTGTGGTGTTGGAGAAGACTCTTGAGAGTCCCTTGGACTGCAAGGAGATCCAACCAGTCCATTCTGAAGGAGATCAACCCTGGGATTTCTTTGGAAGGAATGATGCTGAAGCTGAGACCCCAGTACTTTGGCCATCTCATGCGAATACTTGACTCATTGGAAAAGACTGTGATGCTGGGAGGGATTGGGGGCAGGAGGAGAAGGGGCAACAGAGGATGAGATGGCTGGATGGCATCATGGACTCAATGGACGTGAGTCTGAGTGACCTCTGGGAGTTGGTGATGGACAGGGAGGCCTGGCATGCTGTGATTCATGGGGTTGCGAAGAGTTGAACATGACTGAGCGACTGAACTGAACTGAACTGAGCACTTCCGATTTGATGGGCATGTATAGTATAGCATTAACTTCGTAGGATGAACTCATTTGGTTTGCATTTTTCCCTTCAGCAGAGGTAGGGTTCAAATCGTCCCCATTCCCAGTAATAGTAACAGCTGCCATTCTTTGACCATCTGCCCAAGTTCTGGTACATTAAGGTATGGAACCTCCATTCCTCTTTCTATAGGGAGTCCCTGGGTTTTCTATAAGAGTCCATCAATTCTCATGGCATCATTTTTTTCTAGTCCCCTTGAAGTCTAATTTCCTATGTTTTCTGTATTCTCATCCATGTCTCTGCATCTTGGATCCTTTTATTTACACCAAGGCTAACCTGCAATGACAAAAATCTCTTTCTTCCTGAATCACATTTCCATCACTTAACAAAAACCAGAAGCATCAAGGAGAGTATATTTTTACGGGAGTTTTATAAATAACAGCAAAGAATATGTATGTAAGTTCCATGTGCTGTGCTGTGCTTAGTTGCACAATTGTGTCAGACTCTTTGCAACCCCGCGGAATGTAGCCCATCAGGCTCCTCCTTCTATGGGAATTCTCCAGGCAAGAATACTGGAGTGAGTTGCCATGCCCTCCTCCAGGGGATCTTCCCAACACAGGAATCAAACCGGGGTCTCCTGCATTACAGGTGGATTCTTTACCAGCTAAGCTACCAAGGAATTTAAAACGAATATTAGATATTCCTTGTTGTCTGTAAGTCCATCCACTATTTCTGTGACACCATGTTCCATCTTTTGCCATGCTGCTGCGTCTTGCCTCAGTCTCCACTTTCTTATTCTCTTCTCCTCTAACTTCTGATTTCCTCACTATACATTATGGTTACTTCTCATAAAAAACACTTGAATTACCTTTTTATGTTCTCAAGTCAAGCTTTCCATTCTGAAGCCTCTTATTCTACCCAACAGCTTATCCAAGTTCTCCCTATATAGGCCATTTCTTCCCTAAGAGGAACTTTGGTTCTAGCTGGAAAAATAAGTCTTTTACTTTGCTTTTATCTCATAGCAATTCACTAATTGTAGATATAATTGATTACCTCAGTTTTCTATTTTCCCCCAAAAGCCAGTGGTATGTATTGTTAATTCTAACAAAAGATGGATTGAAAAGAAAGATATGAATAGCAAAACAGAGCAAATGATTTATGACACAGCTTAGAAGTGGTAGAGGGAAGAAAGTCTTAGGAAAAGTGATTTTTTTTTTCTTTAGGAGGATAATGTAGACTAACTTTAAACATTGAGAAAAACTAATGAATATATGGGTTAAATTTGAAGATAAACACTAAGAAAAATAGAAATGAAATGTATAACTTTCAAACAATTAGGGGAGTTAGGGTGGGAGGCGAGGCACACAGCAAAATGACAGGAACATGGTAAATTTAAAACATAGGGCTTCCCTGGTGGCTCAGTGGTAAAGAATCCACCTGCCAATGCAGAAGCCACAGGTTCAATCCCTGATCCAGGAAGATCCCACATGCTGGGGATGTAGCCCGAGTGCCACAACTAATGAGCCTGTGCTCTAGAACCCAGAAGCAGCAATTACTGAAGCCCAAGTGCCCTACAATTGTGCAACAAGAGAAGTCATCACAATGAGAAGCCAGTACACCACAGAGAGAGAGAGTAGCCCCACTGTCCACAACTAGGCAAAAGTTAACATAGCAATGACCACCCAACAGAGGGAAAAACAATTTTTTTCTAAAAAGTGAGCTAAGAATTTAGTTCAAGAACCCAAAAAAGTAAGAAAGAAAAATATAAAGTAGAAATAAGAAACCAATAATGATACAGCAAAAATCAACAATAGAAGAAACAATCCCAGTATGAATTTCATAGATGAAACTCAAGAAAACATTGTTGAAAAAAATAATATGAGCAAAACATCAAAAGAAAGAAGGTACATAAAAGATTAAGAAAGAAGGAAGACATAAACATAAAATTTAGAGACTAAAAATTTGAAAGGGACTAATTTATACAATGCAATATTAATGTTTTAGGAACCTAGGTTAAATTGATTTTATTTTGTAAAATTATAAATCACCAACAATAGCTCATGAAGCATAATTGCTCAGTAGACCAATAGTGAAAAAACGTTTCCTTAATTTCATAAAGCATGTACTAGAAACCTATATCAAACATCATAATAGAAACAGAACTATTTCTCCTAATGTCAGGAAACAAGGAGAACGGCCACCTCTTATCATGCCTTCCTATTTAACATTATACTGGCAATTCTAGCCAGGGAAATATGACATAAAAATTAATTATGAGGCATAAATACTATAAACATTAGAAGGGCTTTCCTGGTGGCTCAACCAGTAAAGAATTCACCTGCAGTGTGGGAGACCTGGGTTCAATCCCTGGGTTGGAAAGATCCCCTGGAGGAGGGCATGGCAACCCACTCCATTCTTGCCTAGAGAATACCCATGGACAGAGGGGCCTGGTGGGCTACTGTCCATGGGGTCGCAAAGAGTTGGACACCACTGAGTGCCTAAACACAGCCCAGCACAGAAAGGAAAAAAATTGTATTAGCAGTTTTCAAAAGTGTTACATGAATTCCTGGAGGGCCCTCAATAACTTTCAAGGTTGCCATGAGGTAAAAATTGTTTTCATAATAATCCTTAGGCACTATTTTCTTTTTTCACTGTATTGGCATTTGACTGTTGGAGCAAAAGCAATGGTGACTAAAACTGGTATTGATTTAGCACACGTCAAGGCAATAGTACCAAACTATACTAGTAGTCATACTCATCACTGCCTTGCACTACTACTAAAAAAAATTGACAGTGAAACAATAGAAATTTTGTTTAAACTCAACACTAGAGTACACGTCTTTTTAACATTCTGTATGACAAAATGGGGAGAACATGTATTTTTGCTTCATTAAATGTTTTACTCAAGGAAAAACATCTGTGTGTTTGTGTGGTTGTTTGAGATGTGAACTAAAGTAGCCATTTACCATTAAATACTGCTTTTATGTGAAAGAATGAAAGATAAACTATTTTTATTCAAACTTGGATATTTGGCAAATATTTTTGTTAGAAATAAACACAGTCAAAGGAAAGTCACAGGATTTGTTGTCAACATAACATTAGATCTTGCATGCAAAAATGAGAATTTTGGAAAACTTGTATCTCTCAATATGAACTTAATATATTTCCAATAATTAGAGAATTTTAGGATGAAATTGGTGGTGATATTAACAAGCATTATTTATTTTATATTAGAAATTAGTATGTGTTGATGTTTGAATTATCTTCATAATTCAGTAACAAATATTTTTCACAATGGGCTCCCCTGATAGCTCAGTTGGTAAAGAATCTGCCTGCAATGCGGGAGACCTGGGTTCAATCCCTGGGTTGGGAAGATCCCCTGGAGAAGGGAAAGGCTACCCGTTCCAGTATTTTGGCCTGTATAATTCCATGGACTATAAAGTTCAAAGAGTTGCAAAGAGTTGGACACTACTGAGCAACTTTCATTTTCATTTTTCAAAAACCAAATAGATTTAAAATCATGCATAAATGAAAGTTCCATTAAAATGGAAAGATAGAAGAATTAACATCATAGATTATGAAATAGTTATTGATATGTTTTCAGATTCTACCTAACAATTAAGCTTTAAAAATCTACCACTAATTGACTATTGTAATATATCAAAGAAGAATGTCCATAATTATCTGAAAAGACAATTAAATTATCCCTGTTTTACATATATATACACATATACATATATATATATATAGTGTATCTCTTATATTGTATAGGAATAAATTGAACTAGAAGCAGATAAAGAAATTTAGCTGCCTTTTTACTACTTTTTTAAAAAAAGACATTTTCCATTAAAATATATTATTTATCTTAACATGTATAAGTTTCTTATTCTTAATTACTCATTTTACATTTTTAAAATGTATTTGTTTTTATATATAATATAGTAAATATGAGCATGGGGCTTCCCAGGTGGCTCAGTGGTAAAGAATCTGTCTGTCAATGCAAGAGACACAAGTTCGATCTCTGGGTCAGAAGGATCCTCTGGAGGAGGAAATGGTGGCTCACTCCAATATTTTTGCTGGGATAATCCCATGGATATGGGATTAATTTTTAAAGTATAAATCCATATATGGGACTCCTTCAGTTCATGGGGTTTCAAAGAGTCAGACAGGACTGAGCGACTGAGAACAGCACAATAGCAAATATGGATGTACAGAGCCCACTGGGTTAATCTTGCCCAAAAAAGGTCTGGCCTTTGCCCTCAGCTTCTTGAGGTAATTTTTATTTGCTTGGTGGTCTTAGATTAAACAGGTAGTAAGGAAGTTATTTGGAGAAGGAAATGTCAACTCACTCCAATACTCTTGCCTGAAAATCCCATGGACAGAGGACCCTGGTAGGTTGCAGTCCATGGGGTCGCTAAGAGTCGGACACAACTGAGCAACTTCACTATCACTTTTCACTTTCATGCATTAGAGAAGGAAATGGCAACCCACTCCAGTGTTTTTGCCTGGAGAATCCCAGGGATGGGGGAGCCTTGTGGGCTGCTGTCTAAGGGATCGTGCAGAGTTAGACACAACTGAAGCCACTTAGCAGCAGCAGCAGCAGCAGCAGCAGCAGCAGCAGCAGCAGCAGCAGCAGCAGCAATGAAGTTATTTGAGATGGGGATCTAACCACATCTTATAGTAGGAGATGATTTTACAAGCAAGGCCAATAATGTGATTCATGGGTCACATGGTATCAGTCGACCTGGAGACTAAGATCAACCATTTGGGCAATCAATCAAGCAATTATGTATACATAATGGAGCCCCAATAAAAACTCTGTACACGGGGCTCAGGCATGCTTCACTGATAGGCAATAGTCTACATGTATTTTCGCATATACCCTGACTCCATGAAGAGACAGCATGGAAGCTCTGCTGACAACTTGTCCTGTTTCTGCTCTATAAACTTTTTCCCAGTGAGAAACTGTGAGTATAACAGCTCTCAGTGAGTTCTGAGTCCTCCCAGTAAATTACTGAGCCTCAAAGTTGCAACTGGTGTCAGAAATCATAGCAGGGTTAGAAATTTTGCCCCCTAACTCTTCATACCCACATAGACAAAATCTCAGTAATTTTTAAAAGTATAAATCTTCCTTTGACCAAAAAGTTTGATAATCATTAATACAGTTTTATATGTCTAAAATATCAAGGAGCATCTCTTCCCAATAACTGAACCCCATAAGAGCTCAACAGGTGATTAGATACGAGATCAATGTTCAAAACCCAAGTTTTCTACATGCCAGCAATAATGAATTAGGCAAAGTCATCATCATCATCACCATCATCCAACAAAAACTACGAAGTGCCTAGAAATAAATCAAAAAAGAAAGAAGTAAAACCTGAATAAAAAAAGAAGTAAAAATCTATAGTAAAATCTGTTTATGGATCTGTATAATATTTATCTAACTGGAAAGATGGAAAGACTATTATAGAGCTACCAGTTGTCTCTATATCAATCTATGAATTATACCCAATCTCAATCAAAGTTTCAATGAAAGCTTTTGAAAGAAATATCAGAAGCTAATTCTAAATTTTCTCTGGAAGGCAAAAAAGTACAGTATTATGCAAAGTAAAACATTTTGAAGCAGAAGAAAGTGAAATAATAGTCCTACTATGTATCGTATCACATTGTAAATTTTTTGTGAACAAAAGAGTAGACTGGTATTTCAGGTCTTTTCTTGCCTTTTGGATCTAACATTCTATAAATTCTGAAAATTAAAGCTATAAACTACTCTCTAGCCTTTCTTTCTTCCTATCATCCCTGCAGAACTCAAGGGCCGCATTTGTGACTGTGGGGGTGTTTACAAATTGGCTTCCATAATTCTTCCCATCTCTGAGTGCATGCCCCTTGGCAACTTGACTTTGCCTTTCTTCTCATCAAGACAGAGTCTACCTCTCTACCCTTGAAGCTGGGCCTGGTCTTGTGACTTGCTTTGTCCATCTCAGTTCAGTTCAGTTGCTCAGTCGTGTCTGACTCTTTGCAACCCCATGAATTGCAGCACGCCAGGCCTCCCTGTCCATCACCAACTCCCAGAGTTCACTCAGACTCAAGTCCATCGAGTCGGTGATGCCATCCAGCCATCTCATCCTCTGTCGTCACCTTCTCCTCCTGGCCCCAATTCCTCCCAGCATCAGAGTCTTTTCCAATGAGTCAACTCTTTGCATGACGTGGCCAAAGTACTGGAGCTTCAGCTTTAGCATAATTCCTTCCAAAGAAATCCCAGGGCTGATCTCCTTCAGAATGGACTGGTTGGATCTCCTTGCAGTCCAAGGGATTCTCAAGAGTCTTCTCCAACACCGCAGTTCAAAAGCATCAATTCTTCGGCGCTCAGCCTTCTTCACAGTCCAACTCTCACATCATGTATGGTCTCTCCATACATGACCACAGGAAAAACCATAGCCTTGACTAGATGGACCTCAGTCGGCAAAGTAATGTCTCTGCTTTTCAATATGCTATCTAGGTTGGTCATAACTCTTCTTCAAGGAGTAAGTGTCTTTTAATTTCATGGCTGCAATCACTATCTGCAGTGATTTTGGAGCCTCAAAAAATAAAGCCTGACACTGTTTCCACTGTTTCCCCATCTATTTCCCATGAAGTGATGGGACCGGATGCCATATCTTCGTTTTCTGAATGTTGAGCTTTAAGCCAACTTTTTCACTCTCCTCTTTCACTTTCATCAAGAGGCTTTTTAGCTCCTCTTCACTTTCTGCCATAAGGGTGATGTCATCTGCATATCTGAGGTTATTGATATTTCTCCCAGCAATCTTGATTCCAGCTTGTGTTTCTTCCAACCCAGCATTTCTCATGATGTACTCTGCATAGAAGTTAAATAAGCAGGGTGACAATATACAGCCTTGACGTACTCCTTTTCCTATTGGGAACCAGTCTGTTGTTCCATGTCCAGTTCTAACTGTTGCTTCCTGACCTGCAAACAGATTTCTCAAGAGGCCCTTAGTCTACTTCAAGTTTTCATGAAATGATCTTTTTCTAATGCTGCTGCTGCTGCTGCTAAAATAATTCAAACTGTAAAATTACTCTGTTTCCAAAAGCAACATGACAAATGAAAATAAATCATAAAAATATTGCTTCTTGGTAGAACAAGAACTGTCTCAAGAGATCTTTTATTCATCAGCTCCTTCTCTGATTCATTCACCCATTCATTCAATCAGTGTTTATTGAGTGCTTACAATGTGCCAAGGGACACTCTAGATACAATGTATACAGCAGCGAGCTAGAAAGTGAACCTTCCTGCCCACAAGCAGTGTGAGCCATCATATAAACCTATTTTCTGAATCTTGTTCCCTGTGCTTTGCAGTCTTGTAACAAGATCATTCTTTCTGTATTAAAGAATGACCACACCCTCTTCTTGCTCTATACCTGCTCACTAAGCGTTTTGTTTATCTTTCCTTTATCAAAATGTGTTCATGCCTCACAGATATATGTGGGAAAATGTAAACTTTTATATGTATGACTAATCATTCTGGGGTTTTTTAATGTGTTTTACAAGTGGAAGAATTAAATCCCATAATTTTCAGTTCATTGTATGGTTGTCTTCTAGCAAAGTTCTGATAGAAGAGTTAAGCCAAAATTTATTACAGCACTTTTAGGAACTAAAACATACCTTAATTCTTGACATGTGCCTAAATGAAAACATATGATTATATTCTGGCAGAACAAATTATCTGCAAGTAAATCAATCAATCACCAACTTGCATATTACATATTATTTTTTAAATAACCATTAGTAAGTTCTAGAAATAGACAACAGATATACATCACTTAAATGGTCAAATGAAGCCCCTTGTTCATTGTCAACTGATTTTTTTATTTTTGCAAAAATTAATCTACTGTAACAAACAGCATTTTTTTAAGGGACTGCAATTTAGGGTGCTAACAGGAAATTGGTTATTATTTGGCTTTCACAATAGACCACCCCAAAACTTGGTGACTTAAAGCTGTTATCATTTATTTGCTCATGATTTTGTTGGTAGGCAATTTAGACAGTGGACACAACAGGGCACTTCTTTGCTGACCTTTTCTGGGCTCTCTTGGCTGTGGTTAGCTGGGGGTCAGGTAGCGGGAGGGTATATTCCTGATGGCCTCATTCACATGACTTGGAATTGACTGGTGTGATGGAGGCAGCTGAGACATATGTCCCTTACATCTAAGAGGTTGGCCCAGGTTTCTTATTATGACAGCTGTACTCCAAAAGCAGCAAGAGAAGAAAGCAGCAAAGTGCAAGTGCTTTTCAAGCTGCCACTTGCATCACATTTGCCAGTGTCCAGGGCAAATTGGAAGCAGTCAAACAAGAAATGGCAAGAGTGAACGTCGACATTCTAGGAATCAGCGAACTAAAATGGACTGGAATGGGTGAATTTAACTCAGATGACCATTATATCTACTACTGCGGGCAGGGATCCCTCAGAAGAAATGGAGTAGCCATCATGGTCAACAAGAGTCTGAAATGCAGTACTTGGATGCAATCTCAAAAACAACAGAATGATCTCTGTTCATCTCCAAGGCAAACCATTCAATATCACAGTAATCCAAGTCTATGCCCCAACCAGTAATGCTGAAGCAGCTGAAGTTGAACGGTTCTATGAAGACTTACAAGACCTTTTAGAACTAACACCCCCCAAAAGACTCTTTTTCATTATAGGGGACTGGAACGCAAAAGTAGGAAGTCAAGAAACACCTGGAGTAACAGGCAAATTTGGCCTTGGAATGAAGAATGAAGCAGGGCAAAGACTAATAGAGTTTTGCCAAGAAAATGCACTGGTCATAGCAAACACCCTCTTCCAACAACACAAGAGAAGGCTCTACGCATGGACATCACCAGATGGTCAACACCAAAATCAGGTTGATTATATTCTCTGCAGCAAAAGATGGAGAAGCTCTATACAGTCAACAAAAACAAGACCAGGAGCTGACTGTGGCTCAGATCAGGAACTCCTTATTACCAAATTCAGACTTAAATTGAAGAAAGTAGAGAAAGCTGCTGGACCATTCAGGTATGACCTAAATCAAATCCCTGAAGCAGGGCAAAGACTAATAGGGCTTTGCCAAGAAAATGCACTGGTCATAGAAACCACTCTCTTCCAACAACACAAGAGAAGACTCTACACATGGACATCACCAGATGGTCAACACCGAAATCAGATTGATTATATTGTTTGCAGCCAAAGATGGAGAAGCTCTACATAGTCAACAAAAACAAGAACAGGAGCTGAAAGTGAGAAATAGATTTAAGGGCCTAGATCTGGTAGATAGAGTGCCTGATGAACTATGCAATGAGGTTCGTGACCTTGTACAGGAGACAGGGATCAAGACCATCCCCATGGAAAAGAAATGCAAAAAAGCAAAATGGCTGTCTGGGGAGGCCTTACAAATAGCTGTGAAAAGAGAAGCGAAAAGCAAAGGAGAAAAGGAAAGATATAAGCATCTGAATGCAGAGTTCCAAAGAATAGCAAGAAGAGATAAGAAAGCATTCTTCAGCAATCAATGCAAAGAAATAGAGGAAAACAACAGAATGGGAAAGACTAGAGATCTCTTCAAGAAAATTAGAGACACCAGGGGAACATTTCATGCAAAGATGGGCTCAATAAAGGACAGAAATGGTCTGGACCTAACAGAAGCAGAAGATACTAAGAAGAGGTGGCAAGAATACACAGAGAACTGTACAAAAAAGATCTTCACGACCCAGATAATCACGATTGTGTGATCACTCATCTAGAGCCAGACATCCTGGAATGTGAAGTCAAGTGGGCCTTAGAAAGCATCACTATGAACAAAGCTAGTGGAGGTGATGGAATTCCTATTGAGCTATTTCAAATCCTGAAAGATGATGCTGTGAAAGTGCTACACTCAATATGACAGCAAATTTGGAAAACTCAGCAGTGGCCACAGGACTGGAAAAGGCCAGTTTTCATTCCAATCCCAGAGAAAGGCAATGCCAAAGAATGCTCAAACTACTGCACAATTGCACTCATCTCACACGCTAGTAAAGTAATGCTCAAAATTCTCCAAGCTAGGCTTCAGCAATATGTGAACCATGAACTTCCTGATGTTCAAGCTGGTTTTAGAAAAGGCAGAGGAACCAGAGACCAAATTGCCAACATCTGCTGGGTCATGGAAAAAAGCAAGAGAGTTCCAGAAAAACATCTATTTCTGCTTTATTGACTATGCCAAAGCCTTTGACTGTGTGGATCACAATAAACTGTGGAAAATTCTGAAAGAGATGGGAATACCAGACCACCTGACCTGCCTCTTGAGAAAGCTGTATGCAGATCAGGAAGCAACAGTTAGAACTGGACATAGAACAACAGACTGGTTCCAAATAGGAAAAGGAGTATGTCAAGGCTGTATATTGTCACCCTGCTTATTCAACTTCTCTGCAGAGTACATCATGAGAAACGCTGGACTGGAAGAAACAGAAGCTGGAATCAAGATTGCCGAGAGAAATATCAATCACCTCAGATATGCAGATGATACCACTAAGCCTCCTGATGAAAGTGAAAGAGGAGAGTGAAAAAGTTGGCCTAAAGCTTAACATTCAGAAAACAAAGATATGGCATCTGGTGCCATCACTTCATGGGAAATAGATGGGGAAACAGTGGAAACAGTGTCAGGCTTTATTTTTTTGGGCTCCAAAATCACTGCAAATAGTGATTGCAGCCATGAAATTAAAAGACGCTTACTCCTTGGAAGAAAAGTTATGACCAACCTAGATAGCATATTCAAAAGCAGAGACGTTACTTTTCTGACTAAAGTCCGTCTAGTCAGGGCTACAGTTTTTCCTGTGGTCATGTATGGATGTGAGTTGGACTGTGAAGAAGGCTGAGTGCCAAAGAATTGATGCTTTTGAACTGTGGTGCTGGAGAAGACTCTTGAGAGTCCCTTGGACTGCAAGGAGATCCAACCAGTCCATTCTGAAGGAGATCAGCCCTGGGTGTTCTTTGGAGGGAATGATGCTGAAGCTGAAACTCCAGTACTTTGGCCACATCATGTTAGAGTTGACTCATTGGAAAAGACTCTGATGCTGGGAGGGATTGGGGGCAGGAGGAAAAGGGGATGACAGAGGATGAGATGGCTGGATGGCATCACGGACTCGATAGACGTGAGTCTGAGTGAACTCTGGGAGTTGGTGATGGACAGGGAGGCCTGGCGTGCTGCGATTCATGTGGTCGCAAAGAGTCGGACACGACTGAGCGACTGAAGTGAACTGAACTGAACTTACAGCATCGGACTTTAACCGTCAGACATATCCACAACTGAGCATCATTTCTGCTTTGGCCCAGCTGCTTCATTGTTTCTGGGGCTGTTAGTAATTGCCCTCCGGTCCTCCTTAGTAGTGTAATCAGAATCTTCCAACCTGGGTGGGGGCGAAGTTCATTTTCCAGTGTCATTTCTTTTTGTCTCATCATACTAAGGAACAAGAGGAATTAAAGATCCTCTTGATGAGGGTGAAAGAGGGTGAAAAAGCTGGCTTAAAACTCAACATTCAAAAAACTAAAATCATGGCATCTGATCCCATCACTTTACAGCAAATAGAAGCTAAAAAGTGAAAATAGTGACAGATTTTATTTTCTTGGGCTCCAAAATCACTGCAGATGGTGACTGCAGCCATGAAATCAAATGACTCTTCCTCCTTGGAAGAAAAGCTATGACACACCTAGACAGCATATTAAAAAGCTGAGATGTTACTTCACCGACAAAGGTTCATCTAGTCAAAGCTGTGGTTTTTCCAGTAGTCATGAGTGGGTATGAGATTTGGACCATAAAGAAGGTTGAGTGCCGAAGAATTGATGCTTTCAAACAGTGGTGTTGGAGAAGACTCTTGAGAGTCCCTTGGACTGCAAGGAGATCAGACTAATCAATCCTAAAGAAAACCAACCCTGAATATTCATTTCAAGGACTGATACTAAAGCTGAAGCTCCAATACTTTGGCCACCTGAGGCGAAGAGTCGACTCATTGGAAAAGACTCTGATCCTGGGAAAAATTGAAGGCAAAAGGAGAAGCGGGGGCAGAGTATGAGATGATTAGATAGCATTACTGACTCAATGGACATGAATCTGAGCAAACTCCGGGAGATAGTGAAGGACAGGGAAGCTTGCTGAAGGCCATTCACAAAGAACTGGACATGTCTTAGAGATTGCACAAGAACAACAGTAATTATGTAAGAAAGAAAGTAATAGTTACCTGCAATGCCACATTTTGAGAATCAATGTGGTACAAAAAGTATGACTTCAATCTCTTGACACAAGCAGACCTAGATTGTATATACTGAGCACACACACATGCACTGGTTTCAAGCATTTTCATATTTAGGTGTCCATGTCCAGAAGCTTTATCATTCCATGCTTCTGCTTCTCTTACGATGCCTCTGCCCTTCTATTTTCCCTTCTGGGATTCCTTTCCTGGGCACATGTTCCTCTGCCCGCTGCCCTCTTCTCTTTACACTTTCTTTGGGTTCATCACTCTTAGAGTCTTAACCATGACCACTCTATAAGTCTGACTCCTGCCTCAAGCTTCAGCCCTGAAGCTGGTTTTCTTCAGTGCACTGCCAAATGGATATTCCTTATATCCCCAAACAAAACTAGCCCCTGAATCTGTCTTTCCTGAGGACTGCTAGCCTGAAACCTAGTAATCCAGCGGTTGGCCTTCTCCTTCCCTGAATGCTCCATGTTTGACCCATCACAGTGATCTGACTTTTTTTTTTTTAACTGGACCTAGCAGTAACTAGGTAACTACTAACTAGGTAACTAGTAACTAGCCCCTGTCTCTGGTCTTCATGCTTTAAAACCACCATGTACTCTGTTTAAGAAGGTGAACTTTTGGAGCCTTCAGCTGGGAGTTTGCAGAGGTTTACTGTCATGGACACTGGGCAAGATAAAGTCAATGCCTAGAATGACTTTCAAGGCTTCTATGACCTGATATTAGCCCTCCTTTCCAGCCCCATCCTTGTTACTTCTCACTTTACATGTTGTTGGTGACACACTCACACATATAAACATATGCACATGTGCATGCGTGCACACACACACACACACACGTGCACATGCTATGTTGTCCAGTCCCTCCATGCCTTAGGACGTGTGGTTCCCTCTGATGGAAATGTCTTCCCCACCATTCTTGCTAATGTCCACTCCTGTCTTCAGACTTAGCTCCAAGCTTGTCTTTTTCTCCAAGCTTTCCTTAAACCCGGGCTAAGTCATCTGATCATCCTCCTCTATGCTCGCCATGTGATGTTGAAAGGACATGGGTGTCTGTATCCCCATCCTGACTGCCAGCTTGTCCAGGGATGAAAGTACATCATACATACAATGGTAGCTCCTCAACAGATATCTGTAAAACTGAAGCAGATTCTTTTTTGTTCACCCTCCACTACCCTCACTTGTTTGGGGTTACAGGCATTGGTCTCGGTCATCCTAAGAGCTTACATCAATGTTTGCTGTAGAAGGATGCTCCAAACAGGCATAACTACTTGACAGGTAAGAGGAAACTAGGGTTAAAATGGAAGGTTAGATGACAGGCACTTTCATAAAAAAGGTGTCTGTCATAAAGGCCTCAGATCTCACTGAAATGTTCCTTATTATGATAAGTGGTAGTTGTGAGAAAATGACTCCATTCTAGCACCTGAGAACCCACAAATATATTTAAATATAGAAATAAACAGAAAAATTCATACTGATAACCAGAGAATATAAAAGTGTCCATAAAGTCTGGAAATAGATAATAGGACTTATTTTTTTGGTTATAGATTAAAGATGTCCTTGATGACGTGTGTTTACACCTGTTTGTAGACTTACCCTGCTTGCTTAAGGGGAACTCGGTAAAGCTACTACAGTGTATATCAGCACCATCGAGAGAAACTGTTTTGATCCACATTCTAAAACTGGACTTGCAGCACTACCAAATCACCCAAATATAATTTTGACAAATGTCATGTCAAAAAAATGTAGATATATGATTTTCTTAAGGAACCCAAGCTCCAGAAATAAGGTAAGGAAACTTTCAATATGTTAGCAGCCTTTCTTGCTTCTGTCGCATGCATATTACACAGGGTTTGGAGGTAGCCCTCCAAAATATTAGCTGAAAGCTTTCTCGCAAAGCAAATCTTTCCCACATCCTTCCCTGCAGTTCCTCTTTAAGAGGTGTCAGCATGGCTGAAAGAATGAAGTGGCTGCACATTGTTTGCCAGTGCTATTATGTGCTTAACATTTCCATAACAAAAGTGCCACTCGACTTCTCCCCGATTAATGCAGCTGGAGGGCTCTTGTCGTCCTTTAATAAAACATTGTTGAAATCATTTATTTAGAGCCCCTGGTTACTAGTGGGAGAATGACCATCTTTGTGCCAAAATATAGTGTATACAGTCCACTATTTTGTAGTAGATCATTCTGTTATTTAAGAAATTGATTAAATGGATGCCTTAGAAGGTATTTATGCTAATAGCACATTACTTATGTCATTCAAATAGTCAAGGGTGAAGCTTTTCAACTGTCCAGCAGAAGCAATCTCTCCAATAGAATACAGTAACTTCTGACTTTACTTAACTCACAAGGCTGCTAGACCCACTGGAAGCCCAAGCCTCCTGGAACTGTTCCTGGGCCACGGACATTGTAACAAGATGCTTTCCAACAACCTTACTTTAGGGAGCTGGGAGAAACTGGGTCAGCTGACCCTGTTTCCAAAGGTCCTTGGTGTAAGATGTCAGAAACCAAATCATGTGTGCTTTTCTTTTTTACGGGATCAAAAAAGGTCACATGAGGAAGTTGGAGAACTTCCACTGTTGAAACCTGTGAGCTAATCATTCAAAGGTAAAGTTGAAAGTGGGAAGATTTTCAGTGCTGAGTCTGCAGTCTTGGAAAGTTCTCAGGGCACATTCCTCTCTTTTCATTTTATACAACACAGCATTGCTGGGAGCAATCGGGGTGCAAATGCTGGAGTGGTGAGGAAGGAACCCCCCACTCTACGTGGTTTCTCATGACTCTTCAATCCAGAGAGACCGCTGGTCTGAGTTGTCTTCACCCTTGTGGACTCCCCTGGGAGAGCTGCACTGCACCCCAGACGTGTCAGAGCATGGTGGTCCCTGAAGTGTGTGGTTTCCTTCCTTATGGACATTTGTCAGGACCCTGCCCACGCTAAGGGATGTCCTGCTACTTAGTGCAAGAATTTAGTTCCCTCTGGCCATTTCCCGCTTGACACACGTGTATTGCCCGCGTACATTGCTAGATATTGTTGAAAATAAACAGAGACCTTATGTTATGTCCATTGTGGTCATACACAAAAGCGTTGCCGTGTGCTTGGGTGAGCAGTGAAGCCTGAACCTCCTTCCATTTACTGTATGGTCACTGTCAGCTCAATGAACTGCCCCCTTGTTCTCCACCATTGTCCCACACTCCCTTAAACATTTGTCACTGAAGTGCCTCCAAAGACAAATAAACTGTCACGGAGAATGCAAACCTGCTAACAGGGAAATGGGAGCGGCCGGGAGGACACAGATTTTCCATGAACTCCAAAAAGGAGTTGCTCTCACCCTGGAAGACTTCTGTTAGAAGTCGGGTGCTTTTTAACACTACCCTGGAAAAGCCAAGGCTCCCTTGCCTTCAGTAATGGTACTTCCAGGCATTCTCCATGAGACATTTGGCCTTCTCAAATGTCCAAAATTCCAAAGGCTCCCCTGAGAGAGTGAGATATTACAGATGTCAACATCTGTAAAAATCTTTTCTGCCCAGGAGCAGATGGCAACCTATAATCCGGGAACCTAACATCTCAGCAACCTGTTCTGGAATTCACTAGGTCTGCAGAGGGCTGAGGGGGGCTCCTAGGCTCCAGTGTAGAATTGTTTAAATTAAAATGGACCACCGATCAATGTTCACTTTCTCCAAAGAAGAAAGCAAAAAGCCTCGAGTCCTCGCGCTCCCCAAGAGCGAGTTGTGTTGATTTACTCCAGGCAGATGCTTTTGACAGGACCCTGTAAAATCAAGTCGTGAGTTTATTGTAGCAGTTAATTATCAGGCCTTTTCTAGTGCTAATGCCTTTTACTTCGTACTGGGGAAAACTGGGCCTTTTACTGGGACAAAGACTTAACTTTTAGTCAAGAATGTGTTAAAATAACAGGAGGAGATGATTTAAATATATTTAAGGACAAATGCAAAAGCATTTGCTAACTCTTGGTTTTGTAAAGAAAGCTGATTTCATTTACAAGTCTCTTGGAATACTCTTTGTTCACTTACCAAAGAAACAACGCTTTCAGCTTTATTTTAACAATATGTTTACTCAACCATTCAGGTGACCCGGTTCTAGCCACACACCACTCTCCTGGGCTGACCTGACATCACAACTATCTCAGGCTTTCTAATGCCATGCATATATGAATCTTGGTTTTAGATGAATTAAGAAATACCTCGAAGCCAAGCGAGTTAGAGGCAAAAGAAACTTCCAGTGTAAGGGTGGGAGTGAGTGGGAGGAAGTTGGAAGGGGGCATAGCTTTGTTAATTACTTCAGGCAGCAGAGAAATCTGGTTATGTTTTCTCAGCACATGTTAATATCATATAAAGAGACACGAGATCTTGCTAATCTGTCGACCCCTCAGACAAAGTTTATTTGTGGTGACTTTTAAACTCCTGACTTGCCTTCCAATCACCGAGTTTAAAATGAAAAGCTTTAAATAAACACCAGGAATAGAAGATAAATAAACTTTTTTTCCCCCTTGCAAGTGCCTAGCTTGGCGAGGTTCAGACTCAAATCCCCAGAGGACAGAGCGCTCTCTTTTGTGTTAATGTTTAAAAGATTTTCCAATGCCGGAGTTTATTCCTACTGCAAACATTTCTATTTACAAGGTCAAGTGTATCAGCACTCGACACAGCTTAAGAGTGTAATTATTTATCTAAGGGCGTTTGAGTGTAGATCAGTAGCTCTGGCAGGAACCCAGCCTTCAGCCCACTGCTAAACAACTCCTCACAACAATATTACAAGTTCTGGTAATTGTTCCTCTCCCCAGTATGTTTACTTTTGCCCGCCTGAATGTTTTGTAACAAAATTTTGTACTTTTTCACCCAAAGTGTGAAAATGACTTTGAAGTTGAATCTCCCAGGTTTCCTAAGACCTATTGGTAACAGATGTTATTGGCATGTTTGATTGTAGGAGGACAAGGACTTCTAGTAGCCAGAAAAGAGACTCCAGAGGATGGGGGGTGGGGGGGGTGGGGGTCCCAGTGGAAAGGAGGGAGGGTAAAGAGATGTGTGGGTTAGCCCCAAACTATGCCAAGCCTCTCCACAAATGTAAATACCAATGGAGACCAGTCAAATTACATCTTTTTAGCTGCCTCATTTACAGATGTTTAATTGTTCATTAAATTGAAGGCAGAAATAATAGCCCTCATTTCTAGTCTTGTACTATATTTTAATTTCAGTTGATGGTTGATAGATTCCCAGTGGCCCCTCCACCCTGCTTCTCACCCATTATTGGGTTAACCACAATGTGACTCTGGAAAGTAACTACACCATATTCATTATTTAAAACTCTTTACTGATGTACACATTTTAATAAAATCAAATAACAACAACAACAACAAAAATACACAAAGCCACAGTTACTTAAAACATAGGATTTTTTTAAAAGTCTATAAAAATACAATGTTTAAGGCAGTTTGGAAATGCATTTATACATTTCTACAATGTTCATAAATTCTCTTGAAAATAAGAATGTTAACTTCAAATCTATAAAATACACTGTACATTTTTAAACTGTTCTAGATAGAGCACACTTCACAGTTGATGGTGGTTCTGGATCCCTGGTGACAAATGGATTCTTTACACTTCAGGCAAGAAAGGTGTACCATGGATGTGGATTTAAATTTTTTAATTTCTTCTTTAAAAATAAATTATTTCTGAAGCATACAATTTATAAAAATTCTATATACAAAATACAGCAACTGGTAACAAATCCCAGTTTTAATACATTTTATATACTAAGTACCAGGGGTGAGCGCCCTGATAAAAGCAGAGGCAATATATGTTCTCTGCATATTTGTACATACAATTTCTTGGTGTAAAGAACAAAAATGACAACAAAACAAACATCATAAAGAGGCTTTCATAAATGGCAGTGCAGAGCTCTTTTAAATAAAAACTTGCATTGTTCAACACCACTAGCAACTCCCTAGATAGCATTTTTGGATCCTTAATCCTAAGCAATGTGCTAAGAGATCTGAGTGGTGGCAATGAAATTAAAGTCAAGGGCTCAAAACTATCCAAACTCAGGAAAATTAACCCTTCTCATACCCTCCACCCTCACCCCCCCCCCCCCCCCCCCTTACAAAAACAATTCTGGGCGCGGAAACCAAGAGTAAACGAGAATCGGTTACGATTGCAATGTCCTCACTGGCCACAATAAAAGTCGATACTGTAACCTCCCCCCGCCCTCCCCCCGCCCCGCCAGGAGAAATACTAATAAACAGTCCCTATGCAAATATAAATCCTTCTTCAAAACTCCCGCTCCAAACCCAGTCCCTAGAAACTCTTAAGGCCCCACTGGTCATCATTCTCTCTTCGGAGTCCAGGACAACGGTTCTGTCCCCTTGCCAGGCCCGTTTCATCCCAGGGGTCTGGAGCTAGGCCGGCTTCTGCGGGGAGTTTCTGGAGCCTGGAATGGGGGCAGGGAAGGATAACCAAAAAGTCCTGCTCCGGAGAGGAGGCGAGGATCGTGCAACAAGTCGAGGGCAAGAGATCCGCTAGACAGAAGCCACCTAGAAAACGTTTTGGGAAAAAAATCCTCGACCACCCCTCTGTCCCCGAGCCACAGGTGCCCCGTCGCCGACCCTCCCGTGGCCGACGGCGGGGGGCGCGAGGGCTAAAAGAGCAGCGGGAGCAGCAAGATGGAGGCGAACAGGGTCCAGGCGCTTCGGGGTGCCGAGCGGCAGCCGCCGCCGCCGCTGCTCCTGCGCCCGGGCCCGTAGGGCAAGTCCCCACGGCCGCCTGCCGCAGCAGCGCCGCCGCCCGGGCGCGGCGGGTGCGGGACCCCGTCATCGTCGTCCAGCGGCTGCTCGCCGCCCGTGCCCCCGGTGCGCTGCTCGTCGTCGTACTCCTCGTCGTAGTAGTCGTCCAGGCCCCCGTCCGAGCCGCTGCTGCCCTGGCCATTGCCCAGTTCGGCGCCGAAGCACAGGCGAGCCATGTTTTCCTTGACCGACTCGCAGATGGGCCGTTCCAGGCCGTCGCACACGCAGTCGTTGAGCAGTGCCGCCTTGGGCATGGCCAGCATGTCCTCGATGACCGTGCGGCACTCGTCGGTGCAGCGCAGCCCGTTGAAGAGCTTGCCACAGTAGGTCAGGTAGCGGCTAAGCGCCAGGTTGCAGCGGCTGTCGCGGTCACAGCGCCTCCGGGCCTCGGTGCAGCCCAAAACCCCGCCCGCGCCCGCGCCGGGGCCGCCTGCGCCGCCGCCGCTCGTCCGGGGCAGGCACGGCTCAATGGCGCGCTTGGTAGACTTGCAGTTCTCGTCCTGCGCACAGTCACAGTCCTCCAAGGCGGGCCCGCGACGCGTGTGGTTGAGCTGAATGAGGGCCGAGATGCAGTGGCTCGGGCAGCGCCAGCGCGAAGAAAAGGAGGCGGCCGAGGCCGGGAAGGCGGCAGCTGCGGCGGCGGCCCCCGGCACGTCGCTCCCGCCGCGCTGCGCCAGCACCGGCGCGCACGCCTCGGCGTACTGGTTGTAGGCGTAGCTGCACTCCGGCTCCCCCTGGCACTGCAGCAGCGCCTGCCAGCAGATGAGGCGGCGGCCGTGCGCCAGCCCCGAGCCCCGCGGCGCCGAGCCCAGCAGCTGCAGCAGCGCCATCAGGCACAGCCAGGCGCCCGGCACGGTTCCCCTGCGGGCCCCGCCGCCGCCGCCCAGCAGCCCTGTGACCATCGCGGGCAGCGGCGGCCGCCGGGCGAGGAGCGGAAAGGAGACGAGGCGCGGGGAGCGGCGGACGCAGAGCCGGCGGAAAAGTTTGCCCCAGTCCTGCCAACTTCTTGCATGAGGGTTTTCATAAATCCATGCGCGCCGCCGGCTGTTGCCCCGCTGCTTGCAGAAGGTCGGCTCTCGCTTGGGCTGCGGGGGCTTCCTAGAAGTGCACGGCCGTGGAGAGCCCCTCCGGTCGGCCCCCGGCAGTGGCGGGAGACGTTCACTGCCGCCCTCGGAGGTTGCTGGCCGCGGGGCCGCGGCGGGGCTGCGGGACCGCGCGGCGCCGCGGGTGCATTTTGCTCTGCGCCTGCAGATCCGTTGTGCGGCCGCGGCGGCTCCTTCCTCCCGGACTCAGTGCCGCGCCGCCGCCGCGGGTTCTCGCATCGCGCCGCTTCCTGGCTCGCGTCCGGGCGCTGCCCGCCTTCCCGCGGCCCGGCTGCCCGCGTCCCCTCCCCCTCCGCCCGCGGCGACCCCGGCCTCGGCTCCGGGGAGCTCTTTCCGGGCGGCACGGTGAAAACGGGAAACTCGGCGCGGCGGGAGAGCAGCGGCTCCCGGGCTTCCCTCGGCGGCGGCTTCTCGGGTGACAAGGAGCCCGGGGAGCGGATCCGCTGAGCCCGGCTGCGGACTCGCTCGCTGCGAGGCTTTAAATACAAAAATGGGCCGGGAGCCCCCGCGTGGTGCCGTGGTGCCCCCTCATTATGCATGCATGGAAAAGCAAACAAACAAAAACATTAGCAACGCTCCTCCGGCTCGCCGAGCCCCGGCCCCGCGCGCTCCGAGCCTGCCCGCTTTCTCCTTTCTCCACTCTTTCGCCCTTTGCTCGGCCCCCTTTCCCGGCTTTTCGAGATGCTATTGGTCCCGCCTGTTGTTGTTGAAACTTTTTTTTTTTTTTTTTTACGAGCCGCTGGAGTGGGGTTGCGGAGTGGGGGAGGGCGGGGAGGGTGGTGGGCAGCTCACATTCAGGCATTCAGGGCTTGAAAGGAACGGCTTAAGGAGCCTGACAGAGGCCCGGGAGCTCCTCCTACTCTTAAGGAGGCTCGGATGTGGAGCCCTTGCCCGCGCACGGAACCAGCGGGCCGGGCTCAGGGGCAGCTGTTTGCATCCGGCTTGGTCACTATCCTTTTTGTTTGGTTCTTCTTTTTTTCCTTTCTTCTTCTTCTGTTTTATTTATTTGGTACTTTTATTAATTCTGCCTGGCCCTCATCCGTGCTTTCGACTGAATTCAAAATTCAATTTGTTTTCCGAGTTCCCCATCTTTGCCGGGTCATCACGGAGGGGAGGAGAGAACCCAGAGAATTTAATGTGGAACTCTGAAACTTAAAAAAAAAAAAAAATCCAGACACACACAAGACAGAGGCAAAAGCTTTAGCTAGGGGGATATCAATAGTCACCAGCCTTTTCAGCCCCCACCCAGCACCCTGGTTCCCATTTACCGATCTGGCAGGTATGGCCCTGGAGCCAGGCATTGTTGTCATTTTCAAGACAGAAATCCAATAAGTCAAATTAATTGTTTTTAAGAAGGAAAGTTTCTAAAAGACGGTATTTAAAAAAACCAATACATTAAAAATATTTAGGGATGTTGCGCAGTACCTTCTGGCCGCAGTCAGAGCATAAGAGGAAGGGGATAACTTGGCATCCTCCAAGGTTTCTATGCAAGCGTCTGTTTCAGTCTCCCTCGGTTTTAAGGGAAACCGCTGCCTACAGCAGCCTCTGCGATCCAGGCGCGGGAGTTTGCGAACTACCTTAACTGCGGCGCAACGCAGCCTTCGACCACCAGAGGCACCGGGCGTCTGCAGCCTGTCAAAAACTGGCGCTTTTTTCCTCCCCTTTCCGTGGAGAGACTATCAACTCCATCTGTCACAAAACTTCAGGCTAAATCTCCTCTGGTGAAGCCGAGGCAGCCGGGGCTCCAGTACGCACAGCGTTCGGCTGTCCGCCTCTCCCCAGGGGCCCGGTGAGTTGGAAATGGCAAAAGTTAGAATAGAGACACAGCGTCTGCAGACTTATCAGGCTGCAGAAAGCCTCCTGTTCCTGCGGAGCCTGCTGCATTCCTCAGAGGCTCAGGGTCTGCATTAGGAAGCTGCATTTCAGCAATTCCCCAAAACAAAACGAAACCAAATAAACCTTAAAAAGCCAGGGTGAAGTAAGACAGACCTCGTTGCTCTGACTTGAATAATGGAGAACGCACAAACAACAATAGCAATCTATATTTAAATACATTAAGTCTGCAACTGGATGGCCCATTGGAACAACCACTTCCCAGATTCTAGGGCATTTTTTGTTCGTTTTTATTTTGTTTTGGTTATTTGGAATTGTAATCTCCGTCCTGCCGGAAGGGGTTGGACAAGTCACACTCCCTTGACTTGGACCTTTCACATGTAAGGTACAAGGCCAGATTGGACCCTTGGAAAACGTCTTTTCACGTTTAATGCGCTGTGGCTTCAGGCTCATAAGAACAAGGTCGACAGTCAGCTGCATTTTAAACTGACGTTTGGTTTGTTGAGTTCCTTTGGAATAGTGGGTCTCAAACCTTATTGAGCTTGAGACTTGCCTGGTGGCCTAGTTTAAAGCCACACTGCTGGGTCCTCTCCTGGAGTTCCTTTTGCAGTAGAACTGGGGTGGGGGTGGGGAGTAAGACTGCATTTCTAACAAATTCTCAGGGAAAGCTGCTGCTGCCTGTTGGGAATCAACATTTGAGAACACCCTTTCTAGAGGTCCACATGTTTTGTTGTTTTTTTGTAAAAGTAGCCCCCATCCTGGCCTTGATAGAGCTCAGTGGGATTTCAGAAAGGCAAAGAGCTTTGAGAACTTTGGGGGAGTCACCTCAGCACCCCTGCCTCATGGCATTTCAGGCCAGCATGGCTTTCAGCAGCTGGAAAGACCAAACTTTTGAAAAGGAGGCTATGATGATGAGATAGCAGGAGGAATGAGCCCCTTCCCCCATCGGCCCCAGAAACTGAGTACCACCTTGTCTCACGTTCAGGTTTTCATTGATAGCCACCAGATCTCCAAGCCCTCTCTCATCACCCCCACACTAATCCCCATATCACTCTGTACATCCCTTAAGCTGACTTAAGCTTAAGTCATGATTCCCATCTTGAGCTTTTACCCCCACACCCCACCCCCTCAAATCCCACTTCAACTGGAGTCTCAGTTTGTTCTTAGCAAAATCTTGCATATTCCCAAGCTGCCTTCTGAGCTGAATCTCCACCTTCTTGCTCTAATTAAAACCAGCTGGAACATATAGAATAGGAGAAAATATTTGCAAACCCATATCTGATAAAGGATTAATGTGCAAAATATAACAGGAACTCATACCATTCAATAACAAAAAAATAAACAATTTGATTAAAAAATGGAAAGAGAACTCGAATAGCCATTTTTCTAAAGAAGACATACAAATGGCCAACAAATACATGAAAAGATGCTCAATGTCACTGATGATTGGGGAAATGCAAATCATACCACAATAAGATATCCCCGACACTTGTTAGAATGGCTGTCGTCAAAAAGACAAGAGATAACAAATGCTGGTGAGAATATAGAGGAGAGGGAACCCTCGTGCACTGTTACTGGTAATATTAATTTGTGCAACCACTATGGAAACCAGAATGGAGGTTCCTCAAAAAATTAAAAATAGAACTGCCATATGATCCAGCAATTGCGCTTCAGAATACTTTATCCAAAGGAGATGAAATCACTATCTTGAAAAGATATCTGCACTCCCATGGTCATTGCAGCATTTTTCACAGTAGCCAAGATAGGAAACTGCCTAAGTGTACATCCACAGGCTAAGAAAGGATCAGTAAAATGTGGTTTTATATATATACATATAATGGAACATGATTTAGCCATAGGAAAAGAAAGAAAAGAAAAGGAAATCTTGTCATTTGCATCAACATGAATGTCCCTTGAGGGCATTATGCTAAGTGAAATAAGTCAGACAGAGAAAGATCAATATTATCTGATTTTACCTATATGTGGAGCCTTAACCAGGTTCATAGAAACAGGTTGACAGAGACTGAGGGTTGGGGGAAATGAGATGTTGGTCAAGCGGTACAAACTTTCAGTTATGAGATGAGGAAGTTCCAGGGATGTAATGTATAGCCTGGTGACTGTAGTTAACACTACTGTGTTGTATACTTGAAAGTTGCTACGAGAGTAGAACTTTAATATTCTCAGCTTAACAACAACAAAGAAATGGTCATTATGTGAGGTGAAGGATGTGTTAACCAACCTTATTGTGGTATGCATTTCACCGTATACATGTTTATTAAATTGTCAAATTGTAAACTTTCAACTTATGCCATGTTATACATTAATTATAGCTCAACAAAGCTGGAAAAAATACACCCCAGCTAACCTTTTGAGGCAGCCTTCCTCAAAATTGTTCTTCATTTCTAGCTGATTTTTCTTCCAGAACCCACTTCCCACCAGCCCTGGAAATGGAGTACATGGGCTGTTGTTCCTCTCTTGTTCCCACTTCCAAACTATTCTCTCACCTCCTCCCTAGAAACCTGCATCTTCCTTGAGTGGCTGCCTGCTACTCCAATAGTCACCCACTGACTTTTCCTCCATCAGCAGTGTCTCTCTGGCTTCCCTTGTGGCTCAGCTGGTAAAGAATCCACCTGCAATGCGGGAGGCCTGGGTTTGATCCCTGGGTTGGGAAGATTCCCTGAAGAAGGGAAAGGCTACCCGCTCCAGTATTCTGGCCTGAAGAATCCTATGGACTGTATAGTCCATGGGATCGCAAAGAGTCGGACACAACTGGGCAACTTTCACTTCACTCACAGCGCCTCTCACCCAGGACTGCTCCTGGAAACCCCAGAAGACAGAAAATGAGTAGAGTGGCTCTTTCCTCCTCAAGCATGGTATATAACCAGTACTGAAACTGAGGGTCATCAGTAATCAGTTAGATCCAATAAACCTGTAACCTGGCTTCACTGACCAAGCTTGATTTAATTTTTGCTACAGAAAACTTACATGTCCTCCAAGTGTCATGTGCCATTCTAAGTCGCTTCAGTCTTGTCCAACTCTGTGCGACCCTATGAACTGTAGTCTGACAGGCTCCTCTGTCCATGGGATTCTCCAGGAAAGAATACTCAAGTGGGTTGCCATGCCCTTCTCCAGGTGATCTTCCCAACCCAGGGACTGAACCGCTGTCTTTTACATCTCTTGCTTTGGCAGTTGGGTTCTTTACCACTAGCACTGCCTGGGAAGCCCCCAGGTGTCATGTAGCCTAAACAATAAGAGGTTTGCCCAAGTTGTTTTATAGGAACTTGGAGTCAGCTGTGTATAGTTAGAGCTGTAGCCGGTTAAGACCACCCAAGCATCAACTGAGCATGCTCGGTTTTCTGCCTGGTGACCTCTTGACATCAGAGAACTGAAACTACCCTAAGAACATACCAATGTGCCATTTTCTAAACACATGTCTCATGAAGACACCTGTAGCTCAGATGTGCCTGGGTAGAATGATGATTCCTTCCCCTTTTCTTACTTCCAACCCCCTTTCCTCACGCTCCCCACATCTCAGCTTTATCCCTTAAGTACCCTGAACCCTTCACCTTCGGAGAGGCACATGAGAAGTGTTCTTGGGTCTCCTCATTTGACTGCCTTGGGAATACACGCTTTGCAGTCAACCTTGGCATGTCAGCATTTGCCTTGCCGCATGTCAGGCAGATGAACCTGCTTCTGCAACGGTGCCACCCTGGGCACAGAGAAGTTGGTCCATCACAGTGGATGCAGTGTCAGCCAGAGCTTGACCAGAGCAGGATCTGTGAGCAAGACAGATGGATTTATTATGGAGAGGGAAATTCCCACAAGGGTGATAGCTGGGCAGTAGGTCGTGTGGTCTGTTGTGTCTGTGTCTGGTGTCCAGCCTGAATTCACTGGGGTTGGCCAGATTGGTGGTTGGAAAGAAAAACTGGGACTTCAACTTGTGAGGAAAGCTGGAACCAGTCGGGGTGAACTGGAACTAGCGTCTTCCTCATCACTTCCGGTCTTGGTACCTCAGGGGGTAACTTGTAGGGGAAGGTGGTGCCTTCAAACCTGGAGCTGATACACACTTTGTCCAGGACTCAGAGAAGCCGAAGTAAGAGAGTGGCGGGAGCTTGGGAAGCTCAGGTCAGGTGCTGACCCATCCCAAACAAGGGGAGATTTAAATCGGCAAGGAAGGGTGCCAGCTGCCACAGAGTCTACAAAGAATGTGCTGCTTCACTTCCTTCTTCCAAATCTGGTGCAAAATTCCCCTCATGGCTGACACCAACGGGGAACCATGTGGGGAGAGGAATTCTGGGAGCATAGCTCCGTCTCAGCTCAGTGGACATGGTATAAAACCATTCCTGGTGCATTGGGGCACTCAGGCTTAATTTCCTCAGGGGTACATTTCCTCATGGTTTCAGCATCTGACTCACTGGTTTCTCTCCAGTCCACTCTTCATAACAAACTTGACCTCTGAGTTCCTTGATGTCTTAGCATAAATGCAACAGCTCTGAACTGTATCCTGGGCCTAACCGTTACCGTAACTGTGTCACCTTGAAAGTTTCCAGTTCCGAATCTGTAATTGGAATGTCATTTCATTGGCTGCCAACTCCTGTCTTTCCGGTCTGGCTCGGTGTTGTCACTTCTCACCTGCTCAGAATGTTCTCTGTAATTACTTCTGCTGCTTTCTTAATTCACTTTCTACTGTATCATGCCCATCCACTTGCAATAGGCTATACTTCATTCTGTCTTAAAACAAACCCTTCCTAGACCACAACTCCCTACTCAGTAATTACCCCATTTCTATTAAAACTTCTTGTAAAAGTTGCCTTTACTCACTTTCTCTGCTGTCTCCTCAATTCACTATAATCAAGATTCATCCCAGTATTTTTCTCATCAAGGATGACTGAAATCTTGCTCTATCCAACGATCACTTCTCAGTTCTCTTTCTATCTGACATTTCAGTACCACATGACATGACGATAACCCTTCTCTTCAAAGTACTTTTTGTTTGGCTTCTGAGACTCTGCATTCTCCTGTTTCCCACTGTACTAGCTGGGGAGGGGGGGGGGGCTCCTTTCTTTCTCGAAACTCACTCCTTAGGTGATCTCATCCAGTGCCTAGATGCTGAGTTACATTCCTTGATTTGATCATTTCAATCCCAGTCTTTCTCTGATTCCCATGTATATTTATTCACTTAGTTGCTTAATGAGCATCACAAACTTAGCTTGTTCCAGGAGCACTTCTGTTTTCCCATCCCCAAAACATGTTTGTTGCCTGGTTTTTCTGTGGCTTGTATTCTCCAAAATTCATCTCCATCAATGTCCTCCATCCTTTTATATCTGTGCTACTTATATCAAGAGGCAGAGTCTAAGTTCTTTTCCCTTAAATCTTGGGCAGACATTAATGACTTTGACCAATGTAATGCAATATTGGTGACTGACATTCTGGGACCATCCAGTGAGGGCACAAAAAACCTTGCAGCTTCTACCTGGACCTCTCAGAATGCTTTCTCTGGAGAAGCCAGTTACTGTGTAGGAAATCTGACTGCTTTCAGACCACCATGCTGTGAAGAAGGCCAGGCTTGCCATGTGGAGAAGGTGCGTGGAGAGACAAAGAGATGGCTGGGGAGCTCCCAGCTTTTTCAGTGAGTGAGAAGTTACAAGATGTGTGAGTGAAAAGGCCATCTTGGATATCTAGCCCTGTGGAATCTTTAGATGACTCTAGCTGCAGCTGCCATGTGATGGAAAGCATATAAGAGAAATCCCAGCCCAAGGTCAGGACAAGGATAAGGGGAGGTGAAGCAGCCAGACATAAAATTTAAGGAAGTATTTGCTTTCATAGTGATGCTGCAGGGACTTTGAGAGAGTGACCTTTATATCCTGTACACTAGACACTTCATTCACCTCATCCTAGTTCAGATCTTGCCCCATGAATGGTCAGAGCAGCTTTCCCTGGTCAACCCAAAGAATCATAAGAAAAAACCCAAGATGTTGTTTCAAGCCACTAAATTTCGAGGTAGTTTGTTACTCACCAATAGTTAATCGTATATACACTTGCCATCATACTCAATTGTTTGGGTCAAAGATTTACTTGGATTCTTCCCTTTTCTTTACATCCCACATCCAATTGATGGACCATCAAAGGCAGTCAATAAAATATTTGATGGGTTTAATGTGTGAAAATCAGAAACTTATTGCTTGTCTTCTAAATTAGCTAACGTCAGAACTTCTAAACTACTTATACTATAGAAAAGAGAACAGAGACACTGAGAAGTTAAAAGAATCAGTTCTGAAGTCTTGAAATACAAAATTTTATTCCCAGAGTGCTGTGTGGTTTAGTGTAAGAAAAAAAGATTCAATGTTAAGCATCACCTACCTGTTGGTGCTTAGCAATATGGCAGAGAGAAAGCTGTGAGAAGCAGATCTCTGCCCTTTCAGGGACTTAGCAATATGTCACTGGGGAGTGTCTAGGATGCTTACCACTTAGCTGAAGGCTTAAGTCATAGGTCCCCACTCACCTGCTTTCATTTATTTTTGTTTTTATAAGTAGAAAATGTAAATACTTGGTAGCAGACATCCAGCAGAAACCAACAACATCTGCTGTAGAATTCTATATGCTACCTTACATCCTGAATGTCTACCCCTTTCTTCCTAAAAGTCTTCTTTGTCTCTCTCCATTGCTTTCTTAAGAAGAATGAATTCTTGGGAACAAAATAGAATGGGAATCTCATATGGATGGGAATCCCATTCATGCACAATAAAGTTGGGTTATTCCCGCAGCTGAAGATGTGGGGCCTTCTCCAAAACTCCATCTTTCCTTATAACCCCCTCAAGGACCATCCCAAGTCTTACTGATTTCATTTAAGAAAAAGTCTCTCTCATCCAGCCTTTCTGTATTCCCATTACCCTGGCTTCTTAGAGATTTTTCACCATTGCTGACCACTAGGTGTTTCCCAACACTTTCTCTAAATCAGAGGTTCTTAACCAGGGAAGTGTCTCAGAATCACTTGGGAGGTTTCTTAAAAATACATATACCCATATAAGTTCCATTACACTTGAATTCTTCCCTAAGGGCCCAGGAGTGTGTATTTTGAGAAAAAAATTACAAAGGCTTATTTCTGGTCAAATAATCCTGCAAGTGGTTCCCAGATGTGGGAATTTCATAGATCAGTTCACTTTTTAAAAAATTGGATTGTCTTTGAAAAAAAGATACCAACTTTTGAATTCTGTCAAATATTAACAAATAAAAAAAATCCTTACTACCA
The DNA here is from genome assembly GCF_016772045.2 of Ovis aries. Taxonomy (NCBI): domain Eukaryota; kingdom Metazoa; phylum Chordata; class Mammalia; order Artiodactyla; family Bovidae; genus Ovis; species Ovis aries. The sequence goes on along the minus strand of NC_056055.1, from coordinate 32,788,816 downwards.
GTTTTTAACATTAGTGTTTTATTAAGTAAAGACAACTTTGAAACCCCCAAAGTAGTGTGGGAATAACTTGAGAATAGAAGCTTTTAAATTGAATGCATTTAGATTTTTTAAAAACTTAGTACATTGTTCTATTTTTTCTTATTTTACCAGAAAGTTATGACATAAGGGAAACTTCAGGAGTTTTTGCAACTTCAGTCAGCATTTTGGAATCACTACTCTAAAGTAATCTTCCATGCTGCTTCTAAGTCTGACCAAATCACTACTCCACTTAAAGACTTCCAGTACTTCTTTGGGCTTCCCTGGTGGCTCAGGCAGTAAAGAATCTGCCTGCAATGTGGGAGATCTGGGTTTGATCCCTGAGTTGGGAAGGTCCCCTGGAAGGGGGCATGGCAACCCTTTCCAGTATGCTTGCCTGGAGAATCCCCATGAACAGAGGAGCCTGGTGGGCTACAGTCTATGGGGTCACAGAGAGTTGAACATGGGCAACTAAACACAGAACCACAACTCTTTAGGAAAATGCCCAAGGTCATCACCATCACTACAATTAATAACCGTTTGGAGAAATATATTCGTGTATATTTGTGCAAAAGATATAAAATATTTAGGAATAAATTTTATAAGGAAGACTTTGGATGCATGAGTAGTTATAAGATATTACAATGAGAATGAAAATAAGATCTGAATATATAGATAAGGTATTCACAAAATAAAATGCTAATTTTTCTAAATAATATATAAATTTAATGCAATTCCAGTTGAAATCTCAACAGGGTTTTTCTTAGAACTGGATGAAATTATATTAAAATTCATATAGGAAAGTTGATTACAAATACCTAAGAAAATCACAAAACTCAAATGAGAGGTATCATAATGTTGCAGGAAAGGGGACCCCTTCCAGGGCCCGAAACTGGAATCTTGTCTAACACTTGGAAATGAATTGTCTGAGGAGACACATGTGCTGACAAAGCAAGAGATTTTATTGGGAAAGGGCACCCAGGTGGAGAGCAGTAGGGTAAGGGAACCCACGAGAACTACTCTGCCATGTGGCTCACAGTCTCGGGTTTTATGGTGATGGAATTAGTTTCCGGGTTGTCTTTGGCCAATCAGTCTAATTCAGAGTCTTTCCTGGTGGCGCACGCATCGCTCAGCCAAGATGGATGCTAGCGAGAGGGATTCTGGGAAGTGGATGGACACGCAGTGTCTCCTTTTGATCTTTCCTGAACTCCTCCGGTTGGTGGTGGCTTATTAGTTCCGTATTCCTTACCAGGATCTCCTGTCATAAAACAACTCATGCAAATTGTTACTAAAGGGCCTGACTAGGGTGGGTGGGTTCAGTCAGTGTGCTTCCCCTAACAACTTCCCCCTTGAGAGACTTCATACTCAAGATACTTCTTGGGAATTGGGGCGGAGGTTTCTTTTTTTTTGTAACTTATTTTGTTGTGTATGGGCGTAGGCCTGTCTAGTAGAGCAGAAGTCTCTCTTTACCTCATCTAAGTCAAGGTATTTTTTGTCTGAAATCAGCATTTACCCTTGTAATAACAGCAGTTTAGTTTGAAACTGTTGGCCCTTCTCAGAGACGAAATAGACAGGGGCCAAACAGGAGACCTAACAGGATGGTCATCTCTGGTCCCCGGAAACAGGCAACATTTGGGGTGAGGGTTGCAGGGTTTGTGACCCTTTTTGATTGGTTGGTGGTGAGGCAATAGAACTGTGTTCCAGGAATCTTGTGTTCAGTCTGAAGTTACCATCTTTCACCTGGGTGGGAAGACATTGTTATGCATATTTTTTTGAGTAGGAACCAGGACCCTGTCTGGAGGCTGTACCAACCTTTGATTGTTTCTCCTGTTTTTGTATCCCTTCCCTTCCCTGATTAGTAATTGTTTGAATCCAACCTTTGGAATTCAGGGAAGGTCAAGGAGGCTGAATGAAGTCTATATCCTACAGACAGAAACGGAGAACACAGAACAGAGTTGTACTCCAGAGCCCCACAGAGTCCTGCTCAGTTTTAATTTAGGGAACTGGGCAACTAGGAATATAACTTTTTGTCAAAATGGGGAATAGGACTGTCTCAGCTTGGAGAAGAGACACTGAATTGGAAGTATTTCTGAGTTTCAAGTCCTAGATCTGAGCCTTGTATGGTTAAAATCTCAGTCTCTTGGTCTGTTATTTTGTTGAAACAGACCCAATTAGAAGTAGCTGGAGGAGGGATAACTGGAATTTTAATAGACAAAATAAATCTCTTTTTTTTTTAGAAGAATAGGCCTGAAACCGAGTCTGGACTTGGCACTTTGGGGAGATTTGTAGCCAGGTAGCCAGTTGCCTAGTTTTATAAAAAGTAAGGTTGTAGTTACTAGCTCGCAGACATTGTTTTGAGAATGGTGGCATCTAAGCCTGACAAGACTCAGAAAACTCAAGTGTTAGTAATATAATGTCTAATCTGAAATTACACCATAGTGTCACCTAGTTATTTTTCAGGATGTCTCAACCATAGCCACTCTATTTTGACTTTTTAGCTGTAATTTTTTTTTTTAATAGCCAAAGCAGATGTCACCATTAATGATGTCAGTATTTTTCTAGGTATGAGAAGATGCAAGAACTGGAACTCATAAAATCTTTTCTTGAAAGGATCTAACTATCAGAAGGCCTGCTCTGTCAGTTTTTTCCAGAACACAGAGTGCCTCATTCCTGATTTTTACCCTGAACTCCTTTCAGGGGCGTTGAAAGTCAGCAGTTGCAGTGGCCGTGATTTAATCTTTGTAGATGCAGATGGCAAGTGTCAGTCTTCAGTTGGCAGAGCCACTTTTTGTTTACAAACTTGACCATGGTTTTGAGGGGGGCATCTTTATGACCATTTTATCTCATGGTGCTGAGAATATCTGTTCTCAGGTTTGGCAAAGATTTTGTTGATAGGCCACTCGATGTGTTGTTACTGGACTAGGCCATAAAACAGTATCCAAAATTCTCTGGACCAACTGTCTTACTAGCCTCTTGGTCCGGGAAAATATTTCCTCTTGTTGCTTTTTTCCATATCTAGAGTTACACTCCGAGAAGGCAGTGGTACCACTCCAGTATTCTTGCCTGGAAAATCCCATGGATGGAGGAGCCTGGCGGGATACAGTCCATGGGGTCGCTAAGAGTCAGAGCTACTTCACTTTCACTTTTCACTTTCATGCATTGGAGAAGGAAATGGCAACCCACTCCATTGTTCTTGCCCGGAGAATCCCAGGGACAAGGGAGCCTGGTGGGCTGCCGTCTATGGGGTCGCACAGAGTTGGACACGACTGAAGCGACTTGGCAGCAGCAGCAGCAGCAGCAGCAGCAGAGTTATACTGTTACCATCATCGATCTCATATGGAACTACATATTATTTTATCAGAGGCCTCAGTCACACATTTGGCAGTTTAAGAAACAGCAATTTTGTAAAACGGGTGAAATATAAATAACATAGCCAGCAGTATTAGTAAAGTCACAAGTAAGACTTAAGAGCTTCCATTAGATGTAGCCCAGTATATCCCAGGTCATCTGACTTAGTCTGCTCTGTAGAATCTTTTTCTTCCAGGGAAATTATATATTTTGGCACATATATAAGGCACATAGCCCAGTTTTTTAGTGTTACTAGACTGGTTATCCTTAGTATGATTTAATTGTTTCTAACACAGAGGAGAATTTAAACCTAAATTATAGCCTAGTGTTATCTATATAAACCCATAATTGTGGGAGATATTTTGTTGTTGAAACTTTGTTTGTTGCTCTGATTGAGCTTGAGTAATAGAAGAAAGCTCAAATTTATGGCCAGAGTCAGAGAAGGCATTATTAATTGGCCCGATGAAGGAATCCCATCTAGTAATAGCATAGTGACCTGAATATGACTGTAATTTTTCTTTTTAAGTAAATTTTCTCAGGGCCAACCAGTTAGAGTCTTGTAGTAGAGAAATTTACAAAAGTAACCCAGAACTGGACACAGGTAACTGGCAACAAACCCCAAAATTGGATTGATTTCTAAAACTGGCATAGGATCAGGCTTATGATAGAAAATCATTTGATTTATATGCAAAGGTATAAGAAGTCAAGGAAGCATTATACATGATCATATGAATTGGGTCCAGCATCCTGGGCAAGTTGTCTCCCTCTGATGTCATCGTCTTCTCATCCTGATGTAGCATAGTTTTTCCTCCGTTTGAGCATCATTTTAAGGTGAGATCAGGTCAGCTATCTTTTCTATAGACCAATTCAGTGTAGGGGCCTTTGGAAGTGGGAATTAGTCTAAGAGTTAAATTCCCTTCAGTTTCATTGTGCATGAGCTAGTTAAGAGTACCTGATAAAAAAGTCCTTCCATCCAGGTTGGAGATAGTCCCTTAAATTATGTCTTTTTCTAGTCTTGGTTGTATGTCATGAGGCATCTGATCTTCATCTAAAGATAGATTACTGAGATAAGCTTTAGAAACAAACTTAGGGTGTTCTTTAAGAATTTAAGTAAATTTTCCATTAATATCACATAACAGCAAAGAACTATCCGAGAAATGAGTTTTACTACATGCGACTCTCTATTAACAAACTGGGATTTAACATTTATTGAAGCATCTTTTTCTCCCTAAAATTACCCTCATTTTTATCAAATAGAACCAAATTAAGGCTAGTTTGTTTGCAAAATAGGTCTGTTCTCACCAATTTTGGTCTGATGATTTATATAACCATAATTGATCATAGACTTTTTATTTTGCTGAAACTTTTATAGATTCTCAGACTGAACTTTTAAAATAAAACAGGGCTGGGGAACTCATATCAATGTCTTATCACAGATTTTGCCCAACAAATCTAAGTGAATTTTTTCCTTTTTAAGGTTTCAAAGTTTCTTGAGATTTTTGTACCTGTTAGTGAGATAACCTTCTTAATTCATTTGATAAACTTACTGGAAACCTAAGAGTTTTCAATTTCTGGAGGCGTCCGAGAGAAAATATAATTGTTTTGTTTATAATGTATAATTTTGCCAAAGTATTGTCATAATTAGTTTGAAAGGAAGCTTTTCCCTACTCCCGGAAAACATAAGATTCAAACCCATAATTTTTCAGACAGAAACCATGAAAGTTATAAGTATATTCGCTGGTTCATTTAGTCCTTTTGTTAACTTTTGTGAAGTCATCAGGTTTTCCATTAGAATACCAGGACATATCAGAATGTTAAGAACTCCATATAATTTCTAGGATATCTGTATTAGTAATTTTACCATACCTTATAACATGAGTGGATTTATTACCCATTTGATAATCTTTTTCATGTAATTTAACCAACCAAATAAACACAGTTTAATATCTCTCCTTGGGATGTTTCAGGGGCCCTCTGAAGCATCCCAAAGTTAGCTGGAGGGCAAAAGAACCTCAAAAGAATTCAATTTAGGAAGTTTTATCACAAAGACCAATTAAAAGGGTTTAGAACATTTGGTCAGATTTAGTTGATGGGTGTATCATTGTTGGTATGTCACAATGGGCGTAAATACCAAGGCTCAAGGTCTAGTGAAAGTCAGCTCCGCCATCTTGGACCTAATTGGCTCTAACCAGTTTTCTTAAAGGCTGTGTCATTTTTAACAAAATCAATTTATCTAACTAATTGTAGTCCAATTTTAGAAAATCTTTATCATGCATAACTCTTTTCAGTATGTTTTATACTTTTTTTTTAAACTGAAAACACACTTCCTACTTTCCTTTAGCAACCAAGAACTAACTTTTTATTTAGCATCTTATAGATTGGTGAGCATAAATACCAGTGATAATTTCTAAAACCCTTGCTTTCTTAGAACATTTTAGGATGGCGCCAAACATTATTTACTTATAGTCCCAAATCTCTTTGTTTCTCTGTAAAAGGAAATTAGTGCTTAGTAGTAAATGTTTCAAAATCTTATTTTATTTGGAAATGGCCTATTCAATAGACCTCTAACACTTAGCACACTTAACACAACCCTTAGAAATTCAAGTTACGTAAATCTGGAGAGACTATTTTAGACAGATATTCCTAAAGAATAATTATTTTTAATAGAGTTTTTATAAAATCTCATATCTCATTTCCATTTTTTTAGAAGTTTTTTCACTCGAGGTAATTTCCTTGTTGACAGATTTGAAACAGATCTGATAATATTTAACTTATAATAAACCTAGGTACAATGAACATATTTTACTTAATGTTAATTACTCTAAGACATGTCTGTATTAGATAGGTCAACAAACAACATTAATATCAGGTGTTTAATACCGAATATTTACCAGTTTACATGAACATGGAATTATTGTTTAATTTAGAATTATTTGATTTGTAAGCATTTATCTTTCTTTAAGCCAATTAAATAGAGCTCATTTACAAATTAACCTCAAAAAGATTATCCAGAGATAAAGACATACTGAGACATATTTAGACAGACACAATGCAAGATCTAGCTTCATTTTCTAAGTTTAGTCATGAATTAGATATTACAATATAAATTTGACTAGTTTATAAAAAACAGTTGGAATAAATAAAACTTTTAAAGGCTTTTTTCCATTTTTCCTCAGTGTCAGGGGTTAGAGATGGTCTAGATAAGTGTTCCTGAGAGCCCTGGTCTCAAGGCACAGGGAAAGAAAATCAAATTCTAACAAAATGGCAGCAGGTCTAAACCAAATGGTGGCCAGACAAAGCAAAATGGCCATCAAAAATTACAACGCAGAGCACAAAATTACAGAGAAGGCAATGGCACCTCACTCCAGCACTCTTGCCTGGACGGAGGAGCCTGGTAGGCTGCAGTCCATGGGGGCTTACAGAGTCGGACACGACTGAGCGACTTAGCAGTAGCAGCAGCACACAGAGTTAAAGCACACACATGTAGACCTGGAAGTCCTCATCAGACACTCCCTTAAATATGAGAGTGCAGTCTCTCAGAAAACCTCCTATAGAGACTCAGAACTTCAGAGCCAAGTACTAACGCCTTAAGGAAAGTATCTCAGGTCTTCAAAGATTTTAAAGGGAGGAAAGGAAGCCAGGTTGAAAGAAGAAGGGGGATGAGGTGGGAGAGAGGGGCAAGAGAGGTGGCCTTACAGACGTCTCCTGCCACCTGCAGATACCCAGGCATTATGGGACTTTACCCTGGGCCTCCAGAGAAGGGAGGACTGGAGCTCGGCCCTACCAGAAATCAAACCAGAATTCGAGTTCTCTGCCAAGAGGAAGTGATCAATCTCCAATCCTCAGCTCAGGCTGAGGCCCTTCGACCAGATTCCTGCGTCCAGGACCAGGGGACTAGAAAAAAGGCGGGCGGGGGGGGGGGGGGGGGGGGGAGGATAGGAAGGGTTAAGGAGAGGAAAAGGAGAGAGAAGGGGAGAAAGGTCAATAAAGTCTCTTGTTCCTTACCAGTCAGGGCACTCTGGCCAGCTGTCCGTGTCAGGAGGAGACCAGGGACAAAAATGTCCCAGTTGCAGCCGCTGGGTCTGGTCCATTGGCAAGCAAGTTGGCCCCTGCGTACCCCGAGTGGTCAGGATGTCAATCTCAGCGAAGAAGAGTCCCTCCAGAGTCGCCATTTGTTGCAGGAAGAGGGACCCCTTCCAGGGCCCGAAACTGGCCTCTTGTCTAACACTTAGAAATGAATTGTCCGAGGAGACACATGTGCTGACAAAGCAAGAGAGTTTATTGGGAAAGGGCAACCAGGTGGAGAGCAGTAGAGTAAGGGAACCCAGGAGAACTGGTCTGCTACATGGCTCACAGTCTAGGGTTTTATGGTGATGGGATTAGTTTCTGGGTTGTCTTTGGCCAATCAGTCTAATTCAGAGTCTTTCCTGGTGGCGCACGCATCACTCAGCCAAGATGGATGCTAGAGAGAGGGATTCTGGGAAGTGGACGGACATGCGGTGTCTCCTTTTGACCTTTCCCAAACTCTTCCGGTTGGTGGTGGCTTATTAGTTCCTTATTCCTTACCAGGACCTCCTGTCATAAAACAACTCATGCGAATGGTTACTAAAGGGCCTGACCAGGGTGGGCGGGTTCAGTCAGTGTGCTTCTCCTAACAATAACACATGCTACAGCCTTAATAATTAAAGCAATATGGTGCTGATTAGACCATAACCTTGGTCATATATTTATTTCACAAAGGTTATGATTTAATCAGTGAAAAAGTATGGTGTCTTAAATAAATGATGCTAGGAAAACTGGCCATCCATTTAAGAGGAAATGTAAAAATTTAAAAAATTAAATAGAAACAAATATAAAAAGTAAAACAAAAACCAAATGTGAAAATTTAGGCTATGAACCAAGACTGTAAAATCAGAAGTTATCAAACAAAAACATACATATTTGACTATATAAAAAATTAAGAAGTTGTGTATGGAAAAGATAACAAGAGACAAAGTCAATAGACATACCACAGATCTGGAAAGGATGTTTATGAGGGAGATGACAAAAGGCCAATTTTTTTAGTAAGCAAAGAGCTCTTAGAAGCAAAAGATAATCTAAGAGAGAAAGGGGAAAGATGTAAATAGACAGTTCTAGACAAATAGAAGTGTAAATCCAAATGTCAACAAACAGGTGAAAAGATATTTAAATTAATTAGTAGTTAGATCACAGGGAGTGAGAAAACAGTGAGATATTACTCTAACAGCCAGGAGACAGGCTAAACTTTCTGGAAGTGCTGTGACTGTCGTTCTCCTTAGGATACCTCTGCTGGAAATGCAGCATCAATGGTGCTGATGGAAATGCAAATTGTTTCTGGAAGCAGATCTAGCTACACCCTTAAAATGTAAAATAAATGTAAAATACAACCACTCAGCCCAGCCCAGTTCTGAGAATCTTACCCTACACCTCACCCCCTCAAAAAGAAACTACAAAAGAAAGAATGCTATGTTTATTTATCCTAGCAATCTCAATAGAAATAATTACTTTTTCCCCAAAAGTTCTAGACAAAGTGCTAGAACCTCATTTGGTCTAGGTAATACACCCATGTACCTTAGGAGTGAGAGAGAGTAGGCTCCCTGAAGGAAAACCAAGGGTGTCATTAGAAGAAAAGTTTCCCTTGTACCAGGGCTCCACCAATGTGTTCCGTAAGTCGGCCCTGGTCCACATGCCCCGTGAGAAGATAGGAGTAAGCATTTGGATTCTTTTATAATAATTTGGAAGGATAATTTTATATGTGTTGAATTGACCAATTAAAACTGGGGGCTTCCATTTTGTAGGTATCATTTCATTTGTGTGATACGGTATCTTCTCTGCAGGTAGGAACTTTTCCAAGCTAGAGTGTACGGAGACCAAAAGCACTCACCTTGAGCAGATAAATGTCTGCCAGCAGTACAGTATGCTGGGGAACCTGACACAGATGGTGTTTGTACTTATGAAGTGACTCTTCCAACCCTGAATAGAAACAATCAATTAATTTGTTGCAATAAAGTTTGAATGAACTTCTGTCATTTCACATTGTCTTTACAAAACCCTCTTGATAAAGAGAGGATAGAGCTGATTGTGCCCCACCCCTTCAGGAAGATATTCACAAAGACACTGGGTCCTTAAGATTATGGTTTAGACCATGCTTCTGTATTTATTTTTATTAATTTTTTTTTATTTATTTTTAAGTGATAGATGGAAAAATAACCCAGTCTTTCACCACAAATTGTTGGAGATGTTCTGTGCTATATGTTGATGCTAGCTGTTTTCTCTTGTTTTAGAAGCAAATAAGTTGTTAGGTGTAGGAACTTAGGGCTCACCAATGTCTGAAGATTAATAAAAACGTAGGAAAGAAACTTCTGATTCTTCAAATAATGTCATTAATAGCTACAGGATGCCAAGTGACAGCATGACCCAGATTTTCTGATTCCTCATGGAGCAGACAAGAGCAGCTGTTCTCTGGGGGTGGGAAGTGTACTCCACACTATTGCTTTGTGAGATCAAGATACTGGCTGGGTGTCAATAAGAGGAAATCCCACTGAATCAGCAGGCACTTCAATTCTCATTAAACTTGACTTTCAAACTTTATGAAAGAGAGATATTAATGAAACAGAAATTTAAAGTCCAAATAGACTATTTGAGGCATAATCTGCTTTACCTTCCCTGGCATGCAGTTGGCAGTCAGTATCAGTCAGTTCAGTTGTGTCCAACTCTTTGTGACCTCATGGACTGCAGCACTCCAGGTTTCCCTGTTCAGCACCAACTCCCAGAGCCTAGTCAAACTCATGTCCATCAATTCGTTGATGCCATCCAGCCATCTCATCCTCTGTCATCCCCTTCTCCCCTGCCCCCAATCCCTCCCAGCATCAGGGTGTTTTCCAGTGAGTCAGTTCTTCGCATCTGGTGGCCAAAGTATTGGAGCTTCAGCTTCAGCATCAGTCCTTCCAATGAATATTCAGGACTGGTTTCCTTTAGGATGGACTGGTTGGATCTCCTTGCAGTCCAAGGGACTCTCAAGAGTCTTCTCCAACACCACAGTTCAAAAGCATCAATTTTTCAGCACTCAGCTTTCTTTATAGTCCAACTCTCACACCCGTACATGAACTACTGGAAAAACCATAGCTTTGACTAGATGGACCTTTGTTGGCAAAGAAATGTCTTTGCTTTTTAATATGCTTTCTAGGTTGATCATAGCTTTTCTTCCAAGAAACAAGCGTCTTTTCATTTCATGGCTGCAGTCACCATCTGCAGTGATTTTGGAGCCTCCACAAATGAAGTTTCTCACTGTTTTCATTGTTCCCCTGTCTATTTGCCATGAAGTGATGGGACCGGATGCCATGATCTTAGTTTTCTGAATGTTGAGTTGAGTTCTGAATGTGCAGTCAGTATAGTTTTCTACAAAGAGTAATTTTTCCATGATAGCACCTTATGCACATTTGGACATGACATCTTAAGTTCCTCAATAATTAGAGCCAGTTCTTTAATGGACATGGTAGGATGTTTGAAAGCTGTGCCAAGCCTTGTTGTAAAATCTGGTTTTTCACTATTGATATCAAGAGGAAACCTTTTTGTAAATGTGTTATAAATATGGATAAATTGTTCTCTAAACATTAAAACACAATTTGTGAGAGAACTTCTCAATTATCCTAAAATTTTGCTTTTTTCCCTTGTTAAAGTCTAAACAAAGGCAATAGGCTTCCTCTCTGCATTCCATCCTCTCCCGTCAAGAAAACCTTGTCAACAACAAAATTATCTATCAACAAGTTAACATAAAATTTATGAGCGTGTGGTTAATCTTTCTCAAAGAATTTGGGAGAGAGGCATTAGAATTGCTTCTATCTTTATTGCTAAATATATGTAATTATCATAAAGTATCTTGGGGGAAAAAAAATCTATGATCTTATTGACTGATAGTTGACAAACTGTCTAAGGCTCTTTTGAAATGTGAATCCCAGGACTGTATCAAATGTATCACAAATAAGTTCATAGTCTTCCTACATTTTAAAGCTGCTTTCATACTTACCTGCTCTTTTTTTATTGACTTTGATTCAGCTGAAGCCAACAGGTATTTATGGAATGCTTAATTATATATGTCAGAAAGCTGAAGCATTTTTAGAAAGAATCTTCCTAATTTCTACTTTGTTCTGCTATCATTGTTATTCTTAATAGACTTTATTTTTATAAGTACTGCTAGGTTTACAGAAAAATTGATTGGAAAGTATCAAGTTCTAATGTATCTCCTGCCCTTTTTTCCCTGGATTGTTCCTCTTTTTATTTATATGTTTTATTAGTATGGTACATTTGATACAATCAATAAACAAATATCAACACTTATTATTAACTAAAGCCTATAGTTTAACCCTGGGATTTCTTTGGAAGGAATGATGCTAAAGCTGAAACTCCAGTACTTTGGCCACCTCATGCGAAGAGTTGACTCATTGGAAAACACTGATGCTGGGAGGGATTGGGGGCAGGAGAAGAAGGGGACAACAGAGGATGAGATAGCTGGATGGCATCACTGACTCAACGGATGTGAGTCTGATGAACTCCAGGAGTTGGTGATGGACAGGGAGGCCCGGGGTGCTGCGATTCATGGGTTAGCAAAGAGTCGGACACGACTGAGCGACTGAACTGAATTGAACTGATAGTTTACCTTAGGGCTCACTCTTTGTGTTGTATATTCTATGGGTTTTGACAAATGTATACGGTCATATATTGACCAGTCTATATCCTACTATTATTATACAGAATAGTTCGACTGTACTGACAGCCCCCCTGGAAACTTTCTGTTTTAACCTAAAACTGATGTTAAATTGAATCATGGATGTTAAATTGAATCTTTTCATTTATAGCTTCATTATTTAAAGTTTCCTCATTTAGTATTTCTTTTCTTTTAAAAAAAATTTATTTTTTTTTCTGCAATGGGTCTTTGTTGCTGCACGCAGGCTTTCTCTAGTTGCAATGAGGGGGGCTACTCTCTTGTTGCCCTGCATGGGCTTCCTGTGGTGACATTTCCTGTTGGAGAGCACATGCTCCAGGTCTCGCAGGCTTCAGTAGTTGTGGTTCCTGGGCTCTAGAGCGCACAGGCTCAGTAGTTACAGCATACGGGCTCAGCTGCCCTAAGGCATATGGAATCTTCTCAGACCGAGGCTTGAACCTGTTTCCCCTGCATTGGCAGGATTCTTAACCACCAGACCACCAGGAAAGTCCAGTATTTCTTTTTTCTTCTGTTGAAAAAATAGTGAGGCCATACATACCGTTTGAATCCAAAATTTGTACACACATCCCTGAAAGATTAACCATTTATATTGATAGAATCTTTCATATAATTCAGTTACCCACCTCAGATGTATCTATTGAGTTCTTACCCGGATCAGCACTCTGTTCCAACAGTCTTTTGATTAGGGGTGCTTGTGATAGGTGGCTTTATGCCACAGAGCTTCATTTCATGCATAGATATACATTTAATTAACAAAGCTCCTTTCACCATATTTTCTTTGTCAGTTTATTTTTATTATTATTCAAATGCATTTTTGAATAGGAAATATATGTATATAGTACAAAACTTATAAGGTATAAAAACATTCACATGTCCAGAAAGACTCCACTCACCTTTGCACCCCCATACTCACCTCCCTCAACAACTTATCAAAGTTTTATGTTTCCCCAGAGATATTACATATGTATATAAAATAAATCTTTGAAAATGATAATCTTTGCCTTTTTTTCACTTAATAATATATTTTGGATGCTGTTCCAAGCACTGACTTGCTTATCCTTTTGATGAGTGCATAGTATCCCATTTTTTGATGTTCCATACATCATTTAGCCAGCCCTTTACTGATGAACAAAGTTCATCTTTTGTGGTTTCCATGCAGCAGTGAGTAACCTTGTACATTTGTCTTTTCATAAGTACTTTAATACAGCTAGAGGATACATTTTAAGAAGTTACATGACTGCATCAAAAAGGAGGTACATTTTATACTGTGATAGATCAACTGTTCTATTTATGATAGTGTTACAAAGCAAGTTCAGTGCCCCTATCTACACAGAAGCCAATACCACGACACCAGCTTTTGAGAAAACAAATAGCTTTATTGTGAGTCTGACCAGCAAAGAGACAGGAGGCAGAACTCAAATCTGTCTCCATGATCCACGGTTCAGGGTGAAATTTAAAAGGTTGGGGGAGTTTCACATTTGGAGGCTGATTGGTTAGTCTTGAATCAGTTCATATATGCTATGAACTGATGTATGGACTGATGTTGGAAGTCAGATTTTCCATATTGACCAATTTCTTGCTTCACAAAGGGCTCTGGTGGCAACATTTCTATTTGGGTTAGGTGGGCTGGGGGTTCTTAGTTCTGAGGTCATCCTGGAGACATGGTTTTCCAACCTACACAGGCGCAGTGCTATTCTCTAAAATGACTCAAGTTTTGAGTAATCAATCAACCTATTTAAGGAGGCAAAACCAGTGTCAGCTGGTTTATGTGCTGTTTCAGTGGGTCCGCCATTCTCCACAGATGTTGTGCCAGTGCACCGGAGTGTCATCTGCTTGCATCATCACCAACGCAACATGTTATTAAACTTTTGGATCTTTGCCAATCTGATAGATGAAAATTATACCTCATTGTAGCTTTAATTTTAATTTCTTGTATTATGTGTAAGACAAACATTATTATTTATGTCTTCAGAAAATTAATAAGGTAAAGACTGATGGCATTCAAGTTGAAGGCAGTTAAGTGATCCAACAACACCTAATAAGTGAGAATGCCCAGAAAGTGATCTGCTAAGCTTGCCGCCTTGGCCACCGCATCACCTTGTTTCCATAGCACCCAGCACAGTGTGGGGGATGAGAGGTTTGCCTTTCCTGGGAGTTTTCCTATACTTGGTCTTAGTAGTTCTCAAAAAAGGTGTTGAAGAATGCCTGTTATAAAGGGAAATAAAACTCCTTACTAAAATGGCAAGATCAATGAATTCTAAAGAATCCTCCCAAAATCCCTTTAAAAGCTTAGGCATTCACCCTCATCTCTGCCCTGCGATAGATCTGAATCAATATAAAGAAACTTGCTACTTTCCAATCTATCCTGAATCTGAATAACCACAATGATTGACATAAAATTCATGTTCTAGACTTCTAGGAGAGGGGAATTTATCCTAATACTGATGAGACATATTTGAAAAAACGCTCTTTCTTTCCCACTTCCTACTTGGAAACACTAGTTTCCTCTCTGCATGTGACTTCAAACTTGGACCTTTGGGTTCCTTATCCTCTGAGACCCTGAGAACCTGTGGTTTCTGAGTAGCAGTTAAAGACTTTGCCTTCCTTCATAACGTATATGCATATATCATTGGAGTTTGTTGGCAGGCGGAGGCTTGTCCCTGACTTGTGCTCTTTCTTGACACTCCTGTCCCAATTTGCTGCTGAAGGAGGATTATCCACCCTGATCATCATTTGCCTGAAGTCAGGGTGGGGTCTTGGAATATGAGAAAAGACAGAGCCATCTGGGAAGGAGTGGGTTTCCCAGGGCAGAACAGCTTGTGGTAATTTGACAGCTGTTAAGCAAATCAACAAGACGACTAAATGAAGCAAACTTTCTGGGATAGAAGTATTGTCAATCCTGAATTACAAATTTTCAGTTATTATCCTTTGTTTACCAAATATTGAGCACCTACTATGTATCAAGGACTGTTTAGGTTTTAAAGATCTAGCAAATGACTAACACGGGAAACATGCCTGCATATAGGGTTGTCCTGGGGTTCCCAGGTGGCACTAGTGGTAAGAACCCACCTGCCAATGCAGGAGACGTAAAAGACATGGGTTCAATTCATAGGTCAGGAAGATCCCCTGGATGAGGGCGTGGCAACCCACTCCAGTATTCTTGCCTGGAGAATTCCATGGACAGGGGAGCCTGACAGGCTATACAGTCCGTGGGGTCGCGAGTCAGACACGACTAAGTGACTAAGCACAGCACCAACGCAGGGTTGTTTTATCCAAAGGTCACTGTCACTGTCTTTCCCCACTCTTATGGTGGAGCTGAGGACCTAGTGAATCATACCTAGAAAGGAGGCATCCATTTCTGGTAAATCACACTGCCCTTAGACTCAGCTTTATCTCTTTGCTACAAACAAAAGAAGCGAGCTGAATTCTTTTCTAACACAGAGCACATCGTCTAGATTCCAGTAAGAAAAGTAAGATTCTCAAGTCCTTAAAAAGCATCTGGGGGAAGCATAAATGACAAGGAGAAAAAGCACCGGTTTGAAAGCTGGTCAGCCACTTTTCTGCCAAGGGCTTGTCAAAATTGCTCAAGAGAAAGAAAAAAGAGAAACAAGTGCACATATACATTTTTTAAGTAGCCAGCAACCAAGACAACACCAATTATTCAACCACAGTAAAGAAACCAGCAGCCAAACCACACTGATTATTTAACCGCGTATCCAAGTGCTGAACACAGCCATAGCCAGCCACGTTAATTTAATGTAAATATCCTGAGTAACCAGCCCCTGTTGAGGCAAGTGTTGCAGCAAAGGACAGGGCCTCACCTTTCCTTGTCTTGGCACCAGATGTTTGGAGCTGGAAAACTGGCTATAATCCAACTAATATCCCAGCCCCTCTTTTTCTCTGTTTTGCATTTTCGTTTCTCTAAAACCCTGATTCATTTTTTTTTTCTTACTGATTCACTGGGCTCATACGTACACACAAACTCTGGGAAACATTTCATTTGGTGAATTCTGTTCTTTTCCTCTTGATTTGCACCTTTTCTTGCCTTTCCTTTTCATTTAAATCGTCTTTCTTTTCAACTCAATGCTTTCATTCCTATGTATTTGATTCCTGTTTATTTAATTTTCACTTATCATCATATATAAAGTTTATTCTTAGTAAGTGTTTATAAGGAAAACATAAACTTTCTTCTTTGCAACTTGCAACTGCAGAAATTTCCACTAGGTTGAATTTTACTGTAAAATAGTTCCTTTCACTGGGAAATACCCAGACTTGTGAGCCCGGAAGACCAAGTTTGAAAACATAGTCCTATTCTCACTGGCTACAAATATAAACATCTGACTCAAGGTCAGCCAACCCATTGGTGTCTATCTTCTGTCTTGCTCACTGGTGTCCAGAGCTGCCATGTGAGAAGATCAAGTCTGCTGTGCTGGAAGGACTCTCAGGCCCCAAGGAGACATTACATGAGTAGGTGTCCCAATCCATAGTTCCACCTGAGTCAGTCTTCCAGTCATCCCAGGCCAGGTGTCAGATGTATAGGACTCAAGCATCAGGCTCTTCCAGCCCCCAGCTCTCTGGTCGTGCCCCCTAGAGCTGCTTAAGTCTTCCCCACCCAGATCTCAGACACTGTGGAGCGGAAACTCGTTCCTCCCTGTCTGAATTCTTGTGTCCCATCTGATTTCTTGATCCACAGAATCTATGAACACAGAAAAATGGTTATTCTTTAATGCCACTAAATTTAAGCTAGCTAGTTACACAGTGATAGATAACTTGAACCCCAGCTCAAAGGCTATTCTGAGAGCTAAAGAAATGATTGTATGTAAAAATACTTAAAACTAGACCAGTGCCAGCCACATTGTAAGTTGACCTTCCTCAGTGTTAGTTTCTATCATTACTGTGATCAAATTTCCACTGATAAATATGGGAAATTCGAAGAATTATTTAAGAAAAATGCTCTTCTCTCATTCATCTTTAAAACTTCATAAGAAAATTTGGAGCAGACTTAAGCAGTTTGTAAGTTGCATTGTACTCCCCAAGATCAATGTCCTTACAAGCTTGGATAGAGAGAAACTGCACAATGATTTTCTAATAAATTGATAATTTACAGTCTGATGTGATAAAGGTCTGGAAAAACAAAGCCCTCTGTACTACAACAGAATTTTTCCTGAGAGAAGGTCTAGAATCCTGCTCACTTTTATGTTCCTCTGAGCACCCAGCAACAAAGCAGACACCCTACCAATATTTGCCCCGCTGACTTGATCAATGCAGTTGTGTTCATTATCTTGCATAAACTTCTGGGAAAACATTGGTTTATTTAGTATTTTCTCTATTTTTGCTTTTAAATTTGTAATATTTTCTGAGACGCTGATTGGTAATCTCATAAAATTTAAATCGATGTTTATGGATTAAATAGCCAGTATTGTTAAGAATGTACAGTGCAGTGTAAACACAAAACTCTTGCACAATCTTTTCCTGGACTTGTGCTTTTTTGAACTGGGTTCAAATCTAAACTGAGGAAGGCCACACAGGGCGTTAGAGCAAAAAATGTAAAGCTGGAATGCACTGAACCCCCTTGACTGGGGAAGATAGACCTTGGAGGAGGGAATTTTAAGGACATGCTTTTTATTTCTGGTCACCTGGCAAGCCAATCTACGAAAACATACCACACAAATGTGTTTTTCAAGCCACACACATTGTCTTAGTTAGAAAAACAACTTCAAACATCACATAGTGTTTTGGAAATTATTTGCTGAATATGTCAACATACCCCCTGAAAGAAAAGCAGTTGCCTAGCTTTTGGACAGTTCTCATGTGCAGATTTCTTAAATTTGAAATAACAAAATAGTTAATATGATTATTTGGAGATGTATCACATTTTTAGATGGCTTGTTGAATGTTTTGCTCTGAATAATGTGTGTGTGAGCAGTCCCTGTGAGTGAGAGGGCAGATAGGAGAGAAAAGAAATGCCAGTAGCAGGAGCAGAGAGGCAAAGGGAAGACAAAGGGAGGGGAGAAAACAGATAGAGAGTGTGGATGGCTTCAGTAAACCGTACTCTCCTTTGAAACTCCTAGTCTCCACAGTTTTACTACAGCAAATGTTAGTGCTTCTGTTTACATTTACAGTCTGTACAGAACAATCTAGATACACAAAGTGAAAATGATTTAGGGCTGGTTTTTCTCAGTCACAGTGAAGTCTGGGGTAATGGTATTGCTTATGAGTTCCTAGTTATTGACCCAGTTTGGAATGTTCTTTTGCAGGGGCTGTTGACTTTATGGATCGGAATCACCATCATGAGTGTGGGAAGTATGACCTCAAGATTCAGGTAAGCAGCCTAGAGAACATTTTTGTCTCGAACAGAGAGAGCACACATCAACTAAACATCCACAGGCAACTGATTTGGCTACTTGCGCTGCAACTTTATTTGAGTGGCTTGCCCAATATTCTACCTTGCAAAACTATATCCTTTATGGATTATCACCATTATCAATGAATAGCTTTTACTAAACATTCACATTTACAGTACATGTCATTGGTTGAACATAAAGTGTACATTACATGGAGAGCTGAGCTTACGTGAGCATTGAGCCCTTAATCCTACCTCATCCTTCCTATTTTATCAATGAAAGGTTGAGATGCTCAGTGTCATACAGTGAGTAAGCAAAGGAACTGGGACTTGGAGCTAGGTCTAGCTGACTCTAGAAAGTGAAGTCGCTCAGTCGTGTCTGACTCTTTGCGAAGCCTACCAGGCTTCTCTGTCCATGGGATTTTCCAGGCAAGAATACTGGAGTGGGTTACCATTTCCTTCCCCAGGGGATCTTCCTGACCCAGGGATAGAACCCGGGTCTCCCGCATTGGAGGCAGGCGCTTTAAAATCTACCTTATTGTACATGACATGATACACAACGCTTACTTGGAACAGTTGGTATCAGGAAACTGGTCTACTGGGGTCTTAAATAATCCTTTGGTCTTGCTAGTCTCTAGCTTAATGTTGGCCAATTATTCCAGCAGACAAACTGAGCAGGTTGGAGGAGGGGGCTGACTTTGATATCAGCTTGTTGAGACTGGCAATCCAACCCCAACTTTGATACCATCACGGTGAAGTCAGCCTGGCACAGCCCCCACTTGCCAACTGCCTCAGAGTTGTGGTCTAGCCACAAGCCAGACATCATAGGATCTCAGACTGGTGAAAAGGCTGAGCAAAAGGCTTGGAGAGAAATGGGCGACCTGTAGACTGCGGGTTTTTCAGGCATGCCAAGCTTTGCTTTCTTAAAGAGAATGAAAACTAAGTAGTTAGCTGTCTTGGATTCACGGTAATGATCCCAATAAGTTCACATGTATCAAGTGACTCTTTTTGCTAGTTTAGGCAGCACTGGAAAGAAATAACTGAAAAGAAATAATCATTGGATGCTATCTCAAATGCCCCTGTTCCCAATTTTGCATAAAAGCTTGTTGATGACTTATTTGAGTCATCCTGATGTATATGTGGGACCTGTAAATATATATTGAGCACTCATGGTATAATGTGTCAAAAGCAATACTTTTTCCTGAATTTATTTTGCACTCAGTGTTATAGTAACTAAGCTAACACTCTGCCATGGTGCCAGATCTGGGCCATTTGCTCCTATGACCTTGACTTTGGATTTCAAGATAACAGTGATGTTTCTTTCTATTCCTCCAGCCTCAGAGAGGGTCTCACATTGGCTCCTGCCAGCCTCTGGGTTGTACCACCATTGTGGGCTCCGCTTCTCAGCTTCTCTCATCTATGAAAGTAGGAAAGTGTTAGTTGCTCAGTCATGTCTGACTCTTTGTGATCCCATGGACCATAGCCTGCCATGCTCCTCTGTCCATAGGATTCTCCAGGCAAGAATACTGGAGTGGATTGCCATCCCCATCTCCATTTATCATCTGTGGAAGGAATTAAATTTCCTCTATTTTATACACTTAGAGTGGTTTGTTTTCCTGGTTGGACCCTGACAAATATAATTTTTATTCAGAATTTGTTTTATATGTGTTTGAATTGCCTTTGATATAAGATTTTAGTAAAATCTAGAATAGGAGTCTTTCAGTTCTAAAAATGTTCTGTGGGTTCTTACTATGCACAAAGTGGTTACACAGGTAACAATTTACTGATTGTTACACAGTCAGGGTCTAAAAATTTGAGATCAGCAAAAAGTTATTTTTTAGGTGGGTGGAATATAATTGACTCAATTTTCTGCCTGCATATAATAAGAAGATACTTGGAGATGGAAACATTTATGAATGTTCCTGTTTGAACTGTGTCAAAGTCAGGGCTTTTTCTATGATGGTGTCATCAGATTGCCTGCTGCTGCTAAGTCGCTTCATTTGTGTCCAACTCTGTGCAACCCCATAGATGGCAGCCCACTAGGCTCCTCTGTCTCTGGGATTCTCCAGGCAAGAATACTGGAGTGGGTTGCCATTTCCTTCTCCAGTGCATGAAAGTGAAAAGCAAAAGTGAAGTCGTTCAGTCGTGCCTGACTCTTAGCGACCCCATGGACTGCAGCCTACCAGGCTCCTCCGTCCATGGGATTTTCCAGGCAAGAGGTGTGTATTCTCAGAGAATGTGAGCAAGTTCATGCAAACTGTAATTTATACTGATTATCTTGCAGGAAAAG
This sequence comes from Ovis aries, assembly GCF_016772045.2. NCBI lineage: Eukaryota > Metazoa > Chordata > Mammalia > Artiodactyla > Bovidae > Ovis > Ovis aries. The sequence goes on along the minus strand of NC_056055.1, from coordinate 32,768,080 downwards.
TTAGGATCATATTCAGAAAGGAGGGTGGTACACCCTCAATACAAATACATGAGGATTGAACCCAATGGGCCATTTCAATTTACTAGTAAGGATGGGAAGAGACAGAATAAGGGAGGCATGAGAAGAGCCCTTTGTAATTTTTCATGACATTTAAGTGAGCAAATAAGCTAGTGGTTAGGATAATCCCAAGTAAACTGTGTTGACTGACTAATTTTGTGCATTTTATTTACCAAAGAACATGCATGCAAATTCTTATATTATAAATCATGATATATTGAGAGATGCCAAGAAATCATGGATTTTCACTGACTAAAATCACCTGATTTCTCAGGGAGGTGGAAGTTAGAGCTTGGAGTATCTTTTAACACTCTCCCCTGATACTGCCAGAATCTTGCTTTTATTCAAACGTCCTCCTTGTGTTAGCCTCAGAGAGGAAGAGGCAAGAAGATGTAGCAGGCCCAGTGCAGTAGAGAAGAGCATGAAAAGAAGGACGGAGTGGAAGAGAAGGAAAGAGGAGGGGTGGAAGTACAGAGCAACAAACAGTCAAGGAACTGTAATGGGCAAGGTCACAGTCATTCCAGAGGCTGTTGCCTGGACGCTTCCTGCTTCCCTCCATTTCCTGATTCTCCTATTGCCTTGGCAACAGGGACTGCAGCCCTCCTTGTTGCCCTGGCCCTGTGAGGATGGACTGAAGGACTTTGAATTCGTTTTCATCTCCTTGCAAAGGTAGGAAGTAAGCTTCACTTCCTTATTTTACCTATCCTTATCCTTCTGTACTTAAAGAATACTTTTATTTTTAAAATGTTAAATACAAAAACCTTTCTCACCACCATTTTTCTTCTTGAAATTCAGCCAGTTTTGTAGACTGATTGGCCACCAGTTCTCCATTTTCCGTACTGGATACGGGACCCAAACCATTTCCAGCTCCCTTTTATGTTTGCTCAGCTAAAAATACAGTTCACCCCTTCCAACTTCAGCAACTGAAGGAGTTGAAATATATAGTTTACTTGCTTTGTTGGGCTTCCCAAATGACTCAGCAGGTAAAGAATCCACCTGCAGTGCAGGAGACACAGAAGGTTAGAGTTTGATCCCTGGGTTGGGAAGATCCCCTGGAGGAAGAAATGGCAACCCACTCCAGTCTTCTTGCCTGGGAAATCCCATGGATAGAGGAGCCTGGCGGGCTGCAGTCCTAAGGATTGTGGAGTCAGACACGACTGAGGGACTGAGCATAGCACAGCACTTGGTTAAAAAGTAGCACATTTGGATATCAAATTACTTTGGTTCAAATTGAGGAAAACAATTGTGCCAGCTTGGAAATGATATTCAAGGTTCTTTCCCCCTCTTGGGTGACACAAGATACCAAAACTTCATAACAGATTGAGATTTCAATTGGTAGTTACTGAAGAGGGCACTCCTTTCCACTTCTCCGCCTACTTTCCTCTTTAAAGAATTTCCTAAACTGAATTTAGAATAGAAAATAATAGTAAGCTTTACTTTGGAAACAGTGGTCTACTTTGGTCTAGTTGGTGTCGAAAACTTTAAACTTTTAAATGTTCTCTTTGTGAAGGAATTTGCTAATTATCCAGCAGATGTTTTTTCTTTTTATCCCTTATGCGTCATAGTTTCCTTAAAATTCTCTCCCTCCTTTCCTTTCTTGCTCTGGCTCTGGCTCCATCTCCCCCTCTCCCTCTCTTTTCAAGCAGTGAGGACAGGTTCAAAGAATGTGCCAAAGTCCCAAGGCTCTGTCTTGATGAGAAACCCTCTTACTTTAATTATAACCTCTTCTTGAAGATTCTCTTCCAACTGAGTGATTTGTGTGTCCTGGAACTAATTTTATTAAGTGGGTTGCCACATTCAATTGTTTGTTTGGATTTCATGACTCTGCCTAAACCTTCAATGCCCCATTAAAATAATCAAATATTGGATTACTAGTACCTGTATTTTTTTCAGAGGATTTAAAACTGAGAATTCCTTCACAGTTCTGGGAATGATCAGAAAACTATCAAAACAACTCAAAATCTTGGCTGGGAAGTGCTGTTCTTATCCTTGAAAGAAAAAAAAGTACCCAAAGGCCAGCAGAATATTAAAGTCACCTGGTTATTTTGCATTCATCTTAGTCAATATTTTGAGCCACTCATATCAGGTTTTGAAATAGAGTTAAATGTCTTTGTTTAGTTATATAATTTATTTATCTTTCATAATATGATTAAAAATGAACTCTAATTTATGAATTTATTATTGGTTTATTCTTAAAGTAAAGGTTAACTATCCATTTTTCCTACATGGTATATTTACATAGCCTTGAAAACAAGAGCCCTACCAATGCAGACTCATTTCTCAGCAACCTGGTGTAAACCAAGTGGGTCACATCTGCGCAGGTAATTGCCTGCATATCATGATTGAAATGAGACTTCCAGCAGCTCAGTCCAGGCTTCACTCCCTCCACCTGGGCTGAAGCTCTCAGACACGCTTTCCCACTCCCTCTGCCCTGCCCACAATGGTTTAAGAAACAGATGCAGGAGAGTGAACCCAAGAAGTTACAGTGAGAAAATGTAGTTAGTGTGAGTGAATCTTATGATTCCCTAGTTTTGTGGGATTTGGAAAAGGCAATGACACCCCACTCCAGTATTCTTGCCTGGAAAATGGATGGAGGAGCCTGGTGGGCTGCAGTCCATGGGGTCGCTAAGAGTCAGACACTACTGAGCGTCTTCACTTTCATGCATTGGAGAAGGCAATGGCAACCCACTCCAGTGTTCTTGCCTGGAGAATCCCAGGGACGGGGGAGCCTGGTGGGCTGCAGTCCATGGGGTCGCTAAGAGTCAGACACTGCTGAGCGTCTTCACTTTCACTTTTCACTTTCACGCGTTGGAGAAGGCAATGGCAACCCACTCCAGTGTTCTTGCCTGGAGAATCCCGGGGATGAGGGAGCCTGGTGGGAAGCTGTCCATGGGATTGCACAGAATTGGACACGACTGAAGCGACTTAGCAGCAGCAGCAATTTTGTGGGATTACTGAGCAAATAACTTGTTGTACAACTGATTCCTGGGAAGACAAAGGGCTAAAAGTACTGAAAGGTTTCTATATGGTAGGTAATGAGTCAAGCGATCTTCTATAGTCATTCTTGCTTCCACACGAAATTTCCCTTCCCTAGACCATTTTGCCATGAAAAGCATTTGGTGGCTCTTTCCTGTGTACAGCCACCCCCACCCTGCCCCAGCCCACACATCTACCACTGCCGTTACTACTCCTTGCATTATTGCTACTACTCTCTCACATACACCTTTCCCAGAAAGAGAGAAAGAGTCGCAGCGCTGGAGACAGGACCTGCCTGAGTCTCAGAATATTCCAAACAATGAGGCCAATCACTTCAATTTGCAGAAGCATGGATGTTGGGTGGAGGGTTATTGAAAACCTGCTGTTCTTTCAGCACCACCTGCATTTGGTCTTCAGAACAGAGCTCCAGTACTTCCTATCCTGCTGCTAAGTCACTTCAGTCGTGTCCAACTCTGTGAGGCCCCAGGGATGGCAGCCCACCAGGCTCCCCTGTCCCTGGGACTCTCCAGGCAAGAACACTGGAGTGGGTTGCCATTGCCTTCTCCAATGCATGAAAATGAAAAGTGAAAGTGAAGTCGATCAGTCATGCCCGACCCTCAACGACCCCATGGACTGCAGCCTTCCAGGCTCCTCCATCCATGGGATTTTCCAGGCAAGAGTACTGGAGTGGGGTGCCATTGCCTTCTCTGGTACTTCCTATGAGTTCTGGTCAGTTTTCAAATTTTTAACTTCTCTAATTAGATGAATGATGACTGGATATGGAATCTGCAACAGAATATTTCCTGATATTACTGTAACTTTCTTATCCCGGAAAGGGACCAACTTAGATGATTCTCGGGTAAGAATTTGAATTATTTGGCCATATCAAATTGGGTGATAAAAATGTATAGAGTTAAAGGAGTGAATTGACCAAAGCTATATGGTCATTTCTGCAGATGGTAGAGAGGACAATGAAGGAGGCATTTGGGATTCAGGGGTGGAAGTCAGAGTGCTCTGTGTAGCAAGTGAAAGTCCACTGTGAGAGAGGCAATCTGATCATTATTCCTCTTATTTCTTGTAAGTTTAGGTGATACTCTCTCTGAGGCTTAAGGTATGTCCTTGTGATACATGTCAGTTCAACTCAGTGTGCCTCCATCATGTGAAGAGGGCTAGATGGCTAGAGAGCTATATTCTACAAGACTTAAAATGTCAAAGACCAGCAATCATGATTCCCTCCTAGTGCCCCCTTCCTGCCAGAGAGCATTCTGAATTGGAGGAAATATAGTGCTGGGTGGGAAAGAGGACAGACCCTAGGAGGGGCCTGTAAGGAAGACTGGTTTTCCCAAAAGTGTGTGGAGTTTAACACCATGGAGATTAGGAGAAGAAATCATTGAGAGAGGTGCAAGTCAGGGGGCCAAGGTTGAGTATGTCCCCAAGGATACCCTTTGTGAAGATGTTTTTCCTTCCAATTACGTGCGCTTTCTCCTCAAACTATGGGAGAAAGTGGATTTAGAGTACAGTTATAATTTTTCTCTTCTAGGATATAGTTATCTTGCATCTCCTTCCTTTATACCTTTAGGAAAGTCTGATCACTCCTTCAGTCTTAAGTGATGCCCAAAGTGGAGAAGAGGAAATAGGATAATGAGGAAAAGCATGGACATGTATCCAATCAGTATCATAGCCCAACCAGGTGCCATGATGCAAGCAGAAAAAGGACAACACCCTTCCAGCAGATTAGACCTGGTAGTGACCATCAGTGAAGGAAACCAAGGTTCACAGAAGGATGGAGCCGTTGGGAGGAGCATTCCAAGTAGATACTCATAAACACTCTGGTGAGCAGAGACTATTAGATTGAAGACCCAGGAAAAAAGAAAAAACAAGAATGAGGCTAAAGAGAAGGATTTGTTAAGAAATATATTATCTCCAAGCTCTCCTCCACCTGAATTTATATCTCATAGTTTCACCTTCAAGCTTCAGTTTAGAAATAAAACTTCTCCAAGAAGTCCCACAACTTCATATGATGTCCTAGATATCTTATAGGATATTGGACTTGGCTTAAATTATTTTTAAATCCATCCAAATGCCTTTTCCCTGCTGACAGCTCCATGCTGCCCCCTCATATAAAAAGACTCACCAGGAGAATAAATTATTTCTTCCCTTGTCAGTGGTAATTTGTGTTCACTAAATTACCTCCAGATCTACTTTCCTGAGTCAAAAATAACTTCATAGTTTTTTTTTTTTTTCTTCCATGTCCATCTTGGAAAGACATATAGATTTTGAAGTTAACCTCTCTCTGCTAGATACTCAGAAATAATTAAGCTCGTTTTCTTCTTAAGTCAGCCAGATGTTTCATTTTAAGATGGAACAATACATGGTTTATTTGACCCAAGTTCTCATGGAAAGGCCATTGCTTTCACTTTGATAGTCTTATTTTGTGAGAGGTAAAAATGAAAAACATCTTTAAAAGAATTCCTTTTTTTTTTTTTTTCTGGGAACAGTGCTTGGTCTCAACAGGAAACCACATTTTTAAAGAACATGTAAGTTATTGCTGATGATACTCCAGAATCTGATCAAACAGTTTAAGCTGCAGCCATCACGGTAGGATTTTACCACATTGTTCTTCGTAACTGTTAAAAGAGATTCAAATGTCTTATGATGTCAAGGTCTGTTTCTGGCAAGGCATCTATTTACACAATTTCTTTGTCACTTTAGCATTTTCTTCTAATCAAGCTGGGCTAATGTGCTTAGGGTACCTTTTATTTTTGTTATAAGAATGCTAATAAATGGTTAAGGGTATTTTTTACAACATGGTGAGTGTTATTTCACAATGTTTCATTAGCTACAAATCCTCAAGTCACTTTTAAGAATTCCAGATGCCCTACTGTAGGTATTTTTGCAGCTGTTTTGTAGGAAATCATGAAAGTGCAACTCTCTTCAACAAAAAGGCCATATCTCATTCCTGCAGGGATCAGTCTCTTTACTATACTTTATAGTAACAAAAGGGCAATGTAAGGACAGCTGTGTACTGTACAAATTCTATCTGCCTGAAGTTGGGATAGTTACAATATCTTCTAATTTGTAAGATGGTTTGATTTTACATGGAAGGAAGACTTTCCTTTGAATATGCTCTGAAGTAAAATTTTTCTTCCTGCTATTTGCAAGGTAAAATTGGACCGAAGAAATCTAACTGAATCCAATGCATTTGCTTTTGCAATTCAGTTTTTTTTGTTGTTGTTCTTTGTGTTTAGATTTATAAGTAGAATTAATTCATTCTTTTACCTGTCACATAACATGTTAATCTAATTGTCAATAACTATTGACTGTTCTTAAGATCACATATTATTTCCTTTACTAAAACAAAATTTAAATCTTGAAAGTTATATTCTGGAAAAAAAAAGTTGTATTCTGTGGATATTGTGGATATTTATTCACCAATATAATTTTATATCTCAGGATATAAAATATGGCCCAGATGACCACAGTTTGTGACAGAAAGTTCCTTTCATTACTTTCAGTATCACACAATCTATGTCTTCAGTATCAGACAGCATTACATGTTGTTGTTGTTGTTTTTCAGGCACTAAGTCATGTCTGGCTCTTTGTGACCACATGGACTGCAGCAGCCTAGACTCCCCTGTCCTTCACTATCTCCCAGAGTTTGCTCAAATTCACGTACGTTGAATCAGTGATGCTATCCAACAATCTCATCCTCTGCTGCCCTCTTCTCCTTATGCTTTCAATCTTTCCCAGCATCAGGGTCTTTTCCAATAAGTCAGCTCTTAGCATCAGGTAGCCAAAGTATTGAAGCTTCAGCTTCAACAACAGTCCTTCCAATGAATATTGAGTTCATTTCTTTTAGGATTGACTGATGTCATCTCCTTGTAGTCCAAGAGACTCTCAAGAGTCTTCTCCACCACTGCAATTTGAAAGCACCAATTCTTCAGCACTCAGCCTTCTTTATGGTCCAACTCTCACATCCATACATGACTATTGGAAAAACCATAGCTTTGACAGACCGTTGTCAACAAAGAGATATGTTTTAAAATATGCTGTTTTGGTTTGTCATAGCTTTCCTTCCAAGGAGAAAGCAGTCTTTTAATTTCATGACTGCAGTCACTATAGTGATTTTTGGAGCCCAAGAAAAGAAAACCTGTCACTGCTTCTACTTTTTCCCCTTCTATTTGCCATAAAGTGATGTGACTGGATGCCATGATCTTGGTTTTTTAAATGTTGAGTTTCAAGCCAATGTGTTTACTCTCCTCTTTCACCTTAATCAAGAGGCTTTTTTGTCCCTCTTATTTTCTACCATTCAGTTCAGTTCAGTTCAGTCGCTCAGTCGTGTCCGACTCTTTGCAACCCCATGAATCACAGCATGCCAGGCCTCCCTGTCCATCACCAACTCCCAGAGATCACTCAAACTCAAGTCCATCGAGTCCGTGATGCCATCCAGCCATCTCATCCTCTGTCGTCCCCTTTTCCTCCTGCCCTCAATCCCTCCCAGCATCAGAGTCTTTTCCAATGGGTCAACTCTTCACATGAGGTGGCCAAAGTATTGGAGTTTCATCTTTAGCATCATTCCTTCCAAAGAAATCCCAGGGCTGATCTCCTTTAGAATGGTCTGGTTGGATCTCCTTGCAGTCCAAGGGACTCTCAAGACTCTTCTCCATCACCACAGTTCAAAAGCATCAATTCTTCGGCACTCAGCCTTCTTCACAGTCCAACTCTCACATCCATACATGACCACAGGAAAAACCACAGCCGTGACTAGATGGACCTTTGTTGGCAAAGTAATGTCTCTGCTTTTGAATATGCTATCTAGGTTGGTCATAACTTTCCTTTCAAGGAGTAAGCGTCTTTTAATTTCATGGCTGCAGTCACCATCTGCAGTGATTTTGGAGCCCAGAAAAATAAAGTCTGCCACTGTTTCCACTGTTTCCCCATCTATTTCCCATGAAGTGATGGGACCAGATGCCATGATCTTTGTTTTCTGAATGTTGAGCTTTAAGCCAACTTTTTCACTCTCCACTTTCACTTTCATCAAGAGGCTTTTTAGTTCCTCATCACTTTCTGCCATAAGGGTGGTGTCATCTGCATATCTGAGGTTATTGATTAGAGTGGTATCATCTGCATATCTGAGGTTGTTGAGTTCATATCTAAATTGCAGTGTTCCTGGTGGTCATTTCTTTCAAACAAAATCAGTGAGAAATGTTGAATTTGAGATTTAGGGCTCAATGGCTGTCCTGAAATTCACATTGCTAAGATTTTGGCTACAAAGTCAAAGGTAGGCTCTGAAGATTCCATTGGTAGGACCTGTGATATAAGGAAAACTGGACTGAATCCAGATGGAGGATCAGCCTGTGACTCTAGCTATTTCTAGCTGTTGGCAATATTACCGAGAGTTGATTATTTCAACTCTCACATTTTATGGATGAGGAACCGGAGGCCCTTAAACACAAAGCTCTACAGCCAATTAATAATCAAGTCCCTGAGGGTAACATTTTTGCCCTTTTGTCTCTCACTTTTATTGCTTAAACATAGGTTTATAGACCTCATAATGGGTTCATGTGAGTGTCATTCATTCCCAAAACATGCAAAATGACTTAGTAAAGCCATGGGCATGCCAAGCTGTAAAGACAGTGTGTACCCATAGAAGATTTGACATCTAGTGGGAAGGAAATGTACTGAACAAGGATTCCAGTGCACAGAAGCAGCTGCCCTAATGAGGCAGACATGGAGATGGGGAATAGAACAGAAACAAGAGAAGTCATGTTCAAGGAGGCAGGAAAGTCCTTCTGGAGAAAAGTGCTTTGTGACACTTGAGGTGAAAATTGAGCATCGGGAATGTGCTGAAGTATTATCTTTGTTACTCAGCTTAGAAGAGTGGAATGGCGGGGGAAGAGGCTGGAGGTAACTGATTTTTTAAAGAAGATTCTAACAATGCTGTTCTCCCACTGCTAGCACCAACCCAGCTGGTCTTAAACAGCAATGACTCACCATCCCACCCCCTACAGGGACTCATCAGAAAATGACTCTCCCTGGGGAACTCTTTAAAGAGAAAGGAGAAACAACCCCCTCTCTTAATCTCCATGTGAGCTATCTCCAAAATATTTACAAGGATTTTCAATTCCATTATAATTTTCCTCAAAACTATTTGCTACAACTATTGCTTATAGTACTAGCTGTAAGATAGTGAAACTGTTAGTTGCTCAGTTGTGTCCAGCTCTTGCGACTCCATGGACTGTAGCCATCCAGGTTTCCCTAAATTGAACAATAAATTCAGTTCCACTAAAGGGCTGGGCTTGTGAAATGTTTCTGCTTTTCTTTTAAAAATATATTCTATGGGATTTTTTTTTTTTTTTAGATTTAAGGAACTGATTCCCTTACGTATATTCATAATCTTTGGAATAACATAGTTCTTAGCCTAAATCCCTAGTTTTCTAAGTAGAGAAGGAAATTATCAGGACCTGTACTTTCATCACAGGTGGATGAAATAAGGTAATACATTTAAGGTGCTTAGAACAGCCTGGCATGGAGCATGTGGGCAAAAAATAGGGACACTTTCCTCTGCTGCTGCTGCTAAGTCACTTCAGTCGTGTCCTACTCTGTGCAACCCCATAGACAGCAGCCCACCAGGCTCTCCTGTCCCTGGGATTCTCCAGGCAAGAATACTGGAGTGGGTTGCCATTTCCTTCTCCAAAGCATGAAAGTGAAAGGTGAAAGTGAAGTCGCTCAGTCGTGTTCGACCCTCAGTGACCCCATGGACTGCAGCCTTCCAGGCTCCTCCATCCATGGGATTTTCCAGGCAAGAGTACTGGAGTGGGGTGCCATTGCCTTCTGCATTCCTCTACTTGTGGAGAAACAAGTAAGGCCTACTTTATGAGAACTTTGGTTGAACTGCATGCATAGAAAGATTTTGCCAGTTAATTTTACTACTGCCCTTCTTGACAGCCATCATATGAAACACAACTCAGCTGTCGGTGAGCACTTGGAATACAGGTGAATTAAGTAAGGATTCAAGCTTAGTAATACTTAAGGAAAGCAACAGTAAAAATTATTAAAATAGAAGCTAAAAAGACAATGGCAAAGACCAATTAAATCAACAGATGGCTCACTGAAAAGATAAACAAAACTGATAAACCTTTAGCTAGATTCACCAAGAAAAAAAGACAGAGGCCTCAAATAAAATCAGAAGTAAAAGAGAAATTACAAATGATACCACAAAAATAGAAATGACTGTAAAAATCTACTATGAACAATTAGAGAGCAATAAATTGGACAACCTTCAAGACATGGATACATTTTAAAAAACATAATCTTTCATGACTGAATTAAAAAAAAAAGGTTTGAATAGGTTGATTACTAGTGAGGAAATTGAATTTGTAATCAAAAATCTCCCAATAAAGATAAGTCCAGGACCAGATGGCTTCACTTATCCTTCTCAAACTCTTCCAAAAAATTGAGAAAGAGGGAATGTTTCCAGACTTATTTTCCTAAGTCAGCATTCAGCTTAGTTCAGTTCAGTCGCTCAGTTGTGTCCAACTTCTTGCAACCCCATGAACTGCAGCGCGCCAGGCCTCCCTGTCCATCACCAACTCCCGAGGTTTACCCAAACTCACATCCATTGAGTTGGTAATGCCACCCAACCATCTCATCCTCTGTCGTCCCCTTCTTCTCCTGCCCTCAATCTTTCCCAGAATCAGTGTCTTTTCCAATGAGTCAGCTCTTCCCATCAGGTGATCAATGTATTGAAGTTTTAGCTTCAACATCAGTCCTTCCAATGAACACCCAGGACTGATCTCCTTTAGGATAGACTGGTTGGATCTTCTTGCAGTCCAAGGGACTCTCAAGAATCTTTTCCAACACCACAGTTCAAAAGCATCAATTCTTCAGCACTCAGCTTTCTTCACAGTCCAACTCACATCCATACATGACCACTGGAAAAACCATAGCCTTGACTAGATGGGCCTTTGTTGACAAAGTCATGTCTCTGTTTTTGAATATGCTGTCTAGGTTGGTCATAACTTTCCTTACAAGGAGTAAGCGTCTTTTAATTTCATGGCTGCAGTCACCATCTGCAGTGATTTTGGAGCCCCCCAAAATAAAGTCAGCCACTGTTTCCACAGTTTTCCCATCTATTTGCCATGAAGTGATGGGACCAGATGCCATGATCTTAGTTTTCTGAATGTTGAGCTTTAAGCCAACTTTCCACTCTCCTCTTGCACTTTCATCGAGAGGCTCTTTAGTTCCTCTTCACTTTCTGCTATAAGAGTGCTGTCATCTGCATACCTGAGGTTATTGCTATTTCTCCTCGCAATCTTGATTCCAGCTTGTGCTTCTTCCAGCCTAGCATTTCTCATGATGTACTCTACATATAAGTTAAATAAGCAGGGTGACAATATACAGCCTTGACATACTCCCTTTCCCATTTGGAACCAGTCTGTTGTTCCATGTCCAGTTCTAACTGTTGCTTCCTGACCTGCATATAGGTTTCTCAAGAGGCAGGTCAGGTGCTCTAGTATTCCTATCTCTTTCAGAATTTTCCACAGTTTATTGTGATCCACACAGTCAAAGGCTTTGGCACAGTCAGTAAAACAGAAATAGATGTTTTTCTGGAACTCTCTAGCTTTCTCCATGATCCAGCAGATGTTGGCAATTTGATCTCTGGTTCCTCTGCTTTTTCTAAAACCAGCTTGAACATCTGGAAGTTGGTTCATGTATTGTTAAAGCCTGGCTTGGAGAATTTTGAGCATTACTTTACTAGCGTGTGAGATGAGTGCAATTGCACAGTAGTTGGAGCATTCTTTGGCATTGCCTTTCTTTGGGATTGGAATGAAAACTGACCTTTTCCAGTCAGCATTACCTTATACTATAACCAGACAAGGACACCCCCACAAAAAAAGAAAACTTCAGGCCAATAGCACTGATGAAGTTAGATGCAAAATTCTTAACAAAATATTAGCAAGCTAAATTCATCAGTACATTAAAAGGATTGTACACCATGATCAAGTGGGATTTATTCCAAGGATATAAGAATAATTTAACATCCATAAGTTGCTCTCAATGTAATAAGCATTAGAAAATGAAGAATAAAAAGTCATATGATCATCTCAATAGATGCAGAAAAATCATTTAAGAAAACTCAACATCTATTCAGGATAGAAACTCTCAATAAAGTAGGAATAGAGAAAATGTACCTCAGCATATTAAAGGCCATATGTGATAAGTCCACAGTTAACATCATATTCACCAATAAAAAACTGAAAGTTTTCCTCTTAAGATTTGAAACAAGACCAGGATACCTACTATCACCACTTTTTCAACATAGTACTAGCGGTCCTAGCCAGAGCAATGAAGAAAGAAAAAGTTTCCATCAAAATTGGGGGGGGGGGAGGGGTGCGGAAACAAAGTGAAACTCTCTGTGGACTATGTGATTTTATATATAGGAAATCCTAAAAACTATACCAAAATGTTGTTTGAACTAATAAATTAAATACAGTTCCAGGGTACAAAAATCAATATACAAAGATCTCTCATAATCACTTTCAGCAAACTCAGAGAGAGAAATTAAGAAAGAAATTCCATTGACAATTTTATCAAAAAGAAAAAAATACATGGGAATAAATTTATTCAAAGAGATAATAGGCCTGTACACTGAAAGTTATAAAAGATTGAAGAACACACAAATAAATAGATATTCCATGATCATGGATTGGAAGAATCAATATTGTTACAATGTCCATATTACCCAAAGCAATCTGCACATTCAGTGCAATGCTGATCAAAATCCAATGGTATTTCTTAGAGAAACAGATCCTAAAGTTTGAATAGAACCACAGAAGATTCCAATTAGCCAAAGCAATATTGAGAGAGATTAACAAAGCTGAAGGCATCATTGCTCCCTGATTTTAGACTATATTACAAATCTATAGTAATTGAAACAGTATGGCATTGCCATAAAAACAGACATATTGCTCAATGGAAAAGAATAGAGAGGCCACATATAAATCCCCAAATATATAGCCAAAGGAGCCAAGAGTATAAAGCTGGGAGAAGAGTCTATTCAATAGATTATGTTCTGCAAACTGGTGACAGACCAGGCAAAAGAATACAACTGGACTACTATCCTATGCCATGTGCAAAATTAACTCAAAATGGATTCAGGACTTATATATAAAACTAGAAATCATAAAACTCCCGGAAGAAAATATTAGCAGTAAACTCCTTGACATTGGTCTTGGCAAAGATTTTTCAAATCTGATTCCAAAAGCAAAGGAAAAAATAGGTAAATGGGACCTCATCAAACTAAGTACCTTCTGCACAGCAAACTATCAACAAAATAAGAAAGCCTGCTGAATGGGAGAAAATATTTGCAAATCCTTTATCTGATATGTTGTTATTATCTAAAATATATAAAGAACACATAAAATTCAAAGTGAAAACAAAACAATTTGATTACAAAATGGGCAGAGGATCTGAATAGACATTTTTCAAAGATAACATACAGATGGTCAATAGGTCATTTAAAAATGTTCAGCATCACTAATCATCATGGATATGCAATTCAAAATCACAAAGAGGCATCACCTCACACATAGTAGAATGACTAAGGCAAGAAATAACAAGTGTTGGTGAGGATGTAGAGAAAAGGAAACACTTGTGCACTGTTTCTGGGAATGTATGCTGGTACAGCCACTATGGGAAATAGTATGGAGGTTCCTCAAAAGTTATAAGGAGAACTACCAGGCAATCCAGCAATTCCACTTCTGGGTGGAATCCAAAGAAAAGAAAAACACTAATTTGAAATTATATCTGCTGCTGCTGCTACTGCTAAGTCACTTCAGTCGTATCTGACTCTGTGTGACCCCATGGACGGTAGCCACCAGGCTCCCCCATTCCTGGGATTCTCCAGGCAAAAACAATGGAATGGGTTGCCATTTCCTTCTCCAATGCACCCCTATGTTTATATATATATATACACACAACGGAATATTACTTAGCCATAAAAAATGAAATCTTGCCACTTATGGAAACATGGATGGATGGACCTAGAAGTATTATGCTAAGGAAATAGAGCAGAGAAAGACAAATACTATATGGTTTCACTTATATGTAGATTCTAAAGACCAAACCAAACAAACAGAACAAAGCCAGACTTATAGAACTGATTGATGCTTGCCAGAGGGGCAGGTTTTGGTGCGGAACAAAATGAATAAAGGAGGTAAAGAGGTACAAACTTCCAGTTATAAAATACATAAGTCCTGGGGATGTAATGTATAGCATAGTGTACATGATGATAATATTGCAGTGCATATTTGAAAATAACTGAAAGAGTATATCTTAAAAGTTTTCATTATTCACACATACACAAAATTCTAACTTTGTGGGGTGGCAGATGGTAATTAGACTTATTGTGGTGATGATTTCAATGTGCACAAATATTGAATCATTATGTTATATACCTGGAATTGATATAATGTTATATGTCAATTATACTTCAAATTAAAAAAGAAAATTCCAGGAGATAATGAAGGACAAGGAAGCCTGGTGTGCTGCAGTCCATGGGATAGCAAAGAGCTGGATGTGACAGAGCAACTAAACAACAAAAATAGAAAAAAGATGGAGTCAAGCATCATTAGTGAGGTGAACTATTTAAGACACATAATTTTACTTAACTCAGGCAAACATAGTAACTTGAACTATGTTAATAAGGAGCTTCCTAGCAGGGAAAATTGAAATGTCTGGCTTAATGAAGCAAATTAATAAATTTGTTATTAGAATTTAGAATGTTAATGATTCATCTAAAGTAACTGTGAATAGCTTGTTTTCTTAACTGGTTTTTAAAAGTCTCTGATTTTTTTTTTTTAACATTATTATTTTATTTAGCTAACTCTTCCTCTCTGGACTGTGGAACTGTAAACCAGTTCAGCTGCTGCTCAAATGTTAACCAACTCCCAAGTGAAGTCTATGCTAATGATGCTATAAGAAATTTAGGGGTAACAGACTCCTTCATTTGCAAAATATTCACAGACATGGAAGATAAGATAGATTGTTACTCAGTTGAGATGCTTGGAAAATATGTTCAAAGGATCTCACTCTTTTCCTTTTGAAATATGGAACATCACGAAACACATGTGCTTACATGGTTTGGATACATGAGCTAAGAATGTTTTTTAAAGTTAAAAAAAAAAACTAGAGGAAGGAAAAGACCTTTAATTGAAAAGAATCTCTGCCAATATAAGGAGAATAACATTTCAGTATCTGAGAGCCCACCATGACCTGCACTGAGACAGAGGATGCAACATTTGACTAATTAATGGAAAGTCTTTGTATGGTCAGTAATTGTCCCTTTCCAGAAAAGCAAAGGAAAGGCCCACATTCCATGTCCCAGTCTGGCTCCACTCCGTGCACTCGGACTGTTCACTGAGGCCTCTGACTGCCTCCCAGTGACACTACCCACACAATGGCCAGTCACCAATACAGTGCTGGCGCCAGCAAGTGTTAGTTTGTTAGGGAAAAATACTATTTTCCATGTATGTTTAAATAATACAGACACATAATATTAAAAAAACAGAAGCTCTGGGTCTGTAATTTGATTCTCAGCCTTTGCAAAATAGGCAAAAATCCAAATATTTCTCTCTGCTAAAAACAGTTTAAAATACGTTTCCAGGGGTAACTTGGCTGGAGAGGCTAACTTGGAATTGGTGTGCTGAAAAGTTTGATTAGGTGGCGATCTGCATTTCTGAGAGAGAACCAAAAGGGCTCTTGGAATTAGCTGAGATCCAAAAGGAAGGTGGGCTCTACAATAGAACTTTCCAAGTTAAAATCAAGTGCTTATGTGTGGTGGTGATGGTGGTGGTGGTGGTGGGGTGAGTGAGGGAGTTGGGGGGGATTGAAGGGGGTAGGATACATTATTTTTGAAGTTTTAGACTTAGATTCTGGAACAAAGTAAGGTAATACAAGGCCCACTATAAATCTGGCTCTAGAATTTTTTGTAATTAAATCTCTAGGACTCCAGAGATAATACCTTGGCTGGAAGCTGTATTTCAATAGTGATCCAGAAATGTATATCACTTGCCAGCTAAGGAAGCATCATTCTCTGAACACATATCACCCACACTGCCCTGGATCCTTCAAGTCAGGCCAATCACATCCCAGGGGGCTCAACAGGTGAATCTCACACCAGCAGATATTTTAGGTAATCTCTCCCGCACTGCTCCCAACATGCTTGTTCTTGTTTTCACTCCCTGAATCCAGCTGTCTACATTCCTATGGTAGTTGTTCTACATTCCTATGGTAGCTGTTCTCCTTTGGGTTAAGTGGATTGGAGCTCAGCACTCCCACTTGACTGTCAGACTTTCCACTGTAGATCCCAGACTGAAAAGCATCTCCTCTGATTGGGCCTATTTCCCCCTCTCCCTCAAATGAGTTTCAAATATCTCTTTGGTAGAAATAAACAACTTCTCCTAAGCCTTATGAAACAAAAGATAAAGATGACTAATACCTATTCCCTACTTTCAAGGAACTTACAATCAATTGCTTCAGGTAAGATATTGACAAGGAAATAGGACTAATATTATTATGAATCTCATGTTATGAGTGCAGGATGAGGGGAAAGACCAATGACTGCTCCATTGCCAAGATAAGGGAAAGAACAGTTCTCTCTGGAAAGACCAAGAGTGTAATGGTTATGAAAGGATTTTGAGGAAGCTACAACTGGTGTTTGCTTTAGTTATTTATTGCTGCCATTAAAAAATTACCATAAACTTAGTGACTTAAAATAAGACAAATTTATTACCTTCAAGTTCTGTAGGTCAGAAGTCTGACACTGGTCTCACTGGACTAAAATCGAGATGTTAGCAGGGTTGTGTTTCTTCTGGAAGCTTTGGAGAAGAATCCACTTTTAAGCTCATGTACATCATTGACAAAGTTCAGTACCGTGTGGTTGTAGGAGTGAGGTCCCCATTTCTTTCCTGCCTGTTGGCTGGGGCTACCTTTAGTTTCTAAAAGCCTCTCTCTATTTCTTATGCATGATCCCTAAACTTCAGAACCCGAAATGGCATCAGTCTTCTCAGGCTGCCTATCTCTTCTCCCTCTGTCTCTTCTGCTTCATCTTTCTGTCTTCCCCTCTGCCCTTAGGGGCCAGATTACCTTGGGTTTACCTGGGTAATCCAGGATACTCTTCTTTATCTTAAGGTCAGCTGATTATCAAGTTTAATTTTATACATAATCACACAATCACAGGCAGAACCCAAGGTGGTAGAATTCATGGGAGCCAAGTCTTACCTAGTGACGTGTTTTTATGATATTAAGCAAAGGGGTACAGAATAGAATTCAAATTGTTGTAGCCACCATTCCAGAAAACAAACTCACTCAGAAGGACAATGTAGATAGTGGAGTACAGTTTATTACACCGGTGGGCCCAAGGCAGAGTCTCCTCTTAGCCAAGGACCCCGACCAGTTTTTGTGAAAACATTATATGCCCTAAGTGTATGTGCTCAAACCCACCTCCCCAAATTCCTTGAAACTAGTCTGAACAAAGGAAGAGAAAGTTAAAGTTACAATCAAAGGTAACCCATGATTCATATGCCTTAAGCCTAGGTAGTTAACAGTGGACAATTATCAATAGGCCTGTGGTCATACCCCACCAAGCATAATAGAATTTATTATTCTATTTGGTTACACAGATAATTAGGGTATCCTTTTGGGCAATGGAGAATCTAGGTATGGGCCCTGGGGCTCTTCCATCTGGGGGGCCTTGTTTTCCAGTTGGTATGTCGTTTCCATAGATACTGGGCATATAGCTCAAAGTCCAGTCAGGCCCAAGATGCAGTCCTGCTTTCAAAATGGAGCCTGTTCTGTCTGTTTCCTCCTTCAAAATCATGATATTAAACAGGTGCTAAGTTGCTTAGTATGACTCAAGTTTGGAAACACAAGGTAAATCGGAATTTATTTCTTTCTCAAAGTCTCTCCTAGAGGAGAAGACAGACTTCTTTTCAAATAATTTTGATACAATAAGCTATTTGCAAAGTGACAACCAACATTAATAATGTTGTGGTTTTATTTTGATAGGCTATGTTTATCTCTTGAATTTTATAAGTTATATTTCATCATGTATTTAGGACCATGATAGAGGCTTCCCAGGTAGCACTAGTGGTAAAGAACCTGCCTGCCAATGCAGGAGACATAAGAGACGTGGGTTTGATCCCTCGGTGCAGATCTCCTGGAAAAGGGCATGGCAATCCACTCTAGTATTCTTGCCTGGAGAATCTCCATGGACAAAGGAGCCTGGCAGGCTATGGTCCATAATGTTGCAAAAGGTTGGACTGAAGTGACCTCGCATGCACACATGCACACAGGATCATGATAAAAGTTTTGAGGACCACTGAAATGCATGCATACAATTGGCTAAAAACAGGGCAAAATGAGATGAAATCTAAGGGAGCCCCATCCTTGATTGTCCCCTTGTCCTCACCTGCAGTGCTAACTCTGACCTCCCATCCTGCTTTCAACTTGCCACTGAACTTGATATATTCTCTCCTTTCCATCATAGCACTGAAATGGTATTGTAAGACAGAAAATCAGAGAAGAGCAACATTCCATTTGGCACTTTGACACTCATGTCTCATTTGCATCTCCTGCGGAGCTTTCTCTGTTCTCTAACAGCCAGTCTTCCTTCCTCCATTGTCACCTCTACCATTCAACTGATACGTTTGATAAGGGGATTGAGGACCGGAGGGCATTTTATTCATTTTGGAATATCCTCTTAGTCTGCCCATACCAGCAGTGTTATAGATAGTGAAGCCACTCAATACAGGTTTAGTAAATTATTTTTTTTAAGGCAAAAATATTAAAACTAAGTCTTTGATTGGTTTTAGAAGTTAAAGTGAGCAGACAGGAAATGGCATTTACTACCAGAAACTTTTGTCTTTTTCATGCAAAGGAGAAAGCAAGTGGCTAAGTGGTGAGGTATGAGCCTCAAAAGATTAGGGAAAACAAATACAATTGAAGAAAATTTCCTGTGATTCAAATGCAAAGTAACTGAATAAATGTCATCCTGAAATGCCCTGTGAGATACAGTAAGTCCCCTTAATGCCAGTGTGTATGTATGAGTGTGTGTCTTCAGTTGCTCTGTCTAGTCCGACTCTTTTTAAACCCCATGGAGTGTAGCCTGCCAAAGCCCTCTGTCCATGGGATTTTCTGGCCAAAGACAGGAGTGGGTTGCCATTTCTTCCTCCAGGGAATCTTCCTGACCCAGGGATGGAACCTGTATCTCCCCTGTCTCCTGCATTGCAGGTGGATTCTTTATCGCTGAACCACTGGGGAACTAACTCTCAGGTTGAGAATGTTCAAAGATTTGAACCTGTGTTCCATCAATGACAGGAGTGAGTGAAATTGCAACTTGCCCTCCATCTCTCATTGCTGAGGATCATTCAGTTCTACCATCTCCTACTTCCTCTCCCTCCTCCAGGCAGTAACTCTTCTTGCCTGTTCACTCGATGCCAGTCTCTGTGTGCCAGCTATTGTATTGTGCTACTATACTTTTCAAAGTACTGTACTGTAAGATTAAAAATGTTTTCTTTATTTTTTGTTTGCTTTTTCTGTACTATTTGTATGAAAAGTATTGTAAACCTATTACAGCACAGTACTATTTAGCAGATTGTGCTAGTTGAATACCTAGGCTAACTTTGTTGTGCTAACAAACAAATTGGACTTATGACTGCTCTCAGAACAGAAATCATTCAACTTGTTCATATGTAGGGGACTTACTGTACAGGAGTTGTGAAAGGTGAGTAGGGCCATTGTACACATTCTGGAAAACCAAACATTTAAAGCAGACATTGAGAACATTTGGTTCCATATTCCCACTTCAGGGCATTAAAATTGCCAGTCAATTGACCTTAAAATAGGAAGATTATGGCTCAGTGGTAAAGAATGCGCCGGCCAGTGTGGGAGCCATAAGAAACACAGGTTCGACCCCTGGGTTGGGAAGATCTCCTGGAGGAGGAAATAGTAACCCACTCCAGTATTCTTGCCTAGATAATCCCATGGACAGAGGAGCTTGGCAGGCTACAGCCCATGGGATCGCAAAGAGGCAGACATGACTAAGCAACTGAGCACGCACGCATGCAAGGTGGGCCCAACATAATCAGAATGAGCCTCAGAAATGGAAGGGAAGGCAGAGGGTTGAGAGTCAGAGAAGATGTGATGAGGGGAGCAAAGTCAGAGTGATATGACCTGAGGACTCCACTCGTCATTGTTGGTTCTGAAGACGGATGAAAGGGCCGTGAGTCAAAGAAGGCGGGAGCCTCAGGCAACTGGAAAAGGCAGGGAAGCACGTTCTCCTCAAGAGCCTCCAGAAAGGCACACAGCCCTGTCTTGAATTTAGCCCAGTGAGAACCGTGTCAGACTTCATTTGTGTTGTCTCAAGCTACCCAGTTTGTGGTAACTTGCTACAACGCTCACAGGAAACAAACAATTATATAATTCGTCAATGTCCTGTGGTCTGTGGTGGACGCCCGCAAGGTGCATTGTGGAAAAGCAGCCCTCTGATTGGCTCGTGCTCCATGCAGAAGGCTAACTGAGAGACTCCGGGATGTCGCGGGGGAAAGGTCACTGTGACTCCCCAGCCATGGAGCCCCAGACTGCTGGGCTCTATGGGACAAAAGCCCAAGTCCCAGTCATTGCAGAGGTTAAAACTGATATCATACAAGCTGAGTTCAGCACTCAGATGCTTTTACTCGTACACAGAATTTTTTTTTAAAATGTGAATTACTGTCCAACATTTTAAGATTCTCTTGCAGGAAGAGGGACTCCTTCTGGGGCAAGAGAGTGGGCCCTTGTCTAACACTCAGAAATGAATTTTCTGAGGAGACACATATACTGACACAGCAAGAGGCTTTATTGAGAAGGGGTGCCTGGGTGGAGAGTAACAGGCTAAGGGAACCCAGGAGAACTCCTCTGCCACATGGCTCACAGTCTTGAGTTTTATGGCCAATCATTCTAACACAGGGTCCTTCCTGGTAGCGCATGCATTGCTCAGCCCAGATGGATTCCATTGAGGAGGATTCTGGGAGATTGGTAGGACACATGGATTAGTCTCCAGTCTCCTTTTGACGTTTCCTGAATTTTGCTGGTTCGTGGTAGCTTGTTAGTCCCATGATCCTTACGAGGAACTCCTGTTGTTAAGACAGCTCATGCAAGTGGCTACTATCTTGCTTGAGTATGGTGTAGATGCTTTCAGTGTTTTCCCTAACCATTCCACTTAAGCATCAGGATTTCTGACTTTTCTTGGAAAAGATAAATCAGAAAATGTTGCCACACTTGAATCCCGTGGGAGTGGAGTCATGGCTGCTCTTTAGACAGCACACTCACACTGTTGGCACCATATGCTCCACTCGACTCTCTCACACCCTCTCCCTGTCACCCTGCCACGTGGCCGGAAGGGACCAGTGTGCAATCCCTGGTACTCTGCTTGTGTACAATACACATTTCAGAACTGGCTTAATTAGGGAAAGGTACTAAAGGGAATCTAGCCACTTTCAATGCTTTTGTCATATATAATAGCAAAGAATGGCTTCATTGATTTCAGAGACAAAAAATCCCAATAGTTTGATTCATTCCTCCATTCCATCCAAGTTCTTAGCTTAAGCAATACCAAGAAACACTGGCATTGGTGCCTCACAAGGAATTTCCAAATCTGCTTATGATTCTCATTCTGATCAGCTAAACCTTTGCTCCTTTAAGAATTTATAGAAAACTGACTTCAACAGGTAAGGGAAGAATTTTCTAAAGGATATGTATATAAATCAAGCTGGAGTACTTTCAAGATGATAGACAGTGAACTCAAACAAAATGTCAAATGGTCTGATAGCATTTTCATGTGTGCCCAGCCAAGGTTTAGAGAAATCCATGTGCACTTTTATTGGATTAACAACACGTCAGCTCTGACATCAGCTGCAACACAATCTGCTATTGCAAAATGCACTTAGGAACCCTGATGCATTAATTGTTATGTTTGGCTTTATCACACACTTATCTTTTTCCTCATATCTGAAAGCTAGTGGTTATGGGCTAGAATTTTTGGAGAAGCGATACCTTACAAGCTCACACTTGAAACAGCTCTAAACAGTGATGGAATGTCATAGTTGCAGGAACAAGAGAGAAGAGTTGGCTCACAAAAAGGTCAGTGTCATGAGTGGCTGGGCAGGAATCCACTTCTTCCACCTCAGGCTCTCATCTTCAGCCTACATGTAGTGAATAACCAGCCATACATGTGCAAAAGAGAAGTTGGGCTGGGCTTTGACACGGCCTCTGTGGGTGTGATAGATGTGCAGAAATCCAACCCTTCCCAGGGGGGTCAGGTGGCACCGTCAAGACAAAGTGCAAACAATTCTGTCCCGGAAAAGAACTTTTTTTTCCCGCTATTTGTGCCAAAGTGTTACAGTATCCCTACTAAATTGTAAATCTATGCAAAGAAAGAAAAAGCCAAAATGAAGCCCTGAATTGAAATACTCTCTGCATAGAATATATTTAAATTGTGCAAAAATTCCTGTATGAAGAAAGAGAGAAAGAAAAGAAAAAAGAAATGGCATTCACTTCTCATTTCCAAGGGCGAGTTGAAAACATCTGCTTTCTGGATTACAGACTGAGACAGTATCCACGTCTGTGAAAAAGCAAGATCTCTAAAATCTTTCCTTTGGAGGCTGTGGATAAAACAAACAAGGGGAGGATGAAGCTCCCTCTGGTCTGCAGAGGCTTGCCTGAGCAGACAGAAAAATAGAGTGCTTGCCTGCCCACCATCCCAACTAATAAAACTTGCAAAATATTTCTTTTTGTTGTCTTTTCATTGCTTTTCATTCTCTGTCTTCTTATATCTCTTAAGCAGTGATTCTGATGGGACCTGGGTTTATTTGAGCCTTTGATAAAACACATACCACTACGCTTTTCCCCAGCTCAAGACTCAAGGAGTTTTGAGAAATATCTATAAATTTTCCTAATTGCTAGACAGTTTTTCCACTTCTAGGCCAACTGGCTTCCCTTAGCCATAATGTCGAGCTCTGACCTATGACATGAGGGGCTCCTAATTGATGACTACCAAATGTTGAAAGGGGCTTTGGTTTTACTCATTTTTCTTCATCTGATTCTCAGCCTTGGGGCAGGCTGGCTTTTTAGTCCTGGTCTGAGTAGGCAGAAATGTGCCAATTCAGAAGGGAAACTGGGAAGGGGACAACTGTGTGGGCTTGTCATGTGCCAGGCAGTGTGCTGAATTTTGCCTCACTTTATGGTCGCAAACTCTTGAGAGGTCAATTTTGCCAGTCTCGTTTAGACAATTAAGGAAGTCAGATAAATCAGGTCGATCATGTTAAGCCAGTGAGTGGCAGAGCTGGCAAACCAAACCAAAGTTGCCTGCCTCTGAAGCTTTAGTTATTTACACAGCTTTGATAAGTAATCGGTCTTGAAACTTCTTAAAAGATACTTTGATGCTTGCTCTTCAGAACTTCTTATCACTTATATTGTCCCTGCTGCTGCTGCTAAGTCACTTCACTCGTGTACGACTCTGTGTGACACCATAGACAGCAGCCCACCAGGCTCCCCGATCCCTGGGATTCTTCAAGCAAGAACACTGGAGTGGGTTGCCATTTCCTTCTCCAATGCATGAAAGTGAAAAATGAAAGGGAAGTTACTCAGTCATGTCCGACTCTTCGCGACCCCATGGACTGCAGCCCATCAGGCTCCTCCGACCATGGGATTTTCCAGGCAAGAGTACTGGAGTGGGATGCCATCGCCTTCTCCGATATTGTCCCTAGTATTAGAGAATTCCCACGTGGAGAATTACATATGGCAGTAAGAGCTTTGCAGAATTTATTTGTAACATACCTCAGCTCAGAATTAATTTCCACTTTCAAATCCAGATGACATCTCAAAAGGAGACTGTCAGGTGAGAAGATGAGGGTAGGTAATTACACAGAATGTAGGTGACCTCAGTTATTCTACCACTCTCCACACATCCCCTGGCCATGGATTTGTTCAGTTCAGTTCAGTTAAGTTGCTCAGTCATGTCTGACTCTTTGTGACCCCATGAATCGCAGCACGCCAGGCATCCCTGTCCATCAGCAACTCCTGGAGTTCACTCAGACTCATGTCCATCAAGTCAGTGATGCCATCCAGCCATCTCATCCTCTGTCGTCCCCTTCTCCTCCTGCCCCCAATCCCTCCCAGCATCAAAGTCTTTTCCAATGAGTCAACTCTTCGCACGAGGTGGCCAAAGTACTGGAGTTTCAGCTTTAGCATAATTCCTTCCAAAGAAATCCCAGGGTTGATCTCCTTCAGGATGGACTGGTTGGATCTCCTTGCAGTCCAAGGGACTCTCAAGAGTCTTCTCCAACACCACAGTTCAAAAGCATCAATTCTTCTGCGCTCAGCCTTCTTCACAGTCCAACTCTCACATCCATATATGACCACAGGAAAAACCATAGCCTTGACTAGATGGACCTTTGTTGGCAAAGTAATGTCTCTGCTTTTGAATATGCTATCTATGTTGGTCATAACTTTTCTTCCAAGGAGTAAGCGTCTTTTAATTTCATGGCTGCAATCATCATCTGCAGTGATTTTGGAGCCCCCCAAAATAATGTCTGACACTGTTTCCCATCTATTTCCCATGAAGTGATGGGACCAGATGCCATGATCTTTGTTTTCTGAATGTTGAGCTTTAAGCCAACTTTTTCACTTTCGTCTTTCACTTTCATCAAGAGGCTTCTGAGTTCCTTTTCACTTTCTGCCATAAGGGTGGTGTCATCTGCATATCTGAGGTTATTGATATTTCTCCCAGCAATCTTGATTCCAGCTTGTGTTTCTTCCAGTTCAGCGTTTCTCATGATGTACTCTGCATAGATGTTAAATAAGCAGGGTGACAATATACAGCCTTGACACACTCCTTTTCCTATCTGGAACCAGTCTGTTGTTCCAGTTCTAACTGTTGCTTCCTGACCTGCATATAGCTTTCTAAAGAGGCAGGTCGGGTGCTCTGGTATTCCCTTCTCTTTCAGAATTTTCCACAGTTTATTGTGACCCACACAATCAAAGGCTTTGGCATAGACAATAGAGCAGAAATAGATGCTTTTCTGGAACTCTCTTTCTTTTTCCATGATCCAGTGGATGCTGGCAATTTGATCTCTGGTTCCTCTGCCTTTTCTAAAACCAGCTTGAACATCAGGGAGTTCACGGTTCACGTATTGCTGAAGCCTAGCTTGGAGAATTTTGAGCATTACTTTGCTAGCGTGTGAGATGAGTGCAATTGTGTGGTAGTTTGAGCATTCTTTGGTATTGCCTTTCTTTGGGATTGGAATGAAAACTGACCTTTTCCAGTCCTGTGGCCACTGCTGAGTTTTCCAAACTTGCTGGCATATTGAGTGCAGCACTTTCACAGCATCATTTTTCAGGATTTGAAGTAGGTCAACTAGAATTCCATCACCTCCACTAGCTTTGTTTGTAGTGATGCTTTTCAAGGCCCACTTGACTTCACATTCCAAGATGTCTGGTTCTAGATTAGTGATCACGTCATCATGATTATCTGGGTCGTGAAGATCTTTTTTGTACAGTTCTTCTGTGTATTCTTGCCACCTCTTCTTAGTATCTTCTGCTTCTGTTAGGTCCAGACCTTTTCTGTCCTTTATCGAGCCCATCTTTGCGTGAAATGTTCTTTTGGTATCTCTAATTTTCTTGAAAAGATCTCTAATCTTTCCCATTGTGTTGTTTTCCTCTATTTCTTTGCATTGATCGCTGAAGAAGGCTTTCTTATCTCTCCTTGCTATTCTTTGGAACTCTGCATTCAGATGCTTATATCTATCCTTTTCTCCTTGGCTTTTCACTTTTCTTTTCACAGCTATTTGTAAGGCCTCCCCAGACAGCCATTTTGCTTTTTTGCATTTCTTTTCCATGGTGGTGGTCTTGATCCCTGTCTCCTGGACAATGTCATGAACCTCCGTGCATAGTTCATCAGGCACTCCATCTATCAGATCTAGTCCCTTAAATCTATTTCTCACTTCCACTGTATAATCATAAGGGATTTGATTTAGGTCATACCTGAATGGTCTAGTGGTTATGTGGCTCTAAATGTGTGGCTCCTTTTAAATAAGAAAGAATTTGAATCTGGACAGATTTATGGCAAACTGTCAGAAGCAGAGATGATTTTGAGGGACCAATCAGTGGGCAGTAAGACAATTTATGCAATCTGAAAACATAAGGCCAGGCAATTAGAGGAATGAAGGGCTTCTTGGGCAACCACCTACTCTCTACTTCCCTTCCCCCAGCAAACCTTTGCTTGATTTCAGCCTTTCTACCCCCTGGTATACATTTTTATTCCAGACATCTCATTTTGTGTGTTTATACAAAAGATCAGGGCAGTTACGTGCAAAGGCCATGGGCTGTGGAATTAAAATATCTGGTTTCAAATTACTGTATCACATTGAAATACTGTGTGATCTTGGGCTTATTACCTAGTCTCTCTGAACCCTTCTCTGAAAAATTAATTGCTCTAAATCTTATTGAGACAAAGTAAATAACACAATTCCTGGCTTATGCTGCTGCTGCTGCTGCTGCTAAGTTGCTTCAGTTGTGTCTGACTCTGTGCGACCCCATAGACGGCAGCCCACCAGGCTCCCCCATCCCTGGGATTCTCCAGGCAAGAATACTGGAGCTTATAGTAGCTATTAAATAAAGAATACTATTTTTCTTTACTCTTCTTATGTGCTTTTTCAGAAATGCCCTGGTCCTAAGGATTTTCCTTTTTTTTTTTTTTTTTTTTTTGCAAGCCTCAAATGTTCTTAATTTGGTGGTGGTGTTGAAGACTGCCTTTTTATACAGTTCATGGGGTTTTCACAGCAAGAATACTGGCTTGGTTTGCATTCCCTCCTCCCGTGGACCACATTTTGGCAGAACTCTCCACTCTTCTATTCCATTTGGGATTGGTGTCAATGGAACCTAGATTCTGGGTTCAGATAACTGGCAGAGATCTCTCAAACTCAGGGAAGATCCAGTCCCAGTAGACAAATTCTGATAGAAGACAGCAATGAAAACCCCATACTTCACCAGTGAGTGCTTTTAGGATGAGCAAAAATAATGTAAACTTCTACCTAAAGAAGGGGTAAGGAAATTCTTAAGTCAGAGCCTCAAGAGGAAACAGGAATTTGTTCCTTGTTTCCCACTTGGGTGGCCACTGGTGGGCGCGATGCCTGGAGAACTGGCAGCTATCTTGAATCCATGAGATGTCAGTCACAAGGATGAAACCAATGTGCTGAAAATGGTGGGAGGAATGGCTGGAAAGAGCTTGAAGGACTCTTGGTAACATTATGGAATTGCTGAATGAGTCTTTGGCAATCCATCTTCATATTTGTTGTTGTATGGGATAATCAATGCTTAAAGTGACTGTGTGCCAACCACAAGTAAAGTGAAGTCACTCAGTCGTGTCTGACTCTTTGTGACTCCATGGACTGTAGCCCACTAGCCTCCTCCATCCATGGAATTTTCTAGGCAAGAGTACTGGAGTGGATTGCCATTTCCTTCTCCAAGGGATCTTCCTGTCCCAGGGATCAAACCAGGGTCCCACATTGAGGGCAGATGCTTTACCATCTGAGCCACCAGAGAATCAATTAATTAATGCTTCAACTAAGTCAAATACTTTTTCATCTGCAACTACAAGTGTTATTGATTCTCTGATGTCTGCTTCTCAAAACTAATCTGAGAATTATGAACAACAGAGGTAAAGCATCTAGAAAGTGCCTGTCACTTAGTAAACAGCTGGCAATCATATAGCTTACATTTGCTATAGTTGTTAATATACAGGCTTTCTAGGGGAGCAGTGGGGTCCTCGACAAATGGAAGCTTCCTTTAAGCATGTGTTGGTGTAACAGACAAAATTCATACATTCCATCAAGCCTATTAAGGGTCTTTACCCCATCATCTTGAGATTCCATGAGATATTATCAATAGGCACAAATAAAATTTTGAAATTAACTGAATTTGAAGTGTTGCAAGTCAAATAAGAAGAAACAATATTAAACAATCCCTTTTCACTCCTAAGGAATGAGTGAGTTTCAATTCAGTTCAGTCGCTCAGTAGTGTCCAACTCTTTGCAACCCCATGAATTGCAGCACACCAGGCCTCCCTGTCCATCACCAGCTCCTGGAGTTCACTCAGACTTGCGTCCATCGAGTCAGTGATGCCATCCAGCCATCTTATCCTCTGTCGTCCCCTTCTCCTCCTGCACCCAATCCCTCCCGGCATCAAAGTCTTCTCCAATGAGTCAACTCTTTGCATGAGGTGGCCTAAGTACTGGAGTTTCAGCTTTAGCATCATTCCTTCCAAAGAAATCCCAGGGCTGATCTCTTTCAGAATGGACTGGCTGGATCTCCTTGCAGTCCAAGGGACTCTCAAGAGTCTTCTCCAACACCACAGTTCAAAAGCATCAATTCTTCTGTGCTCAGCCTTCTTCACAGTCCAAATCTTACATCCATACATGACTACTGGAAAAATCATAGCCTTGACTAGACGGACCTTTGTTGGCAAAGTGATGTCTCTGCTTTTGAATATGCTATCTATGTTGGTCATAACTTTTCTTCCAAGGAGTAAGCGTCTTTTAATTTCATGGCTGCAATCATCATCTGCAGTGATTTTGGAGCCCCCCAAAATAAAGCCTGACACTGTTTCCACTGTTTCCCCATCTATTTTCCATGAAGTGATGGGACCAGATGCCATGATCTTTGTTTTCTGAATGTTGAGCTTTAAGCCAATTTTTTCACTCTAGTCTTTTACTTTCATCAAGAGGCTTCTGAGTTCCTTTTCACTTTCTGCCATAAGGGTGGTGTCATCTGCATATCTGAGGTTATTGATATTTCTCCCAGCAATCTTGATTCCAGCTTGTGTTTCTTCCAATCCAGCGTTTCCCATGATGTACTCTGCATAGAAGTTAAATAAGCAGGGTGATAATATACAGCCTTGATGTACCCCTTTTCCTATTTGGAACCAGTCTGTTGTTCCATGTCCAGTTCTAACTGTTGCTTCCTGACCTGCATACAGATTTCCCAAGAGGCAGGTCAGGTGGTCTGGTATTCCCATCTCTTTCAGAATTTTCCACAGTTTATTGTGATCCACACAGTCAAAGGCTTTGGCATAGTCAATAAAGCAGAAATAGATGTTTTTCTGGAACTCTCTTGCTTTTTCCATGATCCAGTGGATGCTGGCAATTTGATCTCTGGTTCCTTTGCCTTTCCTAAAACCAACTTGAACATCAGGAAGTTCATGGTTCACGTATTGCTGAAGCCTGGCTTGGAGAATTTTGAGCATTACTTTGCTAGTGTGTGAGATGAGTGTAATTGTGCAGTAGTTTGAGCATTCTTTGGCATTGCCTTTCTTTGGGATTGGAATGAAAACTGACCTTTTCTAGTGGGTCATGGTGGAGAGGTCTGACAATGTGGTCCACTGGAGAAGGGAATGGCAAACCACTTCAGTATTCTTGCGTTGAGAACCCCATGAACAGTATGAAAAGGCAAAATGATAGGATACTGAAAGAGGTACTTCCAGGTCATTAGGTGCCCAATATGCTACTGGAGGTCAGTGAAGAAATAACTCCAGAAAGAATGAAAGGATGGAGCCAAAGCAAAAACAATACCCAGCTGTGGATGTGACTGGTGATAGAAGCAAGGTCCGATGCTGTAAAGAGCAATATTGCATAGGAACCTGGAATGTCAGGTCCATGAATCAAGGCAAATTGGAAGCAGTCAAACAGGAGACGGCAAGAGTGAATGTCGACATTCTAGGAATCAGCGAACTAAAATGGACTGGAATGGGTGAATTTAACTCAGATGACCATTATATCTACTACTGTGGGCAGGAATCCCTCAGAAGAAATGGAGTAGCCATCATGGTCAACAAAAGAGTCTGAAATGCAGTACTTGGATGCAATCTCAAAAACGACAGAATGATCTCTGTTCATCTCCAAGGCAAACCATTCAATATCACAGTAATCCAAGTCTATGCCCCAACCAGTAACGCTGAAGAAGTTGAAGTTGAATGGTTCTATGAAGATCTATAAGACCTTTTAGAACTAACACCCCCCAAAGATGTCCTTTTCATTATAGGGGACTGGAATGCAAAAGTAGGAAGTCAAAAAACACCTGGAGTAATAGGCAAATTTGGCCTTGGAATGCGGAATGAAGCAGGGCAAAGACGAATAAGAGTTTTGCCAAGAAAATGCTCTGGTCATAGCAAACACCCTCTTCCAACAACACAAGAGAAGGCTCTACGCATGGACATCATCAGATGGTCAACACCAAAATCAGGTTGATTATATTCTCTGCAGCAAAAGATGGAGAAACTCTATACAGTCAGCAAAAACAAGACCAGGAGCTGACTGTGGCTCAGATTATGAACTCCTTATTTCCAAATTTAGACTTAAATTGAAGAAAGCAGGGAAAACCGCTAGACCATTCAGGTATGACCTCAATCTAATCCCTTATGATTATGCAGTGGAAGTGAGAAATAGATTTAAGGGCCTAGATCTGATAAATAGAGTGCCTGATGAACTATGGAATGAGGTTCGTGGCATTGTACAGGAGACAGGGATCAAGAACATTCCCATGGAAAAGAAATGCAAAAAAGCAAAATGGCTGTCTGGGGAGGCCTTACAAATAGCTGTGAAAAGAATACAAATGAAAAGCCAAGGAGAAAAGGAAAGATATAAGCATCTGAATGCAGAGTTCCAAAGAATAGCAAGAAGAGATAAGAAAGCCTTCTTCAGCGATCAGTGCAAAGAAATAGAGGAAAAGAACAGAATGGGAAAGACTAGAGATCTCTTCAAGAAAATTAGAGATACCAAGGGAACATTTCATGCAAAGATGGGCTCGATAAAGGACAGAAATGGTATGGACCTAACAGAAGGAGAAGATATTAAGAAGAGATGGCAAGAATACACAGAGAACTGTACAAAAAAGATCTTCACGACCCGGATAATCACGATGGTGTGATCACTAAATCTAGAGCCAGACATTCTGGAATGTGAAGTCAAGTGGGCCTTAGTAAGCATCACTAGGAACAAAGCTAGTGGAGGTGATGGAATTCCAGTAGAGCTATTTCAAATTTTGGAAGATGATGCTGTGAAAGTGCTGGGTGAGTTTACTTAACCACAAGTAAGGCTCTCCTTCCAAGCACTTCTTTTCTCCTCCCTGTGAGCTTATTTGGCTTATCTTTTTAGCCAGAGGGGGATTTCAAATCTGTCAGTGTTACTGACTGGATAATTAGCTTGCAAGGGAAGGACAGTTGGAAATAAGTCTTAACTGCATTTGTTGACAGTTTGAGGATTATAAGTTGTCTAGAAAGTTAAAAAAAAAAAAGACTAAAAATGTTAATCATGGGCAAAAGTAATTCATTCACAAATTCAATCAACTTTTACGAAGCTCCTGTGCTTGGTACTGGGAAAACAAGGTCAAACAAGCCAGGGGCCTGTCATTCTGGGATTAGACAACCTAGTACGAAAGACATGTGAGCAAATGTATGTAAGAAATCTATTGATATGGTCCAAAGTGTAGTTATGCAGTGATGTTGAAACCTGAATGACTACTGGGATCACTGCTATTCATTGCTACCAGTGACTGAGGACTTCCTATGCACCAGGTTTGTTGCAGGAAGGGGGGCCCCTTCCAGGGCCCGAAACTGGGCTCTTGTCTAACACTTGGAAATGAATTGTCCGAGGAGACACATGTGCTGACAAAGCAAGAGAGTTTATTGGGAAAGGGCACCCGGGTGGAGAGCAGTAGGGTAAGGGAACCCAGGAGAAGTGCTCTGCCCTGTGGCTCGCAGTCTCGGGTTTTATGGTGATGGGATTAGTTTCCGGGTGGTCTTTGGCCAATCACTCTAATTCAGTCTTTCCTGGTGGCGCGCACATGGCTCAGCCAAGATGGACACTAGCGAGAGGGGTTCTGGGAAGTGGATGGACACGCGGTGTCTCCTTTAGACCTTTCCCGAACTCTTCCAGCTGGTGGTGGCTTATTAGTTCCGTATTCCTTACCAGGATCTCCTGTCATAAAACAACTCATGCAAATGGTTACTATGATGCCTGGCTAGGGTGGGCAGTTTCAATCTGTGTGCTTCCCCTAACAGGTTTGTCTTAAGTTCTTTATCTGCACTGTTTCTTTTTTTTGTTTTTGACAGGAAAGTAGGATTTATTGGTGGGTGTGAGTAAGGAGGGTAAGGCCCTTATGAGTTCAGGGCTCACTATTTGTTCAGAGGACCACAGTTAAGGATGTATTTGACCCTACAGCCATCTGGGATGAGTCAGTTTTCTGCAACCATGTTTTCAAACTCATCCACCTTAAACTTAGTAAATCTCCACTTCTTGGAGATGTGCATCTTCTGGTGACCAGGGAACTTGGCCTTGCAGAGGGCCTCAATCACATGCTCCTTGTTCTGCAGTTTGGTGCAAATGGATGTTATGACTTGGCCAATGTAGACCCTGGCCACTGTGCCCTGGGACTCTCCAAAAGGTACCTTGCATACCTGTCTGGAGCCTAGACTGAGGACAGCATGCCAATCATGAATGTTCACTACAAAGGACTGTTTCCAAGGTCCCTTAGGGCAACCTGTACAGGCAACAGGCTACATATACTTACCTAGGAGGCTGCTGTTTGCAGCTTATCTGCTCTAATTTGCATAAAAATTCTTTCTGATCATTTTGGTTGTTGTGTCCAATTAAGAGATGAACACACTGAGACCCAAATGTACACAACTAGTTAGTGGAAGGAGCTAGAATTCACATCTAGGACTTCTTATATCATGAAGCGCATAGACCTTATTAAACCATGGTAGAGGTTTAAACAGTGAACCTGGGTCTCCTGCACAGCAGGCAGATTATTTACTGTCTGAGCCACCAAGGAAGCCCAAAACGGAGATTGAAATGCAAAAAGTAATTAATTCTGTTGCCAGTGCTGAGTCATGTGGGGGCAGGGGAGGGAGGAAAGATAAGAAAAGGCTTCAAACAAGAGGTGACCCCCTGTGGACATTTCCTTTGTAGAAAAAGACTTAGAAGCAAATATGTGGTCCATGGTCCTATAGCATATTTTCTAATATGAGAGAAAAAAAAAAAAAGGATGGAGGCAGAATGGTATCTGAATAGGCTCAGCGCCCCTGGAAAACTGCAAACCTCCAATGTAATTGGGACTTCAGGGACCTGGTATTGCTTGTTCTACTAAAGCACTTGAAATTTCATGAATAAAAGGTTTTCTATGAATACAAATTATTGTGATTGTTTACATTAGATCACAGAAACACTATAAACACTCAAAGAGAAGGGAAGATGCCTGAACCTATTTGTTTAGCATATGAAACAGACAGGAACCTGGATACTTTTGATATCACTTGTTAGGCAGTTTTCTTAACCAGACATCCAAGACCAAGAAATTCTTTTAGTCATATCTGATTCTGTTCTTTTGCATAAACCTTGACTTGAGTGGTGCCATAATTTTCCATGAAGTAATTATCAGAATTTTTTTAGTCTGTCCAGGTTTTTGGACATCAGGTAGACATAGAATTGAGAGGCTAATTTTAATTCTTCCTATTATTTTAAAGCTTCCTCAAATAAAACTACTTAACAGATGATGGTTCCCTGGTAGTCTAGCAAATGTTCCCTAGGGAATTTGGTAGCTTAAGAGAACCAAACAGAATTTCTCTGCCTAGAACATTTCGGCCCGTCTCTTCATTGTTAATTTATAAATCATACTGTTTCAGGTACATCTTTTATATCTCAAATTTCAAAACAAACTTCAAAAGTTAAAGTGTGTATTATTCCATTTATGTGAAATATCCCGAATAGGCAACTCCATACACATAGGAAACTTTATAGCCATTAATCAATTGCTCCCATTCCCCTTTTGAGATGATGAAGATGCTTTGGAACTAGGAGGTGGTAGCTGCACAATACTGTGAATGTACTAACTGCTACTAAATTGTTGCTTTAATATGGATAATTTCAAGTTATGTAAATTTTATCTCTAAAAAGTGTGAAAGCCAAAATAAGAGCTCTTACTTTCCTCTCTGAAAGATTACACATTTGATATACTTTTCTTTCCTCTCTAGACTTTTTCTTTCTCATTTTAACTGATAATGTTTAGGATTTAAAATAAAGATTGCTGTTTTTTTACAATACATCAATAGTTTTCTATTTTTAGACACACTGTTGACATTCGTGTTATGCCTCATATGCATTAACTTTCTAGTCTAAATTGTGGATTTTTTAATTTCATTGTCCACTAGTATTTGAAGAAAATATTATCGCCTCCCCATTCTTGAATGGGGAGCATTCAAAGAATGTTGCAGCATTCTTTGAGCAATATTTAAAGTAAGAGTATATGTATTAAGTGTTTTCTGAAGCCTTTCACTCTTGAAGATGACTTTCAGTTACTTTCACTTACGAGTGATAAATAAAACTTTCACAAAGAGTCAGACACGATTGAGTGACTAAACAACAACAATCATCAGAGAAATGTAAAATCAAAGCTACAGTGTCAAAATGATGACTAACATCAAAAAGTCTACATATAGCAATGTTGGCGAGGACGTGGAGAAAAGGAGACCCTCGTACACTGATGGTATTGTGAACTGGTGCAGCCACTATGTGGTGCAGACACAAAACATTATGGAGGTTCCTCAAAAACTAAAAGAACTACAGCAATGACAGAGAAATTCCACTGCTGGGTATATATCTGAAGAAAATGAAAACCCTAATTGGAAAATATTGCACGCACTCCAGTGTTCATAGCAACATTACAATAGCCCATTTTTAGAAGCAACCTGAGTACTCATCAACAAATGAGAAAGAAGATGTGGAAGAATCATAGAAACAATAGAATGTTGTTGTTGCTCTTGTTCAGTTGCTAAGTCACGTCCAAATCTTTGTGACCCCATTCAATGCAACATGCCAGGCTTCCCTGTCATTCACTATGCCTCTGAGTTTGCTCAAACTCATGTCCATTGAGTCAGTGATGCCATCCAACCAGCTTATCCTCTGTTGCCCCCTTCTCTTGCTCTGTCTTTCCCAACATCAGGGCCTTTTTCAATGAGTTGGCTCTTCACATCAGGTGGCCAAAGTACTGGAGCTTCAGCTTCAGCATCAGCCCTTCCAATGAATATTCAGTGCTGGTTTCTTTTAGGGTTGACTGGTTTGCTCTCCTTGCTGTCCAAGGGACTCTCTCAAGAGTCTTCTCCAACACCACAGTTGCAAAGCCTTAGTGCTCATTCTTCGTTATGGTCCGACTCTCACATCCTTACATAACTCTTAGAAAAGCCAAAGCTTTCACTGTATGGACCTTTGTAGGCAAAGTGATATCTCTGATTTTTTATATAATGTCTTGGTTTGTCATAGCTTTCCTTCCAAGGAACAAGCCTCTTTTGATTTCATGGCTGCGGTCACCATCTGCAGTAATTTTGGAGCCTGAGAAAATAAAATCTGTCACTGTTTCCACTTTTTCCCCACCTATTTGCCATAAAGTCATGGGACTAGATGCCATAATCTTAGTTTTTTGAATGTTAAGTTTTAAGCCAGCTTTTTCACTCCTCTTTCACTCTCATCAAGAAGCTCTTTAGTTCTTTGCTTTCTGCCATAAGATTGGTGTCATTTGCATATCTGAGGTTGTTGATATTTCTCCTGGCAGTCTTGATTCCAACTTGTGTTCATCCAGCCAGGCATTTCACATGATGTACTCTGCATATAAGTTAAATTAGCAGGGGAACAATATACAGCCTTGTCATACTCCTTTCCCAATTTTCAACCAATCAGTTACTCCATGTCTGGTTCTAACTGTTGCTTCTGTACCTGAATACAGATTTCTCAGGAGACAGGTAAAGTGGTCTGGTATTCCTATATCTTTAAGCATTTTCCAGTTTGTTGTGATCCACAGTCAAAGGTTTTAGCATAGTCAATGAAGCAGAAGTAGATTTTTTGTTTGTTTGTTTTAGAATTGCCTTTCTTTTTCTATGATCCACTGGATGTTGGCAATTTGATCTCCAGTTCCTCTGCCTTTTCTAAATCCAGCTTGTACATCTGGAATTTCTTGGTTCACATATTGTTGAAGCTTAGCTTGAAGGATTTTGAGCACTACCTAGCTAGCATGTGAAATGAGCGCAATTTTACGGTAGGTTGAACAGTTTTTGGCGTTGCCCTTCTTTGAGATTGGAAAAAAAATTGAACTTTTTTCCTGTGGCTACTGCTCAGTTTTCCAATTTGCTGATATATTGAGTGCAGCCCTTTAACAGCATCATCTTTTAGGATTCGAAATAGTTCAGTTGGAATTCCATCATCTCCACTTTATTTGTTCATTGTAATGCTCCCTAAAGCCCACTTGACTTCACATTCTAGAATGTCTGGTTCTAGGAGAGTGACCACATCATTGTGGTTATCTGGGTCATTAATTTCTTTTTTGTACATTTCTTCTGTGTCTTCCTGCCACCTCTTCTTACTCTCTTCTCCTCTGTCAGATCTTTGTGGTTTGTGTACTTTATCACGCCCATCTTTGCATGCAATGTTCTCTTGGTATCTCCAATTTTCTTGAAGAGATCTCTAGTGTTTCCCATTCTATTGTTTTCCTCTATTTCTTTGCACTGATCACTGAGGAAGGCTTTCTTATCTCTCCTTGCTATTCTTTGGAACTCTGCATTCAGATGGATATATCTTTCTTTCTCCTTTGCCTTTCACTTCTATTCTATTCTCAGCTATTTGTAAGGCCTCCTCAGACAACCACTTTGCCTTCTTGCATTCTTTTTCTTGGGGATGGTTTTGGTCATCGCTTCCTGTACAGTGTTACAAACTTCTGTCCATTGTTCTTCAGATACTCTGTCTATCTGATCTAATCCCTTGAATCTATTGGTCACCTATACTGTCTAATCATAAAATATTTGATTTAGATCATACCTGAATGGCCTAGTCTTTTCCCCTACTTTCTTCAATTTGATTCTTAATTTTGCAAAAGCACCTGAACCACAATTAGCTCCCACTCTTGTTTTTTCTGACTGTCTAGAACCTCTCAACTGCAAAGAATAGAGTAAATCTGATTTTGGATTGACCATCTGTTGATACCGATGTGTATAGTCATCCCTTGTGTTGTTGGAAGAGGGTGTTTGCTATGACCAGTGCGTTCTCTTGGTAAAACTCTGTTAGAGTGTTACTTCATCATCATAAAAGATGAACGTCTGCCATTTGCAACAACGTGGATGGACCTAGAGGGTATTATGTTTAGTGAAATAGGTCAGACAGAAAACAGTAAATACTTTATGCTTTCACTTATATTCGGAATCTAAAAAATAAAGCAAATGAATGCATATAACAAAACACAAACTGATTTACAGATATAGAGAGCAAACGAGTGGTTACCAGTAGGATGAGGGAAATGGGAATGGAGGAGATCAGAGTAAGAGATACAAAGATTGGAATTAAGAGATACAAACTACTATGTAGAATAAATAAGCAACAAGGGTATATTGTACAGCCAGGGAAATATAGTCATTATTCTGTAACAACTTTAAATGGAGTATAATCTCTAAAAGTATCGAATCACATCTGAAACTAATATAATATTGTGAATCAACTATATATCAATTAAAAATCTGGTAATTTATTTCCATTTGTTCATTCCTGCAAAGGAAATTTATATTTTACCTCTGGAAAAATGAGGAATATTTTATTAGGCATTGCGTGGTTTAAGTAAAGAAAGAAAAAAATTAGATTTACCCTAACTTATTTTGCTAATACAGAGTTTCTGAGAAATAGTAAGAAATAAGAAAGGAATTGGAACCAGACATATGAAGAGTTTCTTTTCTGTTTGTCCTTCTTTCCTCAACTGAGACTGAGGCTCTGACAGTTTTGATCTTGAGTGTTAAGAAAGCTTTCAGGACTGAGGATTCTTGGAAATAAGGGAGGAGAAGGGGGATGGGAGTGTACATGTCTCCTGTATCTATATTTATGCTATTCATACAATCTCATTTTACACTGATGATATGATAATAATAGCGATGGTTTTTATATTTAACTGTTTATGATTTGTCAGATTTTGTGCTAGGTTTAACACACATTATCATATTTAATCCCTGTGATCACCTTCAGTTCAGTTCAGTCACTCAGTCGTGTCTGACTCTTTGCAACCCCATGAATTGAGCACGCCAGGCCTCCTTGTCCATCGCCAATACCCGGAGTTCACTCATACTCACGTCCATCGAGTCAGTGATGCCATCCAGCCATCTCATCCTCTGTCATCCTCTTCTCCTCCTGCCCCCAATCCCTCCCAGCATCAGAGTCTTTTCCAATGAGTCAACTCTTCACATGAGGTGGCCTAAGTACTGGAGTTTCAGCTTTAGCATCATTCCTTCCAAAGAAATCCCAGGGCTGACCTCCTTCAGAATGGACTGGTTGGATCTCCTTGCAGTCCAAGGGACTCTCAAGAGTCTTCTCCAACACCACAGTTCAAAAGCATCAATTCTTCAGCACTCAGCTTTCTTCACAGTCCAACTCTCACATCCATATATGACTCCTGAAAAAACCATAGCCTTGACTAGACGGACCTTTGTTGGTGAAGTAATGTCTCTGCTTTTCAATATGCTATCTAGGTTGGTTATCACTTTCCTTCCAAGGAGTAAGCGTCTTTTAATTTCATGGGTGCAATCATCATCTGCAGTGATTTTGGAGGCCAGAAAAATAAAGTCTGATACTGTTTCCACTGTTTCCCCATCTATTTGCCATGAAGTGATGGGACCGGATGCCATGATCTTCGTTTTCTGAATGTTCAGCTTTAAGCCAACTTTTCACTCTCCTCTTTCACTTTCATCAAGAGGCTTCTGAGTTCCTCATCACTTTCTGCCATAAGGGTGGTGTCATCTGCATACCTGAGGTTATTGATATTTCTCTCGGCAGTCTTGATTCCAGCTTGTGCTTCTTCCAACTCACCGTTTCTCGTGATGTACTCTGCATAGACGTTAAATAAACAGAGTGACAATATATAGCCTTGACGTACTCCTTTTCCTATTTGGAACCAGTCTGTTGTTCCATGTCCAGTTCTAACTGGTGCTTCCTGACCTTCATATAGCTTTCTCAAGAGGCAGGTAGGTGGTCTGGTATGCTCATCTTTTTCAGGATTTTCCACAGTTTCTTGTGATCCACACAGTCAAAGGCTTTGGCATAGTCAATAAAGCAGAAATAGATGTTTTTCTGGAACCCTCTTGCTTTTTCCATGATCCAGCAGGTGTTGGCAATTTGATCTCTGGTTCCTCTGCCTTCTCCAAAACCAGCTTGAACATCTGGGAGTTCATGGTTCACATATTGCTGAAGCCTGGCTTGGAGAATTTTGAGCATTACTTTACTAGCGTGTGAGATGAGTGCAATTGTGTGGTAGTTTGAGCATTCTTTGGCATTGCCTTTCTTTGGGATTGGAATGAAAACTGACCTTTTCCAGTCCTGTGGCCACTGCTGAGTTTTCCAAATTCGCTGGCATATTGAGTGTAGCATTTTCACATTATCATCTTTCAGGATTTGAAATAGCTCAACTGGAATTCCATCACCTCCACTAGCTTTGTCTGTAGTGATGCTTTCTAAGGTCCACTTGACTTCACATCCCAGGATGTCTGGCTCTAGGTGAATGATCACACCATCATGATTTTCTTGGTCATGAAGATCTTTTTTGTATAGTTCTTCTGTGTATTCTTGCCACCTCTTTTAAATATCTTCTGCTTCTGTTAAGTCCATATCATTTCTCTCCTTTATCGAGCCCATCTTTGCATGAAATGTTCCCTTGGTATCTCTAATTTTCTTGAAGAGATCTCTAGTCTTTCCCATTCTGCTGTTTTCCTCTATTTCTTTGCATTGATCACTGAGGAAGGCTTCCTTATCTCTTCTTGCTATTCTTTGGAACTCTGCATTCAGATGCTTATATCTTTCCTTTTCTCCTTTGCTTTTCTCTTTTCTTTTCACAGCTATTTGTAAGACCTCCTCTGACAGTCATTTTGCTTTTTTGCATTTCTTTTCCATGGGAATGGTCTTGATCCCTGTCTCCTGTACAATGTCACGAACCTCATTCCATAGTTCATCAGGCACTCTATCTATCAGATCTAGTCCCTTAAATCTATTTATCACTTCCACTGTATAATCATAAGGGATTTGATTTAGGTCATACCTGAATGAAATATTAATTGTAAACATTCCCATTTTATAAGGAAAAGAAGGAAAGCATGTGCATGTTAAATAACTTATTCAAAATGACATAGCTGAGTCTGCTTGGCTGGGGTACAGAGTATGCAGTTTGATTCTAGAATACATGCTTTTAGCTATCTGACTCTCTAGATCTGGGGGGAATGGGCAGGTATAAGAAAAAACACCTTTCAGAAGTGCAAAAGTTTAGGTCCAGAAAGAATAAGTAATTTGCCTAAAATAAATAGTAAAATTGGTACTTTAACCTTTGTCTAATTTTAACTATACAAAGCTACCTCTAGATGGTCAGAATCAGATAACCTTAAACTCAAGAACCAGAAGTAGTCTCAGAGATTATATCATTTCAGAGCCTAGTCTCTCGTTTTACAGATAATCTGTAATCACTAAAATCTCTAACCCAAACCAATCAGAGGTCAGTTCTACAGAGCAAGACAACTTTATATATCAAAGGAGAGTTATTGTTTGAAATTTTATTTCTATTTAAAAAAAAAATCAAGATGAGGGAACCAGTTCTTGATGGCAGCACAGCTTTTTATAGAAAATTCAAGTGCCTCATTGTTTTTCTGCAACAAGAAGACAACTTGGAAAGGATTCTGTAGACACTGAGCCCATTGTAGAGAGCTGTGGGACCCAGAGATTTTCATGAGAGTGAACATGCCCTTTGAGATCAAAGCAGATTGTCTTCTAAGAGGCGTCCAGTGGGCCATCCTCTGAAAAGTGACCCACTGTTCAGCATAGCTCTTTCCAGGACACTGAATTGGAGCCAGCTGGTGCTTGGAACGTACCTTGTATGTCACCTTCTGATCTCTGTCTGAAGGCCAACTGTATGTGATTAAGCACAACAGACACAGAGCTTGTGTTAAGCCCCGGATGTAACTTGTTGAGTGAAGAGCAACTGACTTGAAAATTGGACAAATGGATTAAGTTTCTTCTCTTAGTCTCTTTCTCTCTTATTTTTAATAGAGCAAGATTGTATCCTCTGGGCCTAGTCAATCAATGCTTGTTGTTTCTAAGAAGGATATTCATGAGGCGCTGTACTTCAGGGATACTAATTGGGATTTGAGATGAAGTTTTTACCCTGACATGTGCATCACCTAAGGAGGATGGCAACAACTGGCATCAAGCTAAAGTGTATTTGGTATTTCCCCTTATAGTGACCAAATAATTTAGTCTCTCTTTTTTTTTTTTTTTTTGAAAGCTCTTGCTGCTTCTCAAAATTGCTTGCACATTGGAATCACCTTGAAAATTAAAAAGAAAAAAAAATACTGATGCCACTGCCAATCTATTCTACCCAACATATTTTAATTTAACTGGTATGAGGTGTGGCCTGAGAACAGGGAGTTTTAAAGTCCTTGAAGCAATTCTAGTGTACAGCAGAGTCTGAGAACCACTGGAAACCACTTTTAAGCCCCATCACTCTGATGAGGCGCCAGCTGCAAGCATGTTTTATACCAACATGTTTGCAGAGTATAAACATCACAGTGCAAACTCTTGCACCCAAGAACCCTGTGCTGCTAGTGGCCAATCTTTGGAAAAGTTTGAATTTGTAAACTGATAATACATATAATTCCATGGGCTCCATATGGTTCCTGTTATGCTGAGGGAACTATACACATTTGCCTTGCCCCAGGATGAAAAGATAAATAACAGATGTGGTTAATTTTTATCATACTTGTAGTGAACAATAATAGAAAAATAAGAAATGAAGGGGGCAGCGAGAAAAGTAAAACACATGAACATAAAACTTATATCAACTATACTAGGTTATATCTTTGGATTTTAAAAATCCATTATATAATAGATAAGAAATAACTGTATCATATAATTCTTCAGTTCTAAGGGAGGCAGTCTCTATAACAACAAGAAGCAATATTAAAATTTTGGATGTTAATAGAATAATCTTAAATTGTTGATGGTAATGATAA
The DNA here is from genome assembly GCF_016772045.2 of Ovis aries. NCBI lineage: Eukaryota > Metazoa > Chordata > Mammalia > Artiodactyla > Bovidae > Ovis > Ovis aries. The sequence continues at coordinate 32,725,888 of NC_056055.1, read as the reverse complement.
CTAAAATTTATGCTTTACCATGTGGTAAGCACTGTTCTAAGCATTTTACACGTACTAACTAATTTAATCCTCATTACAACCTGGAGATAAATACCATTTTTATTTTACAGATGAAGGAACTGAACCCAGAGAATTTAAGTAATTTGTCCAAGGTGACATGTTTACTATGTGGTAAGGCCATGAACTGAGCCCAGTTCAGATACCATTAGAAGATATTCTAAAGGTCCTGGTGATGACCTGGTGACAATCACTTCACAGAGAGAACACTGGTCCCATCTACAGAGATGAAGCAGAGTGTACAGCTGGAAGAAGTTTTTGGGAGAATTGCTACCAAGAGTTAGGATGGCTGGGAATAAGAGTAATAATAATGCCAGGGACTAACATATACTTTGTGCCAAGCACTGGGTGAAGTTTGGGTGTGATTCACATGCTCTCTACTTTTTTAGCTGTGGATCTCTTACTCCTGATGGTCTACTTAAGAAGCCAGCATGTGGCTGGCTAGGGTCTCTGTTGTTCTGTCACTAAGTCATGTCCCCCTTTTTGTGACCCCATGGATTGCAGCACGCCAGTCTCCTTGTCCTCTACTATCTCCCAGAGTTTGCTCAGATTCAGGTCCATTGACCCAGTGACGCTATCTAACCACTCATCCTCTCCTCCCCCTTCTCCTTTTGGCTTCAATCTTTCCCAACTTTAGGCTCTCTTCCAATGAACTAGCTGTTTGCATCAAGTGGTTGAAGTACTGGAGCTTCATCCTTGCAATGAATTTCAGGGCTGATTTCCTTTAGGATTAACTGATTTGATCTCCTTGCTGTCCAAGGGACTCTAAAGAGTCTTCTCCAGCACCCTTCCCTTTGGAGACTTCAATTTTGTGCGTATTAGGTCACTTGATGTGGTCTCACAGCTTAATGAAGCTCTGTTTCTTGTTTTTGTTTTGAGAAACTTTTTCCTTTGTATTTGACTTTAGATGGTGACTCTTGCTATGTTCTCAAGTCAACTGTTCTTTCCTTTTGCAATGTACAATCTTTTGATTGATTTTTTTCTCATCATTATGGCTTGCATTTTCTTACTTCTTTGTATGCCTGGTAGTTTTTGATTGGATGCCAAAGATGCTGGATATTCTTGCATTCTTCTAAATATTCTTTATTTTTTTTCTATGGGATGCTGTTGAGTTACTTGGAGGCAGATTGATTTTAATATCTGTCAATTGGGACCAGGGTAGTGTTTAGTCTAGTGCTAATTGTTCCCATTTCTGAATATTCTATTCAATGCTAGATGAGTTATGTTGTTTTCCTAGTGGTAGCAGACACTGCTGCCAGTCTTGTATGCATGCCAGGTACTGTTGTATCTGAGTCTTTGGGGAAGATCTTTCTTCAGACTTGAGTAGTTTCCTCACATATATGCACTGCTCATTATATTGAATACATAGAGGAAAACCTCTAGAGATCTCTGGAGTTCTCTGTCTATGCAGCTACCCTCCTTGTATGCTGCGCTGTGAACTCCAGCCACCTACCCTATCCAGATGTTTATCTTCAGCTCTTTGATTTGGGGACCTGCCTGTGCTCTCCATTCCCATGCTGTGGCTTAGAATCTCTTGCAAGGTACAAATATGAAACAATCCTAGGCCTTATCTTAGTTTTCCTGCGTCTCTTAAGGATCACTGTCTTTTGTCTCTGAAGTCCAAAGTGTTGAAAACCATTGTTTCAAATATTTTTTCTATTGTGTTTGTTTGTTTGTTTCAGGTGGTTTTGTAGATCCTGTTCCTCATACTCCATCTAGGCTGGGAATGGAAGTAGGAAAAATCTTTTTTTTTTTTTTTTTAACAAACTTTTTGTTCAATCTTACCGGAGGTTTGGTAATTTTATTAGTATTTTCAAATAACCCACATTTGTCTTTCTGAAATCTCCTTATGGTATATTTGTTTATTCATAATATGTTATTTATATATTTATGTATATTTATTTGTATATTTATATATTTATATTAATTTCACTTATTTTTATTATGTACTTTCTGATTGGCCCAGTATCTTTACATAGGCATACAACATAAATTGGAAACACTCCCACTCAGATTAACCCCTGGGCAGCTGGTAACTCAGCTCAAATAACTCAAGTGGCTCTTGCCTGGCATACGGCTTAAGTAGACTCACCTACATTGAGGGAATTTCTTACATGGCAATAAAGTCCAGTGTTTCCTGAAGAAGTGAAGAAACATGAAAACTCTGCATATCAAGTGCTCTAATCTGCAAGCATCCTACTATGGATGAAGTATTCAATTGGCAAGGAATTGTGTGATGGCAAAGTGTTACTTAAGTCATGATCAGTCACAGGGGAATAGAGCTCAGGACTGGACTCAGCTTAGAATCAAGGTTGGGAGCTGGTGAATTTTCACAGAAAACATAATGAGTTCTATACTCTACCGTGTCCTATGGTAGGAGGTGCACACAAACAGCCATTGCTCTAGAAATTTAGAAGGTGGAGAATTGGTTCATCAGTGGCCAGGGTGAGCAAGAAAATCTTCATTATGTAAATGGGAATATTTTGAAACTAGTATTGAATGGAAATTTTATTAAATGAATACTTCAATTTCTTTTTGAACACTTCTCAAGAAGATGATTCCTATCATCACTGGCCTAAGAGTCTATGCTTTTTATTTTTTCTAAAGTTCTGAATTTTTTCTCACAAATTTCTATAAGATAACATTCCTAAGCCCTGTGCCACTGACACCATTCCCTAACATAAATATTGAGTAGCTACTATTTGTGTTCTCAGAACCTAGTATACTTTCTTATAGAAAGACTGCTTATATCTTCCATTTCCTACACAGATTAAAATTTTGAATGTGATTCTTTGGTTAGAGATAGACTTTGAAGATTTGTAATCAGGCAAAAACCATGTAGTTTTGTGCCATTAAATCAAACTGATAAAGTCATATGTCATATGCCCTACATTAAAAAATAAGGAGGTGTTTGTTTCTCCCCTATTCACGGCAACAGTCCTCTGTGTGTGTGCTCAGTTGCTCAGTCATGTCTGATTCTTGGCAACCCCACAAACTGTAACCTGCCAGGCTCCTCTGTCCATGGAATTTTCTAGGCAAGAATACTGGAGAGGGTTGCTATTTCCTACTTTAGGGGAATCTTCCTGACCCAGGAATGGAACCTGTGTCTCTTGCATCTCCTGCATTGGCAGAAACATTCTTTCCCACTGTGCCACCTGGAAAGCCTAGCAACAGTCCTAGATAAGCCACACGCGCTGCCATTTGCTGTGGGAGAGGCTGTGATAAATACGGCCATCTTCAGAAAGGCCACAGTCTTGTGAGGAAGACTCACAAACCAAAATCTCTAGCAATGGCCTGATTTTGTTCCATTTACATGAATGCCTTTTATAGTTATGAGGACCTCTCTGTGGCGATTCATCACACAGAGGCACTGTGGATAACAGGAATCTCAAAATATAGCTCTCGTAGATGTTAAGTCTGTCTTGATGAGCTATAACAACTGGGAATCACCCCCTTTATTGACCTTTACAATCCCCTTGCATTTACATGAACATGACTTGAATTATGGCAGATCTGGAAAGAAAAATCAATACAAGTAGAAAAGAAAGTGTTGGCCTATTGCTTTCTCTATGATATTTTAATAATTCAGTTATTATACAGGTTAGTGAAATACAGTAAACTAACTATAAGGAAACCAGTTCTATTGTCTAAGTTGCATGATGTGTGTATTTATTTCATTTGTATATAGTAATCTATGACATTACTGAATGACACTTTGTACCAAAGAATATGCTAAGTGTCTTGTGTATATTGTCTCACTAAAGATTTGTAACAATCCCATGACACAGGAATGGCCATCATCCTTATTTTTGTAGAGGAGAAAATTAATACTTTAAGTAACTTCATGATTAGGCATGGTGGATGGGGTAGAGCCAGGGTTTGAACAAGAAAAGTTAGACTCCATTATGATTGGTTGTGCTGCTCTTGCCATGTAACTGCCATGTATGATCACTTTGTGATGTAAAGAAATACTGAATCACTCTATTATGCACCTGGAACTAACATAGTATTGTTTGTCAATTATTCTTGAATACAACAGGTAATTTAGATATCTAAAAAGATAGGAACTTAGCCAATAATGGCATATATATATGCTTATATATGTTTGTGTAAACTTATAGTGTATATATATGTGTGTGCTTAGTTTCTTATTCATGTCCAGCTGTTTGCAACCCTGTGGACTATAGCCTGCCTCAATCCCACTTTCCAGGTGGTACCGATGATAAAGAACCCATCTGCTAATATAGGAGACATAAGAGATGCAGATTCAATCTCTGGGTTGGGAAGATCCCCTGGGGAAGGGCATGGCAGCCCACTCCAGTATTCTTGCCTGGAGAATCCCATGGATAGAGGAGCCTGCCAGGCTACATTCCATAGGGTTGCAAGGAGTCAGACACAACTGAAGCAACTTAGCACCACTAACACCACCATATATGTAACATATGTACATTAAATGCTGAGTTCCAAAGAATAACAAGGAGAGATAAGAAAGCCTTCCCCAGTGATTAGTGCAAAGAAATAGAGGAAAACAATAGAATGGGAAAGACTACTGATCTCTTCAAGAAAATTAGAGATACCAAGGGAACATTTCATGCAAAGATGGGCTCAATAAAGGACAGAAATGGTATGGACCTAGCAGAAGCAGAAGAGATTAAGAACAGGTGGCAAGAATACACAGAAGAACTATACAAAAAAGATCTTCACGACCCAGATAATCACGATGGTGTGATCACTCACCTAGAGCCAGACATCTTGGAATGCGAAGTCCAGTGGGCCTTACAAAGCATCACTATGAACAAAGCTAGCGGAGGTGATGGAATTCCAGTAGAGCTATTTCAAATCCTGAAAGATGATGCTGTGAAAGTACTGCACTCAATATGCCAGCAAATTTGGAAAACTCAGCAGTGGCCACAGGACTGGAAAAGGTCAATTTTCATTCCCATCCCAAAGATAGGTAATGCCAAAGAATGCTCAAACTACTGCACAATTGCACTCATCTCACATGCTAGTAAAGTAATGCTCAAAATTCTCCAAGCCAGGCTTCAGCAATACGTGAACCGTGAACTCCCAGATGTTCAAGCTGGATTCAGAAAAGGTAGAGGGAGAAGGCAATGGTGCCCCACTGCAGTACTTCTGTCTGGAAAACCCCATGGACGGAGGAGCCTGGTAAGCTGCAGTCCATGGGTCGCTAAGAGTCAGACATGACTCAGCAACTTCGCTTTCAATTTTCACTTTCCACTTTCATGCACTGGAGAAGGAAATGACAACCCACTCCCGTGTTCTTGCCTGGAGAATCCCAGGGACGGGGGAGCCTTGTGGGCTGCTGTCTATGGGGTCGCACAGAGTCGGACACGACTGACGCGACTTAGCAGCAGCAGCAGCAGAAAAGGTAGAGGAACCAGAGATCAAATTGCCAACATCCACTGGATCATTGAAAAAGCAAGAGAATTCCAGAAATGCATCAATTTCTGTTTTATCGACGATGCCAAAGCCTTTGACTGTGTGGATCACAATAAACTGTGGAAAATTCTGAAAGAGATGGGAATACCAGACCACCTGACCTGCCTCTTAAGAAGCCTGTATGCAGGTCAGAAAGCAACAGTTAGAATTGGACATGGAACAGCAGACTGGTTCCAAATAGGAAAAGGAAGACTTCAAGGCTGTATATTGTCACTCTACTTATTTAGCTATATGCAGAGTACATCATGAGAAACACTGGGCTGAATGAAGCACAAGCTGGAATCAAGATTGCCAGGAGAAATATCAATAACCTCAGATATGCAGATGACACCACCCTTATGGCAGAAAGCGAAGAAGAACTAAAGAGCTTCTTGATGAAAGTGAAAGAGGAGAGTGAAAAAGTTGGCTTAAAGCTCAACATTCAGAAAACGAAGATCATGGCATCCGGTTCCATCACTTCAGGGCAAATAGATGGGGAAACAGTGTCAGACTTTATTTTTCTGGCCTCCAAAATCACTGCAGATGGTGACTGCAGCCATGAAATTAAAAGACACTTACTCCTTGAAAGAAATTTATGACCAACCTAGATAGCATATTCAAAAGCAGAGGCATTACTTTGCCAGCAAAGGTCCGTCTAGTCAAGGCTATGGTTTTTTCAGTGGTCCTGTATGGTTGTGAGAGTTGAACTATAAAGAAAACTGAGCACCAAAGAATTGATGCTTTTGAACTGTGGTGTTGGAGAAGACTCTTGACTCCCTTGGACTGCAAGACCATCCAACCTGTCCATCCTAAAGGAGATCAGTCCTCAGTATTCATTAAAGGACTGATGTTGAAGCTGAAACTCCAATACTTTGGCCACCTGATGCAAAGAACTGACTCACTGGAAAGTACTCTGATGCTGGCAAAGATTGAAGGTGGGAGGAGAAGGGGATGACAGAGGATGATATGGCTAGATGTCATCATCGACTCAATGGACTTGAGTTTGGGTAATCTCCGGGAGTTGGTGATGCACAGGGAGGCCTGGCATGCTGCAGTCCATGGGGTTGCAAAGAGTTGGACATGACTGAGCGACTGAACTGAACTGAACTGAACTGAAATTAGAATATAGAAAAATTGTTAAGGCAACATTTGTGCATGCGTACAAGCTCAGTCATGTCTGACTCTTTGCAACCCCGTGAACTGTAGCCCACCAGGCTCTTCTGTCCATGGAATTTTCCAGGCAAGAATACTGAAGTGTGTTGCCATTTCCCACTCCAGGGCATCTTCTTAATCTAAGAATCAAACACACGTCTTCTGTGTCTCCTGAATTGGCAGGCAGATTTTTTACCACTTCACCACCTGGGAAGCCACGGCAATACATATATCATCAAGAATTATCAGCTATTTTTCTTCTCCTTAATTTATCACCGTGGCTCAGATGGTAAAGAATACACCTGCAATGCAGGAGACCAGATTTTGATCCCTGGGTTGGTAAGATCCCCTGGAGAAGGGAATGGCTACCCATGCCAGGATTCTTTTTGGAGAATTCCATGGACAGAGGAGCCTGGTAGACTACAGTCCAATGGGTCACAAAGAGTTGGACATGACTGAGTGACTAACGCACAAACACACACACACACATACACACCTATAAGCTCATATGTATAGACATACATATACATATGGATGTTCCAATTCACTGGGAAGGAAGGTGTGTTTCATTTTGTGCTGTTCCATGTCAGGGCACATGTATGTGACTGCTACTGTTGGGAAAGAGTTTCAGTTCAGATGAGGCCTCTACAGAACCCCACCCCTCAGAACAAAACAAAGTCCCTTTCTGAGCACTTTGCTTGCATTTCCAAAACAGACTTTCTTCCATGCTGGTTCATGTGAGAGCTTGCTATGAACATGTCTCTGTCCCTTTCTGGACTTAAGCAAGATTGGGGGACTTTTGTCTAGAGTTTCCATTGGTGCTTGAACATGGGGACTGCTCAGCAGACATGTCAACATATGCCTGAATGTTTCTTTCCAAGTGAACTCTCATCTGTTCAGTAAGAACTAATTTGTGCTCACTACTGGTTTCCCTTTGCGATGGAGTCCTTATTAACACATCTTGATTTTTAGAGGGTGAGGGATAAATGGGAAAATGGGTACATTCACTTTGTATCTTTATTTACTTAAAGTTTTGTTTTCAGGCAAATGAATTCAATATATGCCTTTCCCCAGGGCGAGAGGCTCACAAAGCAGAAGGAATGTCATTTTTCAGTCAACAGAAATAGAGGTAAGTCAATCTGGTGCCTACATGCTCTGTGAATGCTGGCGGCCAGCCAGAGTTCAGGTCTTAATTAAGCAGATTAGGCCAAAGAAAGCACAAATGCAAACCCAGGCAAATTACCAAAAATTGCTGTTATTCCAGCATTCCAACACACAGGATTTCTGAATATAAACTGTCCCCCCAAAATATTGTTGGTTAAGACTGGAGATAGCAAATCTTCTGGCTGACTGCAAATCTGTCTGCTGGAACTTCGGATACATAAACTCCGATCTGAGGCTTTTCCATACATACCAGGCAGGAGGGCCTCTGGGACTGTGTGTGTGCCCATGCATACACACATGCACACTGAAGATTCCTCATGTCAAAAGCAGTACTTGCTCTGCAGTCCTTGTTAGAATAACCATATCACACAACGGTTTCTTTCTAAATAAACAGAGGAGGAGAGCTGGCCAATAAGGCCCTTTATAGGATACATCAGGCCAAATTCAATCAGCAGTCCCTGGATGCAGACAAGTGGTCTTCTATGTTGGCTGGATTGGGGGACAATATCATCCATCCTGTACACAGGCCCCCCATAATTACATCTCATTCCTGACTCCTGCAAAAAAAAAAAATGACCCCCTCTTCCCATGGTTTGCAAAACACATGGGGAGGAAATAGCAGATCGGAGCTAACTGGGCAAGAATTCTAACCAGATGATAGAAAAATGTTTTGTCAAAGTAAGAGTTCTTTGAATTTTTAAGAGCCCTGTATAATTTAATACACAGTCTTTTCAAGATGAAGTCCAATATGGGGCCAGCAGAACTATATGCCATTATTTCAGAACATTTTGCCAATTCTTTCATTTTGGATTCTCCGAGAATCCAAAATACAACATTCTTTCTTAGTCCTCCCCCTACTTTTCTTTTTGGCAAGAGTATAAAAGAGTTTGCCACTTAAGCAACACTGTAAAATGACACAATTGAAGAAAAAATGCCTTGTAAAAGTATACTGTGTTTTCATCTTTATTAAATAAACCCCATAAAGAAGTGATTTTTAAGAAGTCTATTAACCTACCATTGGTTTGTTAGGGGTGCTGGCTAGTGTCTTGCTCCCTGAGTCAGTGGCCCCTTTTGTTTGTTTCCATGTTATTTGTTTTCAGCTTTTTGTCTGCAATAGTCACTTGAAACAGGAAGTACTCTTCAGAGGTTGTTGCTCTTGACCAAGACTATGGATGAAGTGGATACAAGGCTGAGCACTTCCTTTGGGAAGAAACAGCATGGGGAGTGGCTTTCCTGCTCTTTGGAGGTGTTCGTCTGCAGGCATGAAGGCAGTTTGCCTATTTTGGTAGAGCCTGCCTCCTGACTTCTTAACCATTATCTACCCAGGTGTCTATATTCTCTGCCAAGGTAAGTCTACTGGGGGATAAAACTCCATATTTCATGATTATCTTCATTTAAAGAAAGTGCTCTTCCCTTTATTGTGAGTAGTTGAAAGCAGGAAAGTAATTTCGTAACAAGATTAATTCACAGAAAGGTAAGAATCACTGATAGCATTTTGAGGAATACCACTCCAAGTAATATGTTCATACTTACAGAATACGGACATACATTTCTTTGAGCATTTCATCTGTTTGAAAATAATCTATTCTGTCCCTGTGTGTCATTCAAAACCCAGTTTTAGGTTTCAAATATATTATCATGATAAAGTTAATTCAAAAGGATACATCTTTATTGACACTACTCTAAGGACTCAGATAGATAAACAAGACCTCTTCAAACCCACAGATCATATCATATTGGAAACTATTGCTCAGATCACTCTGTCATATTCTTATATCTAAAGAAGGACCGAGGATGAAAAACCTTCCTATGGTGTCTTTGAAAGATCCTTCCTTTGCATGGATGATGGGTCAGAGTGGCTTAATACCAGAAAGCATGTTCTATAGAATAAAATAAATAAGTACATAATTAATTCCCATATAATCTATTCCCTTCTTTGCTTGGCCAGAAGTTCCTACCATTTGATCCTGTCTGTGGAGTGAATATTGAAGAGGTACAACAAGACAGCTATTCACATAGGAGGGGCTTTCAGAAGACTCCTAGCTTGTGTGAATACAGAACTGTAGAGACAACAGTCAAGACAAGGATCAAATGAGTTGGCGAAAGCCTAAAGGCAATGGACTGCTGCTGCTGCTGCTGCTGCTGCTGCTGCTAAGTCGCTTCAGTCGTGTCCGACTCTGTGGGACTTCCCAGCCAAGAGTACTGGAGTGGGTTGCCATTGCCTTCTCCGAAAGGCAATGGACTAGATAACATGAATTAGGAGTTAAAGCCTCAGAGATCCAAATGGCTTTCCCAGTGAAAAATTCATTTATCTTGATCTAAGATAGGAAATGAGGAGGAGAAAGAAGCCACCAAGCAGAAGAAAGCTTAAACATTTGAAGAGAGAAAGTCTCCAGATGCCTATAGTGGAGACATTTTGGGAAAAGTTCCAGAAGTTTGATGGAGCTAGTGTGTATCAGTGGAATTGTGCCCTTCCTGCAGAGCCCTCTGGAGGACCAATAAACCCCACTGCAGGTCACCATGCTAGTTGGATTCTCATGTAGACGGAAAGGGAACGGTTAGAGCCATGGAGAAGGAGTGATGCCTCCAGGAATAATTTTCAAGAACATTTTATGATAATGGGATGAACATATTCAGTGGTGGCCAAAGATAGAGAGCAATTAACACTGAGAAGAAAGATTCATAAATTTAGAGTAGAAAATTTTGATTTGGAATTCCCAACTTTGCTCCCAACTATTTTAAAAGGTCCCTCCTGATGCTGTCTATCCCTATTGTGAAAACTCAAGTTTTCTGCAAAGTTACTAATGGCTCATATACCACGGTGCTATGCTCTTTAACTCCCAGGATAATTATTCCTCTCAATGCAAGGAAGTCACTGATGGAAATACAGTTAACTTTATTGGACAGCAAATTTGCATTTATTCCTTCTGGGAGAATTAGTCTGAGGCAGTATAACTTGAAGGATCTCTATAAAGAATATAGATTGAGACTTGGCTCTTTTTTCCCTCAATAATCTAGATGATGGGCTATACGTGTGCTGCAAATGTCCTTTCTCTTCCTAGAAGCTATGAAATCACTCTCCCTACCTCAGGCCATCTGGTGTTTGCATTACACTTTCATGCGGTTTTTCACTCACAAGACCAAGTCTTCACCCACCCTCTCTCATGTCAGGAATTTGATCCCAGCAATGCTTTGTCCAGCACTTCCGCTCCTTCTTTCACGTGTTTCTTGAAGCACCATGATTTCCCTGAATAATAAAAGCTTTTTTTCTCCTTATTGTTTTCCTGCTATAGAACCTCCAGATATGAAATCAAATGTTGTACATAAACTGTGTTCATGCTTTACTTGTGTATTTATTATTTATTCATAGGTATTGGTTGTTTGCATGCATGGCTTAGATGTTCTCTGTAGAAATATTCTCTTTTTCTGTGTGTCAATAATGCCCATGTTCAGCTGTAACTTATTTAAAGGTAGAAAATATGCTCTTTAGCAAGTAGTTTTCAAAATGAATCTCTCTCTCTCTCTCTATATATATATATATAAAATATATATTTCAAAACACTCAAGTTTTTTGTTCAGTGGTTTTTGTAAGTATAATTTGTTGATGTTCAAAATGGTTTTCTGGTCAGAGCACACAATCACAGAGACACTACACCATCATGAATAACCCACAGCTAAACTGCATTTGATAATGAACCATTGGTTCTGACAATGATGTTCTGTCATTGCCTGCTTTTTGTTCTTTTAAATACAGCCTTCAATTATAATATGATCTTTGATACTGTTTTTAATAAGTGAAAAACAATTTATAGTAACTGGCTTTCAGCAATTTGGGGTGAATCATTTCAGATAAATAAAGACAGAGAGCAGAAGAGGTGAATTGTCTCTATAGTTCTCTGAAAACTGGGAGTCAATGATATTTACAAGGCAAGTGGGGAAGGCATCCTCCTTTATTTCCAGTGTTATAATATCTCACTGTATGGTCAGATTTTTAGGGATGTGGTGGGGCAGCCCTCTGTTACTCCCACTGCAGAGTTCCACTGATAAGCTGTTTGGAACAACAAGGCTGTGTTTAGATTGGATGTTTGAGACTGAGCCCAGTAGCAGAGTTGTAATCGTGGATGAGAAAGACCAATAGGAGACACAGTGTGTGGCTGATATTTGCCTCTTCCTGACCAAATGCTGCTGCATATGAATGAGCCTCTACAGAAACACAGTGTATGTCTTGGGGTGGGGATGGGGGTGTGGGTGTCAATAGAAAGGTTGATATGACTTTAGGGAACTCCAGGCGGCAATTGCATGGCCTGAGCAACACCAATGAAGGGGGCTTCCTTTGCTTCTGAGTTCTTCTCCAGAGAAGCTTCCACCAGAATGGCAATGAACATGGTAGAGGGAGTCATGTTTCCTTTCGTGGTGGATGGTCTAGACCATCAAACACGCCTGACTGAGGCCCCCCACTTCTCTCCCTGTAGGGTCTCTGCATTGCACTGGCCTGGCTCCAGACTTCCTGAATCTGGCTACAACAAAAGCAGCAGTCCCCCAAAAGGAGCCTTTTAGTCAATGGTTTAAATTCCTGGTTTTCTGTCCCTCAAGGGACAATGAAAGGGGCCTGACCTCTTGGTCACCTCAAGAAGGTTTGGAGTTCTCTGGAAAGAGGGGAGAGACAACCTCTTAACAGTTTGATTGGATAGCTGGAGTTACCGCACAGGCACAGAAAAAAGACTGAAGAGAAATAAGGTGGAAAAGTTAACTGTACGGTGAGATTTCAGGTGATCTCCTTTTAGTCTTTGCAAAATTCTCTACAATAAGCATGTATTTTAAAAACCACTAAAAATAAATAATGTTGTAATATGCACCCAAAACCTGAACACAGTAAAATACTTTAAATATGTGCTTATGTACAAACATCCCAAACAAATCAAGGTTGTCAGAAATCACAAAAGATAATTTAATTCAAATTAAAGATGTGAGCTATTATCATTTTCAGATATTTACAGAATAGACTAGCGGGACTGAAGTGTTTGTGGATGAGACATGATATCTTTGTTTCCTGCTTTGTTAGTTGTTTCTCTCTCTTTAACCAAGATTATATTTCCAGAATATCTACTTCTCTATTTCTCCTGCCTTTTATTTTTCCACAGTTGCAATCTCCTGTAATTATGGGAAAAAGTCTTTCCTGGAGCAGCAGTTCTGAGATTAGCTAGTTTGGAGCCAACCTGAGTATTCCCAATTGGTGCTCATTATCTTCTTTGTAAGAACACAGTTTTCAGGACAGAGTTAGCTCTGCTCTGAGACTTAAAACAGCTGGAAAATGCATGACTTGACATGCATTAGATCTGACAGCATGTGAATCCACTGTTCAAAAGTACTTAATACCTATTTAATTTTCTTTTTTTCGGCATTTTATTTTCTTGTCCTTAAATAATCACCACAGTAATCAAAAGCATTTATGAGTTACTGAAGTGGAACTCAAAATACTTAAGAGCCGATTGATTGCTTGGATAAACAAATGCCAAAGTTCAGGAGAAGGTCAGAAAGTTGAGTGTTGTCTTTTATTTTGAAGAGCACAGTCTTTAAATTGCACACATTTGTCCTTGAACTGTCTGAATTCATCCTGAGAGGGCTGAAATGATCCCCAAATTAAGTCCTCTTATACCTTGTTGATATACATTTATTTAAGAAAACATGAGATCCCCATTTTGTTAATTTTCAAACACTAATCTATGCTTCAAGATTTAATAAACAGTTTTGTTAATGACCATTTTAGCCATTTATTCATTCATTCATTCTAACCTTTCTGGATTACATCAGAAAATAAAACAAACAAAAATGTCACTATGGAGCTTAAATTCTAGTCAGTGTAGAATAAACATAATACATAAGTAAAATATATAGTATGATAGGTTCTATGGAAAAAACAGAATAGCACAGGGGTGATGAGAAAATAGACAGCAACTGTAGATGGGGCAGAGGGAGTGGGAATCTGGGTCAATCTCATCAAGAGGGTGACATTTAGGTAAAGACTTGCAAAGGGGAGCAGGTTAGTCAAAAGAAGGGAGTGATCCAGGCAGGCAGAATAAATGGTGCAAGAGTCCTGAGAAGGGGAGGAGAAAGGGAGAAGGGGCTGGTCAAGGATGGCAGGGCAACTGCAGAGAGAGGGGGAGGGGCGTTGGTATGGAGGGTGACCTCAGAGAGAGCGTGGGGGAGGGGTTAGAGATTATGTAGGGGCTCCTAGGCCACCATAGGGATCTTGACTTTTCCTTTCAAAGGGGAGCCATTGCAGAATTTTAGAGGAGGACTTGGCCTGACTTCCAGGGATCACCCTTGCTGCAATGAGACTGGATTGAAGTGGGCAGGTTTAGGAGAAGGGAGATTGGATAAGGAGCAATCAGAGTGCTTATGGTGCAGCTGCTTAGACCAGATTGGTGGCAGAGGAAGCGATGGGAAATGGTCAGACTGACCCTGTTATCCAGGTGGAGCTAACAGGGCTTGCTAATGGATGGGAGGCAGGTGTGAGGGGAAAACAGGAGACAAACGAGGTCGTCCAAGGACTCGCCGGCTCAGCAATGTGAAAGATGGGGCTGCTTTCCAGTGAGTTTGTGCTTCTGTTCCAGAGACTCAACGGTAAACTTCTGGAAGACAGGGACCAGTGTCTTGTAAACTTCATTTGTTATTTTTGTTGTTATATCACTAAGTCATGTCTGACCTTGTGACCTCATGGACTATAGCATGCCAGGCTCCTCTGTCCTCCACTATCTCCTGGAATTTGCTCAAATTCATGTCCTTTGACTCAGTGATGCCATCTAACTATCTCATCCTCTGCTGGCCCCCTTCTTCTTTTGCTTTCAGTCTTTCCCAGGATCAGGATCTTTTCCAATGAATCTGCTCTTCTCATCAGGTGGCCAAAGTATTGGAGCATCAGCTTCAGCACCAGTCCTTCCAATGAATATTCAGGGTTTATTTCCTTTAGGATTGACTTAGCTTGATCTCCTTGCATTCCAAGGGACTCTCAAGTGTCTTCTTTAGCACCACAGTTCTAAGGCATCAATTCTTTGGCAGTCAGCCTTCTTCATGGTCCAACTCTCACATCCGAACACAACTACTAGAAAAATCATAGCTTTGATTATATGGACCTTTGTCAGCAAAGTGATATTTCTGTTTTTCAGTACAGTCTATGCTTGTCATAGCTTTCCTTCCAAGAAGGAAGTGTCTTTTAATTTCATGGCTGCACTCATCTTCCAGAGTGATTTTTCAAAAAAAATCTGTGACTGCTTCCACTTTTTCCCCTTCTATTTGCCATAAAGTGATGGGACCAGATGCCATGAGTGTTAAGTTTATTGAATGCTGAGTTTCAAGCCAGCTTTTTCAGTCTCCTCTTTCACTCTCATCAAGAAGTTCTTTAGTTCTTCTTCATTTTCTACCATTAGAGTGGTACCATCTGCTTATCTGAGGTTGTTGATATTTCTTCTGGAAAACTTGATTCCAGCTTGTGATTTATCAAGCCTGGCATTTTACATAATATATTCTGCATGTAAGCTAAATGTACTCCTTTCCCATTTTGAAACAGTCTGTTGTTTCATGTAAGGTTCTAACTGTTGCTTCTTAATCTGCATACTGGTTTCGCAGGAGATAGGAAAGGTGGTCTGGTATTCCCATCTCTTTAAGAATTTTCCACAGTTTGTTATGATCTATACAGTCAAAGGCTTTAGTGTAGTCAATGAAGCAAAGGTAGATATTTTTCTGGAACTTCCTTGCTTTCTCCATGATCCAGTGAATGTTGGCAATTTTATCTCTGGTTCTTCTGCCTCTTTGCAACCCAGCTTGTACATCTGGAAGTCCTTGGTTCATGTACTGCTTGAAGGATTTTGAGCATGAACTTATTAGCATATGAAATGAGTGCAACTGTATGGTAGTTTGACCATTCTCAAAGAATGGGATTGGAATGAAAGCTGACTTTTTCCAGTCCTGTGGCCACTGCTGAGTTTTCCAAATTTGTTGGCATATTGAGTACAGCACTTTAACAGTGTCATCTTTTAGGATTTGAAATAGCTCTGCTGAAATTCCATCACCTCCATTAGCTTCATTTGTTGTAATGTTTCCTAAGGTCCGCTTGACTTCACACTCCAGGATGTCTGGCTTTAGGTGAGTGACCACACCATCGCCATGGTTATCCAGGTCATTAGGATCTTTCTCATACAGTTCTTCTATGTATTCTTGCCAACTCTTTTTAATCTCCTCTGCTTCTGTTAGGTCCTTGCCATTTCTATCCTTTATCATGCCCATCTTTGCATGCAAAGTTCCCTTGGTATCTCCAATTTTCTTGAAGAGATCTGTAGTGTTTCCCATTCTATTGTTTTCCTCTATTTCTTTGCATTGTTCACTTAGGAAGGCTTTCTTATCTCTACTTGCTATTCTTTGGAACTCTGCATTCAGATGGGTATATCTTTCCTTTTCTCCTTTGCCTTTCACTTCTGGTTTTTTTTTCCCTCCTCAGACAACCATTTTGCCTTGTTGCATTTTTTTTTTTTTTTCCTGCTTGGGGATGGTTTTGATCATTGCCTCCTGTAGAATGATATGAACCTCCCTCCATAGTTCTTCAGGCACTCTATCAGATCTAATCCCATGAATCTACTTGTCACTTCCACTGTATAGCTGTAAGGGATTTGATTTAGGTCATACCTGAATCACCTAGTAGTTTTCCCTACTTTCTTCAATTTGAGCCTGAATTTTGCAATAAGGAGCTCATGATCTGAGACACAATCAGCTTCAGGTCTTGTTTTTGCTGACTATATAGAGCTTCTCCATCTTTGGCTACAGAGGATGTAATCAATCTGATTTTGATATTGACCATCTGGTGATGTCCATATGAGAATCATCTCTTGGTTTGTTGTAGAAGATTGTTTGCTGTGACCAGTGTGTTCTCTTAATGAAACTCTGTTAGCCTTTGGTGTGGTTCATTTTTTACTCCAAGGCCAAACTTGCCTGTTACTCCACGTATCTCTTGACTTCCTACTTTTGCATTCCAATCTTCTGTGATGAAAGCAGGGCTTCCCTGTTGGCTCAGAGGTAAAGAATCTGCCTATGATGCTGGGGCCACAGGAGACAGGGGTTTGATTCCTGGGTCAGGAAGATCCCCTAGGGGAGGGCATGGCAATCCATTCCAGTATGTTGGCCTAGAGAACCCCATGGACAGAGAAGCCTGGTGGGCTACAGTCAGAGGGTCACACAGAGTAGGACACGAAAAAAGCTACTTAGCATGCACACATGCATGATGAAAGGGACATCTTTTTTTGGTGTTAGTTCTAGAAGTTATTGTAGGCTTTCATAGAGTCGATCAACTTCAGCTTCTTCAGCATTAGTGGTTGGGGCATAGACTGAGATTACTGTGATGTCAAATGGTTTGCCTTGGAAACAAGCTGAGATCATTCTGTCATTTGTGAGACTGCACCCAAGTACTGCATTTGTTGTAGTCTTTTGTTGACTATGAGAGCTCCTCTGCTCAACAGCATCTGTTGTCATCTGCTGTGGAATTCTCCAGGTCAGAATACTGGAGTGGGTAGCTGTTCCTTTCTCCAGGGGTCTTCCTAACCCAGGGATCGAACCCAGGTCTCCCACATTGCAGGCAAATTCTTTACCATCTGAGTTACCAGGGAAGCCCAAGAATCCAGGAGTGGGTAGCCTATCCCTTCTCCAGGGGGTCTTCTGGACCCAGAAATTGAACTGGGGTCTCCTGCATTGCAGGCAAATTCTTTACTAGTTGAGCTGCCAGGGAAGCCCTTCTTCCTCTGTAGTCAGATATTATTTTATCATCTGAATTTCACAGGGTACTTTTTCAACAGGTGCAAGTCCAGAGAGATGGAGGAAGGGGAAGAAGATCAGTTCACACTTGTGCTCTAACTATCTTGTTCTCTTGCTGCAAGGCAACGTGGACTTAATCCAGAAGACACGGGAAAAACACTTTTGAAGCTTTTTAAGGGGCTCGTCCAGTAACATCAGTGCCTGACACTGCCCATTGTAAACAACAGAGTAATTGGTGTCGATGCAGCAAACCAGAGTCCCAGGTAATTGCTGCTGCATGGAAACTATTCATTCGTGTGCTCTGATCACGGCCCATGAACTCCTCTCCAGTCCCTGGCCTGGGCATCAGAGTAGTTCCATTAGGACCTTCTCTTGGTCGTTTGAATGCTCCCCCTTCTGCTAACTTTTTGGTTCTTCCCACAGCCCTCTCTTGGTCCCATTCATTGCTGGTGCTTCTTACTCATCATTCTACATAATTTCTGGACTCTTCCGACCCCTTAAGAAGCACCCAGGTCCTAGATGCTTTCAAGCCTCTTGCTACAGGTGCTTGTCTATTGATATAAAGTGACTCACATGTTCTACATTTCAATATTTATTTACACAAGTTTACCAATGTGCACTCCGTGCAGTGGTCTCCAAGGGAAGCTGCAGCCTGCCACCACTAGAGATTAACAGTCTGTTCCATTTTTGCCAGGTAGGCAGAAGCAGCATCTCATTTTCTTTTCATCTGCATTTTTCTCCCTACTGGTGAGACTGAGTCCATTTTCAGTCCAATAGTTCATTGGACTGGACAGAACATTTCAGTCCAACGTTCATTAGCCATTTGTATTTCTTTTTAAAAAAATTATATATTTGGCTGCATTAGGTCTTCGTGGCATACAAGCTTCTCTAGTTGTGGTGAAGAGGCTCAGTTGCTCTGTGGCATGTGGCATCTTACTTCCCAACCAAGGATCAAACCCATGTCCCCTGCACTGGAAGGCAGACTCAACCACTGGACCACTAGGGAAGGCCTGGCCATTTGTATTTTCTCTTTTGCATTAATTACTCATATCCTTTGACCCTTTTTCTGCTGGGTAAATTTGTCTGCCTTTCCTTTAACAGTTGTATATTTTGCAAATATTTTCTCCCAAATTAGCTTTTTAAAATTTGCTTGTGTTTTTAATCATTAAATATTATGTATATAAATTATATATAAATTTATAATTTTGGTTTTTACATTTGGCAATCTGAATTTTTTAATATAATATGAGGTATATTCATCTGAATACTTTTTATATAGTGTGAGGTATGAAAGTAACTTTATTTTCTTCAAAGAACAGCCAACATTATTTTCTGGAAAAAAAAAAAACAAAACGCATTATCATGTGCCCTTCATATTATATTCAAGTCCCTTAATCCAACAGCAACAATTATTGAGCTCTTCTACATGAAGAACTCTGGTAAACTCAGAGTGGTGACAAAGACAGAGAGGTTCCTGGGCTTCATCAATGTTTGGCTTGGTTAATATCATTAGTTAGATCTCATCTTGTTCAAATGTAATGGATCATTAGCTTTCTAAGAATGACAATACTATCGTTAATAGGTATTACATATTTGTATAGTTGGAACTATATAATGATTTTATACAAATGGTTTTATATCTACCACACAATTTTATCATATAACAGGAACCAAAATAAAAAGATAATTTATAGATTTCCAGCTTTACCACGTCCTCATTAGTCACAGAAAAGCACTCATCCATGCATCAGTGGCAAGAGCAAGAGTAGTCAGGAGCCACCTTTTGAACTCACAAAGGAAACATAGTCCTCCTTCTTTCTGCTTGCCCCCAAACTGATCAGAAGGAATTAGAGGAAAGGGAGCGGGGAGAGAGAGCATTACCATGTGGCTACTGCTGCTGCTGCTAAGTCACGTCAGTTGTGTCCGACTCTGTGCGACCCCATAGAGGGCAGCCCACCAGGCTCCTCCGTCCCTGGGATTCTCCAGGCAAGAGCACTGGAGAGGGTTGCCATTTCCTTCTCCAATGAATGAAAGTGAAAAGTGAAAGTGAAGTCGCTCAGTCGTGTCCAACTCTTCGAGACCCCATGGACTACAGCCCACCAGGCTCCTCCGTCCATGGGATTTTCCAGACAAGAGTACTGGAGTGGGGTGCCATCAAATGGCCACAAACAAGAACATTTCCTGCTTCCCTTGCTTCTCCTTCACCCCTACATTTTCCATAGGGGCATGCCAGTGAAAAAGTCTGATGTTGTATTAGATCCAACAGAAGTGGGAAGGGATGTTTTACTAACTTAAGAAAACTTTCTGATGAATAGGAGTATTCTTTTAATAAATAGAGAGATATCAAATGTATCCAGGTAAAGACTTACAATTTTGATTTGAATTGAACTTCAACAGTATATGACTTTTTATTAGGCAGGTATAAGGGGAGCCAGGCAGGTTTTGTATTTCAACAGTGCTTTCTCTTTAGGAACATTTCTTATAAGTGATGGACACCTCTCAGTGTCCAAACTAAGTGTCCTAAATTGAGTTATTCATATAAAAACTTTCACAATTCCATGGGAAAGCAAATCTTTATTCCACATAGATTTTTTTCTCCTCCATTATCCCTTCATGAAATCTGTTTCAGCCAAGGAAATAGAATGAAGGCTTGAAGATCAGAAGATGAGGAAGATCACACTATTTCTGAACTCAGGTTGGCTGCTCACATCTCAAAAAACCAATGATTTGAAAGGCAAGTGTTAATAGACAAGAAAGGTACTCTAATCAGAAAAGCCAGCAAACTAGAGAGAAGGTGAACTCATGTCCTGAGAGCAACTCCAAAGATTCTGCTCAGCCATAACAGTTTCTGTATTTTTTAAATATTATTATTTTTCTTGGAGGATAGTCATTGCTTTACAATGTTGTTTTAGTTTCTACTTTGCAGCAAAGTGAATCAGTTATAGGAAGATTATATATATATAGTCCCTCTTTTTTGGATTTCCTTCCCATTTAGGTCACCACAGAGCATTGAGTACAGTGAAGTAAGTCAGAAAGAGAAAAACAAATTTAGCATACTAACACATTTATATGGAATCTGAAAAAGCTGGTATAAACGATCTTTTTTACAAAGCGGAAAGAGAGACACAGATGTAATGAACAAATGTACAGATACCAAGGGGAAAAGAAGGGGCAGTGGGATGAATTAGGAGACTGGGATTGACATATATACAACATTGACAATATGTATAAAATAGATAACTAATAAGAACCTACGGTATAGTGCAGTTTTTAAAGGGGGAAATGGGGAAGAATCACAGTGACTCATCCAGGCAGGAGGTTAGGTTCTGCATTTTTCTCCATTGAGTGCAAACTGGCTGACTCTTGCTTCAGATGTTATTTTGCCCACATGATCTATCTGAGGATTGTTAAGGGCAATGTTGAGAGTAGACAGCTAGTCATTCTTTAATTGCTTGATCCTTCATCCCTACTTCTCTTAACCTAGGGAAAGAATCCACAGGTTAGGCAACGCATGCTGTGCATTCAGGAGAGCATAAATCAGGAGTTAGGTTAAATTACCTCATGATCTAATCTTTGTAATTAGTTTCTTTTAAGATTAGAGGGGAACAGAAATGAGCAAATAGGAAAGAGCTACTTTCAGCAGTATTTGAGTGATATCTTACAATATTTGTGATGTTGAGAGGCTCAGTCTTTGCTTTTCATGGGATCTTGTTGACTCTGGATGCTCCTCCTGGTGACTGCTCTGCAGAATGCTTCTACCTCTCACCCCCTTCACTCTCTTCCAGTCCTCCATTCATCAGTGGAATCCAACTAAACAGAGAATGACTGAAAAAAACCTACTATGAAGGCCAGACACAGAGAGGCTGGACCTTTGAGGGGATGAAGTGTAGGGGAATAAGGAATAAGGTCTGAGGAGTAGGACAGACACTGGACAGAGGATGAGATGGTTAGATGGCAAGACCAACTTGATGGACATGAGTTGGAGCAAGCTCTGGGAGTTAGTGAAGGATAGGGAAGCCTGGTGTGTTGCAGTCCCTGGGGTCGCAGAGAGTCGGACACGACTGAGTGACTGAACTGAACTGATCTGAACTGCAGAGTGTAGGACTGGGAATGGTGAGGTCAGGAGTCAAAGACTAAGGTCTTTCACCCCACAGTCCATGTTAAAAGTTTTAACCAGTTGGTCCTGATCAACCATAGCAGTAAGGACTTCCCTGGTGGCTCAGACAGTAAAGCATCTGCCTACTATGTGGGAGACCTGGGTTCTATCCCTAGGTCAGGAAGATCCTCTGGAGAAGGAAATGGCAACCTACTCCAGTACTCTTGCCTGGAAAATCCCATGGATGGAGGAGCATGATAGGTTATAGTCCATGGGGTTGTAAAGAGTCAGACATGACTGAGCGACTTCACTCACTCAACCATAACAGTGTCATCCTAATTGTCAAAGCTCAGGGATGGCTGGGCCACCAGGTCTGTGCATCAAGGGAGCACTCTGTGGGGCTCAAGGAAGTGATCGTTATTTATCAACCATTATGTCAGTATTTCAATATTTAACAACCAGGATGGCCTTCCCAGTGTGTGCCAATTGACTGCCAGTCCTGTCACATTCTTGGCAAGAGTCAGGGGAAGGAGCTGAATGGATTAGAAAAGATGACCAGGCTTGCATCTTTTGTGGACTTTGTATGTCAAGAAAAGACCACATGAATCTGAAATAAAGGCCTAACTGCACATTCTCTGGAAATCTGTGTGTTAACTTCATCACCAAAGAGGCAGATCATGTCTGTAGGAACCACCCTTTGCATCCATGATAAGAGCTGGGGTTACTCAGTGACAGTCAAAAAGAAGAGTCTGGAGCTCTGATGTAACTTGCGAATTTTGCTCATTTCTATTACAAGTGAGCTCTGATACACTTCCCTCACTTGCCTCACACAAATAGCTCTGATAACAACTCCTGTTTGAAGGCACTTTACCTTCTGTGAGGTGCCTTCAATGTATATTGTTTATTTGGGTTCTAACAACAATGTTGTGATGTAATGTGTATTATCCCCAGGTTGTAGATGAGCAAAGTGTTGCTACCATGGTATCTTGCCCAATGAATCTGTGATTTAAAACAAAACCCATCCCTGGCTTGTGCTCTTTTAACATTATGCCAAATGAATCACACATTTTTAGCTAGAAATTATCTAGGATTTAAAAGCCTAACAATATTGTTTAAGCTATTTAAAGAAGGAGGGGCAACCATAATGAGTTGCAGAAACACTTTTCTTCCTTTAGACCAAGGATTCTTTCTTATTTTTTACCCTTGCCAGCTCAGGAAGCCTGTAGGAGTGGAAAAGGGAAGGGGTTGATGAAGAAGTCAGTTTAGATCCTGGGGCCTTTAAAGAGGCTCTAAGACTGGGAAAATCTTAACATGTGGTCCTGAAAATAAACCTTAGAGGATGATATCTGAATGTGTTTTTGAAACATCACCAAAATTTACTGATAACCTGTAATTTGAAGTTAGCACTTCTAACGTATATCCAACAAATTAATTTATATATATATATAAGGGGAATATATTTACCCTTGTCAGTTTTGTGGCAGCATACCTCAGTGATGTTGCAGGCTCTGTTTCAGATCATAGTGGTAAAGCTCATATCATGATAAATCACATCACATAAATTGTTTTGTTTCCCAGTACATATAAAAGTAATGCTTACACTGAACTGTTGACTATTGAGTGTTCAATAAAAGTGAAGTGACCCCATGGACTATAGCCCACTGGGCTCCTCTGTCCATGGAATTTTCCAGGCAAGAGTACTGCAGTGGGTTGCCATATAAGTTATATATTAAAAAAACAATGCATTGCTTTAACTTAAAAATATTTCAATGCTAACCATCATCTGAGCCTTCCATAAGTAGCAATGGTAACATCAAAGATCACTGATCACAGATCACCATAACAAATGTAATAATGATGAAATATTAACAAGATTACCAAAATGTGACAGAGACACCCAGTGAGCAAATGCTGTTAAAATGGTGCCAATAAGCTTGCTCGATGCCAAAGGGTTGCCATAAACTTTCATTTTATAAAATTCAATATCTGCAAAGCGTAATAGAATGAGGTATGCTTATATTTCAATGGTGATTTTCCTTTAGGAAAATATTCTCCATTCCTTGTAAATTACTGAAACCTCTAAGGGTTCAAACTAAAGGGGGTTCTCACTTAGATTATTTACACAAAAATCTTCATAATCCCATAGAAAAACAAATCTCTATTTCAAAAATGATTTTCATGTTTAAAATCTTTAGGGAAGGAAGTTTAAGTACTATAAAAGGTATATTAAGAATGAAATTGTGGGAAAATTAAGGGAAGTTGAGGGAAAAACTAAATTGATGAGCTTATTTTGCAACAGTTTTGAGCTACTGAAAGCTCATCTCTGTACACTTGTTCTCTTGCCCCTTCCTATATGAGAACTTCATCCAAGAAGTAAGGCTGTTACCAACCATGTCCATTTGTTGTTTCTCATTAAAACAAAAGATTTTCAATTCATTTCAAGGATTTAAACTCTAGTAAAATGTTCAGTGTTTCCAAAGCTACTTAATACTCTCTGTTATTCTTCTGAGATCAGTATAATCCCCTAATTTATGTTTATTTTCTTCTGGTTTCTTAAGTGTGAAAATACACCATAGCAATTTTCTTGGAAAGTTCATGGACACAAATAGTTTTTTTTTTTTTTTTTAATGTGTTTCATTAGCTCTGTAATTATTTTTTTGAACACTGACTTAATTTTATAAATTTAGATATTCTCATTTCACCCATTTTCTGTGCCCTCAAGGTGGCTCAACTAGAAAGGGAATAAGTGAATTTGTTGATTTTTGTTCTATAAATGCAAGCACAATCCTCTCAGCCCAAGGGCACATGCTCTGCAGGCCTCTTGCCCTTCCTGGCATGAGGTTTTGTACCCTGCTAAGACAAAAATCAGTTTAAATCCCCTGAGGACCAAAAGATCCAGATAAGAGGGCACAGCAATAGTCAGGAGAGAGAAGAAAGCACAGAAGGAAATATTTGGTAGGTCTCTAAAACTTTAGTTTTAAGCCCAAATACTTTGTTGAAAGGCACCTTTGTGTGAGAGGGCTCATGGTTTTTTTTTTTTCTTATTTCTTTAGTTTCTTTCCAAGTCCTAGTTGTGTGACTGTTGTTGGGTCATCAGCTCCCCAACACAAAAGAAGGGACAGAGGTTCCCAGGGCTTTTCAGAGAACAAAAAGGAGCCTGCCTCATGCTGATAAATTACTGGTGTTAGCACCTGTAAGTCTGTTTCCCATTTCACTCCAACCTTTATTCACGGCTGATAACAGCAACTGAAAATGAATCCTGACAGCCTGTTGCGATTTTACAGTATCCAACAGGAAAGCCCAGCTAATTGTGAGCATATGCTTTATTTCAAGCACCAAATTTTATACTTAGTTCACTGCTCTGATAAACCTACATATTCAGCAGTAGCTAATCATCAAGGCATTCATTGTTTTGCTCCCATGATTTGAGCAAGTTGGAGTTTGTTTTCTGAAAAGCAACTTCTGCTAAGCTGGGAAGTTGTGATTGCTTCTTCATGGACTGTCCCTGTGGAAGTGTTTTTTTACTAAACTGCTCCAAGAAAAAAAAAAAAAAAAAAAAAGCTGTTGGAATACCAAACAAAGACCCCTGTGCTGGAGTCTTGCAGGAAGGCAATTCCAGTGGTGTCTAGTTTCAGGCCAGAATACTAAGGTCATAATTTCAGGCCATCGATGGCTCTCCCAGATGTCTTTGGTCAAGTTAATCACAGTTTGCCTGAAGGTTGCTTTTTTCAGGTAATCCATCCTGGTGTGATTGTAAATCAAGAGCTCCTTCTAGCTGAAAGTTGGGAGCTTTTAGCTCAGCCTCGGACTGGGGACAGTTAATACAGAGCACCTAATCTCTATCTTTTTCATTTTGAAACTGAAGCCAATTCAATCACTCTTTCACAAATGTTGAAAAAAATCTCAAGAAGTTTACATGTCAAGCAAGCACATGAGTATATCATCAGTTGTGTCAGCAGGAACATGTCAAAATTTCCGAGGACTCAGTGAGACTCGGCCCTGCAGTGGGTCATCTGCCAACTGAAGGTTTTCATCCCAGTGGTGCAGACTTTATGCCACACCAGGATTCCTCAGCTAGGCCCCAATGGGGTGCCAAGTGAATTGGCCAAGTGTTCCTGTTGCTAGAGAAGGAGAAGCATATTTTTCTGTTTTTCCTGGATTTTCTTCCCTATCCCCTTGCTGCTGCTGCTGCTGCTGCTGATAAATTACTTCAGTCGTGTCCAACTCTGTGCGACCTCATAGACGTCAGCCACCAGGCTCTGCTGTCCCTGGGATTCTCCAGGCAAGAACACTGGAGTGGGCTGCCATATCCTTCTCCAATGCATGAAAGTGAAAAGTGAAAGTGAAGTCACTCAGTCATGCCTGACTGTTTGCGACCTCCATGGACGGCAGCCTACCAGGCTCCTCTGCCAATGGGATTTTCTGGGCAAGAGTACTGGAGTGGGGTGACATTGCTTTCCCCCCATCCCCTTACAGCCCCTCTTAAGAGTATATTGTTTTTCTCTAGCCTGAAGTTGATCTTTTCTCGATTCTCATTTAATTCCTATTTAGATTAGAACACCTTAATAAAAAGACTCAACAAAGTTGGAATAGAAGTAAATTTTCTCAGGATGATCAAGGCCATCTATGAAAAAGCCAGAGTGAATACTTTCTCCTAAGATCAGAAACAAGACAAAATGTCTAGTCTTGGGACCTCAATTCAATATTGTACTGGAAGCTCTAGCCAGAGTTGTTTAAAAGAAATGGAAATTTAAAGAGATCCAGGTTGGATAGTCTTGGGGATCCCTGGACTTGTGACCAATATCCCCAAGACTATCCTTACCTCCGACCAGCTGGTTACAAATTCAGGGGTTCCCACAACCATACTGGGGTTTGATAATTTCATTAGAACAACTCACAGGACTCAGGGAAGTACTATTTTTAGGATCACAGCCACAAATCAGAACCAGCTAAAGGGAGAGACACATCAGATGAACTCTGGGAGGATTCCAAATGGAAAGCTTTCATTGTCCCCAGGTATATACCACCCTCCTAACATCAAAGTGTTCAGTTCAGCTCAGGTCAGTCTCTCAGTCGTGTCCGACTTTTTGAGACCCCATGAATCGCAGCATGCCAGGCCTCCCTGTCCATCACCAACTCCTGGAGTTCACTCAAACTCATGTCCATCGAGTCAGTGATGCCATCCAGCCATCTCATCCTCTGTCATCCCCTTCTCCTCCTGCCCTCAATCCCTCCCAACATCAGAGTCTTCTCCAATGAGTCAACTCTTCGCATGAGGTGGCCAAAGTACTGGAGTTTCAGCTTTAGCATCATTCCTTCCAAAGAAATCCCAGGGCTGATCTCCTTTAGAATGGACTGGTTGGATCTCCTTGCAGTCCAAGGGACTCTCAAGAGTCTTTCTCCAACACCACAGTTCAAAAGCATCAATTCTTCAGCACTCAGCTTTCTTCATAGTCCAACTCTCACATCCATACATGACTACTGGAAAAACCATAGCCTTGACTAGACGGACCTTAGTCGGCAAAGTAATGTCTCTGTTTTTGAATATGCTATCTAGGTTGGTCATAACTTTTCTTCCAAGGAGTAAGCGTCTTTTAATTTCATGGCTTCAGTCACCATCTGCAGTGATTTTGGAGCCCTAAAAGATGAAGTCTGACACTGTTTCCCATCTATTTCCTATGAAGTGATGGGACCAGATGCCATGATCTTCGTTTTCTGAATGTTGAGCTTTAAGCCAACTTTTTCACTCTCCTCTTTCACTTTCATCAAGAGGCTTCTGAGTTCCTCTTCACTTTCTGCCATAAGGGTGGTGTTATCTGCATATCTGAGGTTATTGATATTTCTCCCAGCAATCTTGATTCCAGCTTGTGTTTCTTCCAGCCCAGCTTTTCTCATGATGTACTCTGCATAGAAGTTAAATAAGCAGGGTGACAATATACAGCCTTGACATACTCCTTTTCCTATTTGGAACCAGTCTGTTGTTCCATGCCCAGTTCTGACTGTTGCTTCCTGACCTGCATACAGATTTGTGACCATACT
Source organism: Ovis aries (assembly GCF_016772045.2). Classification (NCBI taxonomy): domain Eukaryota; kingdom Metazoa; phylum Chordata; class Mammalia; order Artiodactyla; family Bovidae; genus Ovis; species Ovis aries. The sequence continues at coordinate 32,698,143 of NC_056055.1, read as the reverse complement.
CAAAGACTATCATCCACCAGGGAAGCTCCAGTACTCAGTTTTTACTGAGGCATTACAAAGACAAAATTGATTGAATAATTGCCTCTGCGGTTAAATTCAATCTCCTGCTCCCCTCCCCTTCCCAGACGGTGGGCTGTATCACGTGGCTTGAAGCCCCAACACTGTAATCATGTGGTTGGTCTCTCTGAAATGACCAATCCCCATCGCAAGTCATCTCCTTAGCATAAACTATCTAGAGGACCACCAGAAGTCACTACATTAGCACAAACTATCAGGTGTGGTCCAAGGGACCCAACCGGAGTAAAAGATACTTCTTTCTCTGAAGAAATTCCAAGGGTTTAGAGGTTACCTCCCAGGACTTAGGGATAAAGGTAAGCCGAGTTCTTTTTACACAGAAATAGAAAGGACCAATAATAGTTCAAGCAATGTTGAAAAGGGACAGAGTAACAGGACTTGAAGTTGTTGACATCAAAACTCACTTAGTTGTTGTTCAGTCACTTGGTCATGTCCACATCTTTGTGACCCCATGGACCGCCGCACGCCAGGCTTTGCTGTCCTTCACCATCTCCTGGAGCTTGCTCAAACATATTTGAATCAGCGCTGCCATCTAACTATCATGTCCTCTGTCGTCCCCTTCTCTTCCTGCCTTCAGTCTTTCCCAGTATCAGGGTTTTTAAGATAGTAAGATAGTGTTGTCCTGGTGTGGAAACAGACATATAGTTCAATGGAATAAAATTGAGATACAGAAATAAATCCTAATATTTAGGGTCAATTGATCATCTATAGTGTACCAAGACAATTCAATGGGGGAAATTCTCAATAAATGGTGCTGGGAAAATTTGATACCCACGTGCACAAAATGGAAGTTGAACTCCTACCTCATACCATACAAAAATTAACTCAAATAAATTGAAAACCTAAATGTAGAAGCTAAAATTGTAAAACTCCTAGAAAAAAAGGATAAATCTTCATGACTTTACATTAGACAGTGGTTTCTTGAATATGACTCCAGAAGCACAGGTGATGAAAGAAAAAATTTATACACTAACTGAATCAAAATTATAAACTTTTATGATGCAAATAAGAGCATCAAGAAGGTGAAAAGATGATACACAGGATGGGAGAAAATACTTACATGCAAATCATATATCTGATAAAGCATGTGAATGCTTAATATATAAACTCATACAATCCAACAATAGACAAATAACTCAATTTAAAAATAACTAATGTTTTTTGAATAGATATTTCTGGAAAGAGTATATACAGATGGAAAACAAGCCCACAAAAAGATGTTTAATGTCATTAGGGAACATGCAAATCAAAACATAACAAGATATAACTTTACACTTATGAGGATGGCTAAAATAAAAGAGATAGGTAACATAGATTGTTGACAAAGATGTGGAGAAATTGGAACCTTTATACATTGCTGCTGCTGCTGCTAAGTTGCTTCAGTCATGTCTCTTTGTGGCCCTATGGATTGTAGCCCACCAGGCTCCTCTGCCATGGAATTCTCAAGGGAAAAATACTGGAGTGGGTTGCCGTGCCCTCCTTCAGGGCCATACATTGCTAGTAAGGTTGTAAAATGGTGCAGCCAGTTTGGAAAACAGTTTGGAAATATCTCAAGATGTTAAATGTAGAGCTACCTTATAACCCAGCAATTCTATTCCTTGGTGTATACCGAAGAGAACTGAAACATAGGTCTACGTAAAAACTTGTAAATAAATATTCACAGCAGCATGGTTCACGGTAACCAAAAAGTAGAACAATCCAAACATCCATCAGTTGTTGAGTAGATAAACAAAATGTGGTATAGCCATAAAGTAGAATATTATTCAGCCAGAAAAAGAACTGAAGCACTCATACAAGCTATGACATGATTGAACCGTCACAATATTATGCTCAGTGAAAGAAGCCAGACACCGAAGTCCACATGTTGTGTGTTTACACGTATATGAAATATCCAGAATATGCAAGTCCATAGACAAAATATAGATTAGTGGTTGCTGAGGATGGATTATGAATGACCTCTAAATGTCACAGCCATTCACTTTTGGGTGATAAAGATGTACAGTGAAAACAATTGATGATCGTTGCACAATTCTGTATTTTAAACACTCCTGAATTGTACACTTAAAAATAGTAAATTTTATTTTATAGATCTATATATAAAGTATATGTATGTATATAACATATGTAAATATATCTTAATAAACTGACATTATAAAAACCAGTAATTGCTTCTTGAGCCAATCATATCTTATTTTCTCAAGAAGGAATGCTTAGGTGGTGGTGTTGGGGAGTGAGCAGGATCGTAGTTCTTGAGTTTCAGTGGTTATGGGTTGGAGGGCCTCGCTATATAGGGTAGTGATTAAGGAGGAGATGATGGTTCAAGGGGAAATGCTGGTTCAGGGAGGAAAAAGATGACTTTAGTTGTGCATTAAAGATATGACAAATTACTGTATTCCATTCCAAAAATAAGTAAACAAATACATTGCACACAGGTAGGAAGAAACATAAAACCAACTTGTCATTGCATACATATCCTAGAATTATTCTTGCCTTGATTCTGCCTAATCTTTGTGCTCCACCTCAGCTGATAAGAATGAGGTCTTGTGAGATAAAAGAAAACAAGCAAACACAGGTTTACATCTCACCAGCAGTCAGAGCTCCTGGATCACGCCTTGTGAGTTGTCTGATCCAATGGCCTTTCTCCATGAGCCTGCTGCATCCAGCTTTGCCTTGTCCTCTCTTTCTTGTCTTTAGAGGCCAGCTTCCTCTTCCTGCCTTCCTCTCCCTTTGAGACTAGACACATAGGAGGCCAGCATGTCTGCCTCAGTGTTCCCTATTCAACCTGCCTCCTGGGGACAGCTTTAGCGCACTTCACAATCTTGCTCCCTTTCCTGCTGCTGTCAGAAGTCAGAGCATTTTATAACACAAAACACCCCTGTTAATGCAAAATAAGTCATTACATGTAAACAAAGATCGAAATAACCTAGCAGTTATAAGTAGCTGCATTGAGTTGATCTGACCATGACAATAAACTGTATTTGAAGTAACTTTCTGAGTGATATTCTGAGTCTATAAGAGGCACAGCATATTCTAGATGTTATAGCTCATTCTGCAGTAAAGTGACAGATGACTGGTCCTGGTGGCAAGTGGCCACGGTTCACCATAACTGAAAGGCAGCTTCCTCTGACTGGGACTAGATACTTACTCTAACACTCTAGTACAGCTCTTCCAAATATTTATAAGAAAAAGCAATATCCAGTTGCATTTCATGTCCTACCACAGGAGAAAGTTTAGGGAATTAAATATAATTAAACAAGCTGATGTTTTAGGATGATGGTTTAATTGAAGTATGCTGGGAAGAGGCTCTGTGATTTATGGTGTCAGGTGTGATACAGTCCAAAATGCAGAAGGTAGGAATGGAGAAGAGGCATTCAGACTCTCTGAATCCGCTTCCTTAAAAATCCCTGCAGAAGGAGAGGGTTATACCGGATGACTCTGGCATCTTGTTCACTCCTGAAGTCCATGGTTAAGTGATTACTTGATCACTATGGTAGAGCCAGGGGGACAGCACATCTAATTGACCTTATTATCAGTAGTGAGAGCAGATTTTCTATGAGATGATGCTCATTCTAGTTTCTATTGTGACTGACAGTTATAAAGTTTACATGAGCAAATAGAAATGTGACCTATGTTTTACAATAATCATAACCAAATCTCTTTTTGATCAATTTATACCAGTGCTAATTCACATACTATAAAGATTTATGGACCATCCTGTATTCAAAAATTGAAATGTTTTCTTCTTTGGAATGTCATGATGCCTTTTTTGTACAGAGGGCAGCTGCGAGGCCCAGTTGTGGGAAGGTTAAGTGTGACATCTTTGGGAATACTGTTCTCCATCTCTATCACCCAGTGGTTCCCACTGGAATTACTACTCTGTAGTAACCTACTAACCTCTAGGCTTCAAAACATTGTCAAGTTCAATACTCTTTAAGCCTTTTTGAAATGTTTCAGACATATAAGAGTGTAAATAATAATAAGATGATCCTCTTGTACTAACCATCCACCTGAAGAAACAAAACATTACAAATACAGATGAGATATTCAAAGCCCCTGCTCTGCTGCACCCTTCCTGCTCTGAGGGGGTCACCACCTGGCGTGACTTTTCTTTCTTCTCTAATTAAGCCTTATGCATAACTCATTTATGCAGAACCCCACAGAACTGAATGATTTATTAAACAACAAAGAACGAGTGTATGCTGAAAGATCCCATGTATTGTGTGGATTACATGTGTAGATTACGTGTGTGTGTAGAAAGATGATGTGTGCATGTATAGAAAGCCTACATGTATTGTTCATGTTAATAGATATTGCCAGATAGTTTTCCAAAAGCTATTTATTTGGAATTGAAGGTTTCTACATCTAAAACACTATTTCAAAATCTTTAATTTCCTGGAATATTTTGAAGACCACTGGCCTTGGGATTTTAGTCATTATGTTTCTGCCACGATTGCCTATGTGTCCTTAGCTAAATGTAGAGCTCTGTAAAATATCTTAGTTTCTTTGTCTATGACATAAAAATGGACAAATAAAGAAAACTGCCTGGCTGGATACTACTGAATTGAGCATAGGCCTGACTTCCTATCCTCTTGGACTTACTTTCTAGTTTGGCAAAGGAAAAATGGTCCCCAGAAGGGGGCAAAAGGAGACTTTCATTTATTCTGCATTTTAGAACAACCATTAAAAAAATTGGGAAGTAATAGAGTGAAAAAAATGAAAGTGATCCAGTTCTGTGGGGTTCTGTATTCAGATAAGGAACATTCCAGGAACTCAGTACTCCAATACCACTTTGTACAAAAGCGGATGAGACAAGTCACTTTAAAAGAAAATCAGAATCACACATCCTTCGCAAAAGTAACTTCTCAAAGTCAGAGTGAGCAAGACTAGATGAAACAAAACAGTTTCTATGAAATAAAGTTTGGAACTCATCCTTTGTGGAAAACAAATTGTAGCTCATAGGAAAGACTGGGTCTTAACAAAATTCAAAAGCAAATTAGGACCAAATAAAAATACACAAGAAATTCATATCTGTTGCCCTGGACTTTGGGATCTACTTTGAACTCCAGTCCTATATATTCTCATGGATTTTCTTCTTAAGCCCATAAACTCTCAGGAAGGTAGATTAATGGCCTCTTAAAGAGGCACCTGAATTCCCCTTTGCCATCACCATAAATAAGCAAAGCACATCTCTAGCAAATCTCTAGATCATCTTAGAGAAACTAAATCCTAGAAAAGAAGGAAAGGAAGAAAGGAGAGAGGAGAAAGAACCATTACCCAAGCAAACCTTCAAACATTCAAAATTTAGAGTTAGGGATACTGTGGCATTGGACAAAAATAAAAAAGCAAAAAACAACCAATCAAACAGAAAACTTCCATCTTGTGCCAAAACATGAACTCCTGAGACTTCAAGAAAGAGAAAGAGAGAGAAAAGAAAATGCTAGAATAAGCAACTAAGCAAACAAACAAATCTGTGGTGTAGAGGCAAACATTGGGCTGCATTCAATGAATCCCTTTTAGATCAATTAATGCCACTGTTTATTTAATTCTGAATTCCATCACATGTGGCAGGCAGGCGCGCTGCTCTTCTTTTCAACTGAAACTGCGCAAAACATAGTCTGGATCCAAGGAAATCTTGCCAAAATCCCTGGCAATGTATCACTTTTTTAAGCCCTGTTTTGCTTTTGTGCTCATGGTAACGTTCGCAGCTGTTGAACGTGGCTTCAGGCTGTCTGACTCCCTTGAGAGAATTTATGTGTTTTTCAACTTCCTTTCCTTATTAGGAGGCAGGAATCTGCGACACCTATTAGAACAAGTATGCATAAAGGGTAATGACCGTGCAATTTATTAGTGGTCTGTTCTTCCTCAAATGAGCCCTTGGCCCCCAGCTCCAGGAGGCCATGCCCATTTCTGAATCACCTCTGCTTTCTCGGCAGCAGGTGGGCACAGCAGCCTTAATCAAGGGAGTGGGAGAGGCATTGGCCTCTGGGAAAGAAGTTTGTTTCTTCCAAAGCAAGGCATGGAAGGGCCTGGAATATCACGGTTTGAATTTCATGAATATGAAGTTCATCCTGACAAAGTGGACAGGATGTACATAAAGAGAAAAATGTAACCTACAGACTTCATGACAGCTCTGCAGCAGGAGAAAATGCCTCAGATCCTTTGTCTTTTCATTTTTCTAAAATGGGGGTTGTTAGGGTAAATTTTCTTTCTCTGATGCCTGAGTTAGGGGAATGAGCAGTTTCCAGGAAAGTATGGGAAATCTTTGCTTACTCTGAGTTTCGGCGGTGAGGGTTGGGTGGGAGCAGTGAAGAACAACCATTCAGGGGAAGGATGATTTAGAAGCTAAGAGTGGGCTCCTTTTGGCTGATCCCTCACAAAAATCTGTTAACAGGAGACAGGAAAGAAGTTACAGTTTCTAATAGATTCACATTGTCAGCGTAGAAATGCCAGGATGCACTCTCTCCTTCCAGGGATCATGGTAAGGTTTGGAGTCCAGACAGAAAGTTCAGGAGAACAAAATGCTTGAGGACAAATTCATTTCTCTTAAAATCACATGTATGTTCAAGAAAGCGCAATTCATATGTTTTTGATTCTTTCACATTTAGCTTACCAAAATGTTTTGGGCAGTCATGTACACAAAGCTTGTTAAATCATTTTTATTCAAGGCAGGAAACCATTTTAGGCCACAGACGGTAGATACTAATCCCAGGAGGGCCAGGTTCAAACTCAGCCTCAGGGCATGACTGGGCTTTGCTGAGAAATATCAGGACAAAGAACATGTACATTTTGCTTGTGTAGTTTTTAAGTGCAGGTAGTTGGGGGGCAATGGGCCAAAGTTCTTTTGAGCTTTTAAGCATGATCTGTACTGTGAAATGAAGAAAATAATGTAAATGTACTCTCACCAGCATGGTAAACAAGTCAAAATTTGTCCAAAATCAATTCTCTTTTTTCCCATGAATACTCAAAAATTCTTCTCCTCTAACCTCATCTGTGACCCTCTACCTCACAGACTTGTTTTCATATCCCTCTGGCCCAGTACCTGGCACATTCTACAAGGCTCTGCAGAAACTGACCTGAGCTGAAATGACATGTGTTTTCAATGTACTGATCATATACAGAGCGCTATGCCTCTGGCTTAGATGAAGTGATGGCCAACAGCCTGTGCTGTTGAAATTAGAGAATACACATTCTGGCGGAGAAAGTAAAAGTGATACATGGAAGGAAAACCTACTGGTAGAGATAAGCAGGTAGGAGGGTGCTGGAAAATATTGGAAGATGTGCTAATTTGCTGCCTCTCCTCCCTAATGTTCTTGGTCCTTTTTCATTTTTAGCATAACACTGGAATTAAATGGAAAGAAACCTCATTTAAGGTTTATACAGAGCAGAAGGAGGGAATTTCATTGTAGCGCTTCACGTAACTGACTCGGATCTCCCAACATGTTCACCCCAAACTGCATAAATCTCTCAGTGAGCAGCAAATGAGACCCATGTTTGGGTTTCTGACAAAACTCCTGGCTTATTTTCCCACTTTGCTCAGTCATTTCAAGTCGGCTAGCCAAAGCTGCTAATTAAAGAAGGGATGATTTATTTCATAACTTTCTTTTCCCTTCAGGAAACATAACTCAACTTCAGGCCCAGCAAGTGTACCTTGCCCTCTTCAATAAATTATACCCACCTCATTAATACTTCATTAGGAAAACTGAAAACCCCATGACAGAACCTCAAGAAAGGAAGGGGTTAGCTGGTTCTGACCCAGAAGGCACAGCGGGCCTGATCAGACTTCAGCTCCTAAGCCAGGTGCCTGGCCCAGTCAGCTTGTGTGCTTGGGAAGTTCATTCTGTTCTGACTGCTCTCTTGCAGAAAATTCTTCATTTGTTTCTTCCTTGTGAGGTGGAAGGATAGATAAATGTGTTTTTAATCTTCTTACAGAATTTTAATAAGTTAAAAAACAGACTCACAAATATAGAAAAACTTATGGTTACCAAAGAGGAGGGGCTTCCCCAGGTGGCTCAGATGATAAAGAATCCACCTGCTATGCAGGAGATCTGGGTTTGATTCCTGGGTTGGGAAGATCTCCTGGAGGAGGGCATGGCAACCTACTCCAGTGTTCTTGCCTGGAGAATTCCATAAACTGAGGGGCCTACCAGGCCACAGTCCCCAGGGTTGCAAAGAGTCAGACATGAATGAGTAACTAAGCACACCAAAGGGGAAAGGGAGAGGGAGGGATAAAATAGGAGTTTGAGATTAACATATACACACTCCTAAGTATAAAATAGATTACCAACAAGGATCTACTGTCTAGTACAGGCAATTACACTCAATATTTTATAATGACTTATAAGGGAAAATAATCTGAAAAAGAATAGATATATATGTATGTGTGTGTAACTGAATCATTTTGCTATACATTTGAAACTAACACAACATAGTAAATCAACTAATAATTCAATACAGAAAAGCCTTAAAACAAACAAAAAACTAAAACACTATGAACAACAAAATCTAGAGATCAGTAGTCCTTCACTGTAAGTTTCTTCATCAATGAACACATCGCCATGGTTTAAGCTTCAAGAACAAGATATATTTTTTTATATTTTAATAAAAGAGAGATGCCTCAAAGCTTATGCATGGTTGACTTAGCCTTTCCATATTTAAACATGAATTGGAGGAGAGCCAGACCATGCCAGCTGCCCTGGTTTTCTATACATATATGGCAAGTCAGTTCATCAGTGCAATGCAGAAGCAAATATACATACAATGAGAAATCTAAAACTAATATCCACTTAAGGGTCTTTGGAGGTTTCAAGCAGTCCACTAATATTTAACCTGAGAGTTATAGAGGTACAACTGCTATTTCTCAAACTTTAATGTTCACACATAACTGCTGTGGGTCTTGTTCAAAGGCAGATTCTGAAAGGTCTGAAGTGAGACACAAAAATTTGTATTTCAAACAGGCTTCCAGATGATGCTGATGCTGCTAGTCCATAACCTACCACTTTTTAGAGTTGCCAAGTGGATCTGGTAATACTGGTATGGAAAGGTATTAAAAACAAATTTCAGTGTACATTATATCCCTCCTCTTATAAAACCATCCTCCATTGTAATGTTGGCAAAATTTAAAGTGTCAGTTAACAATCATTTTAGGCTTTGCAAGCCATCTAGTCATTGTTGTAACCATGCTACTTTACCACTATAGCACAGAAGCAGCCATTGAAAATATGTAAGCACATCGATGCAGCTATATACCAATAAAACTTTATTTATAAAAATAAGTCAAGGCCAGATTTGGCCCATGGACTGTATGTAGTGTGCCAGCTCCTTTTCTATAACAATGGCTTCTAAAACTTTGAATACTCAGAAATATGCCTCTGTGATACTAGTACATTTATTTACAAGTTCTATACACGTTCTTTTGCACTAATGCAAAGTTGAAATGCAAAAGAAAGAAAATTGATGTAAAGACTGTAATATTTCTTTGTTCATCCAAGTGGAGTATCTTTACTACCCCCTGCATATGCACACGGAGAAGGCAATGGCACCCCACTCCAGTACTCTTGCCTGGAAAATCCCGTGGATGGAGGAGCCTGGTAGGCTGCAGTCCATGGGGTCGCTGAGGGTCGGACACGACTGAGCAACTTCACTTTCACTTTTCACTTTCATGCGTTGGAGCAGGAAATGGCAACCCACTCCAGTGTTCTTGCCTGGAGAATCCCAGGGACGGGAGAGCCTGGTGGGCTGCAGTCTATGGGGTCACGCAGAGTTGGACACGACTGAAGTGGCTTAGCAGCAGCAGCAGCATGTGCACAATCACCTTAGTAATCAAGGCCATGGAGAACTTTACAATACTTTTTTTCTCTGCAAACATGATCATACTGATAATGGTCATATTTGGAGTTCTGACTGTCTTTGGAGTTCTAGGACATAGAACTGCTGCTGCTACTGCTAAGTCGCTTCGGTCGTGTCTGACTCTGTGCGACCCCAGAGATGGCAGCCTACCAGGCTCTTCTGTCCCTGGGATTCTCCAGGCAAGAATACCGGAGTAGGTTGGACATAGAACAACCATAATATATTGAGATCTTTACAGTAAGCAAAGTGAAGGAAAGCTCTGTAAAGAATTATTTATGCAAATCAGTAGAGTAACATAGTCACTCTTTGAGTGTCCTCTTTGAGGCTCATTTGAGAAGTTCTACAAGCTGGGTGCTGAGCTAATCACTCTGTACACAGTATCTCATTTAATGCTCACATCACTCTGAGGTAAGGGTGACTATCTTTCCATTTTTACAGAAAAGAATACTGAGACTCAGAGAGGCTAGTACAAGGCAGTACAATTAATTAATAAATACCTAAATTAACTCTGAATTTAGTTAGGTGGTCAGTTGGGGTATAAAAGTCACCTCTAATTACAATACCCTTGCTCTTAATGGCTGCCATTTATAGTCTTATCAAATTATGACCATTTTCCAAAATGTTCCTATTTATTTATGATGTGATGTCATCACACTGATGGAAAATCCTGCTGGTTATACGAATGGCTTTAGCAGACCTCTCCCGTCAATCCCTTCGTTCTGTCAAAAGTTGCAGTTGGAGGTAATGATAATACTAGGCCTCTGCGGCGAGAGAGAGGGCCAGCTAATTTCAACTCAATTGTTAGTTTCTTTAGTGATTGCTTACTGGCTATCAAATGTACTGAGAAGTTACGTGCTGAAAACCCATTTATTTCCAAAACTCAATCAGAGTGACTAAGTTAGTTGAATGCCTGTGAATGCCTATGGCTCCCTTCTATGTAAGGAGGAGTTGAATTGTAAGGCTAACAATTGACTTGCTTTGCAGAGTTTATGCCAAAAGATCTGAATCAGAAAGAGAGAGGGCCTATCCAAACATTTCAGTCAAAACAAAACTATATATGAAAATGCATAAAAGTATCTGGAAGGCTACATACCTAACTGGTAGCAGTGGTTGCCTCTACCAAGGGACAGGAGCATGCAAGAAAACACTAAAAAAGGGGGCTTTTTTTTCAAGTTGATGTCCTTTATTTTTCTCATGTCAGTGTATTTTCATGAATGTTAACAAAATAAGTTAAATCAAAAAGTTTTCTTTTTGAAAATTTCTCTCTCTCTCTCTCTCTCTCACACACACACACACACACAAAGTGAGTTAAGGAACATATAAGGAAAGTATTAGAATTATACTATTAGAATATATGTTATACAATTAGAATATATATCATACATGTATTAGAATTGTAATACATGGCTCTGCATTTTAAGAGAGAAGATTGTTGGCATACTGAGAAACTTTTATTTCAAAGTAAATAATGATGCATTGGGGTAAATGTGTAGCAATTATATCCAGTAGCACCAATATTCAGACTGAAGCTTCAGTCAATAAGCTTTGGCCAGACCACCATCAATTGTAAATTAAAAGTGAGGGGATGATTTGAGAGAATGGCATTGAAACACGTATATTACCATATGTAAAATGAATGATCAGCGCAAGTTTGATGCAAGAAGCAGGGTACCGGAGGCTGGAGATCTGGCACAGCCTAGAGGGATGGGGTGGGGAGGGATTTGGAAGGGGGTTCAGATGGAGGGGACGCATGCCTACTCATGGCTGATTCGTGTTGATGTATGGCAAAAACCATCACAATATTGTAAGTAATTATACTCCATTTGAAATAAACACATTGAAAAAAAGAGTGAGGGAATTGTTTCAGTGAGAACAACATTGGGAATAAGAGTGCAGACAAATATAAAAACAATGAGATAAAAACAAACGTTCTCTTAGTTAGATTATCTTGAGAAATCTAGGACATCTAATCACTGTAGCTTTAGTCATTAAGAAAGCTAAACTACTTAAGACAACTCAGTAGCTGTGACACATGGGCTTAGCTGCTCTGTGGCAGGTGGAATCTTCCTAGATTAGGGATCAAATCCACGTCTCCAGCACTGGCAGGCAGATTCTTCATCACTGAGCCTTCAAGCTAGGCTTCAAGAAAATTGGAGATACCAAGGGAACATTTCATGCAAGGATGGGCACAATAAAGGACAGAAATGGTAAGGACTTCAGAGAAGCAGAAGAGATTAAAAAGAAGTGGCAAGAATACACAGAAGAACTATACGAAAAAGGTCTTAATGACCCAGATAACCACGATGGTGTGGTCATTCACCTAGAGCCAGACATCCTGGAGTATGAAGTCAAGTGGACTTTAAGAAGCATTGCTACAAACAAAGCTAGCGAAGGTGACTGAATTACAGCTGAGTTATTTCAACTCATAAAAGATGATGCTGGCTGTTAAAGTGTTACAGTCAATATGTCAGCCAATTTGGAAAATCAGCAGTGGCTGCAGGACTGGAAAAAGTCAGTTTTCATTTCAATCCCAAAGAAAGGCAATGCCAAAGAATATTCAAACTACCAAACAACTGTGCTCATTCCACATGCTAGTGAGGTTATGCTCAAAGTCCTTCAAACTAGGTCAGCAGTCTGTGAACTGAGAACTTCCAGATGTATAAGCTGGTTTTAGAAAAGGCAGAGGAACCGGAGACCAAATTGCCAACATTTGTTGGATCATAGAAAAAGCAAGGCAATTCCAGAAAACCATCTACTTCTGCTTCATTTACTGCACTAAAGCCTTTGACTGTGTGGATCACAACAAATTGTGGAAATTCTTAAAGAGATGGGAATACTAGACTACCTTACCTGTCTCTTGAGAAAACTGTATATGGGTCAAGAAGCAACAGTTAGAATCTTACAGGGAACAACTGACTGGTTCAAAGTCGGGAAAGGAGTATGACAAGGTTGTATAATATCACCTGGCTTATTTAACTTATATGTAGAGTAAATCATGTGAAACGCCAGGCTGGATGAAGCTCAAGCTGCAATCAAGATTGCCAGAGAAATATCAATAGCCTCAGTCATGCAGTTGACACCACCCTAATAGCAGAAAGTGAAGAGGAACTAAAGAGCCTCTTGATGAGGATGGAAGAGGAGAGCAAACACGCTGACTTGAAACTCAACATTCAAAAAACTAAGATCATGGCCTCTGGTTTCATCACTTCATGGCAAATAGAATGGGAAAAAGTGGAAGCAATGACAGATTTTATTTTCTTGGACTCCAAAATCACTGTGAACAGTGACTGCAGTCATGAAATTGAAAGACACTTGTTCCTTGGAAGGAAAGCTATGATAAACCTAGACAGTGTATTAAAAAGCAAAGACATCACTTTACTGACAAAAAGTCCATATAGTCAAAGCTATGGTTTTTCACATCCATGTATGGATGTGAAAGATAAAGAAGGCTGAGTGCTGAAGAATTGATACTTTCGAATTGTGGTGCTGGGGAAGACTCTTTAGAGTCCCTTGGGCTGCAAGGAGATCAAACCAGTCAATCCTGGTTCAGGAAATGAACCCTGAATATTCATTGGAAGGATTGATGCTGAAGCTCCAATACTTTGGCCACCTGATGGAAAGAGCTGACTCATTGAAAAAGACCCTGGTGCTGGAAAAGATGAAAGGCAAAAGGAGAAGAGGGTGGCAGAAGATAAGATTGTTAGATAGCATCATTGACTTAATGGACATGAATTTGAGCAAATTTCAGGAGATAGTGGAGGACAGAGGAGCCTGTTGTGCTGCAATCCATTGGACTGAAAAGAGTCAAGACAATATTTAGCAGCTGAAGAACAACCACCACCACCACCCAATAACTGGAGCTTTAAGTGGCTGAGCACAATCTGCTCATTAGCAAACCCTCTGTGTTTATGTTTGAAATGGAAGTTTTAGGTATATTGTTTCTGGAAAGAGTCAGAGAGACAGAGAGTAATCTCTGGAGGCCTTTCAGATTTAATTACATGTTGCAGTGTGAACTCTGTTCACTGCAGACAAGCCCCACAGGTCACCAGAGAGACCAGCTCATAGCAAAAGCCAGAAGATCAAAACGGAGGCCAATCAAACATAACCTAGGTAAGTTTTTGTTTCTATTTCTAATTATACTTTATTAAAAAAAAAAAAACTGGGGACAAATGCCAAATCAAACAAGATGCCACGAAAAGAGGCATACATGGGGACTGTCCCTGGCTAAGAAGCCGTTATGAGGAGCCCAGCCAGGTGGCAGGTCTTTCCGAGGGGGGAGACTGATTGGCAGAGACTTGAGGTGAAGGTGTCAGTGTCCCAGCGACCTCAGGGAGAAGCACTGCAGGCTGAGAGAGCAGTCAAGGGCAAACGTCCTCAGTAAGAAGACCAATATGGCTGGGACAGAAAGAATGGGAGAGGTATGGCTGGGAAATGAGGGTAGAGAGGCAGGTGCAACCAGATGATACAGGGTTCAGGGAACCACTGAAAGGAGGCTCAGTTTTATTCTAAGTGAGTGAAAAGCCGCTGGAAGATGAGTGAGTGGTATAATGGTTTATATTTCAGAATGTTGATTCTAGTTACTTGATGGAGTGTGATCCACAAGTGGTGGCAATAGTGAAAACAAAAGAGAGAAGTCACTGCAGTATTTGAGGCAATACTTGATATGGTGACAGCAAGGAGAGGGAGAGGTGCTCAGATGTGGGCTATGTTTTAAAGGTAGGATTGAGAGACTTTGCTTATGGATTGGATGCAGGTAGGGGGGTTAGAGAGAAGCTGAAGACTCCAGGTTGTTTTGCCGTAAGATTTTAGAATGCATGGTGTTGTCGCTGACTGGGAAGGGAAAGTCAGAGGTGGAAACAGAGTTTATTGGCTTGTATGTTTTGTGGGAGGAAGAAATCAAGAGATTTGTCTAAGAAACTGGACAATGTCAGTAGATTCAGGCAAATGGATGTACTTGATAAAGAAGTGACAAAACCTGCCTATGATTATGATATTGAGAAAAAAGTGGAGGGAATCAAGAAAAATGTCCAGAGTTTGCTTGGGCAGGTGAGTGGATAGTGACAGCACGAGAGCTTATGGCTTAAACGTCCAAATTTTCAAGCATACTTGAGATATCCAAGTGGATAGTTTTTCAGTGAAAAGACATGAAGCCCAAGGGAGATACCTTAATAGACTGGAGAAATTTAGGGAGACCTCAGCATTAGGTGAGGGCTGGGAAAGGACTATCTGAGAGTTTGTATGCTGAAATGGGAAGAAGGGATGAAACACTGGGGGAAAGAGGAGAGACAGCTGATAGGTATCCAGAAGAGACTGCCTGGCAATTCAAACCCTTGTGAGGGTTACGGTAAGGCTACTTCAGCGGAGAGAGAGACAGAGATAGAGTTAATTGCAAGCAGTTGTGCTTACTTTAGTATTTTGCCTAAAGCTGGTCTTCAAGCAGGGATGATGGATGACAGTTTATCTGTGCTTCTCAAGCTATTCTTTGCCCTCCTCTAGACCTACTGATCTGGAATCTTCCGGTGCAAGAGAGGAAATGGGCAGCTTATTTCGATGGTGGACATGAAAGCTTATGAACGATAGTGCTTTCCCATGACTTTGGGAAAGGTCTCAGGTCCTCATGTGAGGCACTGGAGCTGTTCGTGCTTTACAGATACTGGGGGCTCCGTACCACTGACTCATGGATAGACTTGCTTTTAGATCTTGTCGCAAAAGTCTGTGTCTTAGTCCAGTAAGCTCTGAACTCATCTGATCATAAGAATCATCTGAGACCTTTGCTAAAAACACACATTTCCAAACCAATTCCCTAGAAATTCTGATTCAGTGATGCCTGGATCTGTGCATTTAACCAGTAGTCCCCAGGCGATGCTCATGATCCAGCAAGGTTGAGAAACATTGCTTTAGTTAAAGTAATTTTTGTCTCATATGTGAAAATCTAGGAGCAGATCAGAAGCAAAGGGCAAACAAGCCACCAGCTGAAGAAGCAAAATATTACCCAAAGTCTTCCAGATGTTTCCCTGTTTACGAAGTGAATTCTGCTCTCATTAGCTGCCTTGCTTTCACTTATGCCTCTAGTTGAGTCGAGCATTCAGATAATAAAATACTATACAGAGACAATGATGAGAACTGTCACTTAGCTTATCAAAAAATAAACAAACCAACAAACAAAAAGAGGAAGCAAAAAAAGATGAGGGAGGAAGGAAAGTAGGAAATTATATATTCATTTCATTAAAGAATAATTAGAAGATATTTTTTGAACTGAACATAATATCAAAGTTTCTCTGCTCTATGTAATCTCTTCCTCATTCCCACTCCCCAAGTCATTTCTCAGTTCTCTTACAGAGTGATAGATCTTTTCATTAATTCATAATCCATTGCCTGATCACAGTTAAACAAAAAGATCTACTAAGTTTTCTTAAATCTACACTGTTTTGTTCCAACCTTCCTTCTCCCCCAGGAAATATGCTCTTGTGAATTGATTAAAGTATTCATCTCCTAGCAATATATTGAGTTCTGGGCCAATATGGAATACTCAACCATCAAGTTTAGATAGCAAGAGAGGAAGTATTATCTGAATTGATTTGATTCCTAAATTTCAGAGAGCAAGCAGCAACTCTTTTACTAGGAAGGAATTTATCCAAAGTTGCTTTCTAATCTTTCAGGCTTTTAGTGCAGATAGTAAAAGTTTGGAGAGCAAGAGTTGAAGGAGCAAGGGATTACCATAATTCACCATCAGTGAACACTATAGCAATGTGGTGTCAAGTATTGTTCATAAGGTGAATATTTGCGATCCGAGTCAAATTTACCTAAGTATTTGAGAGAACACCAAAATACTGTCGCCTCTAAAATGTCCTTTTTGTTTTTTTAGTTGAAGCTGAAAACCACACATTGGATTGTTTTAAACATGTGTGAGCATGGAAGGAGAATACAGATGTTTGACAAATTATGGCTCAACACCTTGCCTATGGCACTTGCCCCTACCACACACAGAGACCCTGTGACCTTGAACTTCAGCTGTATTTGAAGACTGAGTAAGTGGGTCTTCCATGCAAACTAATCTTAGACTTGGAGTTCTATGACGTTTCTCCTTAATCTTCTCCTTTGAAATATCCTTGTAAATACCCTTTCTCTCCAATACATACAATACACATATCCAGCTCTGATGTAAAGTATCCTTTATTTAAAATTAAGTAGAGATTGATAAATTATGTAACACATACAGTAGAAAAAATATTCATTTAGTGAGGATAACAATGTAGATATGTATTTATTGACATGAAAAATCAAAAGCATATCATTTGGAAAAAGATATTTTATTGTTAACATATACACATATAACTCATAATAAAGATTTTCAAATATATTTGCCTATGTTAATGTCTAGCTTGTCTAGATAGTAAGATTCTGAGCATTATAAATTTTCTCTATCCTTTTTAAAATTTATATGATTTTTACCTTTTATGTAATTGCTTATAAAGAAGAATAACTGTTTCTATTCAAACATTAAAATGAAGATTTCCTTGGGTTAAATTTTCATATTGACATCTACAAAAATAGGAAAAAGCTAATGATGTTCAGATAATGAACTCCTTCCATCCCATCTCTTAGTTAGAGTATGTGCAGAAAAAATTTAACAAGCTCACATGCTCACTGTTGATTATATTACCTACACATTGGTCTGGTCTTGAAGTACAGTGTTGTGAGACAACCAAAGATATGCGGCCCCAGTTTCTCCCTACACTGTTGAGTATGTACAGGAATGAATAAATGTATGAGTGTTTCTTCAACTACAGAACGATAATGATAAAAAAAAATCTAGCTCCTGGAGTTGCTATAATGATTCAACAGGTAAATATTTTACAATATGCTCTATAAAAATTGTTAGATCAGACTTTTTTCTGTTGCTTATAACATGACTGAGAGGGAAGCAACACCGTGAATCAGACACCCACACTTATCTCAGGGAAAAAAAGTGTAAATTACTGTGCTAATTGGTCTTAAGAGAAAAATTAGTGCATTAATTAGTCTTAAACATAAAAAAGGTCAAGCAAGTTTATAGAAAAATTGAGAGTGTTGAAGAGAAAACCTTGGATCAGAGGGAATCAGACTCACAGTTCTAACACCTATGTCTACAAACTCACGTTTCTTTCTTTTCTTCATAATTCTTTTTCCTTTTTTAAGCTGACAAGATACTGAAATGTTAAAAAGGAATCACAGTAAGAAAAATTAAAGGTAAAACCAAAGAAGATTAAAAAAAAAGAAATCCATTGGAATATGTATGCAATGTATATCCATATTTTTCTATCAAACAGAAGATAGATACAGAGAGAGGTGGGAAATGAATAGAGATACAGAGATGAAGTGAGATTATGGATTGATTTGGCTTCATCTACTTGGTGACCACTAGACTGTTGATAAATTTCCCAAATTTTATAGAACATTACACTGAATTATTACCATGAGGGCATTTTAATGTGAGATTTAAAACATCAATACTTTTATTTTATCTCTTCATTCACAATTTTAACTCCTGAAATTTTTGCTCACAGTAGGTAATATGGCTTAACCCAAACTACTTGATGTCTATCTTTCAGCTTCCAGGGGTCCCATTTTTGACATTTTTGAGACCATAAACCATGAGAAACATAAGTCAATATAGTAAGTATAGAATGATTGGTTAACAAGATACGTGAATGTTTCTCAAGGTTTTCTAAAGACTTGAATGGCTTTAGACCCACTTCCACTGATTTAGAGTTTGGAATAATAGAGAATTATAAAATGTATTTTCATTTTTAATCCATGTTGTTCATCACTAAGAATGAAAAAATAATTGATATGGTGCAGTTATTTCCTGCCATTACTTCAAAGTTCTGTCTTTCTCCTTTTTGCAGTTTTTTATGTTTCTGTCATTTTTGATGTCAGAAGGAAGCCTAGAGTTACAAGAACAATAGGTTATGTAAAGGCAGCTGATTCTAAAGAAGAGTCAGCTTATAAGTTCAAAGAAGAAAATAAGGTTAACCCTTTAGTGTTCTCATTGATAACATTTTCATTATTCTGTATGCTACTGCCAATTTTTAATTTTTCTTAATGTTCGAAACTCTAGATCTCTGGTATTTATTTCCAGGTTCTTCATGATTTGAAATCAGATCTCTTTTTATGTGTATGTGCATGCTAAATTGCTTCAGTAGTGTCCGACTCTGCAACTTCATGGACTCTATATAGCCTGCCAGGCTCCTCTGTCCATGAGATTTTCCAGGCAAGAATAATGGGGTGGGTTGCCATGCCCTTCTCCAGGGGATCTTCATGACCCAGGGATCAAACCTTTGTCTCTTACATCTCTTGCATTAGCAGGCATGTTCTTTACCACTGAGCCACCTGGGAAGCCCATCTCTTTTTGTAGTTATGTTCAAACTACCATACAATTGCACTCATTTTACATCATAGCAAGATAATGCTCAAAATCCTTCAAGCTAGGCTTCAACAGGACATGAACTAAGAAATTCTGGATGTCCAAGTTGGATTTATAAAAGGGAGAGGAGCCAGAGATCAGATTGCCAACATCCACTGGATCATAGAAAAAGCAGGGCAATTTGAGAAAAACATCTCCTTCATTGACTATGCTAAAGCCTTTGTGTGGATCACAACAAACTGGGAAATTCTTAAAGAGATGGAAATACCAGACCACCTTGTCTGTCTTCTGAGAAACCTGTATGCATGTCAAGAAGCAACAGTTAGAACTGGACATGGAGCAACAGACTGGTTCACAATTGGGAAAAGAGTATGTCAAGGCTGTATATTGTCACCCTGCTTATATAACTTCTGTGCAGAGTATATCATATGAGATGCCAGGCTGGATGAATCACAAGCTGGAATCAAGATTGCTGGGAGAAATATCAACAACCTCAGATATGCAAATGTTATCACTCTAATGGTAAAAAGTGAAGAGGAAATAAACAGCCTCTTGATGAGGGTGAAAAAGGGAGTGAAAAAACTGGCTTAAAACTCAACATTCAAAAAACTAAGATCATGACATCCAGTCCCATCACTTTATGACAAATAGAAGGGGAAAAACTGGAAACAGAGACAGATTTTCTTTTCTTGGGCTCCAAATCACTGCAGATGATGACTGCAGCCACAGAATTAAAAGATGTTTGATCCTTGGAAGAAAAGCTATGACAAACCTAGACAGCATATTAAAAGGCAGAGACATTACTTTGCCAACAAGGCCTGTATAGTCAAAGTTATGGTTTTTCCAGTAGTCAAGTAAGGCTGTGAGAGTTGGACCATAAAGAAGACTGAGCACCAAAGAACTGATGCTTTCAAATTGTGGTGCTGGAGAAGACTCTTAAAGTCTCTTGGTCTGCAGGGAAATCAAACCAGTGAATCCTAAGGGAAACCAACACTGAATATTCACTGGAAGGTTGATGGTGAAGCTGAAGCTTCAATACTTTGGCCACCTGATGTGAAGAGCCAATTCACTGGAAAGGACCCTGATGCTGGGAAAAACTGAGGGCAAGAGGAGAAGGGGACGACAGAGGATGAGATGGTTGGATGGCATCGTGGACTCAATGGACATGAGTTAGAGCAAACTCTGGGAGATAGTGAAGGACAGGGAAGCCTGGTGTACTGCAGTTCATGGGGTCACGAAGAGGTGAACACAACTTAGTGACTGAATGTCTGAACAACGTATAAATTTTTAAGCATTTCAAAAATCACTGTCAAATATTACTCAGGGGCTCGTAATGTGACCCCATGGACAGTAGCCTGCTGGGTTCCTCTGTCTGTGGAATTCTCCAGGCAAGAATAGCCATTCCCTTCTCCAGGGGATCTTCCCAATCCAGGGATCAAACCCAGGTATCCTGCATTACAGGTGCATTCTTTACCATCCAAGCCACCATGGAAGCTCAATGGAGGCATAAATACAATAAAGGAGATATTTTTCAGAAGCAATATACCAAGCCATGAAAGGTTAAGCAATATACTTAGTGAAAAATGAAAAAAAATAAAAGAATTGATTATATGAAGGGTTGAATTGTATCCCTCAAAGATACCTGTTGTAGTCCTAACACCCAGTGTATCATGTTGCGACCTGATTTTGAAGTAGAGTCATTGTAGATACAATTAGTTAAGTTCAAATCAGGCCACAATAGCAGTAGGTCACAAAGGTAGCCCCTAATCCAATAGGACTGGTGTCCTTATAAAAAGAGAGACATAGCATGATGCCAGGTGATTCCCAGGAAGAGACTGGCATGATGAAGCTGCAAATCAGGAGGACTAAAGATTGCAGCAAACCACCAGAAGCCAGGTGACACCAGGAAGGAATTCCTGAACTCTTTTAGAGGGAGCAGGGCCCTGCTGACACCTTGATTTCTGCTCTTTGGCCCCCAGAACTGTGAGACAATTAATTTCTTTTGTTTAAAGCCAAAAAAAAAAAAAAAAGAGCAGAGGCAGAGAGTAATTATTTGCTATTTTAAACCTCCCCATTTTTTGTCCATATTTACCTGGCATCTTAGTCTTACATTCTCATTCTGGTCTCCAAACTTCCTATAGCCCTTGTCAGCATAATGTTTGCAGTACATTTAGCAAAATACAGCACAGAACAATGTGTTGAGCCCACCTGATTTGATGATGTGCCCTTGACACTAAGGTTGGATAGCTGTTGCTTTGGTACACAGAGAATGGAAACCTGAGGTAAAAGGAGCACAGAAATGGTGCTCTAGGGAACTATACTCAATATTTTGTAACAATCTATAAGGAAAATAAATCTGAAAAAGAATATATCTGTATCTCTATATATGTCTGAATCATTTTGCTGTATACTTGAAACTAACATAGTGTTGTAAATCAACTACACTTAGGAAAAAAAATTTAAAATAGTATGAAATGATGCATTTTTTTTATTATCCAGAGAAGAGTTCTGTAGCCTGGGACCTACTTTATAATGTTCTCCTGGTATTAAATCCATCTTTTAATGAATAATCATTTTAAGACTTAGGTCTAAGTTCACAGAATCAATCAAGAGATGGCTAAGTGCATGAGGCTTGGAAACGAGTTCTGAGTTCTTGGCGAGGTGACATCAGTCAATTTACCGCACTGCTCTTAATCCCAATTCTGTTACGGGTCAAAAAGGGATAGAAATTCCTCTGACATAGGATCACTGTGATGATTGAATATGATAATATCTACAAAATATTTAGCAAAGTGTCTAGCCCATGGAACGCACTAAATAAATAGGATCTATCCTTGTCACCATTCTTATTCAGTAACCATTGCAACATCCATAACCGTTTTTCCTCGTTTAAGAGAATCTAGTTTCTAATGGGTCAAATACAGTCACTTTTCCTGCAAGGTATGGCTTCTGTAATGTGAAGAAGTCCGAAAACAAATGGTAAATAGGGAAATGCTATCAATGTAACAGGACATTTGTACTAGCTCACACACGAATCTTCCTATCCAATGGGAAGCAAGGAAGGAAGAACAGAATTATATCCTTTCACGGAGAAGGAAGACCCCTCCATCTGGCTGCTGTACCTGAGGAAGGAGCCCCTTCAGCTACGTTTTAAGAAAGTTCAACACAAATTCCTGCATTCTTTTCCTGCCCCTCCCCTACTCTCCCCCAAGATACAGCTCCCTGCTGTGAGGCCTCTCTTGGCTCAGGGCGGGTTGCCCTGCCCCCCACCTTAGCAGCAGGGCCCTTCCATCAGGCTGGTCTCAGTTCCTGCAGCTGCGATCCATTCCAATGGCTCGATGCCACGTTCACTCTAGTGGCTTAACTCACTTTTAATGTCTGCTGCCAAGAAACTTCATGACACCTTCCTCCCCAGGTTCAAGTCATTGCTTTGTTAAGGCATGATGCCGTGGCATCAGCGCCCATCTCCTTTAATTCATAAGCCCGGTTATTGTAAGAGCACGATTTTGCAGAACGTAAAGTTTACAGGAATGCTTTATTTCAAAAACATCTCAAGTGTGGTAGGCACTTACAGATGATCCCCTGAGGAATTACTTACCAAACTCTCAAACAAAATAACTCGATAGGTAAACTACAGGCTGCAGTGGAAGATCTTCCCTCCAGATCACTAATGTGACTGGGGAGGAACAGAAAAAGATCTCAGAGAGACAACAGCATGAGGAAAAAAAAAAAAAAAAGAAAGTATATCACAGACTGTCTTTCTAAAAGGTAGTCATAAATCCTGAAAACAATTTATTCCATTTTGCAACAGCACACCCACAGACATTCTTTCCAGTTGACTTTTTGATTTGAGGGTTTGTGGGTCATTCACAGTGTGTGTGTGTCTGTTATAAGCTTGGTTCAACTAAAAATAAAGTGGGGTCAGAGTTAACAGTCTCACAGGCAGCCTGAGAGGCTGGGACTGGAGCTTGTGATTAGTGGTCAGAACTGCTGTCAAAGGAAACTGACCAGGTCATCATCTCAGGAATGCAGATGCCTCAGTAGAAATAAAATGCAGGGCTTTCTCTGGCCTTTGGTATTCCTATTGTGTTAGGTTTTTCCTTAACCTAAAGGATATTTAATACTGTTGACCCTTAAACAACATGGGGGTCTTGGGGAGGTAGGGATTGGCAGAGTGTAAGAGTACCAGCCCTTCACTCGGTTGAAAATCCTTGTGTAACTTATATTCAGCCCTCCATATCCACAGTTCTACATTCCCGGATTCAACCAACCTGGGACCTTGTAATATTGTACTATTTACTACTGAAAAAAACCACATGTAAGGGGTAGACCCACACAGTTCAAACACATGCTGTTCAAGATCAATTGTATTTACAGTTACTATTATCAGAAACTTCTAAAAGATTATCTTTTAAACGATCAGCAAACTGGAGTATAAAGAAATATATCAACGTGCTTCCACCTCAGGGGTTTGGTCCTCGTTCTCCCAACTGCTGGAAATCTGCTTTGCACAGACATCTATTGTACACGGCTACCTGCAGGGACACTCACTGACTGTCTTTCCCCAGGTGTTTCCCATCCTCTTTCTTGACTTATTCTTTTTCAGAGCATTATTGCCACTTAACGCGTTCTATGGAAAATGTGCTTGCTGATTGCCAGCAGCTGATCTAGAAAAATTTTTTTTACAAACTCTGATAACATTCAAATTAAAAACCCCACCAGTTTCCTATCTGATTTGCTCCAGGTGGGAAGATACTTTGTACCAGGAGAGAGAGAAAAAAACTGAGAGAAGGATAGAAAAGGAAAGAAGGAAGGAAGAAAGGAAAAAAGAGAGAAGAAATATAATTGGAGAAAATACTTTCATGGGTAGCCTTGTTCAAGTCCTTCTAAATGAATCTCAGAGGACACCTTGGACCCAGGAAGGCATCATGAATATTCTTGGAAGAGGGCAGAAAATATCTTAAAAGCTTTGCTTCTCAGGTATTTAAAAGTCTAATAACATTTTTCCTGCTCTGGGGTCATGTTAAGATATAATTAAACCAAAGAGCTTAGCCTGGAGGATAAGTGGTGGTCACTATAGTGAAAAGTACAAGGTTGTGTGACTTTGGAGCAAGCATGGGGGACAGGAAAAAGAACATATATTTTTATAGATCGGGCATAATTCAGGTTAAGAGGTGATCTAAAGAGCTGTACTTGAAAACATCCTTACTTATAAAAATGAATGAACTTCCGATACACACAACAACATGCATAAAGCTCATGTGAATTATGCTAGGCAAATGAAGCCAGACACCAGAGGCTATGTACTGTAGGATCTCATTTATCCAACACTTGGACAAGACGAAACTATAAGGACAGGGAATTTCCTGGTGGTGCAGTGGTTAATCTCCGCATTCCCAATGCAGGGGGCCCGGGTTTGCTCCCCGGTCATGGAACTATTAATAGATCCCACATGCCTCAACTAAGACCTGTCACAGCCAAACAAATAAATAAATATTTGAAAAACCAAACAAACTGTTCTCTAATAGGTCAGTGTTTTTACCAAGGTCAAGAGAAGGTGGATGTTCTTACTGCCCAGATTAGTGGAAATCTGTAGATGATATGGCTGCGGGACTCAAAATTAAGGAAACTCTGGAGTCACTGGTACAAGTACTACCAGAAACCTAAGAAATCAATGGTAGATATGCAAGGGTCTGGAGAACAAGAATGAATATGGGGCCCATGCCCTAGAGTTGGCACAAGGATGACAAAGCTTGGCAAGAGACAGATGCTGCCACTTACGTGAGATTGTTGGGCCTCACCTTAAGATTGCTTATGGGTTTAAAACTGTGGTCTTAAATTCATGAAAGCCCAATCAGAAAGGATATTGAATTCTGTGGATTCTTGATTACCTGGGGCTGAGTTAATCATATGTGGATTATTCAGTGAGGTGCCTCTAATCAAAGCTGTTCTGCCACTGCCTGGTGGCATGTACTTCACTGCAGCCCATCTGCTCCTGGATAAGGGGCAGCAGTTATGTTTTCTGTCTGAACCATAATGCAGGGTATCTGTGGCCACCACCCCGTTCACGCGGCACCCTGGTCAGCAGAAGGCCTATGAGCAAGGGAGTAGAGAGTCTGAAGCAACTTCACCCTGACTTGGGGAGATTCAAGGTATACACTTTGCAAGGTGTGACTTTTGAGCTGAAACTTGGAAAATAATGTTCTGAGATGGGGAAGACATGGACAGAAGGACCTCCAGAGTAGGAAGCTGCATACCCTAGGGTAAACACGTAATTATGAGGCTAAATTTGGAGCACTTTGAGAGAGATGGTCTTCCCTGGTGGCTCAGAGGTTAAAGCATCTGCCTGCAATGCGGGAGACCTGAGTTCGATCCCTGGGTTGGGAAGATCCCCTGGAGAAGGAAATGGCAGAGAGATATCTTGTGTGTGCGTGTGTTTGTTCACAATGTAATTTTTTAAGAGTATAAAAGTGGTGGAGAGATAGGGTACTTGGGGAGACCACGGGGGAACTTAATTACAATCCAAAGATTGCAGCTGTTTTTTTTTTCTTCCTTTCTCTGACACTTCTCTCATGGCAGGCAGGTAACATAATCAAAATTTTGCTGATGTTGCATGAGATGGGTTGTTCAAGGGTGAGTAAACTGCTAATCTAATGCTGAACAGCAGAAACTTGTTTTATGACTGTAATGGCCAAGAATCAGGCACACAAGGTAAGACGTATGTTAACTGGGTGAAAATTGCTCAGTCGTGCCCAACTCTTTGCGACCCCATGGACTATACAGTCCATGGAATTCTCCAGGCTAAAATACTGGAGTGGGTAGCCATTCCCTTCTCCTGGGGATCTTCCCAACCCAGGAATTGAACCCAGGTCTCCTGCATTTCAGGAGGATTCTTTACCAGCTGAGCCACCAGGGAAGCCCAAACATACATTAAGTCAATGTCATTTTTTACATGGGCCAATTCTTAATCATAGCCACATTTTAAATGCCTATGTGTCTCTTCCCCAAGTTAATTAAAATAAGTAGTGACTCACTGACCATCAAAGGGATTCATAAGCTTTAAAAGATGAGCCATTAATTAAGGCTTCTCTGTATCAGCTTCAAATTGATTTTTCTAATCCTGGCTCTTACATATGCAAGCATGAAGCAAGAGAATCACCATTTTCCTTAAAAAAAGAAATCCCCAAATCAGAACTGGTTTAATTCCAGCATGATTTGGCAAATTAAAGAGTTAGAAATAAAGAAGGAGCATCACTGAATGTGAGGATAAAAAATTAACAGCTTGATTTTATTGAGGATGATTCCAAACTGGCTTATTTTAATCTTATATTCCAACCAAGGCAACAAGTCCGTATGAAACCAGTTCCTGGTATGAAATTCCTTTATTTGGTGTTATTTCCAATTTCCAAGGGCCGTCCTCTGAAGTGTGGATGGGGAGTTTTCCGTTGAAGTGCTCTGAGTATGCTTGTTACAAAATTATAACTTAATAAAGACTCATATCCAAATTTCAAAACCAAACTTAATGCTCATTACCTCAGCATCATCATAAACCTATAAGTTGAATCATTCCCATTTTACTGATGAAGAAACTGAATCCTAGATTTAATTCTCAATTATCCTAGGAGGACAATGTACATTTCTCCTTCATAAGAAGTCTATGGTGCTGCTGTTTTGTTTGCTTTTTTTGGGCATCTAGTCCTTAAAACGTATTTCCTAAAAGATCTGTTTACTGTCTGTCTTCCCCATTAACATAAGTACCCCAAAAGAAGGGGACTATGTCTGTCTTGCTCAGGGCTCCATGCCCAAAGCTTCGGACAGTGTCTGGAAAACAGAAGGTTCTCAATATCTGTTGAATAGGTGTATCCCAAAATGTCTTTTAAAATCAATTTGTCCTCTTCCTAGCTACCTCGGTTTTTCCTACTATTTGGACATTTAGCATTAATCAAATGGGTCCTTATACCTAGATACCCATTAACAGGTTTTATCTCTAAAGAAAAGCAATATAAACAAAAGTTTGGATAGTTTTGCTTGCTCTCCACACTGCAGGAATGAGCAAATTGGTGTGTGTATTCTAAAGTTTCTATGAGACCTGAGTTTGCCTGGAGATGTAATTACTATGGTGATACTAGGCTCACACAGCTACAGCTGGGCTTATGGGAGGAGAGATTCTGAAAGTGTTGGTTGGATTCCACTTGTCTGAAGATTGCTGGCATGGCCCTGCCATCACCTTTAATCCTCCCTTTGAGCTGATCTGTCTTGAAGGAGGAAAACTAAGCAAGGAGTAACAGCTTTCTGTGGTTGAGTATGAGAAATAGGATCACAAGGCAATTGTGCGTTTCCAAATTGTAGAAAGAGACTCTATCTCATACAGTTAAGGAAACATAAGCCTGGAGTAATCAATTTTTCACTAGGAATGATCTTGAATCCTTTTATTATCAATGAAATCCCCAATCACAGTTGTGTATGAATTTAGCAACAAACATAAGTTTTAGTTTAGTTTCGTTCTGTTTTGTTTTTTTTCAGTCTCAGCTTTACTTTCTGAAACTGTCTTCCAAATGGTCAGAAAGGTCTATATGTGATTTTTTTCACATACAGGAAAAAACACCGAAGGACTTGTGTCTTGAGACAAGTCTAGTGCCTACTGGCTGAGGCCCGTAAAACACAGAGAAGCCACTACTGGTGGACTGAAAATATAGAACTTTGCACCTTTACTTCAGTTGGGTTTGTGTATTTAATTTATTTAGCCATCTGGACAAGGGAATTTAATCTGTTTATGTGCTCACTCAGGGATGTGCCATGACCTAAATGCAAGGGGAATATTTCACCTATTAATTCATGTCTGAAGGCAACATTCCCCTTCCTTCCTGTGGTCATCTGCCTTCACTAGTGTAGATAATACACATGATACTCTTAACCACATGCCAGGGACTTGCTGAGCACTTTACCAGTAATGTCTCACAACCACCTTCCAAGTTTTCTATTTTTATGATCTCAATTTTACAAATGAGACACTAAGGCCAAGAGAGATTAATTTCTCCCAAGGTCACCCACTTATTAAGTGCTAAAGCAGAAATTTTGGTGTGTTGAGTTCCAGAACTTGGGTCTATCATCATGATTTTGCACTGCCCTGTCTTTCTAAGCATGTATTGCTCAGAAATGGGGGCTTGTCTAGTAGCTGTACCAAAAGGACACTGGAGAGACGATTCTCTTTGGACAGTGACAACGATCTATCTAAAGCTTTTACTTCTGTTGGCTCATCATCATCTCTAGCTAATAAAACATGACTCCCCTCAAAACGTTTTGTCTCTCTGGTTCACCAAAGGGATAACTTATAAGATACAGCTTATAAGATAACAGCAAATATGCCTTGCTAAGAAAAGTAGGGCTGTCAACACAATCAAATACACTCAAGTTGATAGCTTAATTTTGCTGTAAAAATTTAGAAGCCAAAATCCCTGCATTTGGGCTGAGGATACCTATATTCTGATTCTAGCCCTCTAACTTTAGGATCTTATCCCTCTGGAGCCTCAGCCTCATTTATTCATATGTGCAATGGGGAATAATACTTGTTTTGCTGATTTTCCTTTAGTTACTATGAGGGGAAAGAAATTCCAGCAACAGCAAACACCAAAGCTTAGATCAATGTGCCATTCACTCAGCCATTCACATAACAAATAATTTCACTGAGTGTGTACCCTGTGTGGGCACCATGCTATGTCTTGGGGCTACAAAGTCTTCACCCAGAGGGAGGGATATTCTGAACTGAAACTCAGTTTGGCTTGTGGAGTGGCTAATAGTATGAACTTTGTTGGATTTCTTTCTAGGACTAAGTATGTATTAATATAAACAGAATTGAATATTTTGGAAAGTTCTGGATCTCTCACCTTATATTTGGCTGCAGAATGTGTGGAAACTAAAAGAGAAAACCAAGCAACCGAAGAGGAATGAATGGAGCCCAGCCTGGATGGGGGACACATCACAGGTGATCTTGGCTGTCAAGACAGCTGCAGTTCCCATGACAGCACCACGGTTGCTCTGTGATAAGAGAAGGAAAGCATTACCCTACCTGAGCTCC
The DNA here is from genome assembly GCF_016772045.2 of Ovis aries. Taxonomy (NCBI): domain Eukaryota; kingdom Metazoa; phylum Chordata; class Mammalia; order Artiodactyla; family Bovidae; genus Ovis; species Ovis aries. Next base: position 32,668,741 of record NC_056055.1, on the reverse strand, counting down.
AGTCCCAGTGCTATATGGCCCAGATGGTTCTGCCCTCCATGAACACCTACTCAGATCTGAGATGAGCCAGTGGGTCCTAGTGCCTGCTGTTTATGGGGCGGTGGAGGGACAGGGGCAGGCATAGGCTTGCTCCACAGAAGGCGTTAACTTCTGCCTCCCATAGCCCTTCTGGAATCCTTCTGTTTCCTCCCATTCAGAGGCACATCTTTCTATGTGCTAGATGAGTTTTCTAATTTCTGTGAAGTTCGTGGGGAGATAACCACCACCATAAACATGTAGGTTGGCCAACTTAATTGGGAACAGGGGCCTGCTCTCAGGAGGGTTGCTCTTAAGAGTTCAATACTCTGAAGATGCCATCTTGCAATTCATAACAACGTGACCCTAGACTTTGTTTTATACAAGTCTGATGCGACAACGGGGCTTGCGTTGGATCTTGAAAGGTTTTTCACACAAGGAAGCTTCCTGCTTCTACTTTGCGACACACTCAGCCTTCTCCTCTCCACTCTCTGGAGCACTGGGTCTTCCCCGGCCTCTTTCAGCTCCCACCCAGCAAGTGCCTCAGGCAGGGAACTGGGTACAAGAATGGGGGCAGCTGGGGTGTCACATGATGGCCAAGCCGGCAGAGGGCTCACCGAGGTGAAGGACAGGAGGACTTCCGCAGGCAGTAGGCTGCGCATGCGCATGTGCATATGCATGCTCTGCGGGCAGGTCCCTGGGGTCCCTGAGAGTCTGCCCCCAACTCAGGGCACTCAGGTGCCCAGGGGCGTGCTGTTAACTGGGAAATTAACACCAAGGCAGATCGAAAGAGGCCAAAAAAGAAAGGAAACTTTTTCTGTTTTAACACCTTCCACGGCCCTGTTTGCAACAGAGCCTTGTACTTTCATTTTGTGCTGGGCCGCCTTAAACTATGGAGGGGCCCTGCTGGGAAGCTCAGATTCCAAGGGTAAAGGCTCACTCACTTTTTAACACTCACAGATTAAAACAAAAAACAAAACAAAGAACTAAGCAAAGGACCCATCTCCCCAGTGAAGGGGAAAGGGAAAACAGAGGGAAAGTTACATTTACTAATGCCCTTCCCAGGCTGGAATGAGGCTGATGTTTTACTGACACCATCCTTTAAATCCCCGCAGAGAATCCGTTGGGGAAAGGTGGGGGAGGGATTAGCTTCATATTCAAGATGAAACAACAAAGGCTCAGAAAAGTTAACTGACTTGCCTAAGAAACTGAGTTGGCCTCTGATGCAGGGTCAGAATGCAAACCTGGGTTGCTGGGTGCAAAAGCCCACAAGCTCTGTGTTCCCAGACCTGGATACAAAGTTACTGTAAAAGGAGAAAAATGCCATGGACCTCAGCTCAAATCATCCTTATTATGATGTCACTTAAATGTGTAAGAACGGAAACCTAGGTATTAACTTTTTAGCTTTAATATAAAGTTCTCAGGTTAAATACAAAGGAAACTACACAATCAATTAAATTTGAATTAGCAACAGTAACATAATAGATGGTGTTTTGCTCAAAGCTAATTAAATTCAAATTGAATTTGAATTTATTAATATTAAATTTAATTGTGGAAAGATGTATGTTCATGGCTTATTCAATATTTAATTTCTAAATTTGACTTTAATTATCCATACATAGGGAATTCTTGAACACAAAAGCATATAGTATAAAATCATACTAATAATTCAAAGGTGTTTTTATTATTTTATTTTATTTCATTATTACTACAGTATTTCCAGTTGAAGGTTATCTGACCTTATGTTTAAAAATCACCTCTCTTGATGGTGAGTTGTTTGGTCACATAAGATCATACTGTTCATTTAAAGATAAATTTATCATGACAATATTAAGAAATCTGTTCCAATTATTTCTGGACTAGGAATTAGAACACTTTATTGCACATTAACCACTACATTTTCTGCTAACAAAACGTTGTAAATAGTTGAATGGAAATGACAATGGCTATTAACCAATAGGTATTGAGATATTTCAATATTTTAACATCTGGTTGCACCATACTAGCTCAGTAGTAGCCATGACTATTACAGAAGCTTACTCTGCCCTTGGCCATGGCCTTTCCAACCATTGCTTATCAAAGAAAGCATGTAAATATGTGTTGCTTATGTTCCTATAGTGTGTAGGATTGTGTGTGTTGAGTACCTATGTACAGATCTATGAATATATGTTTGTGAATAAGTGTATATGTACATGTCAGGAAATTTCTGAGCCTCGGGGGAAAATATGAAGCCTCATATTTTATCCTTGTTACTGAAGATATTTGCATATAATGTTGCATTCAGTTCAGTTCAGTCGCTCAGTCATGTCTGACTCTTTGCCACCCCATGAATTGCAGCACGCCAGGCCTCCTTGTCCATCACCAACTCCCAGAGTTCACTCAGACTCACACCCACTGACTCGGTGATGCCATCCATCCATCTCATCCTCTGTCATCCCCTTCTCGTCCTGCCCTCAATCCCTGCCAGCATCAGAGTCGTTTCCAATGAGTCAACTCTTTGCATGAGGTGGCCAAAGTACTGGAGTTTCAGCTTTAGCATCATTCCTTCCCAAGAACACCCAGGACTGATCTCCTTCAGAATGGACTGGTTGGATCTCCTTGCAGTCCAAGGGACTCTCAAGAGTCTTCTCCAACACCACAGTTCAAAAGCATCAATTCTTCAGTGCTCAGCTTTCTTCACAGTCCAACTCTCACATCCATACATGACCACAGGAAAAACCATGGCCTTGACTAGATGGACCTTTGTTGGCAAAGTAATGTCTCTGCTTTTGAATATGCTGTCTAGGTTGGTCATAACTTTCCTTCTAAGGAGTAAGCATCTTTTAATTTCATGGCTACAATCACCATCTGCAGTGATTTTGGAGCCCCCCAAAATAATGTCTGACACTGTTTCCACTGTTTCCCCATCTATTTCCCATGACGTGATGGGACCAGATGCCATGATCTCCATTTTCTGAATGTTGAGCTTTAGGCCAACTTTTTCATTCTCCTCTTTCACTTTCATCAAGAGGCTTTTAGTTCCTCTTCACTTTCTGCCATAAGGGTGGTGTCATCTGCATATCTGAGGTTATTAATATTTCTCCTGGCAATCTTGATTCCAGCTTGTGTTTCTTCCAGTCCAGCGTTTCTCATGATGTACTCTGCATAGAAGTTAAATAAGCAGGGTGCCAATATACAGCCTTGACGTACTCCTTTTCCTATTTGGAACCAGTCTTTGTTCCACGCCCAGTTCTAACTGTTGCTTCCTAACCTACATATAAGTTTCTCAAGAGGCAGGTCAGGTGCTCTGGTATTCCTATCTCTTTCAGGATTTTCCACAGTTTATTGTGATCCACACAGTCAAAGGCTTTGGCATAGTCAATAAAGCAGAAATAGATGTTTTTCTGGAACTCTCTTGCTTTTCCACGATCCAGCGGATGATGGCAATTTAATCTCTGATTCCTCTGCCTTTTCGAAAACCAGCTTGAACATTGGGAAGTTCATGGTTCGCATATTGCTAAAGCCTGGCTTGGAGACTTTTGATCATTACTTTACTAGCATGTGAGATGAGTGCAATTGTGCAGTAGTTTGAGCATTCTTTGGCATTGCCTTTCTTTGGGATTGGAATGAAAACTGACATTTTCCAGTCCTGTGGCCACTGCTGAGTTTTCCAAATTTGTTGGCATTGAGTGTAGCACTTTCACAGCATCATCTTTCAGGATTTGAAATAACTGGAATTCCATCACCTCCACTAGCTTTGTTCGTAGTGATGCTTTCTAAGGCCCACTTGACTTCACATTCCAGGATGTCTGGCTCTAGGTGAGTGATCACACCATTGTGATTATCTTGGTCATGAAGATCTTTTTTGTACAGTCCTTCTGTGTATTCTTGCCACCTCTTCTTAATATCTTTTGCTTCTGTTAGGTCCATACTACTTCTGTACTTTATTGAGCCCATCTTTGCATGAAATGTTCCCTTTGTATCTCTAATTTTCTTGAAGAGATCTCTAGTCTTTCCCAATCTGTTGTTTCCTCTATTTCTTTGCATTGATCTCTGTGGAAGGCTTTCTTATCTCTTCTTGCTATTCTTTGGAACTCTGCATTCAGATGCCTATATCTTTCCTTTTCTCCTTTGTTTTTTGCTTCTCTTCTTTTCACAGCTATTTGTAAGGCCTCCCCAGACAGCCATTTTGCTTTTTTGCATTTCTTTTCCATGGGGATGGTCTTGATCCCTGTCTCTGCATATAATGTTGCATTATCTGCATATAATGTTTTTGTTCAGTCATGCTGACTCTGCGACCCCAGCATGCCAGGACTCTGGCAGCATGCCAGGCCTCCCTGTCCCTCATCATCTCCCAGAGTTTGCTCAAACTCAGATCCATTGAGTGAGTTATGCCATCCAATCATCTTATCCTCTGTCATCCCCTTCTCCTCCTGCCATCAATCTTTCCTGGCATCCCAGTCTTTTCCAATGAGTTGTCTGTTTGCATCATGTGGCCAAAGCATTGGATCTTCAGCTTCAGCATAAGTCCTTTGAATGAATATTCAGGATTGATTTCCTTTAGGATTGACTGGTTTGATCTCCTTGCTGTCCAAGTGAGTCTTCTCTAGCACCACAGTTCAAAGGCATCAATTCTTTAGCACATACTGCTACTGCTGCTGCTAAGTCGCGTCAGTCGTGTTCGACTCTGTGCGACCCCATAGACGGCAGCCCACCAGGCTCCCCCATCCCTGGGATTCTCCAGGCAAGAACACTGGAATGGGTTGCCATATCCTTCTCCAATGCATGAAAGTGAAAAGTGAAAGTGAAGTCGCTCAGTTGTGTCTGACTCTTCGCGACCTCATGGACTGCAGCCCACCAGGCTCCTCTGTCCATGGGATTTTCCAGGCAAGAGTACTGGAGTGGGTACCATTGCCTTCTCCACTTCAGCACATAAGAGGTACACACAGAAAAAACAGTACTGAATTTTATGTTACCAGAGCATCTGGTGGGAAAATAGCTTATATATTTACTTCATTATTATTGATATTTTTCCAGTTTGTCCAAAAGTTACTTGGTGCTTACTGTGAGTAAAAAAAAGAGTTCTAAAGCATTTTATAATATGAATTACTTCATAGTTGCTTTAAGTTGCATTTCCCTGTGACGAGAATTGAAAAGAAGTAGTTTGTTTGGGAGGTGACTCCAAGGAGTTTTTGTCAGGTTGGAGAATGGGATGGGGATGGGAAAGAAGCCAGGTGGGTGCATTCAGGAGCAGTTACCACTGTGGGAAGGTGGGCTTGATTCTGTTGGGGCTCTCTGAGAGAGGATGGAGAACACCTCAGAGTCTCCCCACTGGGGCAAGGAAGCTGGAGTATTTCCTACCCATCTCTTCCTTCAGTAGTTAAAGGGGCAGCTCCCAGGTGCCATTAGCTCCACGGCACTTCTGGCCTGCCTCACAGGTGGCTGAGTGGTCAGAGAACCCCTTCCAGAGAGGCCCAGGAGGCTGCAGTAAGAGGCTGGTGATTAGGAGGCGACGTGCCCAGGGGCCTTAAACGGGCCACCAGCATCTGCTGCCATATTTGGAGCAATACTCTTATTACACACATTTGACAGAGAGGAATTGGAGATCCAGGGTGGTTAGGCAATTGCCCCCAGGTCCTAGAGGCAGTGAGTGCAGAAGCTGGAGTCCTATCCCCTGGTTTGGCCATAGTCTGCCTTCTTCAGTACTATAAAGGGAATCAAAATTAATTTTATCCCTCTGGGTATTTTTCCCTAAAATATTCCACTTCAAATCATAAAGAGGTCTTAACAATGTATATTTTCTAATTCACTGAAGAAGAAATCTGTTGATGATAATATATTCTTTCTGTTTCTATCACCTCTGAGCAAATTATTTCTGAATGTGCCTCTCCTTTTTCTTGGCTTGTTCTTCAATGACTCTCCAAGATAAAGTCTGCAACTTTTCTATTAAGAAGGAAGGCAAATTATCTAAAAGGAAACAACAGTAACTCTTTGAGAGAGATAGGAATGATGTTACAGTCAAGGGTGGAGTTATATGTCCCAAGGATCAGGGGATGGGACTGGGTAGCTCACAAAATATAAGTTGCACTATTTACTTACAATAGTTGCATAAAAGTAAGAGGGAGAAAGGCTCAGAGTCCAGGTGATGGGCCTTGATTGGGAGACAAAGTGGTCCTCCTGGGCTTCCTAGTGTCTCCCTCTCCAGGAACAAGGCTGACATGCCTTTTAGTGAACACCATCTGGAGTCATGTAACATAGAGACTCCATGGGTCTATGACTCATGGATTGAAATCCTGGAACTAAATCACACATTTCAACCTGACTCAGACATGCTCGAAATGGGCCTAGCTCATGCATTTCACATCTGTTTCCTGCGTTCAGTGCTATTTGTCAGATGACGTGACAAAAAGGCACAACAAATGGCCCCAACTGCAAAGAACAACCCGCTATTGCAGGAAATGTATTGCGATATTCTTTTGAGTCTGTTCTGACCACAATCCCTTTCCCAGCCCCTCCATGCTTCCAGAGGGACTCCTTTGCCTCAGTGGAGTTTTGTGGCAGAGCAGAAATCTCAAGCTTAGGGAAACAAGTAGTCTGCCTTTTCTGGCCTTTATAAATCCTAAATTGATAAATTTTCCTGGGTATGCTTGAGACAAAGAACTGAAAGGGGTGTATCTTCAAGAGCAAAAGGAGAGAAGCAGAGAGGTACTCCCCACCAACCAGGAAGCAACTGGAGGTATTGAGTTCTTGGGAAAACAGGCACCTGTAGGGTCTCAGCCTCAGAAAAGATTCTGAGCCTCATGTGTGGTCTCAAAACTCAGAGCCACCATACTATATCACAATGATTGCAACCAAAGGGATATGAGAGACCCTTCCTTCCCCCTAAATTTCAAACAAAAGTGTCTCAGATTCTTAAAAAAATCTGGAGAGAAGTCACAGTAGCATCTAAAAATTATGCTGCTCAGTAGGGTGAGGGTGAGGGTTAGGGCTGTTTTAAAGATATTTTTTACGGCTTGAATTTGTTAAGCGTTTCATATTTAATGTGCATTTCAGTGTTCTCCAAGCAGAGTTAAGTACTTTGCATGAATATCTCATACAATCTTCCCAGCAGCTCTGTGGGTTTGATGATTTTGCTTTCCTCATTGCACAGATGAGGAAAATGAGGCTGAGAGAGTCTGTGACTTAGCTTAAGCTAAGGCCCCATTGAGTGAGATGTGACCCAGGCCAGCTGACAAAAAGTCTGTGCATTTAACTCAATGCTGTAAGTCTAGATTATAAAATAAATAGGGCATCATACCAGAGAGTACATGGGTAAAGTTTAAATTCAGTGTTTCAGCTATAAATTTGCAGTACTTTGAAAGAAAGAGAGACCAATGAAGGCTGCAGACAGGAATTTCAGCACCATGAAGGCTGAAAACTTGGTTGATTTTGTTCAACAGTGCATCCCAGGTGCCTAGAATAGCAACACGGCTCATAGTAGGAACTTAATATTTGACAAATGAATGAATGAATGAATGAATGAATGCCTTTTATGATGAGAGGGGCTTTGAGAATCCAAAGGAAAGTCATTTCGGGTGGGGTAAACCTCACTTTGCTAAATCACTTTGAAATGTTTAGGAATTTGTATGACTGAACACTTCACACATTTACAAAATGGGTTCATTATCCTTGCTTGTCTCCTCTACCAAGCCCTGATCACTTTAGTGAAGGGGAAGGAATTCTTCCTGATTCTAGAATGCAGATAGACTCCATCAGCAAAGTAGTATTTTGGGTAGAGTAGAGATAAGCCGAGGTAAATACCTAGATTAATGACAACAGATCCATATGTTTAGCATAGACTTATGTTTTGATTGTCCGTAAGCATATAACTGCTCATTATGTCCTCATTAAAGAGTTTCAAGGGATCCCAGGGTGAATTACAATGATTAAAAATAATGCAAAGCAAAGAGCTTTTTGGATCTACCTCTCAGAACATAAAGACTCTTCTTAGAAGGAGGTGGTGGCTTGACTCTAGAATTCTCGTAAAACAATCTAAGACAAAGAGAAGTCTATAATAGGGAGTTTTTAGAGTAGAAAATACAAGGATGTGAATTCAAGATTCAGTTTTAATTAAAACTATAAGGCTATGTAGCAATATGTTCCAGAGATTCTGACAAGGTATTTATTTCTGTTTTACTACTGGGGCAAGTCAGCCCCAGAGCACTTTAAGGGATTTTCCCAGGATAGCAGATCCAAGCCTTCTAATACCATCCTCAAATCTATGGAGAGACTCGAAGGAGAAATCACCTATTAATGTTCTAGGACAGTCTGCAACCAAAATTAATGGTGAAATGGAAAAGTATATACATACTGCTCATTTCCTATATGAACTCAAGCAACCTTCTGGCTGCTCGAAATGAGAAGTCTGATGTTTCCCTCGGCAGTATTGCTGGGGAGATAAGATAAATTGGAATTCCTAAGATGATCTGGGATATTTATCAGTAGAAATGGCTTCAAGGGAAATGCCTGCTTTCTATCTCTTGAAAATTAAGAAACCACTGACAGGAAGAAATTTTGGTATTTGATAATAAGAAGGCAGCATGTTCCTCGACATTCTAGGGCACATATGCTCAGTGTAAATAGAAATCGGTCTGCATAGCAACTGAGACTCACTGGAACATGACTGCCTGCCAGCTCTTACCTTAGCCACCTGCAGCTTGGCTCCTCTGTCTACCGAGAGCTGCAGTTACGTCAAAGGCCCACTGTCCTGTTTGTGTCCACTGGGGCCACTGTTGCCTTGATGTAAAGACTGGCACTTCTCTGACATTTGCTCCAACACCAAGTAGAGCAAGGGAAAGAAATATTGGTAATGACTCTCAGTATCTAAGAATATAGTTTACAATGACAGTGGATCTGTTCCACTTTCTGGACTTTAGGGTAATGTCCCCAGCTGCCCCCACTGGGGCTGCCTATGGGAGTGACATTGGCAGTGTTCCACACAGAATACGTAAACTTTTTGGTTCTTTCCCAAAGTCAAATTTAATCCCCAAAGGAAAACACTCATTTCACTTCCTCACTTTTCTAAGACTCTGAGCTAAAAATTCCAGCATGTTTTTCTGCTGTAAGATTTTAAAATTTTACTGGTTTTGGAGGTGTCAGGAAAGGTACAGAAGAACCCTTGCTTGCAGTACCAGCTTCAAAAATGTTGTGCTCAAAGCAGGAGACTCAAAAGCATCAAGTACAAATGCTATTTTGATTAAGACAAATCTTTTGCGCTTGTGTTTGCGTGTGAATTCTGATGGCAGGATTAACATTAATTACACAGGGAAAGATCTCCATGGAGGTGAGATAACGCTACCTGTTTTCAGAGAGAATGGCCAGCATGTGCTGCACAATTGGGCAATTACAGTGGCCTCTCTGAAACACTAATCTGACTGTGCCAGTCTTCTGTTTAAAACCTTGCACTGGTTCTCTTTGACATTAGTGAATAGTCATCAGGATTCTATTGGTAACAAGGCACAAAAACCTAACTTAAAACGGTTTAGGTAAAAAGTATGTCTATTGGCTTATGTGGCTAAAAATCCCAAGGTATGGGACAGCGTCCAGAAGGATCCGGGGGTTCAAATGATACTGCCAAGAATTCATCTTTCCCAGGGCAGGGGCAGCAGGGAGGGAAGCTCGGCATTTAGGGTGCAGGTTTGCAGACAACGATGCTTTTGAACTGTGATGTTGGAGAAGACTCTTGAGAGTCCCTTGGACTGTAAGGAGATCCAACCAGTCCATTCTGAAGGAGATCAGCCCTGGGATTTCTTTGGAAGGAATGATGCTAAAGCTGAAACTCCAGTACTTTGGCCACCTCATGTGAAGAGTTGACTCATTGGAAAAGACTCTGATGCTGGGAGGGATTGGGGGCAGGAGGGGAAGGGGACGACAGAGGATGAGATGGCTGGATGGCATCACCGACTCGATGGACATTGAGTCTGAGTGAACTCCGGGAGTTGGTGATGGACAGGGAGGCCTGGCGTGCTGCGATTCATGGGGTCGCAAAGAGTCGGACACGACTGAGCGACTGAACTGGACTGAACTGAGTTGTGTAAGTGCTGACCTGGAGAGCCAGGGCCTGCTTACCGGGATTCGCCTTCTTACGCTCGCACCTTCGGCATCTTGCTGGTGTCACCTGTCAAGACCCTGGGACATCTCCACCTCTCAGCTCTTATTTTCACATTAACTTCTTTTTCATGTGAGTTCTTCCCCTGCAGTGACCATAAGGTCCAGGCACGATTCTGTCATTTTAGTAAACTTTTCCCTTTCCACATATGCCTCCTTCAAAGCACTTTTCTTGTAAATTCAAGAAAGAACAATTCAAGAATTTGGCTCTGATTAACCTGGGTGTGGCAGAATCATTTAATACTATGTGGTCCCCCAATTATTTCCTTTTCTTCCTGGACATACAAGTTAGCTAACCTACATTTCCCAGGTCGCTTGCACCTCGGTTTGGTGATATATAGTGATCTCCACATACCCTCTGTCTCTACTTATTGACTGGTTGGAACAGATGACTTAGGAGGTGGTTCCAGGGTCCCAGGGGCTTCCGAGGTCCCAGGATATGACAGAACCATTGTTGGAGGGAGCCTGGATCTCTGGGTCACCAGGGATGGAAGAAACCATCCTGATGAGACACTTGATAATGAATGCTTGTGTTGGGTTTTTGTGAGTGAGAAACCAAACACTGAAATTGCAGGATGTTTGGTACAAAAGTTAGTGATTCTTGTCCCATTTAATCCACTGGGTATGTGCTTGTTCATGAACGTATTACTGTTGTCAGAAAGGATGGGGTATTCTGACCAGCTAAGCCTGGGTCATGTGTACATCTTTGGGGCTATGCGTTAAATAGTGCCCTGCCCCAAACCACATGGATGTAGAGTGAGGAAGGAGCATTTCTGTAGAGGACAATCAAGATGCTGTTACCAGAATAGAGAGGGGAGGTGTTGGACAAACAGACAAACCAGAAGTCCACTACAGACCTGCACAAAACCCTCAGAATTGCTTCTGTGATGTTATGCTATAAGAATGCCCAAAGTGGTTAGTCATTAATTATGTTATCAAAAACCATGAAATCCCTCAAAGCAGGGGTGGACGTCATCATCACTTCATCCCAAACACTGAGCATAGTCCTTCCACCTGGAGGAAATAGGCAGATAAATGAAAAGAGGAATATAGTCCATCTATCCAGCTATGAACTAAACTCACCTTCCCAGAGGATATTCATGGGATATCGAGATTGACTTTTTCATTTATATCATTAAGTAAGAAATTTAGTAATCAAAAATGATCAGTAGCATGAATATTTCTGAAATCATTTATCTGTTTCACAAATCTTACTATGTTAATCTAAAGGATAACTTTTGAATGTAAGGTACTCATAAATTTATTTCAGAATAGAGGTATTATGAGAACTTAGCTACATCAAGAACTTACCTGCCTTATTCATGTGTGCGTATGTGTATTTCAAAGGAAAAACAGGCTAAAAAACAAATTTTAAGTGAAAACTAATTTTGGAAGTAGAATTTATTCTTTGCCTTATTTTTCTTTCGTTTTCCCATTGTTTGGGTCTTTATAGAAAACCAGTATCCAACATATGGCTGATATGAGGATGAAACTAGGAGCAATGTCTCAGATTTTATTGTGATCTTTCTTTCTCTCTTAAAGATAATGTCCTCATTGTCTGATTGAGACAGAAACTCCCCACCTCTCTATTTAAAAAAAAAAAAAAAGGCAGCCCTGACCAAGATGTTTCTGAAGCCTCCATTGATAACACACAATGGCCTCTTCTTACAGGAACATTTCACGGCCCTTAAGTAAGTCACTGTTGGCTCATACGATGAAAGAGCGAAAGATGGAAAAAGAGAACCTGAGGGCTCATCAAAGCCTGGTCTTGGCAGGGGACTGTGGGTATTAGCAAGAATCCATAAATAGCTGCCTGGGCTAAGAGATGCCAATTTTGTACCTAAATGATGAGGAAAGACAAATCTTCAAAGTAAATATTTTCCTGCATCTTTTAGCTCGGGAGAGGTAAGGGAAGGGAAGGAAAAGGAGAGGACATGAATAAGCATTGCCATGAGTCAGAACCAGTGCTCTGGGTAGCTTTGCCCCTCCTCTCGTAGGCTCTCTGATACCAGTTCCCACTGTCCTGGGCCACAGCTGGGACCATTTTCCATTGCATAGAGGTGAAGGACACTATGAAGATGTGTTGTGCTGAGCTGTATTCACTAAACTCCATGCTCAGCATAAAAATAAGATTGCCACTTTCTGTCAGCTTGACCTAGGGCACATCTACTGTGATTGTCCCCACCCTAATTCCTGAAGCCTGCTGTATTACACAGTTCACCAGAGCTTTTATTAATTCTTTTTTTATATCAGAGGAGGTTTATTATTAAATTGGTTATGGGAGATGAGAAATCCTACAATCTGCCATCTGCAAGCTGGAGAAACAAGCAATTTGTTCTTGTTTAGGCAATGATACCCCACTCTAGTACTTCTCCCTGGAAAATCCCATGGGCAGAGGAGGCTGGTAGGCTGCAGTCTATGGGGTCACGAAGAGTCGGACATGACTGAGCAACTTCACTTTCACTTTTCACTTTCATGCATTGGAGAAGGAAATGGCAACCCACTCCAGTGTTCTTGCCTGGAGAATCCCAGGGACGGGGGAGCTTGGTGGGCTGCCCTCTATGGGGTCGCACAGAGTCAGACACGACTGAAGTGACTTAGGAGCAGCATAGTTCAGTCTGAATCCAAAGGTCTAAGAATAAGGAATGCCAGTGTCCAAGGGCAGAGCACGGATGTCCCAGAAGACAGAATTTGCTCCTCCTCTGCCTTTGTCTGAGCTCACAGCAGGTTGGGGAGGAAGATTTTCTTGCTCATTCTACTGATTTATATGTAATCTCTTCTGGAAACAACCTCATAGACACATCTACAAATCATTTTTTATCAACTTTCTGACAGTCAACTTGACATATAAAATTAACCATTGTACCTGTGAATAAATTACCTTATATGGTACAAGGGGGCACTTCCCTGGTGGCTCAGAGGTAAAGAATTTGCCTGCAATGCAGGAGATGCAGGAGACATGAAACAAGTTCAATCCCTGGGTCAGGAAGAGCCCCTAGATGCGGGCATAGCAACACACTCCAGTACTCTTGCCTGGAGAATCCCATGGACTGAGGAGCCTGGGGGAAGGCTACAGTCCATAGGGCTGCAAAAAGTCAGACACAGCTGAAGGGACTGAGCATGCATGCGCTTTATAGGTGTGCTTAAGGGAGGTGATTCTGGCTTATCCAGATCAGCCCAATTTAATCACGTGAAAGCCTTTCCTAGCTGGGTCAGAGAGAGAGAGGTGACAACAGAACAATCAGAGAGATGCCATGTTTCAGACTTTGAAGACAGTGGGAGAGGCCACAAGCTGAGGACTATGGACAGCCTCTAGAAGCTGAAAAAAGGCAAGAAACGGAGTTCCTTCCCCCTCAGTCAGAGCTCACAGAAAAGAAAGCAGTCCCGCCCAAACCTTGATTTCACCGTGTTGAGACCCCTGTCAAACTTCAAATTTGTGTTAAGTCTCTAAATCTGTGGTCATTTGTTATGGCAGTTGTGGAAAACTAATATATTCTCTAACAACTCTTGAAAAGAACTAGTGACCAGAGGCCAAGGAAAGTTGATAGTCTTCTTGTCAACCAAGCAGTGGTAGTCGGTAGTGGACACTGAGAAGCAAGCATTAAATTGTGCGTTCTGTGATTCTGCCTTCTAGTGTCATTCTTTTCCATGATAAAAATACGTAGCAAGAGCGGGGAGATTGGGAGAAACAATCTGGGTGTTTATTTACTGACTCAGAGCAGAAGATGCTGAAGGTCAATGTGAGAGGAGTTATCTCTGACCACTTAGGACAAATGTAAATCTGGACATTCACAGAGTTGTGAAAATTATATCTTAAAATCAAAGTTGGGAGGAGGGAATCAAGGTCGGATTACTTTTGTTCAAGCTCTAGGATTGTAAATTTATAAGATGACCAAATAAGATGCATTTGAAACCTCTTTGAAGGTTATACAGTACACGGTGCAATGAGCTGGATGGTAGCTCTCCAAAAAGCTTTATCCATGTCCTCATCCCTGGAACTTTTGCAGGTTTATTTCAAAACAGTTTTTTTTTTTTTTGCCAAGGTAATTAAATTAAGGATCTTGATAAGAGACGCTCATCTGGAATTATCCAGGTGAACCCTAAAGGCCATCACATGTCCTTGTAAGATAAACACACAGAGAAGAAGACACCCAACCAAAGAGGAGCTTGTGGATATGTGACCACAGAGGCAGAGACTGGAGTGATGCGACTGTAAGTCAAGGAATGCCAGCAGTCTCCAGAAGCTGGAAGTCAAAGAATAAAACCTCTCCTTGAGCTCCGGAGGAAGTGTAGCCTTACCAACACCTTGATTTTGGTCCTCTGGACTCCAGAACTCTGTAAGAATACAGTTCTATTGTTTTAAGCCACTCAGTCTGTGGTAATTTGGTATGACAGCTTTAGGAAACTACAACATGTCAGCTTATGGACTAAGCTATAAAGCATAAGTATTGGTAGAGATTACAGCATATACCTTTATTAGTGCTATTATGTTGTCCAGAGACATCCCCATATCACAGAATGATTATCAGCATATGAGCCCCAATCCAATCAATTATAAATTCATGATTAGGTGGTAAAATCCTTAAGGATTCTTATCACCTCCTGTTGCCACCCCCTGCCATAGAACTGGGTGCCAGAAAGGTGCCCAACAAATATTTTCTAATCTGTATCACATACGAGAAAGTAATTCATCCAGTGAGGAACTCCTTGGGAATGCAGAGAAGTCATATTGCCAAGGCAAGAAGTGACTCAACAGGATCCCAGTGCCCCATTTCTCTTGGAAGCTACTGAATTCTCAGGAAAGACCTAAACCAGGTCCAGGGACTTCAGGGTCATCCAAGAAGCACAGTGAGCCCTCTGTAAATGTTTCCCTGTAGCTCCTGATAAGAGGAGTTTCTGGTTGGAGGCCAAAGACAAATTGGCCTGGTGAACCCACATGACAGAAATGAATGGAGGTCAAGTTACTATGGTGATGTGGTCTGAAGCCCCCCTGCCTCAAGGGTGTACCTACCAGGGTCGTTTCTCATTGGCCTCTACCAAACCTGAGTTGTACTGCACTGTGAATTTGAGATGACTTCTGGTCCCCTTGGTGCTGCCTCATTTCTTTCTAGGAATCTCTAGGGAGTATCTAGAAGTTCCTTGAACATTTCTAGAAATGGTTGCTTTCTATGGAAATATTCCAGGGTCCTGTTCTGGTTATCTCTGGTTCATGCCCTTCCTCCTGTCATAACAACTCCCTTCTAATCAGCATGACAACCATCTGCCCTTGAGACTGAGGCCAAAACAAATATGATTATCAGGCTAGCTTCAAAGTGTTGACAGCACCCTTTGTGCTGGATGAACTTGCAACTCCGGTCACTGTGCCAAGTTTGGTTCCCAGGGACTGCAGAAACTGGGAAAGGAGAGAGAAAGCTATATGCATTTGAATGAGAAACATAGTTCCATCAGCCCGTTTCCCCTACCCAATTCAGCTGTATGAGAAGTCACTAAAGAAATCTGCATTTTTCATTCAGTTCAGTTCAGTCGCTCAGTCGTGTCTGACTCTTTGCAACCCCATGAATCGCAGCACGCCAGGCCTCCCTGTCCATCACCAACTGCCAGAGTTCACTCAGACTCACATCCATCGAGTCAGTGATGCCATCCAGCCATCTCATCCTCTGTTGTCCCCTTCTCCTCCTGCCCCCAATCCCTCCCAGCATCAGAGTCTTTTCCAATGAGTCAACTCTTCACATGAGGTGGCCAAAGTACTGGAGTTTCAGCTTTAGCATCATTCCTTCCAAAGAAATCCAGGGTTGATCTTCAGAATGGACTGGTTGGATCTCGTTGCAGTCCAAGGGACTCTCAAGAGTCTTCTCCAACACCACAGTTCAAAAGCATCAATTCTTCTGCACTCAGCCTTCTTCACAGTCCAACTCTCACATCCATACATGACTACTGGAAAAACCATAGCCTTGACTAGATGGACCTTAGTTGGCAAAGTAACGTCTCTGCTTTTGATTATGCTATCTAGGTTGGTCATAACTTTTCTTCCAAGGAGTAAGCGTCTTTTAATTTCACGGCTGCAATCACCATCTGCACTGATTTTGAAGCCCCCAAAATAAAGGCTGACACTGTTTCCACTGTTTCCCCACCTATTTCCCATGAAGTGATGGGACCAGATGCCATGATCTTCATTTTCTGAATGTTGAGCTTTAGGCCAACTTTTTCACTCTCCTCTTTCACTTTCATCAAGAGGCTTTTAGCTCCTCTTCACTCTCTGCCATAAGGGTGGTGTCATCTGCATATCTGAGGTGATTGATATTTCTCCCGCAATCTTGATTCCAGCTTGTGCTTCTTCCAGTCCAGCGTTTCTCATGATGTACTCTGCATAGAAGTTAAATAAGCAGGGTGACAATACACAGCCTTGACGTACTCCTTTTCCTATTTGGAACCAGTCTGTTGTTCCATGTCCAGTTCTAACTATTGCTTCCTGGCCTGCATACTGATTTCTCAAGAGGCAGGTTAGGTGGTCTGGTATTCCCATCTCTTTCAGAATTTTCCACAGTTTATTATGATCCACACAGTCAAAGGCTTTGGCATAGTCAATAAAGCAGAAATAGATGTTTTTCTGGAACCCTCTTGTTTTTTCCATGATCCAGGGGATGTTGGCAATTTGATCTCTGATTCCTCTGCCTTTTCCAAAACCAGCTTGAACATCAGGGAGTTCACGGTTCACGTACTGCTGAAGCCTGGCCTGGAGAATTTTGAGCATTACTTTACTGGCGTGTGAGATGAGTGCAATTGTGCGGTAGTTTGAGCATTCTTTGGCATTGCCTTTCTTTGGGATTGGAATGAAAACTGACCTTTTCCAGTCCTGTGGCCACTGCTGAGTTTTCCAAATTTGCTGGCATATTGAGTGCAGCACTTTCACAGCATCATCTGTCAGGATTTGAAATAGCTCCACTGGAATTCCATCACTTCCACTAGCTTTGTTCGTAGTGATGCTTTCTAAGGCCCACTTGACTTCACATTCCAAGATGTCTGGCTCTAGATTAGTGATCACATCATCATGATTATCTTGGTCGTGAAGCTCTTTTTTGTACAGTTCTTCTGTGTATTCTTTCCACCTCTTCTTAATATCTTCTGCTTCTGTTAGGTCCAGACCATTTCTGTCCTTTATTGAGCCCATCTTTGCATGAAAATTTCCCTTGGTATCTCTAATTTTCTTGAAGAGATCTCTAGTCTTTCCCATTCTGTTATTTTCCTCTATTTCTTTGCACTGATTGCTGAAGAAGGCATTTTTCATTACCAGTTTGGTAATGTTTCATTTATCACCATAGAGTCCCATCCTACCCAGAATATGCTCAAGTCGAACTCCCAAATCTCTTGTCTCTCTCATGGGTGAGATCCATAATTTCTTCAAATGAGATTTTCTGTGCCATGTGGCATGGCCACTTCCTTCCGCCTTTAACATTGGCACTCACCCTAGTGTATGGTAAGGACCCTAATGTCTCACTGAAGTAAAAGAAACTGTTGTCTTCCTTTCTCGGTTGAGGTCTAGGACAGCTATATTGTACCACATAGTAGCACCATGTCCTGAAGTATTTGAGCTGATCAGAACTAGAACCATGGCTAGCCTCCCTCTCCCCATCGCCACCCTTCTGGGATTTTGACCTTAGTAAGGAGCAAGTCGTCCCTGGACAGTTTCTTTACAACTTTTCAGCTAGGTTTGACTTTCAGGTTGCTTTGTGTCTTGAATTCAGCATTTACTGTCTTTTTTTTTTTTTTTAACTTTTTATTTTGTATTGGGGTATAGCCAATTAACAATGTTGTAATAGTTTAAGGTGAACATCGAAGGGACCCAGTCATACATATACACGAACCCATGGACTGTAGCCAACCAGGTTCCTCCTTCCATGGGATTTTCCAGGCAGGAATACTGGAGTGGGTTGCCATTTCCTTCTCCAGGAGATCTTTCCGACCCAGGGATTGAACCCTGGTCTCCCACATTATAGGCAGATGCTTTACCATCTGAGCTACCAGGGAAGCTCTCATACATGTACCCATTCTCCCCTAAACTACCCTTCCATCCAGGCTGCCACATGACATTGAGCAGAGTTCCATATGCTATATAGTAGATCCCTGTTGGCTATCAATTTTAAATATAGCAGTGTATACATGCCTGGAAAATCCCATGGGCGGAGGAGCCTGGTGGGCTGCAGTCCATGGGGTCGCGAAGAGTCGGACACGACTGAGTGACTTCACTTTCACTTTTCACTTTCATGCATTGGAGAAGGAAATGGCAACCCACTCCAGTGTTCTTGCCTGGAGAATCCCAGGGACGGGGGAGCCTGGTGGGCTGCTGTCTATGGGGTTGCACAGAGTCGGACATGACTGAAGTGACTTACCATACATGTCTATCCCAAACTCCCCAACTATCCTTTCCTCACCATCTTTCCTTTCAAAAACCATAAGTTCATTCTCTAAGTCTGTGAGTCTTTTTCTATTGTGTAAGTAAGTTCGTTTGTATCATTTCTTTTTAGATTCCACATATGAGGGATGTCATATAACATTTCTCCTTCTCTGTATGACTTACTTCAGTCAGTATGTCAGCCTCTAGGTCCAGTGCTGAGACTCATACGTAGTGGCACTGTGGTCCTTGAATGGGGTAAGGTGTGTGTACTGTTGGCCATCTCTGCACTGTGTCAGATCACATCAGTGTACTCATGCAGGGTGCCCACAAAGTTCAGCAGACCGTGGAGGAAGACAGGAACAGGCAAGGCGAACTCTTCTCTAAGATAAAAGCATCACTCCAAAATGAGTCTTGGCAAAATATCTAATCTCACTTCACCTTCCAAACAGGGCTGTGGTGAAGATGGAATAATAAGATGACATGTAAAAGCACGCAGAAACTTATTTATCAGTGAAAGTCAGTGTGTGCTCTAAGTACCTGCTTTACTTTGCTGGTCTCTTTATTTTTCTGCAAAACGTGGACAAGTTGCCATATATAATGTAATATAACATAACTAATCTGGGATGTATTTGCTAATTCCCCTCTTTCAGCCAAATGGTTTGCCCAGATGGACATGGAACCAAGAGGCAGATCCAATATCGACTGTGCCAAATGAATAAATGGAAATAGATTTGAAAGGTGGGAACTTTGAATGGAAAATTTTTCCCTTTCCTTACTTTCCAACCTGAGTTCTGCTGAGAAGTGTTAGAGAGCTCTTGAAATTCCACTGTGGGAGAGCAGGATTTCAAATGGAAAATTTTATTTTAAATGCCAAGAGCTTCTCGTCTCTAGGATAATGTTTTGTTTTTTCTTTCTTGAATTCTCTGACTTCTTCCTT
Organism: Ovis aries; assembly: GCF_016772045.2. Taxonomy (NCBI): domain Eukaryota; kingdom Metazoa; phylum Chordata; class Mammalia; order Artiodactyla; family Bovidae; genus Ovis; species Ovis aries. Next base: position 32,649,272 of record NC_056055.1, on the reverse strand, counting down.
TCCTTTGATGAACTATTTCCAGCCAGCTTACTAATATTTATCTATTGTAATGGACACATTTTGCTTTGGAATTTTTACAGGTTTTTTTTTTTTGTGTGTGTGTATGTGTGTGTGTGGGCATGTAAAATAAGGTTAAATCTTGTACTTTGTAAAATTTATCCATACATTCCACAAGAAGAATTTACCACCACCCTCAAGGTTGGTGGTAGGGAAAGGGAGGCTGGCCGTGGTTCTTATTCTGGTCAGCTCTAATGCTTCAGGACATTCTCCTCTTCTGGGGTTTGAAGCCTTGGACATTTTCTTTACCACTTTTTGACTAGGTTTGATTTGCCAGTCATTTTGTGTCTTAAACTCAGTATTTACAGTAAGTAGTCACAGTTGTGCTGAACACTTCACATTGGAGTTCAAGTTGTATCTCTCTTGTGTAGTTAATGGATGTGTTTATGAAATAATTCATGCTGAACATTATATATGCAGCTGGTTTCAAATTAGCTAGCCTCACACAAAAGGGCATGGCTATGTAAATATGAGAGAAACAGGAAATCTTTAAAGTTAGCACTGGTGTCCAACTCACAAGATTGATACACTGGAAAGAATATCCATGCCAAACTAATCTTTAGACCCCTGGGAGAAGATCTTCTCTTGTGGGCTCTGATATATGACCATTTGTGACTTCCCAGAGGGAATTATCTGGATGAAATGGTGGTCTTCATATAGATTACCAGGCAGTTATTCTAGTGATCACATAAGGAAAAGGCTCACAGACCAAATTAACATCTTTGAATCATACAATACATTAAATCAATTTAAAATATACAGCCAGAAACAAGAGATGGAGTAAGAATTTAGCATACTTATGGTTAAGGGCAGAAGGACCACACCTCTAGAATCTTCTGTTATGCAGTGTTTTTAGATCCTGCCTCTCTCTTCCACTTTGTTGCATCAGCCTTCCCATGACAGGCATGTTATAAAAGCCAGAGTTAAGGCTTCAGTGAGGGGGCCCAATGAATGGAAGGGCCCAGAGCCAACAATATACTCTTGATTTCTTGAAGAGATGCTAGCTATGCAGTTAGCCTGATAAGTGACTTTGAATTTTATCTACCTTTCTTGGGGACAGGACATGTGGGGTCATGTTGGATGTCACTAATAGATGGCTGATGCAAGACTGAATAGTGAGTGCCTGTATGTTTCATGTATATTTAGTATATTGTAATTATGCAAAACTTTATATATCTCATGAATTTATTTGATGTCTCTTAGTCCTATTCCACCTTTCTATCTTTATTTAGTATACATACGCTCTTCTCATTATATATATATCCCAGATTGCCATCTTACCTATATTTAACACATTTCATGAGTTCCATATATTCCTCATGAGCCCATACATCCATCCCATTGATTTTCTTGTCTTCTATATTGTAGTGAAAGTTGTTCAGTAGTGTCCGACTCTTGGTGACCCCTTGGACTATACAGTCCATGGAATTCTCCAGGCCAGAATACAGGAGTGGGTAGCCTTTCCCTTCTCCAGGGGATCTTCCTGACCAGGAATCGAACCCGGGTCTCCTGCATTGCTAGCAGGTTCTTTACCAACTGAGCCATGAGGGAAGCCCTATAGTGTAGGGAAAAAGCAAATTAGCCAAGATGGTGGCGGTCAGGCTCTCTCACTCTCTGCCCACATTTTGTAGCTAATGATGTAACAGCTGAGATCATTTATAGCACTGTGCATGTGCCTCATGACCTATATATGCACTCCTGAAAAACCCCTGTGGCTGTGTCTGTGGGGTCAACCACAAGAGAATATAGCATATCTGCTGCGGCTGCCTTGCTGCTATGCCAGCCAGAAGAGAATAAATATGTTTTCAGTTTACAGCTCCCCGCATCTTCTTCCAGCTTGCCTACCGTGGGTTCAGTGAAGAAGGAGACATATACCATAGCAAACACAAATTATAGCAACATTCAGAATTGGTTGAATGGTGTAGTAGGAAAAAACAGAATTAATAGACATTCAACAAAACATTTATTGGTAGGAGATATTTTTTTAGACAAAAACCTTCCTATTTCCCACAGAAACAATGGAATCCCAGAAATCTCTGAAAATAATTCTCTCATTTCAGTTAATAGCACTGTTATTTTCCCAGTGGCTCAAATCCCAAATTGTTGTTGTTGCTCAGCTGCTAAGTTTTGTCTGACTCTTTGCAACCCCATGGACTGCAGCACACCAGGCTTCCCTGTCCTCCATGTTCTCCCACTATTTTTGGAGTTTGCTCAAACACATATCCATTGAGTTGCTGATGCCATCCAACCATCTCATCCTCTGTCATCCCCTTTTCTTTCTGCCTTCAATCTTTCCCAACATCAGTGGGCAGGCACTGTTTGAGCCAAAGCATTGAAACTTCAGCTTCAGTAACAGTCGTTCCAATGAATACTCAGGACTGATTTTCCTTAGGATTGACTGGTTTGATCTCCTTGCTGTTCAAGGGACTCTCAAGAGTCTTCTCCAGAACCACAATTCGAAAGCACCAGTTCTTCAGCACTCAGCCTTTAATATGGTCCATCTCTCACATCTATACCTGACTACTGGAAAAACCATAGCTTTGACTATGTCATCCTTTGTTGGCAAAGTGATACCTCTGCTTTTAATATGTTGTCTAAATTTGTTATAGCTTTCCTTCCAAGGAGCAAACATCCTTTAATTTCATGGCTGCAGTCACTGTCCCTGTGATTTTGGAGCCCAAGAAAATAAGATCTGTCACTTCCTCCACTTTTCCCCCTTCTATTTTCCATGAAGTGATGGGACTGGATGCCATGATCTTAGTTTTTTGGATGTTGGTTTCAAGCCAGCTTTTTCACTCTCCTCTTTCACCCTCATCAAGAGGCTCTTTAGTTCCTCTTTACTTTCTGCCATTACAGTGGTATCATCTGCATATCTGATTGATATTTCTCCCAGCAATCTTGATTCCAGCTTATGATTCATCCAGCCCAGCATTTTGCATGATATACTCTGCATATAAATTAAATAAGCAGGGTGACAATATACAGCCTTGTTGTACTCCTTTCCCAATGTTGAACCAGTCAGTTTTTCCACCTCCAGTCACAACTGTTGCTTCTTGACCTGCATACAGGTTTCTCAGGAGACAGGTAAGGAGGTCTGGTATACATATCTCTTTAAGAATTTTCCACAGTTTGTTATGATCCACACAGTCAAAGGCTTTAGTGCCATCAATAAAGCAGAAGTAGATGTTTTTCTGGAATCCCCTTGCTTTCTCCATGACCCAATGACTGTTGACAATTTGATCTCTGGTTCTTCTGCCTCTTCAAAACCTAGCTAGTACATCTGGAATGTTGTTTGGCCATAAAAAGCAAAGAAGCTCTGACATATGCTACAGTATAGATGAATTTTAAAGACTTTCTGTTGAGTGAGAGAAGCTAGTCACAAAAGACCACACATTATATAATTCCATTTATATGAAATGTTCAGAATGGGCAAATCTATTTATACAGAAAATACATTAGTGATTGCATAGAGCTGAAAAGGTGTGGATGATGTGTGGATAAAAGGGAAGTAATAAAGACAAGGTTTCCCATTGTGTAAATGAAAATGTTCTAAACTTGACTGTGGTTTGTGCATATCTATCAATATACTAAGAGTGAATTCTGTACTAAAATTGAGTAAATTGTATGGTATAAGAATTATATATCAATAAAAATGCCTGTTTTATTTTATTTTAAGTACGGTCAGTGGGCAGGCACCATTGAGCTATCTAGGAGTTTGGAGAAATGTAGACTCTCATTTTCTCTCCAGATGCACTAAAGAATCTTATTATGAATCCCAGCAACCTGTGATTTAACAAGTCCTCCAGGTGACTTTTATGTGCAAAAGTATAAGAAATACAGAAATAAATTAAAATGACAGTTCCATAGTAGCAGTTTTATTAGACCCTACACAACCTTTTTTCTCTCTCTGACGACAACTCTCATCCCAGCCACACTACCTCTCCTCCATGTCATCAACAGGCCAAATGATTTCTCCTCTTTGGGCCTTCGAACACAGCTCCCTCTACCTGGAGGACCTTCCCTAAGATCTTAATATGTCCAAATTCTATTTGCCATTCAGTTTTCAGCTTACATGTTATTTCCCCAAAGAAGGCTTCCTGGACCATCCTAGCTAAATTGGCCTTCCATTCATCTGGTCACTTCCCTTGTTATATTTGTTTCATCATACTTATAACTGTTTGCTATTTTCTACTTTACTTGTGGGCTGTCTGTTTGCCTTCCTGCAGTATAACCAGGTCCATCTCTCTCAGTCAGTCAGTTCAGTCGCTGTCGTGTCCGACTCTTTGTGACCCCATGGGCTGCAGCACTCTAGCTTCCCTGTCCAGCACCAACTTCTGGAGCTTGCTCAAACTCATGTCCATCGAGTCAGTGATGCCATCCAACCATCTGATCCTCTGTCACCCCATTTTCCTTCTGCCTTCGATCTTTCCTAGCGTCAGGGTCTTTCCCAATGAGTCGGTTCTTTGCATCAGGTGGCCACAGTATTGGAGCTTCACCTTCAGCATCAGTTCTTCCAGAGAATATTCAGGACTGATTTCCTCTAGGATGGGCTGTTTATCTAGTAGGCATTCAATCACTGTTGAATGGATGAGGTAACACACTGAACCCAAGTGTCCTGGAATACACACCTTACCATTCACTCCCTATGACCCATGCCTAGTTTCAGAGCCCTGTGTATCTTGCCAACAGACTGTGTTGGGAATTGTTCCATCAAAATAAGGAACATTTTCTGGTAACACGAAAGGCCACCCTAAAGACTTAGTTATAAGCTAAGGATGGCAGACAGAGATAAGTGAAATGGATGAGGAAACTATTCTTCACCGGACTAAAAGTTCCTCAAGAATGGCTCCAGTGACTGCTATAAATTAAATGTCCCTAATATATTTGCCTGGGGCTTCCCACATGGCTCAGTGGTAAAGAATCTGCCTGTCAATGCAGGTGGTTCAATCCCCGAGTCAGGAAGATCTCCTGGAGTAGGAAATAACACCTGCTCCAGTATTCTTGCCTGGAAAATTCCATAAACAGAGGAGTGTGGAGGTGCTACAGTCCATGGGGTTGCAAAGAGCTGGATATGACTGCGTGACAGGGCACGATATATTTGCCTAACTCTAGAACTAAAAACTTGGGAAGTAAAAAGTATTTCATTCTTGCTTTATACCAAACCAGACCCTTAAGAGATGCTTCCTAGATGCTTCCTCCAACCCCTTGCAGAGTCACCTAAATACCCTGTTCCCTGCCCCCTTTTCTCATCCTTTCTATTAAACGAGATATTTGTGTTTTAAATGAAATCCATTGTTGACCTATCACTAGTAGAAAAGAAACGGTGTGCATGCATTCCTCATGTAATAAGAAATAAATCCCTTAAGCCTATAATTTGCTCCTACTGGTATAGGATTTTGAAGCCCAAGAATGCATCTGCCATCGAAGAGGTTAATTCTGGGGCTGCTGGCTCTGCAGCTATGTATGTGGCCATTGTTCACGATGGAGGAACAGTCTGGAGGAGATCAATGCTCTGTTCTCATAATGAACCTTATGTTTCTAAACACAGGTGCGTTTGGATTATAGACATTTGTGTCATTAAATGGGGTAGGGGAGAGAAAGAGCACAAAAGCAGCTCAGAAACAGGCCCCTTGGAAATGCAAGATGGTATTATCGTAGTAGCTCTTATCAACATGATCGTTGTTTCTTTGAAGATGTATCATGGTACAGAGATAGTGGTGAGAAATCCAGTCTCTCACCACCACGTTTTCACCATGCCACCTTTCACTGAGGGGTGAAGGGAACTCTTGCTAGAATTCACCCTATTGAAAAGAGTTGTCAGAGGGTCCCTATTCCATTCTGCAGTCATTTCAATATGCTTTTTATTCCAACTTTGTGTTTCATCTTTGCTGTTTGATGCATAAAAATGAAAGAGCTCCTGGGAAATGCTTGCTCCTGATGACTCTGATAAGACAGATGTCCTAGGAAACTATCAGAAATGTGCGGGGCAAAGAAAGGAGGGCTATCCAATGACTCATCATCATTCTGCTGCTCCCATCCACCACTAATTCAGCATATATGTGTCCTGCATCACAGTCCCAGGATTCCTGCAAATCAGACATTTATAGGTATTCAAGACAACCCAACTCTCATGACAACTAACGTTCTTGGCCATGTTACAGACACATATGCAGCGGGAATTTTTGAAGTTAGTCATATGACATGCTATCATTTGCCCTTATCTCATCTTGATGAATATTCTTAAAAATTATGACAAAAGTCTACTCCAATATCAGTAAACAAAGTCAGGTTTAAAAAGGTATCTTAGATGGGCTCATTTGACTAAAACAATCTCCAAGAGTTTTACTATGTGTAAGATTGTGAGTGCATATAATGTCTCAGTAAGTTGTAAATGTTGTGATGACATTTTACTGACTGCCTCAAACTTTGAGCTGGAGCTGCCACTAACAGTCATCTGATCTAACAAAACAGAGTTACAGAGAAGTTGAATGATGTGCCAAGTGCACAGCCAGGTGACTGTGAAGCATCCAGGTGGCAGGGTGAGCATCCGGTCCCCTGACTTAAAGTTTCTTGCTCTTGAACCATGTGTATCTATCAGGGTGCCATTAGGGAAGCAGAGCCACCAGGAGTGATATGGACTAAGGTTCAGGCCTTCCACAATAGTGTGAGCTGGTGACTCTGTGTCCAATTTGGACCTAAAAGGACTGCAGGTCAGGATGACTTGAAGTTGGGATGGAAAAACTGGGTGTCAAGTGCAGAAGACCAAGAGCAAACTGGAATTCATGAGGACAACTCTGACCTGCAGCTCATTCCCCACTTCCAACCTCAACGATGTGGGCGACATACAGGAAGAAGTTGGCAACCTTCTATGCCCAATTGCACATGTACTTGGTCAAGGCCACAGAGTGGGGAGGAGGACAGGAGCAGGAGCCGAGACATCGGAGGCCCAGCTGCGGCCTCTGACACGGTGGCGAACGAGCAGATCTGCACCTGCAGGTGGAGATGCAGCTGGGCCCCTGCTGTGGCCCTGTGGGTGTAATGGCTCTCGCTTCACTGCTGCCTTCCAAACCACACAGAAATGTCTTTTGCAGTCAACTCTATCCAACCCAGATTATTAATAGATAAATTAAAAGCCTAACTAAGCAAAAAGCCACCATAGTGCATTATAGCCTGGCAATGTATTTGCAGATGCCTTTGATTTTTCTTTATGACACCAAATGTAGACTAATTCAAATATACAAGATAATTTGAATTTAGAAAGTTTCTATGGTTTCTTTTATGGAATGAGTGATTTTCTTCTGCCTTGAGTACCCAGTCATTTTGGTTTATTTTCTTGCCATGTACTTTTTGAAATGAATTAAAATTAGTGCAAAAAATAATATTTATATATTATATATATGAAAATTTGGATCTATTAATTATCCTTGCAACAATAGCAGATCCTCTAATGTGATGTATGTCATGTAAATGAGAGTTAGACAAACTTCAAGATCTATTTGTCACTATTATCTCTACATCTGTGCACTTATGTATTTATGTATCTGGGTAGTATATTTGTGTTTGATCTATCTATCTACCAATCTCCTTGGAGAAGGAAACGGTAACCCAGTATTCTTGCCTAGGAAATCCCATGGACAGAGTCTGAGTCTGGTGGGCTACAGTCTATGGGGTTGCAGAGTTGGACACAACTTAGCAACTGAGCACACACCTGTCTATCCATCTGTCTAAGCAGGTAGTGCTAGAGAGACTTAAGAATAGCTTTGATGAGTACACAGACAGATATTCTAAACACTGAGAGCTGAGACTGAAATACTGGTGGTGTAACTTCTGAGTAATTATTTCAACCACTGACCACCTGTCATTAATCCAGAAGTTAAAAGAACTGACAGTTATGTAAACTGTTTCTTCACTTTGGCTTCTTGAGATAGCTCTATCCTAGTTTGGCTTCTAAGATACAGATAGGAAATGCAGAAACAGTTAAAAAATATCTAACCACATATGAGTTTTGAGAACTTGCCATGCTCTCAGACTTTCAGCTTCTGCTTCTCTACGTACTTCTTAGATTCTTGAGGCTTGTAGTTTGTTTTACTTCTCAGAGTCAAGCCCAGCAATGCTGCTTTCCTCTGCTTTCGCTTTCAAGGGGGGAGAAAAAAAACAAAGTTAAGACTATAGGGGAAAAAATTCAACAAATAAATACAACTTTGTAAATATGTTGAGATAATAATCTTTCCAGGCTTTACCATCAACCCAGGGAAAGAGGTGAGACAAGTGGTTTCCAAATATTTGATAAAATACAGAGGGTGTTTAGGGGGTAGAAAAAATTCTGGTTTTTGGATCTAGAAGAACTGGATTCAGCCCATTTATCCATCTGTGTCCTCTTTAGTATTATTTAACTTATTAGCATTTATTTATGTTTCCTCTGCTGCAAAATGCCTGTCCTCTATTTGCTTCCCCGAGAAGTTCCAGGGTTGAACTGTCCACCTTCTATCTTCCTTCACCTTACCTGCCATGACTCCATCCATCTCATATGACTGACATATACAAACGGTATAATGAGTGGGGTCACATTATTTTTAAATGTTAGAGAATTAAGTCTTTATTAATTTTATTAATAAACTTTAACTTTATTGAATAAGTGGAAATGTTAAAAGAACTTATATTTTAGTCTGAAGACCACTGTTTTCCTTGCTTAATTGAAAAAACTGAAGCAGCCAATTTTTTCCTATGTCCTGAAAAAAATGTAAAAGACTTTAAAATGGTGAAAAAGATCACTGGGTGTTCTGTATAGGTAACCCTTCTGGGTTAGTTATGACTTTTATTGTCTTGGAGCTTTTCTACAACTTGTAATCTGCAGACAATTAATGCTAATGCTAATGCAAATGATTCTTCTCGAAAGGCAAACACAGTCAAGTCTCATTAGTCACAGTAGTTATGTTCTATAAGGTGGCCAGGAACACTGAATTAGTGAACACAGAGCCATGGCTTTCAGGGAGAATACAAGTTTAGGCTTCTGAGACATTCTCATCACAATATTTTCATCAGCCAATCAATACATAACCTTGACTTCTGTGTGTTTCTGTTAAAGACAGCTTCTTTAATATAGCTGTGATTTTGTTAACATTGAATTCAAAGTCCACAGTATTATAGTTCATGCCTAAAAGAGCTGACTCATTGGAAAGATCCTGATGCTGGGAAAGACTGAGGGCAGGAGAAGGGGGCAACAAAGGATGAGATGGTTGGATGTCACCACCAACTCAATGGATGTGAGTCTGAGCAAACTCAGGGAGATAGTGAAGGACAGGGAAGCCTGGCATGCTGCAGTCCACAGGGTCGCAAAGAGTTGGACACAGCTAAGCAACTAAACAACAACAGATCAGCAGATAATGAGAATGGACTATATGGTGTCCAGTGGATACAGAATTGATTTATCTCCCCACTTTCCTAACAAGAAGCCAGTTTTGCAGCTATGATGCAGATTTATTTTGGCCATTTCTGACCACCTATGAACTACTAAAAGATAAACTGGGGCTGGGGCACATTAAAATTTACAAATGTTTATTTGAGCAAACAGCACTTCCAACCAAAAGTAGTTTGAGGCACTTCACCAGCTGGAGCTAGGGGAAAGACTTCTATGAAGAAGACATGGAAGCAAAGCAAGGAACATCATTTGATTGGCTATAACTTAACTGGTTGCCTTATTTGGGCTTTCCTAAATAAAGGCTGTTTGTGATTAGCTGTTCTTAAGTTTCAATTTCTTAACTTTGAGGCATTTCTAGGAATTGACTTTGGCTTAGGGTCTAGTTTGCTTACATAGGTGCAGAGGTAGGAGAGACACCTCAGTCTAATATCCTTGTGTTTCCTTATTCCACATGTTCCACACTTTAGATTTTCCTTTGAACTGGTTGTCCCATCTGACTGGTTCCCTCATTAATAGTTACATGAAGGTTTTAGCCATGCATTCTTTTTAACTTTATATGAGTTGTGATCTTACCTTTGACATTTTTTATTCCTTAACATTTGAAAAATAGTTGAGACTGAATTATCATCTTCAACTAGGGTAGTTTTATGTAATTCTATGAGACCACCTTCTCAGAGAACACTTCAGGACATTACCTTCAATGAGTTATAATTCCTTTTGGGGAGTCTTGTATCTGCTACTCTATGGATTCAGGATGTAAGAAAGGGCTTTTACAATATATTTATTTATGAATGAGTATCTCATTTAATCATGACAGCCTGTGAGGAGTTATTGTTCTCTCTATTTAAGGCTGAGGAAATTCACACTCAGGGAGCTTCTGTGACCTGCTCAAGATCACACACGCAGAAAACCTTAGTTTGACGGTTGCCAAGAGTTAAGAGGTAGGAGTTTAAATAATATCAGATTCGGTGCCCTTCGTGTAAATTATACTGAACTCAATCCCAAACACCACAGGGACTAAAAAATTCTCCCACTTTTTGGCATTTAAAAGAATAATGTCTGTACCTGGGCTTTGTTATGCAGATCATGGGAGTGGGCACATTAGCTGGGGTGGGGGTTGCTGAAGGTATCAATTTTGACTTGCTCGATTTAAAATGGGAAGAGTATAAAGTTGCTGGAAGATAAGAAAACAATGGATTCTCACTCAGAGCTAGTGAAAGGAGTGGAGAACAGACCCCGAGAAGCCCAGGTTCAGTGCTCCTGACTGACTGGGAGTCATGAGAAGGGAGAAGGGGGCAGATGGGCAGCTTTTCCTATCATAATGAGAGGGGCTTTGAGAAAACAGGAGACAGAGGTTTTGTATTCTGCTGAGTTTGAGAGACTTCAGTAACACTCTAAAATACATTTAGAATGCTGAACTTTTTTTTTAAGTACAGCATCTTGCTGAAAGACTGAAGGGGCCTGGTTTTGTCTGGGTGGGGATTATTACTTTCCTATGAGTGGAAGATCCTTATAAAGAGAGATGAGGGAACTCTGGCCCAGGACTTAAAATCTGGCTAAATGAAAAGATGTTAGCCACTGACTCTGAACTCCTATCTTCAAAACATCACTTGATCAGCTGTTATTATTATTTACTACTTCTTTGTCAAGGGTCGTAGAATAAAATCAGCAGGAAATAAATGAGAAGAAAGAAAACTTTATTGGCTGCAATAGCAGGAGGGTTGGTCTGGCAGGTAGCACAGATTTTACATGTTACAGGCACTTAGGCTGGTCTTAAGACCAAAAAAAAAAAAAACAAGCACTTAATATGTGGAGCAAAGCTTATTCTCTATTATTAGTTCTTAAAATATCTAAGCCTAAGGTGGCACAGTGTTAAAGAAATGAAAGTTGTTCAGTCATGTCTGACTCTTTGTGACCCATGGACTGTAGCCCACCAGGCTCCTCTGTCCATGGCATTTTCCAGGCAAGAATACTGGAGTGGGTAGCTGTTCCCTTCTCCAGGGGTTCTTCCCAACCCAACCATCTGCAATGCAGGAGACATAAGAGACATGGATTCAATCCCTGGGTCAGGAAGATCCTTTGAAGTAGGAAATGGCAACCCACTCCAGTATTCCTGCCTGAAAAATCCTATGGACAGAGGAGTCTGGCGGGCTGCAGTCTGTGGGGTAGCAAAGAGCAGGACGCGACTGAGAGATTGAGCACAGCAAAAAGCCTAAGGCAAAGTACATCTGGGAAAGTACTTTATTAGGACTTCTGACAATGAAAATGGTTGCTTTATTCATGTAGGACACACAAAATCTTAACTTTTTATCCTTTGACATACATATATGTCCTCTCTTCCTCATTTCTACAATGGAGTATTCTCTAATTTTCGTGATATGGCGGATATTTGGTAGATCAATCAGAAAAGTCAATTATGATGGAGACTCACTAAAAAGTGATACATGCTTTGAATAATTTATTTTAAATCAAAATGTATGCATTACCTTTATTGGCCAACATTTGATTTAGGACCAAGGGTTATTCTTTGAATTGAGGACATCTGGTTGAAATTCTGCATTATCATTCATGCTTCCCTTGTGGCTAAGCTGGTAGAGTCCACCTGCAATGCGGGAGATCCCGGATCTGTCCTTGGGTTGGGAAGATCCCCTGGAGAAGGGAAAGTACCCACTCTAGTTTTCTGACCTGGAGAATTCCATGGACTGTATAGTCCATGGAGTCGCAAAATGTTGGACACGATTGAGCAACTTTCACTTTTTCATTATCTTTCATACATGAGTCATAGCAATTAAACATATTCTATCCTTACCAGTTTTCATTTCTTTTTAAAGGGAGCACTGTCTTAAATTAAAACCAATGACACAATCAGCACACAAAATCCTTTGAGACTTTTAGGATTTTTTTCCCTTAAACTTTATAGCTCTCCTATAATTATTCAAAACATTTAATTTTCATAGAGAATATTCTCTTACTAAATTCATCTTTCACTTCTTTAGATTACATCTAATATAATTAGACAGTTATAATAATAAAGACAACTGACATACACAGGTTCGGGATCCAAGCCTCTATGCCTCTATCTCATGTGGTAAAGGAATCATTTACAGGATAGTTCAGTAACATCCAACATGGCAAATATTTAGCATGCTGTGGACAGCAGTTAATATGCCTAGAAAAGAAAATGAAAATGGATCAACCATGGTAAGTTAGGTTGGTCATGAAGAGTCAGGTATAAGTTCAACTCCAGGGTAGAATAAACCTTACTGGCATATGGAGATCTGAAAGCTAAGACACCTGGATTTCCAGAATTTCCCATCCTTCCCACCCCACCCAAACTAGCCTGCATGGCCTGTGAGCAGCTGGGAAGCCCTGAGGGTTGAAGGGAGGAGCAGGAGGAAACACCATGTCAGCTGACCTTGTGGCTTGGGAGCACCACTCACACCTTGGCTACTGCAGCTTTCTCATCTGCGAAAAGTGAAGTTTGAATCAAAACAAAACCACATGGATCCATTTCATCTCAAAAGTCAATGATTTCTTTGTTTATTTGTTCAAGCTGTTGTTTGTTTCAGTTTACTTTGTAGGATACCAAAAATTAAAGCATTGTTTATATACAGCCGCAATAACAGTGTTGAAATTGAATGGATGCTTTATAATTCACTTCCTGGCCTCTGGAGTGGAAACCATTGCTCAGGGCCTCTGACAAGAGATTTTATCAATTGCTTTTGGATATTGCATAAATGCGCTTCCCAGGTGGAGCTAGTGGTAAAGAACCCGCCTGCAATGCAAGAGACATAAGAGACACAAATTCAATCCCTGGATGGGAAAGATCTCCTAGAGGAGGGCACGGCAGCCCACTCTAGTATTCTTGCCTGGAGAATCCCATGGGCAGAGGAGCCTGGCGGGCTACAGTCCATAGGGTCTCACAGAGGCAGACACGACTGAAGCGACTTAGAATGCATGCATTACAGCAATGGGGACTTAGGCTGGCAATCTCTGGCAAAGGAGACATCAAGGGAGAGCCAGCAGCACCTGCCCAGTTCCCAGCATCACCCCTGACCCCTTTTCTGATGGAGGAAGAAATTCTGAGGTTGAAAACCCCTGACTTCCCTCTCTCACTTTGAGCTGCAGTGTGAGCGCCATCAAGCCTCAGGAGGCCTCTTTCCAAGGCTGGGAGCCAGGGGCTTCCCTGGCACAGGGAAGTGAAACCTGGCAAGTCCTTTTGCCCTCTTCCCTGGGCTGGGACAGCAAGGAGGAGGCAGGCTGGCAGTTCATTTCTATTGTGCCTGCTTTCTGCGGGAGTCCCTGCAACTGGAGAGAGACTCTCAGATCCAACCTGCTGTGCTGACGGAAAGCTGAATGGACCCAGGCACTCTGTGTGCCTGACTGGAGAAATCCACTCTGCTTGAAGGAGAAACAGAACAGGACAAAGTCCGAACAGACTGGTTAGGTCACTGTATGTCATTTAGGATAATTCATCTGAATAACCATAATTAACACGGATGATCAGCTTATGAGCAAAGAAGGTACTTCGTTGTCTCATACCTATATCTTGTCTCCTTCAGGTTTTTTGGAACTATGGGCGTAGAATTAATAGTTCAAGGGAAGAGCCCAAGCTTCTTCCTCCTCGTCAGCCTCCTTCTCTCCACCCTCCCTGTCTCTCTCCTCTCTCTTCCTCTAGTTGGCCATTGCATGAACTGAAGTGGATTTTGAGTCCTTATTTGATTTTTTTGGAAAAGCTTTTTATATTCCTTGTTTGTAATTTTAAAATCAGTTGAGCATGACATTTCAGATATCTTTCTCTCACCAAAACAAAACAGAAGAAAATGGAGTTCAGTTACTTTTCTAATCCCACGTGGTTATGATTTTCTTTTTAAGCAGGTCAGTTACTTTTAATAAAAACTTTCCCAATTCCTGTTAAAAAAGAAAAGGGAGGAGTGTTCCAAACCTAACAGTCTAAGGTAGCGCAGAAAATAGATAACGCAAAGCTACATATGTAACTTTAAATTTTCTAGTATCCATGTTTTTTAAAAGAAAAACAGGGAAATTTAATTTAGTGATGTATTTATTTAACCCAATATAATAAAAATATTATTATTTTAACATGTAATCAATATTGAAAATCAGTAATGAGATATTTTACCTTTTTGGTAGAATTATGTCTTCAAAATGCAAGGTGTATTTTGGACCCACAGCACATCTCAGCTTGCGCTGGATACGTTTCAGGTACTCAACAGCCCTTAAGTGCGTAGTAGCTGCTATATGGAGCATCGTTGGTGTACAGACTCTTTTTGATATGCTGACAACAAACTTTTCTTTCATTTCCATTTACTGTTGTGTTTTCAAGCAGAGAAACCATTTAGAATCCAAGTCTTTTGTCAAATGGGGAACTATCAGAGCAGTTCCCATGAGGTATAAAATTTGCTCAAGCAGCAGCTATTTCTAGTTACTCCACTTCTTCCTGCTCCAGCAGAATGACCATTGGTGTAGAGAGTGAGCAGTGAATGTCAAGCAAAACTACTTAATTTTTCTTACTTCAGTTCAGTTCAGTCGCTCAGTCGTGTCTGACTCTTTGTGACCCCATGGACTGCAGCACTCCAGGCTTCCCTGTCCATCACCAACTTGAGCTTTAAACCTCTGAAAAATCAAATTATTCCAATGAGAAATATCACCACTCATTACCCAACAATGAAAAAATTGTATGCTGTCTTTTGCAATGTTTCTAAAAGTGCATAGCCCTTCCATAATTTATGCCATGCTATGCTTAGCTGCTCCGTTGTGTCCGACTCTTCATGACACCATGATTTTGCAAACTGATACAAGCCCACTTACTAGGTAGAATTTTCCAGGTGAAGAAAACAACATACCCTATTAGTTCCTGACATGTAAATGTTGAAGGCAACACCACCCATCATTGTTTTCCTCACCTCCATTGTGACTGGGGACAAGGCCTCCCCGTGCATTCCCCACATTACTGACAGAATTTCTACTCTTGCTCACAAAATCTGGTACCTGCACCATGTAACCATCTCATTATCTTTATTATAACATTTTTCATACCTTATCTGTATGTTAGGATTTGTTCAAGTAAAAAAAAAAAACAAAAAACAAAAACCCACTAAGATTCATTACATTGCCTCTCCCAATAATGTATGAGCCACTCAGGACAGAAAACATTGCTGATTCTTCACTGTGTCTAACTGAACCTGAGCAGCGTTGCCTGGTGCATTGTTGATGCTCAGTACTTTTTCACTGAAAGCAGGAAGTTTTGCCTTGTTCATTGACCACTTTCCCTTGATTGTACACTTTCATCAAAGACCTGAGACCACACTGGTATTTCACACTGATTTTCATTCATTTAACAAATGTTCATTGAGTGCCTGCTTGAAGCTAAGCACTGTGCCAGAGGAGGGAGGTGAGAAACACAGACAAGCTTCTTAAATTCAAGGAGAAGAGGGAAGATGTGGAAAAGATAAATGTCCTGGGCACTGCGGTTTTGAAATACCTTCCAGTGAATTTTCCCTTGGGTAGTCTGCTTTGTTTCGTTTATGTGTTTTCGTCCCCTGCAACCCATTCCTCCATTCAGCCTGAAGGCTCAGAGTTCTAGGAAGGAGATCCAGGTACTACTTGGAACAAACAAATTTAAGGGTAGGGAAGAAGGAGAGGTCCCCAGGAGACAAGGAAGAGAAACAGACCCTCTCTGCTCTCTTAGTGGGGCCATCGTGGAGGGAGTGTGGAATTGAGAGAGGAGGTGGGAGGCAGAGAGGGAGGAAAAGGGAGGGAGGGAGAGCTCTTGCCCTGCTTGCCACACGCAAGGTCCATGAGCTTCTTTCAAGTCTCCTCGGTGCTAGTTGGAAGGGAGTTCTGAGTCTCAGGATTTAAACTGCACTTGACTAAGTTTTACAATATAAAAGACTAAAGAGTGACCAGCTATCTATCTCTAAGCTATTGAGTTGCCCGCTACCTGTAGATGGTGACCAACAAAGAAAAATGAATAGCAGTACTGTATCCGGAAAGCTTCAAACAGATCTGTGTTTGTACAGTCCTGAGTTAGGAATGTCAAAACCATGATGGCAAGGGATGAAATTCTCAGCCAACTACTCTTATAATTCATTCAGAAATGACTACTTCTTTTTTGGATACATTGTTGGAAGTTCAACTCAGAATGTTTCAAATGTAAGACAACAGTCAATTATTATAAGAAAACTAACACATAGTATTTGATCTATAATACTTTGTGAGTGGGTGAATTTATAAATGGTCCATAAATGAAGAGAAAATGTCATTTTTTAAATTTCATAGCTTCAAAAAGTTCTCAACAACTATTGTAATTCATTACCTAAAACTTCAAAAGCAGAAATGCCAGTAATTGATGTTTTTAATACTTAACCATTAAAGAACTTCTGTAACTCTCTGTTTTAGAACAGCCTATGCTTAGATGTTCACCTTCTTAAAAGCATTTTCCAGACATCTGTGCATATTTTTAAAAGCTTTATATCTTCCAAGGAATACAAGGGAGAGTATATGGCTTTTGGAATCAGACACATCTGGGCTCAAGTCACAGCTCAGTTATAGTGTAGCTGTACCATGATCAAATAACCCAGCCTCTCAGAGTCTTGGTAGTCTCAGCTGTGGAAGAAAAGAGAAAGAAGGAAGGAAGTGGGAGGGAAGGGAGAAGGGGGGGCAAAAGAAAGTAAGAGGGAAAGAAGGAATAGAAAGGACAGGAGGAAAGGAGAAAAGAAAAAAGGGGCAGGGAGGGAGAAACAGAGAAACTGGAAAAGAGAGAGGTGGGAGGGAGCAAGGAAATGTCCTTCTTTCCCAGTTGGTGTTGGTGAAAGCATGGGTTAGAGACAGCATAAGAATATCTGGTATGGGCCTTGGCACAAAGTGGATATTCAGAAATTGGTAATTATCATTAGGGCTTCCCTGGTAGCTCAGCTGGTAAAGGATCTGCCTGCAATGCAAGGGACCTGGTTCAATTTCTGGGTTGGGAAGATCCCTTGGATAAGGGATAGGCTACTCACTCCAGTATTCTTGGACTTCTCTGGTGGCTCAATGGTAAAGAATCCACCTGCAATGCAGGAGACCTGGGTTCGATCCCTGGGTTGGGAAGATCCCCTGGAGGAGGGCATGGCAACCCACTCCAGTATTCTTGCCTGGAGAATTCCCATGGACAGAGGAACCTGGTGGACTAGAATTCATGGGGGTGCAGAGTGACCACTGGCTAGATTATCACCCCTGAAATACACAACTGTCACCTCTTTCTGAAAACATACAATTGCTTTTTGTCTCTGGTCACCACCAAAGTTACCCCTCTGTTGCACTTCCTGTGAGGATGATCTGAGTGACATTGGCAATTGGTAAGTTAGTCTTTGCCTCTAAGGGGTGGATTTCCTCCTGGCTCCCTCGTCATGTGACTCACATGTTTTTGAGCAATGGTTCAATGACTTCTCATTGTCCTCTGCAAGAACCTCACCTTCCAAGAGATGGCCTTGGGAGAGGCAGAGAGTGACTGAGCATGCAAGTCAAAACCTCACAGGATATTGTGAGGATTAAAAATAATCATTGAATAACATGGCTCCAAGTTCTTCATAAATAGCATCATTGAATAATATTGAATAATTAGTCAGGGTGTTGGCCATCCAGTGGGCTGCTGCAGCTAGTAACATCGAAAATGGCCACGGGGAGTGATGGGGACTTTTTCAGATCCTGAAGCAAAGGATGAAAATCCAGAGCAGGGCAAGAATGTGACAGGTACCCAGAAGAGCAGGGCTGATCTGGACAAGGAAGAAGAAAATGAACCCATGGTAAGTGCAAGGATGGTTCTCTTAGACTCCTGGCCTTCTCACCAATTCTTTCATGGAAAGAGTCTCCCATCTTGATCTCCCTTCTCCACAGAATCATTTTCTTGTTTACATGGTTGTGCTGAAGCTAAGTTCTAGCAAAATGGTGATAGTTATCCTTCCAAAATCCAGATCGGACTGTACTCAGCAAAGCCCCTAACTCAGATCTTTGTGAAGACAATGCAGAACAGCATTAGACACTCGTAAACAAGCAAACCCGGGTGGAATGGTCATTGCCTGAAGATTTGTGTCAATGTTTCAGTGCCCAGAATATATGCATTTCACCCTGGGTCCCTCCAGAAGATGATGCTGAGATAAAAATTCAAGTGCAAGCAGTTTGTTTGGGAGGTAAAAACATGATACCCTAGAAAGGGAGCGGAGAATTGACACATGGAGGGGAAGCACAGAGAGTGTTACTAAATGTTTATAGTGGGGGCCCCGTTGGAGCTTAATCCTGGTGGGGAAACTCCAGGAGCCACCACTTGAGGGACTGGGAAGCTGGAGTATTTATACACCAACTCTAGCTAGTCATCAGTTGACAGCTGTTCCCAAGGAACTTTAATTCCTTAGGACTATTGATCATATTGGCCATCGTATTTCTAATTTTTATCTTAAATGAAGTGAAAATTGAGTACAAGCATAGGGAAAGAAAGAAGAAAGTGAGTGACAAGTAGGCAGCAACTAAAACAAAGATGCCAGAACTCCCTAAGGCCCCCTTCCTTGCTGCTAAGGGATGTGCGCATGTCTTGCTCTCTGTGTCAGGCCCCACTCTGTACTATTAGGGCCTGCGACACATACTGAAAAAGTTCCCTGAGCTCCTCAGACATGGCTTTTTTTTTTTTTTTTTTTCATCCAAGGAAACGAGCTTCCATAAAGGAAGAAAATTTCTGAAAGATTTGGACACAGTATACATATTTCTTTTAATTTTTACAAATCAAAATCTAAATTACAGTGCCCAGGTAAGTAAAGAATACTTATATAACAAAGTATTTATAAACATACTGCTTCTTTCTTATTACATGAGATTGAACAGAGGTCTTCCCTGCAGTAGTCAAGCACCTAAAATTCAAATTCTGTTCCAGAAATGCCTTCCATTCCCCCGACAGCCATGTGATGCACTCTGAACCCCAGGTGACCCCCATGTAGCTCAGTCTCCCCAGATGCATGTCGTCCAGTCCTCTTAGATTGTCCTCTCCCCCGTTCCCACCCTTGAGAGCTCTTGGACACTTTGGGAGCCCTGCCTTTGGCTACTGTCCAGGGAACAATCACTTCCTAAAGCATGCTTGTGACCCTAGAGAGTTCATGGGAGCCTCCCAAAATAGGTTCGTTTAATCGCGGGTCCAGCTTTTGTCTATGAGACCTGAAATACATAAAACTTTAAACTCAGTTTCCCCTTTGAAAAGGGAAAATGAGTGATTTACTGAAATTACAGGCATTGTCTTGCTGCCTGCAGAACAAGAAAAAAAACACTCTCTGGCTACACTGGAGCATGCAACCTGGGGCTTTGGCATCCCATAAAGTTTGAAATAAGGAAAAATTCTGAGCTCACAGAAGGGATCCTTTCTTCTCTGATTTGAACTCCCTGTGTCTTGTGTGGAGAAATTCAATACAAGCACGAGGGAGCAAGGACTCAGATGGGCCATTGTAACTGATGGAGAGTTTGGACTGAGATCAAGGCAGAAGGATCATCTTTGTCCAGGTGAGGTGCTGAGCTCGGGTGTAGGTCTTACTAGACTGGCAAGACTTCTCCTCGGAATAACAACACTTAGTCTAAAGAGAAGTGCCATTGGCCTATCTTTAATGGCAGACTTCCTGAACTCTCTCAAGTATACAGACACCCACACATGCACACACACTAAGCAGAAGAGAGAGGGTGATCTCCTTTAATTTCTCCTATTTGGTTTCAAGCTAGAAGAGAAATTTTTGTTGGGGAGAAAGATGACAGATAAACCATCAGGGTTTGGGAATTTCAGCACTTTGAAAAATGATAATGTCCAGAGGGAAGTTTTTTTCTTTACTGTGTTTCAGCTTTTATTTTTTTTCCCTCATCTGTAAGAGAGGTCCTATAAGAGAGATTGTCCTTGTACAAGGTCAAACTTTTTATGCATTTAATTTTCATGTCAGATTTTTGAGAAATATAAAATTCTGGATTTTGTGAAGGTCCCATATTTTAGGGAAACACAGACAGAATCCTATATACTTTTGAAACTAACATTTCTAGGGGAAAAAAACATGAGTTATCATGACTTAGGCCATAAAACATCAGGTTGGGAAAAAGAGATTTCCCTTGTGAACATAAAGTTCATTACTGACCAAAGAGCTCCACATAAGTGGTTTAAAAATTTCCCACTGTTGCTTAAATAGTAAGTCATACAAAGACACACAGAAGACTGGATATTTGTTTTTCATCCTAAAATATTTTCTCCTCGTCACTTTTGACCTTAAATGGAGTTTTTACCCTTTCTTTCTGTTTCTCTTATGATCACTGAAGCAATGTGTTAGATGGCTCACATGGAACTGTCATTTTGTTTTAAACATCCGGGTGCTGAAATGCTTATTGTATTGAGTATTCACACACTCCATACCCTTTTTTCCCAGTGCCCTTATGTCTTAAATACGTATCTCTTAAATCTTTTTTATCCAAAAACCTAGAAAATGATGAGAAATGCATGGAGAGAGGTGATCACTTACCTAATAGTCCACTTTGGCTATTCTACTGCAAGACTATTTCGTAAATCCCTTATTTACCACCCAGTCTTCTATATCATGGAGTCAACTCTCACTAATTCCAGAGAGTTCTGTGCAGAAATGGGATATTGCAAAAGGGGAGGCTGAAAAACACATGCATGAAAACAAGACATGACTGAGTTTTAAGACTGGCAGTCTTGACAAAATTGTTTAGCCCAGTCCAAAACTTGCATCTGTCTACAACATGCCTGGTTTTGCCTGAAAGCTGACACTTAAGCACAAAGAACTCTCTACCCTTCTGAAGCATTGTGTGCCAGTTAGACTGCAATACAGTGAAGGAATCATTTTTCTTGGATTCTGTAAACTTAACATCGATCTGATCTCAGATTCTTAAAGAATAAGTTTAACTCCATTCAACATCGCAAGTTTACCTGTTGATGAGATTACTGTCAGTCTGTCCTTGGGGCCCTAAGTGAGACATAAACAGAGTGACTCATGCTGTTCATTGATCTAGCCCATCACCTACATTAGTCACTCAATAAACCCCCGTGGAAAGGACCCTGAGATGTTGAAATGTTTGAAATCAGCCTCTGCTGATTTCAGAGGGCTTCAGCTCTAGGGAACGACTGCTTGTGATCTCCGTGTCTTTTCGCTCCTCTTGGTGTAATCATCAAAGGGTTCTCTGACAGCTCTTCTGGACCTTGTTTAGTGTCTCCTCCCCATCTAGTTATTTTCTGCTGATTGCTTCTTCTCTTTCCTCCTTCTATTTTCACCTTCCTCTTCTCTTGCCTTTTTTTTTCTTTAGTTTAATTTTCCTCTTCTCTTTGTTCTTGTTCTATGAAGAAGAACTAGATAAATAGATAGCTGAATGATAGCTCATTCAGGAATGACCCCAATGGCCCTATCTGTTAGTCCTGAAGCTTTGGTGCTGGTGGTTGTGATACACTGAAGATGTCAACTGCGCACCAAATGGTTCCATTGCTGCCACATCTTGGTCTGCAGGTCCACTGACCTTTTAGGTTCTTAGCCACACACCCCTAGAAATTTTGGCTCAGAAAATCCCTTGTGGAGTTCTGGAGCTTCATTTGAAAAAATTTTTTTTCCTGGAAGATTCTGATTCACAACTGGCTTTGCACTGACCTTACTAATGTGAGCACTAAAAAGCATTTTATCAAATATAATCCTAGCCTTTCACCTGCGTGATAGGAGGAGTCCCCACTGCCAGGCTTCACATAGACTCTGTTTATGGAAAGAAAGGTAGATTCCTAATGATACAGGATGCCTTTGATCAGAGGCTGAATCTAGCCTGAAACCTGACATTAGCTAGGATCTGGAGTCACACATTTTCTTGCCTGTAGGGGCTAGGCAGCTCCCTTAGGTGAGAGGAGCTAGGTAGGTGGAGATGAAGCTGAAATAAAGACCCTTGGCCCCATTCCAAGGGAGCAGTCATCAGTCATTGATTGATGCCAGGTAGGAATGTGGGACCCATGTTGTTAAACCTTCTAAATTTTAAATAAGAAGAAATCCAAATGTTTATATGAAATTACTTAGCTTTCTGATGTTGGCAATTAATGCATCTTAAAAAAACCCAAAAATCCTGACTTGTTTTTGGATTCAGCCTGCAACCTGATGATTTGCTACCTTTGGTTTAGGCTGCCTGTATGAATAAGTTTCTGAAAATTATACTTTGTTACTGTAATTGTAAACATTTATCAAGCATTATAACAGTTAGGATGAAGTTCAGCTACTAGTAATATAAACCTAAAATGACAGTGGCTTAAAAATGATAGAGGTGTGTTTTTCTTTCACATAAAAAGTCTAGGGGTAGATGGCCCAGCAATAAAATGGTGGTTATGTGGTTATTCTATCTTTCTGCACTTTCTCTGTTTCTATTCACTACCCCTAACACATGACTTATATCTTCAAGGTTGACTCCAGGTCACAAGATGGCTGCTCGTACTTCAACTATCATATTCAAATTCTGAACAGGAAGACAAAGGAAAGGGGAGAAGGGTGTTTGCCTCACAGGTGAGTGGGCTCTTTTAAAAAATTTTCCTGAAAATCCTATCCAAAAAAATCCACTTGCACATTTACCTCTTTTATATAGAATGAAGGAATAGGACACATAGTTTTATTAATAAGGCATAATGACATATTCAACATAAGTCTATTGTTGAAGATGAGAATTAATATTCAGTAGGCAATCACCACTCTCTGCCACAGGTGTCTGCTGGGAGCAAAAAGACTGAAACTTCAGGTGAATATTTAAGAGTACTTAACAAGGAAGCACAAGCTGGAATCAAGATTGCCAGGAGAAATATTAATAACCTCAGGTACACAGATGACACCACCCTTATGGCAGAAAGTGAAGAGGAACTAGAAAGCCTCTTGATGAGAGTGAAAGAAGAGAGTGAAAAAGTTGGCTTAAAGCTCAACATTCAGAAAACGAAGATCATGGCATCCGGTCCCATCACTTCATGGGAAATAGATGGGGAAACGGTGGAAATAGTGTCAGACTTTATTTTTGGGGGCTCCAAAATCACTGCAGATGGTGACTGCAGCCATGAAATTAAAAGACGCTTACTCCTTGGAAGAAAAGTTATGACCAACCTAGATAGCATATTCAAAAGCAGAGACATTACTTTGTCAATAAAGGTCAGTCTAGTCAAGGCTTTGGTTTTTCCAGTGGTCATGTATGGATGTGAGAGTTGGACTATGAAGAAAGCTGAGCACTGAAGAATTGATGCTTTTGAACTGTGGTGTTGGAGAAGACTCTTGAGAGTCCCTTGGACTGCAAGGAGATCCAACCACTTCATTCTAAAGGAAATCAGTCCTGGGTGTTCTTTGGAAGGACTGATGCTAAAGCTGAAACTCCAGTACTTTGGCCACCTCATTCGAAGAGCTGATTCAATGGAAAAGACTTTGATGCTGGGAGGGATTGGGGGCAGGAGGAGAAAGGGATGACCGAGGATGAGATGGCTGGATGACATCACTGACTCGATGAACATGAGTTTGAGTAAACTCTGGGAGTTGGTGATGGACAGGGATGCCTGGCGTGCTGCGATTCTTAGGGTCACAAAGAGTCAGACACGACTGAGCAACTGAACTGAACTGAACTGAACTGAACCTCAATACATAAATCCAGTGTATGAGAAATCATGCCGTGTTATAGTTAGTTGTATCTATGCACCTGAGTCGCATACTGATGACATAAAGTGAATGCTATAGGAGGAGATAGTGAACTTGCTTGAAGGTGATATTCACCAATCTAATTCATAATGACACTGTAGCTGGGGATAAACCATCCCAGGCACTTGCTATGAATCTTATTTCTTGATACCTAGAAAGATGTACTGGAGGACTTTGAAAAAACAGTAATATTTGGCCTAGTAAAGAAATGAAAGGCTTTTCAAAGCATAGGGATGGCTAAAAAAAGTGTGAACATCTCATGTTCATGAACATTAGTACCTAGGTAAGGAAGAATGGAAGCCATGTCTATGTCAGCTATCAAATACATGTTAAAAATCACATAATATGAGCATTTTAAAAGACAATCTTTATGCGCAAAGAAGTGCAAATATTTTTTGGAGGTACGGATGATGGTTTTAAACTTTTTCACTTAAGCAATTATGTCTGAGTCATTTCTGTGTCACTAGTACTTGGCAAAGGTTAAAATCTCAACAAATGTTTGATGGATATTTACCACTTGGGTGTAAAGATGGTCTTTTCTGCTTGTAATGAATGAGGCCGTGTATGAATTTGAGAAAATGAAAGTCGTTATTTTGGGTCCAGGAGAGGCATCTTAGAAGAAGCCAAAATTCAGAGTAGGGCAGATCAAAGCTGAAGATTAAACCATTCCTGGTTATATTACTGAGTGATTAAATTGGGATTACCTTAAAGTCAAGATATACGTGTAGACAATAAATTCCCTTGATCGCTTTATTTCTTTCAATTTTATTATTGCATATTTCAAACCTTCAGAAAAGAGTTTGTTGTTCAGTTGCCCAGTTGTGTCAGACTCTTTGTGACCCCATGGAGTGCAGCGCACCAGGCCTCCCTGTCCCTCATCATCTCCCAAAGTTTGCCCAAGTTCATGCCCATTGCATTGGTGATGCCATCCAACCATCTCGTCCTCTGATGCCGTCTTTTCCTTCTGCCTTCAGTCTTTCCCAGCATCAAACTTTTTCAGTGTTCGCATCAGATGACCAAAATACTGCAGCTTCAGCATCAGTCCTTCCAATGAGTATTCAGGATTGATTTCCCTTAAAATTGACTGGTTTGAAAGAATGCTCACACTACCACACAGTTGCACTCATCTCACATGCTAGTAAAGTAATGCTCAAAATTCTCCAAGCCAGGCTTCAGCAATACGTGAACTGTGAATTCCCTGATGTTCAAGCTGGTTTTAGAAAAGGCAGAGGAACCAGAGATCAAATTGCCAACAACCACTGGGTCATGGAAAAAGCAAGAGAGTTCCAGAAAAAACAAAAGCCTTTGACTGTGTAGATCACAATAAACTGTAGAAAATTCTGAAAGAGATGGGAATACCAGACCACTTGACCTGCCTCTTGAGAAACTTGTATGCAGGTCAGGAAGCAACAATTAGGACTGGACATGGAACAACAGACTGGTTCCAAATAGGAAAAGGAGTATGTCAAGGCTGTATATTGTCACACTGCTTATTTAACTTATATGCAGAATACATCATGAGAAACGTTGGTCTGGAAGAAACACAAGCTGGAATCAAGATTGCCGGGAGAAATATCAATAACCTCAGATATGTAGATGACACCACCTTTATGGCAGAAATTGAAGAAGAACTAAAGAGCCTCTTGATGAAAGTGAAAAAGTTGGCTTAAAGCTTAACATTCAGAAAACGAAGATCATGGTATCCAGTCCCATCACTTCATGGGAAATAGATGGGGAAACAGGGGAAACAGCATCAGACTTTATTTTTCTGGGCTCCAAAATCACTGCGGATGGTGACTGCAGCCATGAAATTAAAAGACTCTTGCTCCTTGGAAGGAAAGTTATGACCAACTTAGACAGCATATTAAAAAGCAGAGACATTACTTTGCCAACAAAGGTCCGTCTAGTCAAGGCTATGGTTTTTCCAGTGGTCATGTATGGATGTGAGAGTTGGACTAAAAAGAAAGCTAAATGCAGAAGAACTGATGCTTTTGAACTGTGGTGTTGGAGAAAACTCTTGAGAGTCCCTTGGACTGCAAGGATATCCAACCAGTCCATCCTAAAGGAGATCAGTCCTGGGTGTTCATTGGAGGGACTGATGTTGAAGCTGAAACTCCAATACTTTGGTCACCTGATGTAGAGAACTGACTCATTGAAAAGACCGTGATGCTGAGAAAGATTGAGGGCAGGAGGAGAAGGGGATGACAGAGGATGAGATGGTTGGATGGCATCACTGACACAATGGACTTGGGTTTGGGTGGACTCCGGGATTTGGTGATGGACAGGGAGGCCTGGCATGCTGCAGTTCATGGGGTCACAAAGAGTCGGACATGACTGAGTGACTGAAATGAACTTAACTGAACTGATCTTATTGTCCAAGGGACTTTCAGGAGTCTTCTTCAGCACCACAGTTCAAAGGCATCAGTTCTTTGGCGCTCTGCCTTCTTCATGGTGCAGCTCTCACAACTGACCTTTGGGAGAACCATAGCCTTGACTATATGGACCTTTGTCAGCAGAGTAATGTCTCTGCTTTTCAACACACTGTCTAGGTTTGTCATAGCTTTCTTGCCAAGAAGCACTCACCTTCTGATTTCATTCACTGTGATTTTAGAGCCCAATAAGAAGAAATTTGTCACTACTTCTGCATTTTCCCCTTCTATTTGCCATGAAGTTATGGGGCCAGATGCCAGGATCTTATTTTTTTTTGCACATTTAGTTTTAAGCCAGCTCTTAGGCTTTTCCTCCTTGACCCTCATCAAGAAGCTCCTCAGTTCCTCTTCACTTTCTTCCACTGAGTGGTATCATCCACATATCTGATGTTGCTTATGTTTCTCCCACCTATCTTGATTCCAGCTTGTAACTCATCCAGCTCAGCATTTCTCATCCTCAGAAAAGAATAGGAAGTTACGTAACAAATATCAGTGGATCAGAAGATCTTCAACCCAGTGTCTTAAACTGACATACTTCCTTCAGCTTTTTAAAAAGAAAAACAAATGTAAAGATGTTGTTGAAGACCTGTAGCACCATGAGATACAATATCCTTAACTGCCATCCAGATGTGGTGTTTATTGTTCCCATGTTGCTGGTTATGGTAAGACCAAACTGCTGGAACAAAAATGCACAAATCATCAGCAGTTTCAAGAATATATACTGTTATTTATTTTTTTTATCACTTAACCCTGAGGTGAGCATTCCAGACAGGAGGGGAAGTTCTGTTCCACAAGATCTATCAGAGAACATAGTTCATTCCTTCCTATAGCTCCATCACTGCTAGGACAACCATCATCTATAAGGCTGAAGCTAGGTCACTGTCACTTCCTGGTGCCAGCCTTTGGGAAGGGACAGAGAGTTTGGAAGGGGCACACCCAAGTCTTAAGATGCAGGCCGACATAAAATACATATCCCTTCATTTTGTGGTCCATTGCAGAGAACCTAGTCACATGAAGACACAGCATAAAATGGGGTGTGGAGAAATATGAGCTAGCTGGACTACCAAATGCTTGACTGGGACTCTATGACAATGGAGGTAGATAAGGCTACTTACCATCTGCATGCCTGTGTGCATGCTCAGCAGCTTCAGTCGTGTACGACTCTTTGCGATTCTGTGGAATGTAGCCCACCAGGTTACTCTGTCCATGGGATTCTACAGCCAAGAATACTGGAGTGGGTTGCCATTCCCTTCTCCAGGGGATCGTCCTGATTCAGGGATTGAACCCATGTCTCCTGCATCTCCTTCACTGCAAGCGGAGGATTCTTTGCCCACTAAGCCACCTGGGAACCATCTGCATACGCATACCTAAACACTCTAAGGGAAAATGGCAAACTGACATAAGCCACCCAAACGTGGACATGCCGAAGAAGTAACAGTGCAAGTCTCTTCTCAATCTGAGTTGGGAAACTTCTAAAATTCTATTAATGCAGATGATGTTTCCTGTTGGTGTTTGATGGGCACCACTTATCAGACTAATGGGGCTTCTTTTCAGTCCTTCTTTGCTAAATGCTTTTAATTTTTTAATCAGGAATGAAGAAGAATTTCTACTTCATGTTTTGGGGACATCTATTGAGATATAATTTTTCTCCTTGAATCTATTAATGATATGTATTGCACTAAGAGATCTTCTAGTATTGATCCAGACATAATTATTGGGATAAACCTTACTTTGTCATTGTATATTTTTAATAATTACTAAATTCAATTTGTTGTATTTTATTTGGGATTTTTGCATTCATGATTATAAGTGAGATTGGTCTATAATTGTTTTTTCTTGTACTAATCTATCTAGTTTCCATATCAAAGTACTACTAGCCTGATAAAATTTTGTGGGTAGATGACTCTTTTAGATCTAGGCTCTGAAAAGATTTATACAAGATGGGACATGCTTGCTTCTTGACATTTCCAAAATCTTGCCAGTAAAACTGTCTGGGCTCATTGCTTTTGGCAGGAATTTTGATTCCTGATTCAACTTGTTGAATTGAATCAAGTTGTTTTAAACATTCTTTTTTAAAAATATGTATTCACATGGGCTTCCCTGGTAACTCAGTTGGTAAAGAATCTGCCTGTAATGCAGGAGACCCCAGTTTGATTCCTAGCTCGGGAAGATCCCCTGGAGAAGGGATAGGCTACCCACCCCAGTATTCTTGGGCTTCCCTGGTGGCTTAGTTGGTAAAGAATCTGTATAAGGCTATAAATTTGCCTCTAGGTATGGTTTTTGCTGCATTCCACTAGTCTTGATACATGTGACTTGTCATACATGAGTCTCACTATAATTTTTCTCTTTCATCCATGTAGTAGACTGAATAATAGCCCCTCAAAGACATCCAGGTGGGCCCTAAATGCCATCACATATATCTTTCCAAGATGGAAGTGGAGATTTCACAGTAACAGAAAGAGAGGAGGTGATGTGACTACAAAGGCAATGATTGGAGTGATGTAACCAAAAGCCTTGGAATGTCCAGAGCCACCAGAAACTGGAAGATTCAAGAAACGAATTCTCCCATATGGTTTCTAAAGGAAACGTGGTCCAAACAAAATTGGTTTTAGTCCAGTGATGCAAATTTCAACCTTCTGGTCTCTAGAACTGTGATAAACTATATTTCTATTCGGTTATGCCACCAGGTTTGTGATAATTTTTTACAGTGTGTTTGTTAATTATTGTATAAGAATCTAATACACCCATGAATTATTTGGCAGCACATTTTTAAGTTTCCCAATGTACATATTTGTTTTTATTCTCTTTTTTGTTAATTTCTACTTTCAGTTCAGTTTTGTTCAGTTGCTCAGTCGTGTCTGACTCTTTGCAAACCCCATGAATCGCAGCATGCCAGGCCTCCCTGTCCATCACCAACTCCCGGAGTTTACTCAGACTCACGTCCATCGAGTCCGTGATGCCATCCAGCCATCTCATCCTTGGTCATTCCCTTCTCCTCCTGACCCCAATTCCTCCCAGCATCAGAGCCTTTTCCAATGGGTCAACTCTTCCTATGAGTTGGCCAAAGTACTGGAGTTCCAGCTTTAGCATCAGTCCTTCCAAAGAATCCCAGGGCTGATCTCCTTCAGAATGGACTGGTTGGATCTCGTTGCAGTCCAAGGGACTCTCAAGAGTCTTCTCCAACACCACAGTTCAAAAGCATCAATTCTTCAGCACTCAGCCTTCTTCACAGTCCAACTCTCACATCCATACATGACTACTGGAGAAACCATAGCCTTGACTAGATGGACCTTAGTCCGCAAAGTAATGTCTCTGCTTTTGAATATTTCTACTTTAATTACTTTTAATTAGAAAACTATTATTCATATGATATTTTCTATTTGAAATTTGCACACAATTTCCTTGTGACATATACATAGTAACTTTTTATAAACACCTTGTGTGTAATTGAAAATAGCATACTTCTTTTTATTTTCCTATCCATATTTTCTATATTCCTATCCATTTGAAGTTGCTCAACCAATCATAATTTTTTTTATATAAATTAAAATGTCCTAGAGGGTTTTAGGGGATGAGTCAAATTTCCCTTATAATTATATCAGTTTTTGCTTTTTGTATTTTGAGGCTATATTATTAGATGCATACAATTTTCTGACTTCTATATTTTGTCTCCCTAGTCTTCTGAGACCCTCCGCGTCTTGTTCTGTATCATGGGTTCAGTCATCAGATGAGGGTGAATTCACTCAGATCCTGGTCAAGCAGCTAAAACGTTTATTTACCATTTCTTCCTTCTGTAGTCTTATAGATTTTAGCTTTCTGTTCCACCCAGGTCCTACTGTCAAGCATCAGTTTAACTTATACTTCCTTTCTCTTTCTTTCTTTCATGTAGTAATGCTACCCAGGCCAAACTCCTGGCCAATACTGCCTTCTTCTGGGCCTGAAGCACTTTGTATCATTTTTCCATTTGTGGTCTTTAGATAGATTTATTTGGTTTTGAGCCTCAACTATGACTTTTTCTTATTCATTATCTGCTATATGTTTAGAGGAATGTCCAGAGCCTTCTTGCCTGGAAGTACTCCTGTACTGTATAAACTAGGTTGAATAGGGTATTCTGTTATTTGCTACTAAATGACACAACATTATTCTGTCCTTACAGATTAGAAAACTGAGGCATAGAAGTTAAATGAATATCTCAAGGCTCAGAAGCAAAGGATCCAGAAATTCAGTTTAAGTCAACTGCATGAAAAATCTAGGTTCTTTTGTTTTTGCTATACTGCTTCCAAAAGAACATTTCTGGAATCTGAAAAATAAGAGGCTTTTTTCCACACTTAGGCCAACATAATTTTGCCCCATCCTCCACCAGCCCATCCTGCCTCTTCCCCTCTCTATGCCCATGGTTTCAGCTTGTTTCACGGATGGCAACACCAAAGTCAGACTGAACTGATATTGCCATCTTGGGGTTTCCCAATAATTCTTACTTTGCTGGCTTTGTTTGGATTTCAGGCTTCGTGTGTGCTGCCATGGTGTGGGCACAGGCTCACTGTGAGCCACAGCTCCTTCATGCCAGCAAACCATCCATAAAACAAACTCCAGTCAGTAGAGTGGGGCTCTTGAAAACCAGCTCTTCTGAAATGTCTGAATCTCTTCTTGCAAAGGTGACTATACACCCTCCATCATCAGATAAAATGAATACTCTTGCCTCCTGTTCTCCATCGTTACTTCCTTCTTGGCCTCAACATTCAGCAGATTACAGTCATTTCAAAGGAACACATTTCTATTTTCTAATCCTTTTGTTTAATGAAACTGTCCCCAAATTTGCACATGGCAGTGCTCTTTCGTTTGCTTCTCTTCTCTTTTTCCCTGCCACTGAGCTAGATAAGAAACTGCTGTGTATTCTTTTCCTTCTCTATTGGTATTTACCACATCAGCCACATAAGCTAGAATGGAAATACCTCATATCCCAAGAAATCTTCCAGTTTTCACAGCATGCAGTCAGCAGATATGAATACAAATAAAGTTAGAATTAAATCAGCTCCAGGAATGTGCTTTCCAGTATGCATAAACCATTTCTTTCAAGAGTGAAATCTCTCTTGACTTAGCATTTTAAAAGGCATGGTAATCTATTTTGTCAAGCCTGATGATTGACAGAGACCCCCAAATACAGAATTGAGGGAATACATGATTATACCAGGAAGCATAAAGTAGCATTAAGCAAATTCACTAATAAAATAACATATCAGAGCAATTTAACACTGAAATTGGTTTCTCAAAGAGCCTTCCATGAAGCAGTTGTTTTGTGGGATGTTCTCCCATAACAGGTCCAGGAGGAAATCAGACACGTCTCAAGCGCACCTTAATATTCTCCTGGCTTTAGCTGATCCCAAGCCAGTGACTGTGATGTGTTCCCTTCTGTACAGGCTCTGAACCACTTCTGCAGGTGCTGCTGCTGCACTTACCCAAAGACAGGGAATGCAGGGAGGACCTCCTAGGCATTTAGATATGCAGAGCCTGGGAAAGGGACACCTTGACTAATGGTGGTAGAAGCCAGCGGATAACTGCTGCCCACTCCCTTTCCCTAGTAGAGGGACCCAGATACATTTCCTCCAGCTCTTTGAGCTTTCCTCCTGGGGTCAGGCCACCAATAGTTTCAGAGGTGGCCAGATCCTGGACACCCCTGGCACTGCCCTCTGTCTGTGACAACCCCTCTCCTTCACTCTGCCTCTTTGGAAAACAGTCCGCAGTGGAAAGCTTGCACTTGAGCCTTGGGTTAAGCTTTGCTTTCTAGGAAAGTCAGACAAAACATACTCACCTGGGAAATGCCATGCATCACATCCCAGTGGAAAGTCATCATGTCCATCAGCTTCTTAAAGGTCTTGAGAAGTCCCACATGTAAACAAAGAAACAAAACAAAAGCTGCTTACTGCTTAACTTTGCTCTGCCAAATTGCCAAATTATCAAAATCAGCTCCTCATGAAACTAATTTTAGAAAATAAGTCTTTAAAACCAGGTACAAGAAAGACAAATATAGACTTTATCATATTTACACTGAAAACTTAAGGCTAGTTCTGAGAGTGTATTTACATGAATACTCTAGTGAGTTAAATGGTGGCCCTCAAAAATATTCCCATGTCCTAACCCCAGACTGAGAAAGTGACTTTAATTGGAAAAAGAATATTTGCTGATTGTAATTCAGCTAAAGGTCTTAAGACGAGAAAATCGCCTTGGATTAGGTGAGTTGGCCTGAAATCCAGCGGCAAATGTTCCTGTAAGGGAAAGAACAAGAGGAGGTGCAGTCACAGAGGAGACGGCCATGTGACCACGGAGGCAGAGACTGCACTTATGCAGCCACAAGCCAAGGAACTCCTAGAGCCACCGGAAGTTTTAGAAGCAAGAAAAGATTCCCCTTTAGGGTCTTTGGAGGGAGCACTTCTCTGCTGATACTTTGATTTTCGACTTCTGGCTTTTCCAACTGTGAGAGAGTAAATTTCTGCTGTCTGAAGACACCCAGTTAGCCATACTTTGTTAGGACAACCATAGGGAAGTAATACAGAGACCATCTGGCTTAATGGAAGAGACACATGGAAGGGAACTTCCTTGTCACCTGGACACCCGCATTTGCAGTTGGCCAAGGGCTTTCCTTGGGGGCTCACTCTTATATAGGGGATTCTGAAGATCATCTTCTTCCTGAGGGCAGAAGAGAGGGGAGGGTCAGCTAGGAAGGCCCTAGCCCCTGGAGATTGGACCCTGTCTGCCTACTACCAGTATGGTGCACACCCCAAGTCCCAGCTTTTGGTTTTCCTCATTTGTGAAAGGCATCGTGTGGTTGCTAGATTCCCTTCCAGCTCCACAGTTCTGGGGTTGCCTACAGGAATCTTTTAATGACAAGGTCTCCCAATACCTTTTAAAAGATTGTCAACATATGAAGCAAAAAAGAATCTGCTTGCAATGCAGGAGACCCGAGTTTGATCCCTGGGTCGAGAACATCCCCCAGAGAAGGACATGGCAACCCACTCCAGTAATCCTGCCTGAATAATCCCATGGACAGAGGAGTCTGGCAAGATGCCGTCCATGAGGTCACAAAGAGTTGGACACAACTAAGCAACTAACGCACACTCATAAAGAGGGAAAAGAAGGGAGGGACCAAGCCTGTGCTCAAATTATCAGCAACATGGTTCATACACAACATTTATTCAAACTTAGGCTCTTCTAAGTACAAATACCTAGGAGAGGCCTTTTCTTTTTCATTTTGATTGACTTAAAGTTGGGAGAATTTTACAGACTCTAGGTGCATTTAAACATTGAGTTAACAGTGATTGAATCATCCTTGGTCCATTTAGAACTCACTCATTAAATGCCTTCTGAAGTTTCAATTCCTTGGCTTGTTTCAGAAAGAACATAAGCAGCAACCTCTATTGCAAACCCCTTTGTAAATGCAGATTTTTCTGAAGCTTCTGCAAAGCTGGCACTCCTATCATCATCTTGATCTTTTCTGACTGGGTCTTTGAAGTTCTGTGAATGTGGGGCATGTGCTGTGCTGTGCTTAGTCACTCAGTGGTGTCCGACTCTTTGCGACCCCATAGACTGTAGTGCACCAGGCACGCCGTCCATGGGGTTTCTCCAGGCAAGAATATTGGAATGGGTTGCCATGCCCTTCTCCTGGGGATCTTCCCAACCTAGGGATGGAACCCAGGTCTCCCGTATTTCAGGCAGATTCTTTACCATCTGAGCCACCAGAGAAGTCCTTGGGGACATGTGGGGCAGCTCAAACTCTGCCCTACAGAGGCTCATTCACCATTAGCCTTCTTTCAGAAGTCTTCTTGCTTCTTATTAGTGTTGCTTTTCAAACCCGTGGCCGATGACTGTTTCAAGAAAGTCAAGGTAAATTTTTCTCCATAAGTTGAATTATATTTTAAAAATTCACTGAATTCATTCATTATTTAAAAGTTTCATGACAAAGGATATATATATATATATATATATATATATATATATATATGAATCACTGCACTATACACCTGAAACTAACATAATATTGTAAATCAGTTATACTTCAATTTTTAAAAAGTTTTCAAAGTAAATAAGTAAGTAAAAGCTGCATGACAAAGCAGCAGGTAGTTATCTGCTTTGAAAATGTTGTCTCTCTCCAGGCCCCTTCCCTGTCCTAGAGTGAGTTGTACATAGCGGGGTGCACCTGCACACACCACCAGCCTTTTCTATTTTGAGGCTCTCTGATGTCTGCATTCCTGCCTCGGTCAACCTGTCAGGGGCGCTGTATGTAGTTCTGTGGGGCCACCTCCAGGAAGCAGCAAAAAGATTTTTGAAAACATGCCAAATGGAAAACACAGTGATAGCTCTGGATCTCTTCCAGGGCCCAGACAAGAAGCACTGCAGACAGTCATTTCTTCCCAGGGACTTGAGAAAACACAAAAAGAAGTTACTAATGTCTCTCAACTCTTTCCACAGGGTCAGAAGTAAACAGACCTAGAAAAAAGCATGTATTTCATATGGAGACTTTCACAGGACATTTGCCGGAAGTCAGACTCATGGCTTCGGTGGCGTGAAGAAAGGCCTGGACAAGAAACCAGGAGGCCTGGTCTGCAGTCCTGATGGTGTCACACTGCAAGTGATCCCTGGTTGCCAGGAGCCTTAATTCCCCCACTACAGAAGGGAGAGGGTACCCACTTTTCTCAGTTCTTGCAAGGACAAAATGAGGTTGACTGAGATACACATCATTTGTAAAGGTGCTCTCAGTCATATATATGTAAAATATCATTAAGAAAGGTCTCACGAGGCATTTTCCTGAAAGGGACATCCAACCATTCTCGGAAGGTTACATATTTCTCTACCAAGTAGGAAAGTGTTGACATTCAAAGTTTTTCTCTTTCCTTTTTTGAAGAAACAAGTTAATTGTGAGAGTCGTCCCCTCAAGATGTCCATTTGCTGTGGCCCAACCAGAGACTTATGACTGCACATCATCACTGGAATAATTCACAGTTACGGGAGCAGTTCTAACTGCTGCTTCCTGAGCTGCATACAGATTTCTCAAGAGGCAGGTCAGGTGGTCTGCTATTCCCATCTTTTTCAGGATTTTCCACAGTTTATTGTGATCCACACAAAGACTTTGGCATAGTCAATAAAGCAGAAATAGATGTGTTTCTGGAACTCTCTTGCTTTTTCCATGATCCAGCGGATGTTGGCAATTTGATCTCTGGTTCCTCTGCCTTTTCTAAAACCAGGTTGAACATCTGAAAGTTCACGGTTCACATACTGCTGAAGCCTGGCTTGGAGAATTTTGAGCATTACTTTATTAGCGTGTGAGATGAGTGCAGTTGTGTGGTAGTTTGAGCATTCTTTGGCATTGCCTTTCTTTGGGATTGGAATGAAAACTAACCTTTTCCAGTCCTGTGACCACTGCTGAGTTTTCCAAATTTGCTGGCATATTGAGTGCAGCACTCTCACAGCATCCTCTTGAGAAATCTGTATGCAGGTCAGGAACCAACAGTTAGAACTGGACATGGAACAACAGACTGGTTCCAAATAGGAAAAGAAGTACATCAAGGCTGTATACTGTCACCCTGCTTATTTAATTTCTATGCAGAGTACATCATGAGAAACGCTGGACTGGAAGAAACACAAGCTGGAAACAAGATTGCTGGGAGAAATATCAATCACCTCAGATATGCAGATGACACCACCCTTATGGCAGAAAGTGAAGAGGAGCTAAAAAGCCTCTT
Organism: Ovis aries; assembly: GCF_016772045.2. NCBI lineage: Eukaryota > Metazoa > Chordata > Mammalia > Artiodactyla > Bovidae > Ovis > Ovis aries. Next base: position 32,612,917 of record NC_056055.1, on the reverse strand, counting down.
GATGAAAGTGAAAGTGGAGAAGTGAAAAAGTTGGCTTAAAGCTCAACATTCAGAAAACTAAGATCATGGCATCTGGTCCCATCACTTCATGGGAAATAGATGGGGAAACAGTGTCAGACATTATTTTTTGGGGCTCCAAAATCACTGCAGATGGTGATTACAGCCATGATATTAAAAGACGCTTACTCCTTGGAAGAAAAGTTATGACCAACCTAGATAGCATATTCAAAAGCAGAGACATTACTTTGCCGACTAAGGTCCGTCTAGTCAAGGCTATGGTTTTTCCTGTGGTCATGTATGGATATGAGAGTTGGACTGTGAAGAAGGCTGAGCACCAAAGAATTGATGCTTTTGAACTGTGGTGTTGGAGAAGACTCTTGAGAGTCCCTTGGACTGCAAGGAGATCCAACCAGTCCATTCTGAAGGAGATCAGCCCTGGGATTTCTTGGGAAGGAGTGATTTTGAAGCTGAAACTCCAGTACTTTGGCCACCTCATGCGAAGAGTTGACTCATTGGAAAAGACTCTGATGCTGGGAGGGATTGGGGGCAGGAGGAGAAGGGGACGACAGAGGATGAGATGGCTGGATGGCATCATGGACTCGATGGACGTGAGTCTGAGTGAACTCCGGGAGTTGGTGGTGGACAGGGAGGCCTGGTGTGCTGTGATTCATGGGGTCGCAAAGAGTCGGACAGGACTAAGAGACTGAACTGAACTGAAGGGACCAGTGGTGCTTTCATGGGATTATCTCCCCAAATTAGGGTGTGCAGCTTGGGTGACAGAACTAAAAATGTACAACTTCAGAATATTTCCAGTCATTGGAATGTTATGAGCCTACAAATTCCAGCATTTTCTCCCTCACCCCATATGTCTTGGAAGAATACAACCTCAAGAGAAACGAGGAAGCTGGACAAATATTCCCATAGAAATGCATGTAATTATGGGGTCTCTTCCTATTCAAGAACTTGGCTTCAAACAGACCATTGATATACGACAGAAATAAAACATCACAACTTCGAATTACTATATTTATTTAAACTAGGGACATTATGTTCCTAGTGGACATAGAGATCTCTTCTACGGAGATAAAAAAATTATTTATAAATGATATTGCCTACGTAGGGAGACCCTAAGTAACTACATCTATATTAGCAGGTTTATGAAAGTGAAAGTGAATTCGCTCAGTCCTATGGGACTCTTTGTGACCCCATGGACTGTAACCTATCAGGCTTCTCCATCCATGGAATTTTCCAGGCAACAGTACTGGAGTGGGCTGTCATTTCCTTCTCCAGGGGATCTTCCCAACCCAGGGATTGAACCCGGGTCTCCTGCATTACAGGTAGATGCTTTACCGTCTGAGCCACCAGGGAGGCAGGTTTAGTGGATGATAAATTTAGTTTTTAATACAAGCCACCAATTGTTAGAAATTCTTGCTGAACTCCATCGCTGCCAGGCTGATCAGCTGAAGAGACTGAGCTTTCCCATGTCTCAGAATCAGTTTGGTTTGTAATAGAGCTGCAGGTTTGAGAGGCTGCTTTGCACATCTTTTGCAAAGGACAAACTCTGATAAACTTCTTTTAAATCCTGGCTTCTCCATTTGCTACTCACGTGAATCTTGTTTTTTTTTCACCTGTAAGATGGAGGTAATGATGGTAATGATGACAACTTTCAATATGGCTACTTGGTTCAAATAATACACGTGAAGGTGATCTATAAAGAGAAACTCCAGAGGGTTGAACCATCACTGTGAGCTGGCTCAGTGAGAGCACAGACTGAAGCCATGTTACCTGGGTCTTCCCCTTGTAACCATACAACCATGAGCCTCTCCAGGCCTCAGCTTCTTTATCTGTTAAGTGGGGATGATAACACAGGTTGTAGTCAAGGTGAAATGAGTTACTATATGTAAAGCTTTCAAAATAGTTCCTGGCACATGGCATCACTTTTACTGTTTTTTCATGTGTGCCCAGAAGAAAGGTGTCTTAAAAAGGAAGCAATCTTAAAGATGATCTGGGCCATTTCTCATTTTGGGAAAGACAACTGAATCCTGAGGTGTTTCCTTTAGTCACAAAGCTGGCTCACCAAGGGCCTCCTGGCTTCCAATTCTACATTTCTCCCATATACTGCTCTGCTTTGGGGATCTGGCCTCTGTGAAGACTCTGTTATCCCCACTGGCTAGCCAAAAGAATCATGAATTGCATAAAACTGCAATTTTTATATATGAGAAAAAAAATAGTGTGACTATAAGAAGCATGCTTAAAGTGGCATTGGTCTGAACCATCTGCAAAAGGAAATGGCAACCCACTCCAGTGTTCTTGCCTGGAGAATCCCAGGGACAGGCGAGCCTGGTGGGCTGCCATCTATGGGGTTGCACAGAGTCAGACACGACTGAAGCGACTTAGCAGTCACTGGAGTAAGCACTAACTAGTGACATAGTGAAGCTGACCACTTTCTCCATTCCCTAAAGGCTCAAAAGAGTGCTCTGTGGATCGGAATTGCCCTGGACCTTGTAGAAGGGTAGACTCTCAGGCCCTACCCCAGACCTTACTAAATCAGAACCTACATTTGAAAGCCATGAAATTAAAAGACGCTTACTCCTTGGAAGAAAATTTATGACCAATCTACATAGCATATTGAAAAGCAGAGACATTACTTTGCCAACAAAGGTCTGTCTAATCAAGGTTATGGTTTTTCCAGTAGTCATGTATGGATGTGAGAGTTGGACTATAAAGAAAGCTGAATGCAGAAGAATTGATGCTTTTGAACTGTGGTGTTGGAGAAGACTCTTGAGAGTCCCTTGGACTGCAAGGAGATCCAACCAGTCCATTCTAAAGGAGATCAGCCCTGGGATTTCTTTGGAAGGAATGATGCTAAAGCTGAAACTCCAGTACTTTGGCCACCTCGTGTGAAGAGTTGACTCATTGGAAAAGACTCTGATGCTGGGAGGGATTGTGGGCAGGAGGAGAAGGGGACAACAGAGGATGAGATGGCTGGATGGCATCACCGACTCGATGGATGTGAGTCTGAGTGAACTCTGGGAGTTGGTAATGGACACGGAGACCTGGCGTGCTGCAATTGATGGGATCGCAAAGAGTTGGACTGAGCGACTGAACTGACTGACATTTGAAAGTTCCTTTTAGAAAGATTCCTCTTTTTTGCTCATCTATAAAGGAGGCCAAGAAACAAATGGCATATTCTAGACCCTCCTTTATAGCTCAAATATGCTCTAAACTCTTTTCTCCTTGCCCCTCTACACCTCCCCACCTGCAACCTCCCAAATTTAAAGAATATTTGAAGGGGCAAAGAGGTTACAAAGGCAGCCTGAAGGTCAAGGTTGAAGGCACAATGGACAGGACATATTTCTGTTCATCAGGGATGCTAGCTTCTGGGGATCAGGAAGTCTCTGCAGGATGTTTGGATCAAATGATTGATGGGGGTAAAGCTTCTTTAACAAGAGTCTGGAAGACCCAGGTGCTGGTCTCATCTCTATCCCCAGAAGAACTGGGAAACTGTCAGGTAGGAAAACCTAAGTCACTGACCCAGTGCCCCCCTTCTAAAATGAAGGAACTGGTTTACTAAATATTTTTAATCTACATTATCAGTCTGTGAAATTAGTTTTTCTTTTAAATTTCCCTATTATCTAACTTAGTAGTGATGTATTGGTGTGAGTTTCTACTAGCTTCTCCAGCTCGAACTCTGGACTCTGGCTGCTGAGCAGGACAAGTGTGCTCTGGTTAAAGTCGTGCAGTCACTACCAGGATTCCCATAGGTGTGGAGACCTGAGTGATCTTTGTACTTATTTCCATCATCTCGTGTTAAACAATTGATGGAACATATTCACTTTGAGCCTGAACCTGCTTAAAAGAGCCACGTGTTTTCAAAGACTGTTCACTCTGGGAGCACACACCTGAGCCATTGTCCACTGACCTCCCCACTGTGCATGTGCGGTGACCAGCCCAAGGTGACAGAAAGAAATCTAGTTAAATTCATCTTTAAGAGGCTCTGCCTGCTTTTCTCTGGATGTAACCCCAGTTCTCTGGGGCTCCAGCCAAGGTTCATGGCTACAGAATATAAAACCCCGATTCTCAGTCTTCGGGTTCAACCTGTGCACACAGAGCACCACGGAGCTCTTGGGAAGCATCGGCTGCATAAAGGTTTTGCGTTCTCATAACCATGGAGGTTTTAGGAGTCCAAAGCAGACTTTCAAAAGAGTTACACAGAGCTTTTGTTGTTAAACACTTGCAAATCATTCTCCCTCCACAAAAACCTATAAAATGTCAGCCCATGAGCATCTCTGCCCATGGGGCTGCCCCTTCCATGGGACTTGGGTAGTAATTCACTGCTGGGGATCTATTGGCTCCTGGACCCCAGGAAGGCTGTGCATGTTTATCACCCTCCAGGCAAACATTTTCTGGAACTCTCTGGGAGAAGCACAGGTCCTTCTACTTCTTCCATGGCACTGAACCATACTTCTGTGAAGGTGTTTTTATTTTTTAAGTAAGTGAGCTCAACACAGAAATATTAGTGAGAGCTAGTGAAGCACCTCAAAATAAAGCAGAGTGAGTTAAAAAAAGAGCCTTTGGATAATAAGATTCTAGTTTTCCTTTTTTTCCCCCTTCTTTTTTGAAGGAGTGAGAGCATGGAAAGCAGGCATCAACCTCTTTTTCAGAACAGTTCTGTGTGTGAACTGTAGATCCATGTGCTGAGAACAGCCCGAGGGAGGCGGTGATAGAATGGACCTCATTTCCCTGCAGCTACCACGTGAAGGAAACAATTTGTCCTCTTGCTGCACCAGCCCTAATCAAGGCTTCTGGAAGACTATCATGAGTTATCAAGAGAGAAGTAGAATTTATTTTTATTCATAAATGGACCAAAGAGGCGTATGGTCAAGTTCAGAGGAGATTAACGCAAAATGATTCATGAGAGGCACATCCAAGTTTTCCCACACTCGTTGCTCCCTATTTGACTAACACAATATTCTCAAAAGCATTGGAAGGACTGATGCTGAAGCTGAAGCTCCAACACTTTGGCCATCAGATGCAAGGAACTAACTCATTGGAAAAGACCCTGATGGTGGGAAAGATTGAGGGCAGAAGGAGAACGGAACAACAGAGGATGAGATAGTTGGATGGCATCACTGGCTCAATGGACAAGAGTTTGAGCAAGCTCTGGGAGACAGTGAAGGATAGGGAAGCCTGGTGAGCTGCAGTCCATAGGGTTGCAAAGAGTTGGACATAACTGAACAACAACAACAATATTGCTCCCTATTTGACTAACACAATATTCTCAAAAGCAGATGAGGAAAAGAGCACAGAAGTTTTCCTCTAGAAAGGGAAATCTAACCTAGATCACTCTAGTGTTTCAGTGAAAGTGTATTCCAAGTGTAAGTTCAGCTGAGAAATTCATTCCTGCCTCCAGCCTCTGTTCTCTGACTTAACCACATTTTCTAGGCACTAAACACGGAGAATTGCCAGGTGACTGCTTGGTCATGTGTCTCTCTGAAGTTGCTTTCCCAAGACTTACTGCATCTGAGTCTACAGGTAAAAAAACTGACAGTGATCTTCAACAACGAAAAGCTCTTGTGGGCTTTTGGGCCATAGTGTTGAACAACGGAAAGAATGTGGTGGCGGTAACTAGATGTTATTTTACTTTTACAGTGAATGGGTTAAAAGAAAATTTTAAAAAGTAGAAATTTTTAAGCCTAGAAAATGTTCGCAGATAGGATGATGGAGAACATACAGGACTCCCAGAAATAGATGGAAATGAATTTAAAATCTAACTTTTCTATGCGTTTCCTTCTTTTAAAGCTGTTTTTGCTTTACGGTTTCCTGCAGTTTTCACATACAGGGCAAACATTTGTGAAAAACTTAAATCCCAAAGGACTTCAAACAGCTATAACATGTCGAAGGCAGTTTCATTTCTAGAAATCTAAATAAACTTATTTCTTTTAAGGCCAGGGAAATGACAATAGCATAAAATAACTGGCTTGCTGTCCACACTACATGAGCAAGTATAAAGGCTCCTGTACACATACACATATACACGAAGACATGCACAGATCTCATTGAGCCAAAGTCAGAACAAAATATAAGGGCTTACTTAATGACTTGGAAGATCATTAGTTTCACTTGGCATTGGACAAAAAAGAGAAAATATAATCAGGTCTTAAGTACCAAGGCCAGTAAAAGAAAAAGAAATGCTGTGATCAAGGATTTTTTAATCTTGCTCCTTACGTGGATTTAGGAAGCCTCCCACATCTGTCTCCCAAAAGATGACAAAAAGAGAATTCTTCATGAGGAAGTCCCCTTAGTGTTCCTCAATTTTACGTGGATTTTATTTTCTTTCATTGAAGTATTAAATATATTAAAATACACATCTTACAGCTCAATGACTTTTCTTCCGAATATCACCCATATCAAAACAGAAAACATTGCTGTCATCTCAGATATTTCCCACATGCCCATCCCAGTCAAACTGCTCCTCACAGAGGTCCCTACCAGGCTGTAAGTTTCATTTGTACAACACCGAGATAGGAACAAAGATTTCTGAAATGTACAGGCCATTTGCTTTCTATGACTCCAGAATGGATTACTGTCCCACAACAATTCAAGCATTCATTCAACAGATATTCACTGAGCACTGTGTGGCAGTCACTAGTTTAGATACTTGAGATAGATCAGTGTACAAAATAAATAAAATCCCTGCCCCCTGTGGATGTTATAGGCTACTGGGGGTAGATTAACAATAAACAATAAATACTGGGTTGGCCATAAACTTTGTTTGGGTAACATTTACAGAAAAACCCAAACAGACTTTTTTGGCCAACCCAATTTAGTAAATTATAGAGTATGTTAGAATATTTAAGCACTGTAAGAAAAAGTGTAACAAGGCAAGAAAGATCATAACTACCAGGAAGGGTTAACAGGCATTTCTATTCTGTCCTATCCATGATGTCCATAAGACGTCTGGTCCATGCCGAAAGGTATGGATGTCCAGGAATGTATTTTGTCGATACCAAATGGTTCCAGGGGCTTTCCAGGCGACTCAGGGATAAGGATTCCACCTGCCAATTGAGGGGACATGGGTTCAATCCCTGAGTCAGGAAGATCCCCTGGAGAAGGAAATGCAATCCACCCCAGTATTCTTGCCTGGGAAATCTGATAGAGGCCTGGCAGGCTACAGTCAGTGGTGTCACAAAGAGTTGGACATGACTTAGCAACTAAACAGCAACAAATGGTTTTGGACAGGACAAATATCAAGGACTGTGTGATATGGATCAAATGTCTTACAGACATTTTGAAAAGAACCAAATATCCAGGACAATTTGGTGTGGACCAAATGTCTTATGAACTTTGGGGCAGGACCAAGTATCCTACAAGGCTACAAAGTGGTAAGGGCTAGTGGTTACAGTAGGCTTCCCTGAGAAGGTGGAGCACAGACTTAAGAATGTGAGGGAGTTAGCTGTGTCAATATCCCAGGAAATAGAGTTTCATGTGGTAGATGACCAGTGCAAAGCCCCTGAGGTAGGAACGGACTAGAGAGTTTGAGGAACAGCAAGCAGGCCAGGTGGCCAGACCACAGGAAATGACAGAGACAGTGAGGCCAGAGTCAAACAAGGCAACATCCTGCCTTCCTGCTTCAGCTCTCATACTATAAGCAAGCGTTGTTTTGTGGTCTATTTAGTGCCACTTTCTTTCACATTTTTATGGTTTGTATCAGTAATTCTATGGTTTAAAATGGCTCCAGCATAGTAATACAGTGCTTTCTGGTGTTCCTAAGAGCAAGGAGGTTGTTATATGCCCTACAGAGAATATGTGTGCATTAGATCAACTTCCATCAGCATGAGTTTCAGAGTGGTTGGCCATGACTTTAATGTGAATGAAACCACAATATGTATTAAATACAGCGTCTTTAAACAGAAACACACAGAAAACACAGTTATATATTGAGCACACACAGAAAACACAGTTATATATTGAGCAGTTGATAAAAAAGCTTGCAGCCAGGCACTTGCATTTTTCCTAGGAGCAATGGTATTTGCTAATTCAGTGTTCACAGCAACTTTATAGGCCATCATTACCAAGTAAAATGAGAATTGACTTTACATGATGGATACACAGTTCTCCTCTGAAGATACTGCATCCCTCAAAACCTTCTCAAGTGGTGATTTTTTAATTGACTTATTAACTTTTAAGTGAGGATTTTAATATCCACATAGAGAATTTTTCAATAATTTCATTTCTTAGTCTCCCTGCTTCCTACCTCGTATGAGCTTTCCCTCCATCCCCACCCTCATCTACACACCTTCTGATTGAATCCAGATATGTTGTGCTTACTGTCTGATCATGATCTAAATTCTCAACCAAATCTCAATGGACCATGAGTGCTGACCAGAAATTCTACACATTTCCCTGGTCAATTCTCACCATCAGTCCTCAAATCTACTATTTCATAATTTCTTTTCTATCCTTAGGCTTCCCTGCTGGTTCAGATGGTAAAGCATCTCCCTGCAATGTGGGAGAGCCGGGTTCGATCCCTGGGTTGGGAAGATCCCCTGGAGAAGGAAACGGCAACCCACTCCAGTACCCTTGTCTGGAAAATCCCATGGACAGAGGAGCCTGGTAGGCTACAGTCTATGGAGTTGCAAAGAGTCAGACACGACTGAGTGACATCACTTTCACTTTCATTTTTTTCTATCCTTAAACCACCAAAATGTATTCCCCATTCCTTTCTCTCAGGTAAAGACCTTCTTATTTCAAGAAAAACTAGAATCAGTAATAGAGAAACTCAAAAAGTTCCCACCTCCAAATCTGCCAACTTGCTTGCATCTGGACCCATATACCTGATCCCCTTCTTGTTCCTGAGTGACTGTCCCTGTACCTTCTTACGGCTACTCCTCCCTCAGACACTTGAATTCATTCTCTCCAAAGTCATCAAAGGCTTTGCTCCTACAGTTTTGCCCTCCTCTCTTAAAACTGTCAATTGCTCTATCACTTTGATTATTCCAACGAGCATCATGTAATTAATTCCTGACATCACCTCCTCCACCCATTACTTGCCACATTTCTCTACCCCATTTCAGCAAAAATTCTCCAAAGAATTTTCTAAATTCATTGACCCCATAATTCTCTGTTGAACACTTTCTAATTATGTTTTTGTCTCTATCCACTCCTTGAAAATGCCTGTCAATCCAATCCAATGTTGATTTCTTAGTCTTCTTTCTTGTTCCATCAGCAGAATTCATTCCAGTTGATTATTCTCTTCTGGAAGCAATTTTTTTTTTTTTCATTTGGCTTCCAGGGCATCATTTCAGTCCAGCTGCTCAGTCATGTCTGACTCTTTGCAACCCCATGGACTGCAGCATGCCAGGCTTCCCTGACCTTCACTAACTCCTGGAACTTGCTCAAACTCGTGTCCATGGAGTTGGTGACGCCATCCAACTATCTCATCCTCTGTCGTCCCCATCTCTCCTCACCTTCAATCTTTCCCAGCATCAGGGTCTTTTCCTATGAGTCAGTTCTTCGCATCAGGTAGCCAAAGTACTGGAGGTTCAGCTTCAGCATCAGTCCTTCCAATGAATATTCAGGACTGATTTCCTTTAGGATTAACTGGTTTGATCTTCTTGCAGTCCAAGGGACTTTCAAGAGTCTTCTCCAACACCACAGTTCAAAAGCATCAATTCTTCAGTGCTCAGCTTTCATTATAGTCCAACTCTCACATCCATATATGACTACTGGAAAAACCATAGCTTTGACTAGATGAATCTTCGTTGGCAAAGAAATGTCTCTGCTTTTAAATATACTGTTTAGATTGGTCATAGCTTTTCTTCCAAGGAGCAAGAGCCTTTTAATTTCATGGCTGGAGTCACCATCTGCAGTGATTTTGGAGCCCAAGAAAAGAAAGTCTGTTCCTATTTCCAATGTTTCCCCATATATTTGCCACCAAGTGATGAGACCAGATGCCATGACCTTAGTTTTTTGAATGCTGAGTTTTAAGCCAGCTTTTTCACTCTCCTCTTTAACTTTCATCAAGAAGCTCTTTATTTCCTATTCATTTTCTGCCATAAGGGTGGTGTCATCTGCATATCTGAGGTTATTGATATTTCTCCTGGCAATCTTGATTCCAGCCTGTGCTTCATCCAGCCTGGCATTTTGCATGATGTACTCTGCATATAAGTTAAATAAGCAGGGTGGCAATATACAACCTTGACGTACTCCTTTCCCTATTTGGAACCAGTCTGTTGTTCCATGTCCACTTCTAACTGTTGCTTCTTGATCTGCAGACAGATTTCTCAGGAGGCAGGTAGGGTGGTTTGGTGTTCCCATCTCTTTAAGAATTTTCCACAGTTTATTGGGACCTACACAGTCCAAGGCTTTGGCATAGTCAATAAAGCAGAAGTAGATGCTTTTCTGGAATTCTCTTGTTTTTTTTCCATGATTCATCAGATGTTGGCAATTTGATCTCTGATTCTTCTGCCTTTTCTAAATACAGCTTGAACATCTGGAAGTTCACAGTTCACGTACTGTTGCAGCCGGCTTGGAGAATTTTGAGCATTACTTTCTAGTGTGTGAGATGAGTGCAATTGTGTGGTAGTTTGAACATTCTTTGGGGTTGGAATGAAAACTGACCTTTTCCAGTCCTGTGGCCATTGCTGAGTTTTCCAAGTGTGCTGCCATATTGAGTGCAGCACTTTAATAGCATCATCTTTTAGGATTTGAAATAGCTCAACTGGAATTCCATCACCTCCGCTAGCTTTGTTCATAGTGATGCTTCCTAAGGCCCACTTGAGCACCATTTACATCTAGTTTTCTTCTTATACCACTGCCTCCTCCTTCTTATATTGTTTACTGGGTTCTTCTCATTCCCCTAATGCAAATGTTAGCATGTTCCAGAGTCCAGTCCTCAAACTGCCTCTACTCTACACTCATTGCATAATCTCTTCTAGTGAACACCATTTATACCCTGATGGCTCTTAAATATCTATCTGCAGCCTGCGTCATTACCCTGAGCTCCAGACTTATTTTCCTGCCTTCTTAGATGTCTATCTAACTCTTGATTATGCACCCAAACTTGCTATTTTCCCCATTTCCCTTGCTTCTTCATCTAGATAAGTGAAACTCGGTCTTTCTAATTGCTGAAACCCAAATCCTTGAAGTTTTCGTTCCTTGACAATTTTCTCTCAGATTCATCATCCAATATATTATCAAATACTCATGGCTCCATCTTTTGGAGAAGGCAATGGCACCCCACTCCAGTACTCTTGCCTGGAAAACCCCATGGATGGAGGACCCTGGTAGACTGCAGTCCATGGGGTCGCTAAGAGTCGGACACGACTGAGCTACTTCACTTTCACTTTTCACTTGCATGCATTGGAGAAGGAAATGGCAACCCACTCCAGTGTTCTTGCCTGGGGAATCCCAGGGACGGGGGAGCCTGGTGGGCTGCCGTCTATGGGGTCGCACAGAGTCGGACACGACTGAAGTGCAGCAGCAGCAGCAGCAGCATGGCTCCATCTCTAGAATGCATCGAGAATTTGGCCACCTCTCAACCCTGTTCTTCTGCTTCTTTCATCTCTTGCCAAGATAATTGCAGCAACCTTCTAATGACTTTATCCCTGACTTTATCCCAATCTTCTCCCTGACTTTATCCTTTTGCTTCCCTTTCAATATATGTGTCTTTTTTTTTTTTTTAACACAGATAAGAAAGTGCTTTTAAGTAATTCTACTTTTAGTTTTGAGAAATGTCCATTTTCCACAGTGGCTACACCAATTTCACTCCTGGGTATATATCTGAAAAAATACATGAATTTGATAAGATACATGCACCCCAGTGTTCATAGCTGCATTATTTGCAATTGCATCAATATATGGAAGCAACCTAACTGTCCATCAACAGATGAATGGGTAAAGAAGATGTGGTGTGTATATACACTGGAATATCACTCAGCCATAAAAAGAAGGAAATTTCACTATTGACAGGAACACGGATGGACTTGGCTATTATGCTAGGTGAAATAAGTCAGACAGGGAAAGGGAAACAACGTATGATATCACTTCTGTGTAGAATCTAAAAAACACAACAAACTAGTGAGTATAACAAAAAAGAAGCAGGCTCACAGATACAGAGGACAAACTAGTGGTTACCAGTGAATGGGTTGGAGGGTGGGGCAATTCAGGGTCAGGAGATTAGAGGAAAAAACTATTGTGCATAAAATAAGCCCCAGGGATACATTGTACAACATGGGGAATATAACCAATATTGTATAACAACTATAAGTGAAGCATAACCTTTAAAACTCGTGAAACATTATAACACTTATAACTTATAATACCATACCTCCATTAAAAAGTAAATTTAAAAGATACATAGAAAGATAATTTTTAAAAGATCTAAGTTGGACATATTATTTCTTTGACCAAAATCTACTTGAGCTCTATATGTCTCAGAATAAAATCCAAACTTTTCACCATAGTGTATACAGCCCTACCTAATCTGACTTCCCTACTGTTTCTCTATCTGGTTCCCCATGGCTCTCCCTTCACTTACTCACTCACCAGCTAATTTGGCTAGCCTTGGGACATTCATTCTTGCTTCTCCCAGATATCTGTCCATATCACTTCATTCAGAACCTTGCTCAAATGTCAAATTAGTCAAGAACAAGAACTTTCCTCTCTGTGCTACTGGAAGTAGTTCCATGTTGTTGTTCAGTCACTAAGCCATGTCTGACTCTTTGCAACCCTGTAGACTATAGCATGCCAGGCTCCTCTGTCCTCTGCTAGCTCCTGGAGTTGCCTCAAATTCCAAGTTCCAATTTGAACTCCTCCAATTGTTGAGTTGATGATGCTATCTAACCATCTCATCTTCTGCCACTCCCTTCTACTTTTTCCATCAATCCTTCCCAACATCAGGGTCTTCTACAATGAATTAGCTCTTAGCATCAGGTAGCCAAAGCATTGGAGCTTCAACTTCAGCAACAGTCCTTCCAATGAATATTCAGGATTGATTTTCCTTACTACTGGTTTGATCTCCTTGCTGTCCGAGGGACTCTCAAGAGTCTTCTCCAGTGCCACAATTCAAAAGCATCTATTCTTCAACCTTGAAGAAAACAATTCTTCAGGCTCAGCCTTTTATATAGTCCAGCTCTCACATCGTACATGACTACTGGAAAAACCACAGCTTTGACTATGTTTTCCTTTGTTGGCAAAGTGCTATCTCTGCTTTTAAACATACTGTCTAAGTTAGTCATAGCTTTCCTTCCAAGAAGCAAACATCCTTTAATTTCATGGCTGCAGTCACTGTCCATAGTGATTTTGGAGCCCAGGAAAATAAAATCTGTCACTTCTACATTTTCTCCATTTGCCATGAAGCAATGGGACTGGATGCCATGGTTTTAGTTTTTTGAATGTTGACTTTCAAGCTAGCTTTTTCACTCTCCTCTTTAACCCTCATCAAGGGGCTCTTTAGTTCCTCTTCATTTTCTCCCATTAGACCGTATCATCTGCATATCTGAAGCTGTTATTTCTTCCAGCTATCTTGATTCCAGCTTGTGATTCATCACACACACACCCTTATTTTTTGTCTACTTTATTTTCTGTCTGCTTTATTTTCCTTTCATACTCACCACCACCTGATATAATAGATTTATTTGTTCATTATGCTATCTTAGCTAGAAAGTGACCTCCATAGAAAGTGACCTCCATAGAAAGTGACCTCCATAACAATGGTTTTATTCATTTTGCTGCTATATTCCAATAGATTTGAGATATAGTTGATGACCAGTAAACAAGAATGTTTACTGAATAACTTACATTTTAATAAGAATAATTAACAAAAATATAACCCCGCTAGAAATGAGCTTTCTTCTGATACCTTAGGCATGGAGCTAAGCTAAAGATCATGGTCTCTGTTCCTGGCATCACTCAGGCCAAGAACTTACCTGTTGACTTTCAGTCCCTTCCATCCTTCTGTGCTCCTCTCTGTAGCTAATGGGAGTTAAGTCTGCAGATGACCTGTCCTGACACCCTGCCAGCTGGCTTCCTGATGAACCATTTGTGAGAGATCACAAGGAAAGGGGAAGCAAAAGGCCCTTTTGTTCTGCTCCTGAAAAAAACCTTTATTTGGGTTGAAAAGTGTCCCCTTCAAAATTAATGTCCAGCCAGAGCCTATGTATATGCCCTTACTTGGCAATAGGGTCTTTGGATATATTCAAGACAAGGTCATGTTCGACTAGGGTTGGCCCTAAACCCACTAGGATCATTGCCGTTATGTGAAGAGGCAAATTTAGACCCAGAACTACAAGGAGACACCATGTGACTGTGAAGACAGGGATTGGAGTGATGCCAAGGATTGCCAGCAGCAATCACAAACTGGAAGAGGCAAGGATGGACACTTACCTTCCCTGAGCCTTCGGAGAGTGCATGGCCCTGCCGACACCTTGATTTCTGACTTCTGGTCTCCAGAACTGCAGGAGGAGAAATGTCTGTGGTTTTAACCTGCCCCATTTATGGTACTTTGTTCTGGCCACCTCGGAAAACTCACACAGCATCTCACGGCAGCATTTGCAGAAGCACAACTCCAGCCGTAACTACAGGCGGCTGCAGTCCACAGCACTGGGGAGCTTTTGATGGCAGTTGCTGGAGCGTGGATCCCTGAGCTCCTGAGCAGTGATAGTGGCTTCAAGACAGCCTCCAGCCCATCAGTGACCAGCGCAGAAGTGTCACGTTGGGAACACCCTTCCTTATGGTTGATGACTGAAGTTCAAGCAACTAAGCAGTGAACAACAGCCCCCAGGTAGAAAGAGCAGAAGTGTGATGCAAAGCTTCCAGTGTCCTGACTGATTCCACAACGCCTTCCCATTCTCTCTAGCACACTTCTATGCAACATCTGTGACTGCAACATCTGCTGACTTCCTTTGAATAAAGAAGTACATTTTCCTTCACAGACTATAAACTTTTAAAAAGTAGAAATTGATCTCACTTGTTGAGCCAGTCAAATGTGCTTTTTATGCTACAGTGACAAGTAGCCCCAGTTCTTAGCCGCTTCAGAGGGCTCATGCCGCATATCCACCATGGGTTAACAAGGGACTTTGTTCATTGCGGTAGTCACTCAGTCACTTAGGCTGATGGGAAAGCTACTGCTTCAATGCTGCTATCACCAGGGAGAGGTCAGGAAGGATCAGGAAGTGCCATCTTAGCATGTGCTCAGGGTGAGAGCTGAGGATACTTGATGACCGGCTTTCATCCCTTCCTACTTGGTTTGATTCTAGGGACTAGTGTGCTGCTGCTACTGCTAAGTTGCTTCAGTCGTGTCCGACTCTGTGCGACCCCATAGACGGCAGCCCACCAGGCTCCACCGTCCCTGGGATTCTCCAGGCAAGAACACTGGAGTGGGTTGCCATTTCCTTCTCCAATGCATGAAAGTGAAAAGTGAAAGTGAAGTCACTGAGTCGTGTCCAACTCTCAGCCACCCCATGGACTGCAGCCTACCAGGCTCCTCCGTCCATGGGATTTTCCAGGCAAGAGTACTGGAGTGGGGTGCCATTGCCTTCTCCTAGAGACTAGTGTAGTACCTGCAATTCCTAACTAAACTCATCCATGAGCATCACTGATATAGCCATGAAGCACTTCTCAAGCATTTTCTTTGGGTCAACAATATCAGTTGGAAAATAAAAACATAGAAATCAAAGAGAAATTTGCTCATGAAAGACATTGATAACCATTTAAAAATATCTAATTGGCTAAGACTGTGGTTTGAATCAGATCTTCATATTCTCAGGAGGAAACTGAGTATGACACATATCTGTCAGTTAAAGATGCAAATCCTAAGGAAAGCAGAGGCTTAATACATGCATGAAGGTAAGTAGAAATTTTCAATAAAATTCACATTTGACGTTTTGATGATCTTTAGAAGACGGAGTCATTGTACACCTGTTATTTTTCACTAACAAGAGATACAATTTGTTTCCTTAGTTTTCAAGAAAGAGAAAACACCCCTACACAGGAGAAACGTATATTTTATTTTCAATTTAATATCTCTTGCCATTGTTCTGACGCTCTCCTGAAAATGTTTTAGATACAGAAGGGATAGCTCCATGGGTAAAGAATCTGCCTGCAATGCAGGAGACACAGGAGATGCAGGTTTAATCCCTGGAATGGGAAGATCCCCTGGAGGAGGAAATTGCAACCTGAAACTCCAGTATTCTTGCCTGAAAAATTCCATAGACAGAGGAACCTGGAGAGCTACAGTCCATGAAGTCACAAAGAGCTGGACATGACTGAGCGAATAAGCACAAAACACTAAGGGATTCTCTTTAAAAATGTATTTGATTTACTGTATCGGATCACAAGAAGGACAATACACTGACATCAAGTTTGGAGAAGGGGTTGCTGTGTTTTTTTTGGGTGTCGGGGGGGGGTGTCTGTATTTAATTTTTGTTTTTTGGCATGCAGTATGGGTTGGTGAGAGGAACTGGGCACCATGATTGATTGAGAGGCAAACCTATAACCTTGGATGTCAGATTTTCCAGGGCCACCATGGAGAAGAAAATCAACACCCCTTTCCTTGTTTCTCACCTACCTCTCTGACTTCACAGCCTACTCTCTGCCTTTTGGTTGCTATTATATGACCACAGTGAGATTTCTCTAATAGCAGCTAGGTGGTTAGTTACTAATAAGCCATGAGTTATTTCTCTAATAACCAAAGGTGTTAAACTTCTTTTCACATGTTTGCTAATCCCTGGGGTTTCATTATTTCTCTCTTGCCTCAGGCTTTGAATTTTCTCTATCTTCTACTTGGAACTTACTCCCCCCAGATCTTCTTTCTAATCCTTCCAACTCAGCTTAAATGTCACCTCCTCAAAGAGACCTGAGATGACCATTCACATAACAATACCCCTGCCCTCTCAACTCTCCCTTTGATATCACCCTATTTGATTTTCTTCTCAGAACTTGCTGCTGTCTGAAGTTATCTTGTATACTTATTTGTTTACTTTTTGATCACCACTTCTCCCTCCCTCTCAATTGAGCAAAATCATCAGGATTGCAGAGAGCTTGGCTATCTTGCTGAGGTCTGATCATCAGTCCTGGTGCTGTTGCTGGCACACAGCATGCATCCTATAAGGATTTTCTCGAGGAAAAAAAAAAGAAGACTCCTCTTTTCTCATCATGAGGTCCTTATCTCCAGAATGAAAGACCTGGGCTAGGTCAGTGGTTCTCAAAGTGAATCAACAGGACCAATGCTTCCTGGGAGCTTGTTAGGAATTCAGATTCCCAGGTCCAATTCATACCAACCATGTCAGAAACTCTGGGGTGGGCCTCCAAGTTCTGTGGTTTAACAGCCCTGCAGGTGCCTGAATTTCACCAGAGTTTGAGGACTACTGCACAACATGATCTCTGAGGCCTCTTTTTAACTTCGTATTTAATTTTTTTAGCTGTTTAAATAACATAAGTATTTCACATATAGAAATGAGAATAGAAAGTAATACAATGAATAAATTGTCAATCCTAAAGGAAACTAACCCTGAATATTCATTGGAATGTCTGTTGCTGAAGCTGACATTGGGCCAGATGTGAAGAGACAACTAGCTGGAAAAGACCCGGATGCTGGGAAAGATCAAAGGCAAAAGGAGAAAGAGGAGGCAGAGGATGAGATGGTTAGATAGCATCACCAACTCAGTGGACATGAATTTGAGCAAACTGCAGGAGATGGTGGAGGACAGAAGAGCCTGGCATGCTGCAATCCAGTTCATTTCAGTTTAGTCGCTCACTCGTGTCCAACTCTTTGTGACCCCATGGACTGCAGCACGCCAGGCTTTCCTGTCCACTACTAACTCCCAGAGCTTACTCAAACTCACACCCATTGAGCTGGTGATGCTATGCAAACATCTCATCCTCTGTTGTCCCCTTCTCTCCTCACCTTCAATCTTTCCCAGCATCAGGGTCTTTTCCAGTGAGTCATTTCTTCACATCAGATGACCAAAGCACTGGAGTTTCAGCTTCAACATCAGTCCTTCCAATGAACACTCAGGACTGATCTCCCTTAGGATGCACTGGTTTGATCTCCTTGCAGTCTAAGGGACCCTGAAGAGTCTTCTCCAAAACCACAGTTCAAGAGCATCAATTCTTCTGTGCTCAGCTTTCTTTATAGTCCAACTCTCACATCCATATATGACTACTGGAAAAATTATAGCTTTGACTAGACAGATCTTTGTTGGCAAAGTAATGTCTCAAAGTAAATGTCTCAATATTAGCAAAGTAATGCTTTTTAATATGCTGTCTAGGTTGGTCATAGCTCCTTTTCTTCCAAGGAGCAAGCATCTTTTAATTTCATGGCTGCATTCACCATCTGCAGTGATTTTGGAGCCCAAGTAAAGAAATTCTGTCCCTGTTTCCAGTTTCCCCATCTATTTGCCATGAACCAATGGGACTGGATGCCATGATCTCAGTTTTTTGAATGCTGAGTTTTAAGCCAGCTTTTTCACTCTCCTCTTTCACTTTCATCAAGAGGCTCTTCAGTTCTTCCTCACTTTCTGCCACAAAGGTGGTGTTATCTGTATATCTGAGGTTATTGATATTTCTCCTGGCAATCTTGATTCCAGCTTGTGCTTCATCCAGCCTGGCATTTTGCATGATGTACTCTGCATATAAGTTAAATAAGCATGGTGACAATATACAATATTGATGTACTCCTTTCCCAATTTGGAACCAGTCTGTTGTTCAATGTCCAGTTCTAGCTGCTGCTTCTTGACCTGCATACAGACTTCTTAGGAGGCAGGTAAGGTAGTCTGGTATTCCCATCTCTTGAAGGATTTTCCACAGTTTGTTGTGATCTACACAGTCAAAGGCTTTGGCATAGTCAATAAAGCAGAAATAGATGTTTTTCTGGAATTCTATTGTTTTTTCTAATCCATCAGATGTTGGCAATTTGATCTCTGGTTCCTCTGCCTTTTCTGAATCCAGCTTGAACATTTGGAAGTTCTTGGTTCATGTACTGTTGAAGCCTGGTTTGGAGAATTTTGGTCATTACTTTACTTGTGTTTGAGATGTGTGCAATTGTGTTGTAGTTTGAATATTCTTTGGCATTGTCTTTCTTTGAAATTGGAATGAAAACTGACTTTTCCAGTCCTGTGGTCATTGCTGAATTTCCCAAATTTGCTGACATATTGAGTACAGCACTTTAATAGCATCATCTTTTAGGATTTTAAATAGATCAACTGGAATTCCATTAACCTCCACTAGCTTTATTTGTAGTAATGCTTCCTGAGGTCCACTTGACTTTGTACTCCAGGATGTCTGACTCTAGGTGAGTGATCACACCATTGTGGCTATCTTGGTCATGAAGATCTTTTTTGTATAGTTCTTCTCTGTATTCTTGCCATCTCTTTTTAATGTCTTCTGTTAGGTCCATACCATTTCTGTCCTTTATTATGCCCATCTTTTCACAAAATGTTCCCTTGGTATCTCTAATTTTCTTGAAGCGATCTCTAGTCTTTCCCATTCTGTTGTTTTCCTCTATTTCTTTGCACTGACCACTGAGGAAGGCTTTATTATGTCTCCTTGCTATTCTTTGGAATTCTGCACCCAAATGGGTATATCCTTTATTTTCTCCTTTGCCTGTCACTTCTCTTCTTTTCTCAGCTATTTGTAAGGCCTCCTCAGACAACCATTTTGCCTTTTTGCATTTGTTTTTCTTGGGGATGGTCTTGATCACTGTCTCCTTTACAATGTCATGAACCTCCATCCATAGTTCTTCAGGTACTCTATTAGATCTAATCCTTTGAAGTTATTTGTCATTTCCACTGTATAATCATAACAGACTTGATTTAGGTCATAGCATATTAAAATGCAGAGACATTACTTTGCCAACAAAGATCCGTCTAATCAAGGCTATGGTTTTCCAGTAGTCTTGTATGGATGGGAAAGTTGGACTATAAAGAAAGCTGAGCACCAAAGAATTGATGCTTTTGAACTGTGGTATTTGAGAAGACTTTTGAGAGTCCCTTGGACTGCAAGGAGATCAAATCAGTGCATCCTAAGGGAGATCAGTCCCGAGTGTTCATTGGAAGGACGGATGTTGAAGCTGAAACTCCAATACTTTGGCCACCTGATATGAAGAACCTGACTCATTTCAAAAGACTCTGATGCTGGGAACAATTGAAGGCAGGAGGAGAAGGGGATGACAGAGAATAAGATGGTTGGGTGGCATCACCATCTCAATGGGTATGAGTTTGAGTAAACTCTGGGAGTTGGTGATGGACAGGGAGGCCTGGTCTGCTGCAGTCCATGGGGTCACAAAGAGACAGACATGACTGAGAGACTGAACTGAACTGAATGGTCTAGTGTTTTTTCCCTTCTTTCTTCAAGTTAAGTCTGAATTTGGCAGTAAGGCGTTCATGATCTGAGACACAGTCAGCTTCTGGTCTTGTTTTTGCTGACTGTATAGAGCCCTCCATCTTTGGCTGCAAAGAATATAATCAATCTGATTTTGATGTTAACCATCTGGTGATGTCCATGCTGAGTCTTATGCTCGGTCACTTCCCCAAACTTGGAAACCCCTCTTGCATGGCCTAGCCCTGGCTGCAAGCTTGGGAGCAGCAGAAAGCACTGGTTTCATGAATAAGTCTTATGTAACCATCTCACTATATAGTCTGTGTTCAGTGTGTGTGTAGGGGGAGATGCCTTTTGGAGAAGCTGCCTGGAGGAGGTGCCTTTTGAGTTGAAACTTGAAGGAATGATGGTAGAGTAGAAGGATGTGAACTCATCTTCTCTTGTGATAACTCCTGGGTTACAACTTGCTGCTAAACAACCGTCAACAGGAGAATGTTGGATCTCACCAAAAGGGGACGCCCCATGTCCAAGTGCTGCAGTCCACTGGGTCTCAAAGAGTCTGATGACTTGGCAGTTGAACAAAAACAGAATGAATTGATATTCCTGGTGGCTCAATCCCTGGTGGGATTTGCTAATATTAGCAAATCCCAATATTATGTCATTTTTTAATTTTAAAATATCTTCAAATATATTACAAATACATTCAAAGTTTATGGTATATGACTTTTTTCCTTCCCATCTCCTCTCACCTTCTCCATAGGGAAACCACTTAATTAACTCAATGTTCCTTATTTCCAAATTATTCTACAAAATACTTGTATAAATCTACATTCCCATTAATAGGGTCTAAGAACCTCATTTCTCCATATACTTCCAACATTTGGTATTGTTAGAGATTTTAAGCCTTGCCAAATGATGTATAAGAAATGTTACTTATTGGGATACTAATTTGCATTTCTCTAATAACTAATGATGCTAAACTTCTGTTTGTTAACCACTTTATATGTCAAATACTTATTCCTTCTCAGCTATGTGGTTGCAAATATCTTTTCCATGAAAGCAAATTTTTCCTTGGGTTTCTGTTGATTTTTATTACACAGAATTTTTATGCATTTATAATTTCTTTTATGAAAAAGAATTTTTTTTATTGCTAAAGAAATCCTTCCTTAACCCCAAGGTCATGATGATATTCCTCAAAATTTTATAACGATTGTTATACTACACATGGAGGTCTTTAATCATTGATCTTTGTATATGGTGTGAGAAAGGAATTTTAATTTAATACTATATCTTTCTATCATAGAAAGCATAAAACAATGCAGTAACTTTTTCAAAGATGCACAGGCCTTGGGAGAGCTGGAAATTCAGCCCAGAGAGCTCATCTCCAGGATCTGCATTTCCCAACCTGACAGTGGGCTGCCCCTCCTCTGTGAAGCAGGAAAACCTGTCACTGAAATTTACGTGGGGGTGAGGGGAGGGGCTTCACTTGTTGGGAATCAGAGAAGGAGCCTTTCAGAAAATGGCATTTAGGCTAAAATCTGCAAGCTGAGAAGAAAGCAGTTTCTCCCTGCCCCAGGGAAGTGAATGGTTCTGCTGTTCTAGGTCTTAAATAGGTCCAAGAACACAGAAGGAATGAAGGGACTTTTCTCCCCTTTAGGGTGAACTGAGTAATGACTTATCTCAGTGGTCATAAAATACAAACACCCTTTAGCCCCCTGCCAGAACAAGTCACCCAACAGTGCACTGGGATTGCATGTGTGTGTCCTGGCCAGGGCTGCAAGGACACTGAGTGCCGTCCACACAGCAGATGGACCCAACACAGCCACTGCTTCTTCCCCAGTTGAGAATGTCTGTCCTGTGAATCTGCATTGCGTGCTTTATTGCACGGGCTCTCCTCCTGCCCCTCTGTACTGCCCACAAGACAGAGACACCATTGTGATCTCAGGATGGAAGCAAACAAATTACACACACCCGTCTAAACCAAGTCTGAACATATTAGTCAAGGCACTTGAAAAACATTATTTTCTTCCCTGTAAGACACTTCATCCCCAGTTTCACCAGGCCCTCACATTATAAATCAAGTGAATATGTTGTTCTTACATTGCTCAGGAGAGGAGAAGTAGTAGAAAATGATTCTCCCAGGGACTATAGGGTAGGCTGAAACTTTCTGAAAAGATCCCGCAAGTGTTGGGTTGGCTTAGCCCCCCTTGCCAGTAAGGTCTGTCATTCGCACTCAGAACTTGAGGTGTTTCTCTCACTGGAGGCATAACAAAGACTACTCGCTTCTCCTGACAAACCCACCCCTGCACTTCCCCAGTTTTCTCTTTCCATGATCCGCTGAGTTCACAAAGCATATTATCCGGCCTGTGAATCAAGAAAGATAACCAAATGTGCACTCAGAGATTTTATAGGCCCCTCAGCAGCATTCTACGAGCCACGTTCAGTGCAGTGCTCACACTGTTTCCAGGCTCTGGAGGATGGGGATAAAGGCAGGCTCACGACTGCGTTAAAGGTCATTAGCTGGCCTGAACAAGGGGACACAGATCGGTGTCCTTGGCCACATAGGTTGGTGTTCAAAGCACTGGTGTTTGTGGACAATTGAAGGTATCTGATGTCTAGCCTGGCACGAACCCCATCCAGGTAGCTCAACTGTGCTGCCCTTTTGCTACAGCAGTGAAATATTTCAGAACAAGAACATATTCATTCACTGAGCCATTGCTGAGCTTCAGAATCTGGCTGCTCTTCCTTGCATTTCATGTATAGCTCACTAGGGAGATAAAATATGGGATGCAATGTGTTACCTTATATACTTGAGTTAAAAATTAGCTCAGACTGTATAGGGCACACCATGACCCACCTTGAAGTGTACTCTTGAAGCATCACTTTTTAAAACAGTTCCCTTTGAAAACTATTTGGAATAATGTCTTGGCCTTCAGGACTCCTAAGTGTTCATTGATTGTCAGTGTGCTGAGCAAATGGAAAAAGGGAGGGAAAAGAGAAGAAAGATAAGTGGGGGAGGAGAGGAAACAGGATGGGAAGGAGAAGAGAGGGGAAGTTCTCTTTATACTGGTGAGGCTCTCTTTGTATTGAGTGGAAAGATGGGTTTGTTTTCAGCGATATGCAATTGACTCTAAACTATCATCCAAAATGAGGTGCTGAGGGGTTGAGAAGCTTCACAGGGGTATCTGGGATATCCACATCTCAAAGCACTGCTCCTATCATTCATTACCTATCTTCACCATCTGGAATATCCATTGACTCCAGTGCAAAATAGATGCAAGTGTGTTGACTGATAGAGTCTGTCTTAAGGGCACTAAGGGGTGTGTGGCAGGGCAGATCTCTTTGACATGCCATACTTTTTAAGTTCTCAATTGTTTAATGGTTTCCCATGGCCTGGAGAAGAGTTTTAGTTAGATTCTGAGAAGCTGTGTCAGTGGGGAATGTCCCAGCTTTCTAATAGACAGAAGTGGAATGCACTATTTAGGCCTGGCGAGATTGTCTTTATATTGAGTTGGTAACATGAAATAATACACCCCAGGTATTAGCTGGAGAATATGATGTCACATCCGTGGGTTCAGCACTTACTCAAAAGTCCAATAGAAAGAAACATTCAAAATTGTTTGAAGGCTCAGTGTTAATTTGTTTTTCTAGATGTTCTTAACTATCCTCCTGACTCAGGAACATCAGAAAGAAGCCAGACACACAGATTTCACTTTATGGGATCTGTGAAGAATTGGCTTTTTAATGAATTATGCTTTGAGGATTTCAAAACCCTAAACAAAGGGTCATTATTAGAAAAAGTCTTTAAAAACTCTAACATCCAAGTATAGGATGTTATTGAGGACATCATTCAGTATGTCCTGTTTGTGAAAACTCCAGGAGGAATTTCCTGTCTTGCTTTAGTAGCAAGACTAACTAGAACTTTTCTCATGACATCTTTTGTTTTCCATCTCAAAAACATTGCCAACTGCATAAATGATTGGGTTAGGACCATATCTTCAATCTTCAAAATAGGTTTAAGTCACCATACAGCATGTTTTTTTAAGCCTCATTCCTTCCTGCAATGTATTCTTTTCCCTGATTCTCCTTTAGTCAAATTATATTTAATGCCATACCTTGTATTATACACATTGTCATAATCAGCTAACTCAGTTTTGGAACTGGGGGGCATAAGTCAATGAACAACTTCTTAGGGTATAAAAGCTTGATGAACTCCAAGTTCTACATATCTTTGAGGTCAGCGTCTGAAATAGAATTAAACTGTCAGAAGCCCTACAGGTTGTATCACTTTTTACTGAGGCTCTACCTTCCCAAATCTTAAAGGAAAAGGAGGTGTCATTCCATTCTGCTACACTGAAGAAATAGCCTGCTCTATGCCCACAGTTCCCATCTGTATATTTTTACTTTCAGGGTGCGATTATTTGGAATTTCTGGTTATACCCCTTGTCTGAATCACTTGGTAACATTTAGAACATACACTTAGAGGCTACATTCAAAGTCTTCTGCCTTTAAGATTCCCACAAAGGAGGAGATGAGGTCAATACAGAGCATATTTCTTAATCTCATTCTTTCCATCGTGGTTACTTAGTCCATCTTTTTCTTTTCATCTTATTTACTTTTGAAGCTCTATCTTGTATGTATATGTTTTTATAAATTTAACTCATTTCTGGAAGTAGGTAGAATATAAATTAATAAATTGCTTCTTGTGGTTTGAAACTTGGCAACCTCTAAATTATAAATATCTGTGAGGTCACAGGGCTCCATGTAGATCCTTTGGTGTTTTCACACTTACAGTGGGTAGAATAATGCTCCCCTCAAAGCTGTGGATATGTTACCTCACATGGCAAAAAAGGACTTTGCAGATGTGATTAAGGTCATGGACCTTCAGATGGGGGGTGATCCCAGTATCTGGTGGGTGCAATGTAATCAGAAGAGTCCTTATGAGTGAGTATCAGAGAAAGAGATTTGATGATGGAAATAAAGATAGGTCAGAGGTTTAAAGATGCTGTGCTGCTGGCTTTGAAGATGGAGGAAGGGGCCATGCAGTCAAGCAATGCAAGTGGCCTCTAGAAGCTAGGAAAGGCAAGAAAGCTAAAGGCTCCATAAGAAACAGCTTCATTATAGCCCACTGAAACTTCTGACCTCCAGAACTGTAACAATAAATTTGCATTGTTTTAAGTGAGAAAGTTTGTAGTAATTTGTTACAGTATCAATAAATGAACACTCCTTGAGAATTCTAGATCCCCTTAATTGTGGTTATATGTTTCCTCTTTGTGACTCCCCAGGTGGCTTAGTGGTAAAGAATCCTCCTGCCCATGCAGGAGATCTGAGTTCAATCCCTGGGTCAGGAAAACCTCCTGAAGTAAGAAATAGCAACCCACGCTGGTATTCTTGCCTGGAAAATTCTATGGACAGAGGAGCCTGGCGGGCTGCAGTCCATGAGGTCACAAAGAGTTGGACAAGACTGAGTGACAGGGCACACGTGCACATTTTCTCTTTCATTCTCTTGCTCCCACAGACTTTGGCATCGCTCGTTTCTTAGCCTCGATTTGCTTGCTGTATATGGACGAAGTTCCACCATCCTGACCAGGACTGTTCAGCTTTGAATGTCATGCTCATTTTGGCATTGACTTATCACCCCTGTTCCACCTTGATAGTATGGTCATACAGAACATCACTTTTCACTGTTCATCTCTTTAACAAGATGGTGCCCACCTTCCAGAGGTTGACAACCTTCCACATCTGTAGAGTATCCACTGTGCAGTCCATCTGCACTCACGCAGTAGGACCCAGTGCCACCCAACAGAACTTTTTGCAACGGTGGATATGTTCTATCTATATATCCAATATGGCAGCCACTAGCCATAAGTGGCTACTGAGCACTTCAAATGAAGCTAGGGTGACAAAAGAGACTTTCATTTCATTTGTTTCAATTAAAGTTCATTGCGTATGTGTGTGTGTGTGTGTATGCTCAAAGTTCATTTCAAATAGCCATATATGACCAGTAGTTCCCAGGCTGGACAGCACAACTAGGTTTTCACTAAATGCATATTGATAATTATTGGAACTCTCATCAGATGCCTCAGTTCAGTTCAGTCACTCAGTCGTGTCCGACTCTTTGCGACCCCATGAATCTCAGCATGCCACACCTCCCTGTCCATCACCAACTCCCGGAGTTCACTCAGACTCATATCCATCGAGTCCGTGATGCCATCCAGCCATCTCATCCTCTGTCGTCCCCTTCTCCTCCTGCCCCCAATCCCTCCCAGCATCAGAGTCTTTTCCAAAGAGTCAGCTCTTCGCATGAGGTGGCCAAAGTACTGGAGCTTCAGCTTTAGCATCATTCCTTCCAAAGAAATCCCAGGGCTGATCTCCTTCAGAATGGACTGATTGGATCTCCTTGCAGTCCAAGGGACTCTCAAGAGTCTTCTCCAACACCACAGTTCAAAAGCAGCAATTCTTCAGTGCTCAGCTTTCTTCACAGTCCAACTCTCACATCCATACATGACCACTGGAAAAACCATAGCCTTGACTAGACGGACCTTTCTTGGCAAAGTAATGTCTCTGCTTTTGAATATGCTATCTAGGTTGGTCATAACTTGTCTTCCAAGAAGTAAGCATCTTTTAATTTCATGGCTGCAGTCACTATCTGCATTGATTTTGGAGCCCCCAAAATAAAGTCTGACACTGTTTCCACTGTTTCCCCATCTATTTCCCATGAAGTGATGGGACCAGATGCCATGATCTTCGTTTTCTGAATGTTGAGCTTTAAGCCAACTTTTTCACTCTTGTCTTTCACTTTCATCAAGAGGCTTTTTAGCTCCTCTTCACTTTCTGCCATAAGGGTGGTGTCATCTGCATATCTGAGGTTATTGATATTTCTCCCGGCAATCTTGATTCCAGCTTGTGTTTCTTCCAGTCCAGCGTTTCTCATGATGTACTCTGCATAGGAGTTAAATAAGCAGGGTGCCAATATACAGCCTTGACGCACTCCTTTTCCTATTTGGAACCAGTCTGTTGTTCCATGTCCAGTTCCAACTGTTGCTTCCTGACCTGCATACAGGGTTCTCAAGAGGCAGGTCAGGTGGTCTGGTATTCCCATCTCTTTCAGAATTTTCCACAGTTTATTGTGATCCACACAGTCAAGGGCTTTGGCATAGTCAATAAAGCTGTGAGCCGGCTCACTAAGCGCGGCCGAGAGGAGCTTCCCCACATCCGAGGTCAGGGGCAGCAGCCTAGAGTGTCAGGCTGCGACGGCGCAGGAACGGCTGAGAGGAGCTACCCTGCGTCCGAGGTCAGTGGCAGCTGGGAGGAGCTATCCCGCATCCAAGGTCAGGGGCGGTGGCCGGGAGGAGACACCCCCAGCCCGAGGCCAGGGCTGGCGGCTGGGAGAAGCAACCCAAGGAGTGGTGGCTGCGCAGGCACAGGAGGGCCTAGAGGAGCTATCCCACGTTGAAGGTCAGGAATGGTGGCGGTAAGGAGATACCTCTCATCCAAGGTAAGGGGCAGCAACTGTGCTTTGCTGGAGCAGCCGTGAAGAGACACCCCACGCCCAAGGTAAGAGAAACCCAGGTAAGATGGTAGGTGTTGCAAGAGGGCATCAGAGGGCAGACACACTGAAACCATACTCACAGAAAACTAGTCAATCTAATCACACTAGGACCACAGCCTTGTTTAACTCAATGAAACCAAGCCATGCCTTTTGGAGCAACCCAAGACGGGCGGGTCATGGTGGAGAGGTCTGACAGAATGTGGTCCATCAGATGCCTATAAATCCTTAAATTCACATCAGCAAATTTTTCTTTAATTGCTGCTTTAGAAGAAAGGCAGTCATGATGAAAACTATCTGAAAACTGAAGACATTTATCCATGAAATAGGCTTCAATTGTGTACGTGAACGATCAGCACTTAAACAAAATCCCCCAAACTATTAAATCTCTGTGCACGATGCCATTACCTTCAGGAACTCATAAAAAGAAATGTCCTTAATTAAAAGTGTGATTTTTTTGGAACTCTGGGGACTTTTAAATGTCTGGGGTATAAATAAACCACATTTGTAGTCAGTTTTGAAGGCGTACATTTACCTCTTTGGTCAGTCCCCAGCCCCGCTAGGCTACGCTGATGCTAAGTCACCTAAGAATCCAGGTCAGCCACGGACCGAGAGAGAAAGGCTGCTGAGCGTTTTGGCTGATAGCTGTGTCACTGTGTGCTGTTCTCTCTGATTTATCTTTCATGAAATGTCTGTGGAAGTAAAAGCCCATGTGAAAAGGAGTAAGTGGGAATAATAAGAGATTCTCGACGACTGGGCACTTATTGACTGACTGCGTTAAGTGGAGGATATAGAGCAGGAACCTTGTGAGGGGAACGCTTGGCCTGGGCTTTGGTCTAGACAGTGTTAGCTGAGCAGAGTGATACCAAATGGAAGCTGACATGGTTCCTGGGACAAAAACCAGACAACAGTAAGAGAATGCTGCCCTAACTTGCTATCACTCTCCTGGCTTTTGCAGGTAGATTCTGCAGTATTTGAACAAAATTCTTAAAAGGAAAAAGGCATCAACATGCTAAAGTTATAAAACTTTCATTTGATATCTCTTACCTTTGTGTAAGAATCTATATAATCAGGTTTGCAGATGGATTATAACCCAGGAAGAGTGAAGAAGTCATAAGAAGCCACAGGGACAGCCTGTCAATCAGGGTTGATCCAGATTCAACCCAGATGCAGTACCCAGGATCCGGGTGAGGTAGGTGTTTGCCTCTTTCTGGGGAAGCAGTGAGTTCCCCTATTCAGGCATTACCTGAACTGGTTATGGAATTCATTTGTGTCAAACTTGCTTTTATTTAAAAATAATACTAATGCAAGAAATAACATTATTGATTATTTAGCAAAAATATAAATCTCTAGAATGCATAGTCTATTTTTTCAGATAACAGAACCCATCCATTTGTATGATGAAAATTACTTACTACTTAGCACGTCCTGGATTTGCAGCCTGAGAAATGCTTCTTGAGGGATTTCAAAATGTGACATGGCTTTATGCACAAATCAATGAACCACATAGGCAAATGTTGGGAGTTTGTGGGATATTCCAAACAAGAATTTAATGTTGTGTGAGAATTACTTCTACATCTCGCCCCAAAGTAGAAGGAGCTGAGGAAACATACCCTTCCAAAGTCTTTCTTAAGCATATCTTCTTTCCCTGTAGCTCACTGTCCAGGATTTGACTACACCCCACTTTAAGATCTCCCTGGTGGCTCAGATGGTAAAGAATCTTCCTGAAATGCAGGAAACCTGGGTTTGATTCCTGGGTTGGGAAAATCCCCTGGAGAAGGGAATGGCTATCCATTCCAGGATTCTTTCCTGGAGAATTCCATTGAATAAAGCTTGGCACCTGGCGGGCTACAGTCCCTGGAGTTGCAAAGAGTCAACACGACAGAGTGACTAACACTTTTTCTCACTTTCCCTTTCAGCTCACATGCATTCTGTTTTGAACAGCTTTGCTATAAAACATCAGGTGTGGCTCAGAAGGGTCATCCTCTTTGAAATTTCAGTGACCATAAGCTGAATTAAGGCTCTGAGTTTCAAATCCTATAACAAAATCATACTGAGAATAGAAATCTAAATTTCCTATATCTCCTAAGTGGATAATACAATAAACTTTTTTTTAATAATTCATATTTCCTGTGTAACCATTTGCTTTAAACCAGCATCAAGTATTCTTTCATCCCTGACCTTGTCAGCTAGGATCATCTTACTCAAACCCTCCTAATGCTTACAGAAAAAAATAAAAGTACCTAACGGAAGGCAAGAAAAATTAGACACTTTAAATGTGAAAGGTTGCAGATGTCTGAGTCTGATGAGTTTCTGGTGGGTGCTCTGTTGCAGCTAGAATTTCCATCTCAGTGCAGTGAGCAGTGAATACAAGATATTGGGTTTCCAGGGACATCTGAGAAGCAATACTGCCTATCTTTTCCTCCACTTCAGCACACATGGTTGTGAGACTTGAAATGCATTAGGAGAAGAGAAGTCTAGCAGAGAAAGGAGCGCAGCCTCATCGAGAAAGAGATAGGAGTCTGTTGTAGGTGAGAAGGAAAAAGTTCAGATGTTCATATATTTAAAAAATGATTTATTGCTCAAATTATACTCGTTTGCTTTTTAACAGCAGCCAGGAAAATGAAGTTATTGGTACATTAGCTTTTTTCCTCTCTGCTGTCATTCCAATTTAATTATTGCTCAGACATGTGTAATGGAAAGAACTAGGGGCTCAGAGCAGGGTTTCCAGCTTGACTGTTTCTAAATCTGTTTCTGGATAGATGATGGAACTGGGACAACTGACTGTGGCCCTCACAGAGGTTTTTTTTTTTTTTCCCCTGAAACAAGTGATTACTAAGTGCTGCACTGCAGTGGGGATGAGGGGATGAGAAGGTTATGAATGTGACCTTGAGTTAATGCTCAGCAGGCGCTGTGCTTAGTCACTCAGTCATGTCTGACTCTTTGCAACCCCATGGACTGTAGCCCGCCAGGCTCCTCTGTCCATGGGGATTCTCCAGGCAAGAGTACTGGAGTGAATTGCCATGCCTCCCTCCAGGGGATCTTCTCAACCCAGGGATCAAACGCAGGTCTCTCTCATTGCAGGAGAATTCTTTACCATCTGAACCACCAGGGAAGTTTGAGAATATTGGAGTGGGTAACCTTTCTCTTCCCCAGGGGATCCTCCCAACCCAGGAATCGAACCAGGGTCTCCTGCACTGCAGGCAGATTCTTTACCAGATGAACTACCAGGGAAGCCCACTCAGTGGGTTAGCCGAGATCAACGTTAATGAGCATGCTTCTGAAGCCTGATAGTAAGAGAGGGTCCTGCTATGTACACAGCCCTCAAGTTTTGAATTGGACTGTCTGAGGTGAATGGGCTTGGATCTGAGGAGAAAAGACACTGGCTGGTTGATGTGATCATCAAAGAATTGACTTAACTTCTATCCAGATGTCTTCTGGGGGCTATGTGGTAGGACTTTTAGATTCTTCTAGTGACCTTGAAAAAGGTCACGATACCTGCAAATCCTTCCCAAGCATGAGATTTATTTAGACAGGCTTGGAATTGAAAAGACCTGGCATACAGGATTTTGGAGAGAGTGGAGAGCAGATGGGTCCCTAAATCTGATGGAATGAGGTACAGAATTGCATGGTTAACAATTAGGTTTATGTGTATTTGCCATTTGGATTCTTATATACCATGAAATAAGAGGTGTCAGACAAAGACTCAGCCCAAACACTGAGTTAATCTTGACCTGGCTCAGTGGTACTCTGGTGGTGCCTGTGGTAAAGAACCTACCTGCCAATGCAGACCCGGGTTTGATCCCTGGGTCGGGAAGATCCTCTGGAGGAGGGTATGGCAACCTATTCCAGGATTCTTGCCTGGAGAATCCCCATAGACAGAGGAACTTGGCTGGCTGCAGTCCATAGGGTCACAAAGAGTCGGACACAACTGAAATGACACAGCAGCAGCAGCAATAAAATGAAAGCTTTTTTTTTTTTTTCCTGCATTAACAAATGGACTCTTTCCCAGGTTGCACACGTAGACATGGAACCATTGAAACTATTTTCGCCTACTGATTTTTATTCCACAGTTGTCTCAACTTCCATAACCAGGTAGACAGAGACCCCTCTTCCAATGTATGTAAAAGCATGGTTTGACTTGGAAAGTCTTCTGGTCAAGTTGAAGCAGATACTGTGCCAATGACCCCATGCTCAGCTTGTGGCTTCGAGGCTTTCGTCAGAATCTCTTGGAGTTCTGGTTTCAGAAAAGCAGCAGACCCTCTTTAGCTGAGGAGATTGAAAGGAACCCCTTTCATTCCACCACTCACATATTCTTCTCAGTTCTGATCACAGATTTTGTCAGCAGGAAACAGGCCAAGCTAGAACTTTCACGCTGGTCAAGCTTTGCGGCTCACTGCCGCCAATAACATGTCCTTGCGGACCGGCTTTCCTCATTGCTGTGTTCCCTGGCTCAGCTGCTCGTGTGGCCATCCTCAGGCTGGGGGTATGCGGGGTCAGTATTACTTATGAGACTTGCCAGTCTCTGGGATGGGTTTGCTTTGAGGATGGCATCCTGTACTTGCCTGTAGTTACACTTTTTCCCTGGAGACATCTCAAGTGGGGCAATGGGGAAGGGGGGGTTGCGGTTTCGAGGGGATCCAGTTCCTGCTTGAGGATGTTTAATAGCTTGGTCATTATGAGGGGTCCTGTAAAACCCTCACCCCCTGCTGTTATGTGGGTGTTTCGTAACCATAAAATCTGCCACAGCATATTAATTGCCTCCAAGTTCAAGACAATCCATGAGGATTTTAATTTACCTCTCATATGTCTTCCTACCTAGTTCCCACACAATTATCCCTGGAGACTCCTGAACCTTGTTGCTGTTGTTCAGCCATGAGCCATTTGAAAATCATACCATGTCTCAGCATGAGAGCCGCTAGCAAAGGGGACACACACAGAACTGCTGGCCAACCTTGTCAGGCCCCGTGGGGAGTTTCAATCACACTGTTTGCTTTGGTGCTAGACTTTGCCTCAGCTTGGAGGTGTGGGAGCTGTAAATTAGCATCTGAAACAACGCAGTTGTAGTCCAGCCTCTGCGTTTCTAGCCAAGGCCCAAGTCCCTGTGACTTTTGAGGCATTTGCCTGGGAGCTGCTTCTTGTTGCACTGAATTCCACTTTGGGGAAAAAAATGTGGGTGTCTCTTGAATTAGCCCATAGAAGGAACGTGCTGAGATGCCAACTATCATTTTGGTTTTACCCAGAAGCAGACACCACGGCAAGAATTCAAGTGCAAGTTATGTATTTCGGAGGTGACCCTGGGAATCACCAGGAGAGGAGACAGGAAGGAAGAAAGGCAGTAAGCACGTGTCAGCAGGTTAATTTCCAATGCGGACACTGGAACTTGACATCCCTGGCAGAGAGCCGGGGTAGCAGGATCCCACGAAAGGCAAGGGAGCTGGGGTATTTCACCTGAGTGTCTGCAGGTCGCATGGGCCCCAGAGGCCAGACAAACTCCCTAGACAGTGAAATGCAGGTACTGACAGGTGGTAGTCCTGCCTGCGTGTAAAAATGATAAAGCTGGGGGTGGGGAGCAGAATCAGAGCAAAGCATCCACAGTATCTGCTCCACTAACTCCACCATCCCAGGAACTAAAACAGATAGCTGAAAACTGAAAGCCTTGTTAAATCTCACAGTTAAAAGGGAACTGGGTGATGCTGTCAGTCAGCCCTCCTAACCCCATACAGAAATACTTTCTAGAATAGTCATCCAATTTCTACCTGAACACTCCCAGTGATGCAGAGCTCAGGTGTCAAAGCTTCCCCATCCCATGGATAGATGATTCTAGTTGTTATTCTACCCAGTATCTCAATTTCTAGGATGTGTTCACATGATGGTTCATTCCAGTTAATCAGTGTCTCCTGAGCACTATTGCAAGGAACTGGGATTCACAGATAACACCACCCCTAGATCTCACATGGTTGCATGCCCAAGAGTGGGATGGACAAGCAGACTTTACTCTCCTGTAGCATTTCCATCACACCAGGTGTGCACTACAGAAACGGGAGTGAGCAACCCTCCATAGGAAGGGCAAGACACTCAGAGGGGGCTTCACACAGGAGGTATGAAGTGGGAGTGGGTGGGCGAGAGGGAGTCAACACAAACTCAGCTGTGGTAAGAGCCACATCATACTCTCAGGTGTCCATTTCCCAAAAAGTATACACTCCAATAGCAATTCCCACACCTACAGAATGAGCGCTTTACCAGATTCAACCAGAGCTCTATTTATAACAAGATTGAGGTTACAGATCTCATTACAGAGGATATCAACATTTTTTCCCCCATCCAGTTTTCCAGCCTTGTCAGTTTCTTACCCATGTGGCTGCAAATGAGCTCACCCTACAATAGAATTTTCATCTTTCTCTGCAGATATTTTTAAACATACTAGAAGCAAACACACAGATACCTAGAAACCACCACCAGGTATACCACATGCAAGCAGACTCCATAAAAAGTACTTTAAACCAATCACCACTGGTGTGGGTAGCCTGGGATTGAAGAGGGCTGATGACTGTCTCATTGCATGTGGTTCTGTAGAGAAGGTGGCAAAGAAAGGCAGTCAGAAGGCTGGTCACACAGGGATGAATCTAGAAATGGCCAAATGTGAGCATGGCTGCAGTTTACATTTGCATATATGCTTCCCTGTGGCTCAGAGGTTAAAGCATATGCCTGCAATGCGGGAGACCCGGGTTTGATACCTGGATGGGGAAGATCCCCTGGAGAAGGAAATGGCAACCCACTCCAGTATTCTTGCTTGGGGAATCCAATGGATGGAGAAGCCTGGTGGGCTACAGTCCACAGGGTCGCAAAGAGTCAGACACGACTAAGCGACTTCACTTTATACATGCAAATGTGTGGGTATGTATGTAGTTATTTGTTTATATTAGATCCTAAAAATGAATGAAAAGAACTGATATACTACTCCCTAAAATAAGAAGTTTATAGTCAATAATTTTGTGTCATTTTATTGCAGAAAAAGGGAGCAGAGATCTTATACAGAGTAAAAGGCACAAACCAGCTGTTCCATGGGCCAAATTCGGTTTGTGAGTGTGTTTTTCTTGGTTCACAGTGTTCACCCACACAGAGTTTTAAATATGCATTAGTTGCCACTCTTTAAAAATAAGAATAATTGAAATGAAAATCCAGGCTTCAAAATTCTCCTGGGTTAGCACAACCTCCATCACGGGGAGCCCACATTTCACAACATTCAGCTGGAGCCGGACTGCTCTCTTCTGTGGCCACACGCACACTTTTCAGTGGGTCGCGCTCCTCCTGCCCTCCCTTCTCTGTGGAAGGTCAGTTATCACCTGTCCCTTCACTGCTTCTGGCTTCCTTCATTTCTGTTACCTGCCTGGTTCCATCAAACTTTCAAATAGCCAGGAATGCATAAACTACAGTCCGAGGAACAAGACTTAGGTACTTAAATTCTATTTTATAGGTGAGCATATGGTGGCTCAGTGGTAAAGAATCCACCTACCAATGCAGGAGACGCAAGAGATGCAGGTTCAGTCCCTGAGTAGGGAAGATCTCCTAGAGGAGGAAATGGCAATCCACTCCAGTATTCTTGCCTGAAAATTCCGTGGACAGAGGAGCCTGGCAGCCTGTAGTCCATAATGTCGCAAAGAGTCAGACACGACTGAGCAACTGAGCACAGCACAGCACCATCCAAGGTCACTGGAAAACCGAAAGATGATCCAGGAGAAGATGCATTCCATGGGAAAATAAGTTGGAATCTCGGTGTGCACTAGAACAGCATGTGCCTGGGAAGGAGCTGGCTTTTGTTCAAAAATAGGGGATCACAGGAGGTTTTCA
Source organism: Ovis aries (assembly GCF_016772045.2). Lineage (NCBI taxonomy): Eukaryota > Metazoa > Chordata > Mammalia > Artiodactyla > Bovidae > Ovis > Ovis aries. Next base: position 32,577,198 of record NC_056055.1, on the reverse strand, counting down.
AAATAGAGGAAATGGTCAGAGACATGCATTGGCAGGTTAAATTTGCTAACATGCCATTTCCATAAAAATAAGGGTTAATATAAATTAAAGAAGTGTCACCTGTACCTTCCAAGATGTTCCTCTCAGAGTTACAGAGATGTTTCCCGTTGAGGATCTAGTTCCCTTCTCTACAGTCCATGGGATTGCAAAGAGTTGGACACGACGAAGCGACTTCACTTTCACTTTCTCTATAAATGGATAATAGCAACACCTTCCTGTTCAGATTTGAAGGAATATTAAATGGGATAATGCATGTGGTAAGTAAATGTCAGCTATGCTTCAGTTCAGTTCAGTCACTCAGTCATGTCCAACTCTTTGCAAACCCATGAATCGCAGCACGCCAGGCCTCCCTGTCCATACCCACTCCAGGAGTTTACCCAAACTCATGTCCATCAAGCAGGTGATGCCATCCAGCCATCTCATCCTCTGTTGTCCCCTTCTCCTCCTGCCCCCAATCCCTCCCAGCATCAGAGTCTTTTCCAATGAGTCAATTCTTCGCATGAAGTGGCCAAAGTACTGGAGTTTCAGCTTTAGCATCAGTCCTTCCAAAGAACACCCAGGACTGATCTCCTTTAGGATGGACTGGTTGGATCTCCTTGCAGTCCAAGGGACTCTCAAGAGTCTTCTCCAACACTACAGTTCAAAAGCATCAATTCTTCGGTGCCCAGCTTTCTTCGCAGTTCAACTCTCACATCCATACATGACCACTGGAAAAACCATAGCCTTGACTAGACAGACCTTTACTGGCAAAGTGATGTCTCTGCTTTTTAATATGCTGTCTAGGTTGGTCATAACTCTCCTTCCAAGGACTAAGCATCTTTTAATTTCATGGGTGCAGTCACCATCTGCAGTGATTTTGGAGCCCAGAAAAATAAAGTCTGACACTGTTTCCACTGTTTCCCCATCTATTTCCTATGAAGTGATGGGACCAGATGCCATAATCTTTGTTTTCTGAATGTTGAGCTTTAAGCCAACTTTTTCACTCTCCTCTTTCACTTTCATCAAGAGGCTTTTTAGTTCCTCTTCACTTTCTGCCATAAAAGTGGTGTCATCTGCATATCTGAGGTTATTGATATTTCTCCTGGCAATCTTGACTCCAGCTTGTGCATCTTCCAGCCCAGCGTTTCTCATGATGTACTCTGCATATAAGTTAAATAAGCAGGGTGACAATATACAGCCTTGATGCACTCCTTTTCCTATTTGGAACCAGTCTGTTGTTCCATGTCCAGTTCTAACTGTTGCTTCCTGACCTGCATATAGGTTTCTCAAGAGGCAGGCCATGTGGTCTGGTATTCCCATCTCTTGAAGAATTTTCCACAGTTTATTCATCTCTTTTTCTCCTTATTCTTATTATTTAATATCTGCAGATTCATAAATGTCCATATATATGGAAATGAAAAAATGGAAAGTTTCCTACTTTTCTGTGCAGTTAGATATATTATGTAGAAAATTCTGCTTTAGGGACTTTCCTAGTGGTTCAGTGATTAGGAGTCTGTCTGGAAATGCAGGGGACACAGGTTTGACCCCTGGTCCTGGAAGATTTCACATTCCTTGGGTCTACTAAGCCCATGTGCCACAACTACTGAGCCCAAGCTCTAGAGCCCTTGAGCTGTAACTAATGAGCCCACATGTCATAGATACTGAAGCCCATGAGCCCTGGAACCTGTGCTCCACAACAAAAGAAGCCACCACAATAAGAAGACTGCACACTTCAATGAAGAGTAGCCCCTACTCGCAGCAACTAGAGAAAGCCAGAATGAAAGAACGAAAAGAAGAAGGAAAGAAAAGGAAAGAAAGAAAAATAAAGAAAATCCTACTTCAACTTTCTTGGCCAGTTCAAACTGATGCCCTTTGGAATGTATTTGTGAAGCTCTCCAGACTGAAATACTAATTTCACTGTTTGGAGTTATGTATTTTTGTCCTTGCCAGGAAAGAAAATACAAAATACAAAAAGAGGGGAAAGAAAAAGAGACAGAAAGAAAGAAAGGAAGGAAGGGCAAAGAAATCTCCTTCTCCCAGAGAACAGTAGTGAAAGTAAGGCATAGCGGCAACTTAATGGAAGTCACAAATAGCAGAAAATCCTTTGCAAACTAGGAGAACAGAGAGTGGGCTCTGTAGTTTTCCCAGAAATGAGAATTGTTAGGTCAACCCACAAAATTAGAGTCTATACCCAAGAATTCAGCCAAGAGAGCCAGCAGTTTCCCATGAGTCCAAAAGCTGTCTACAACAGTTATGTTCAAAATGTTTTTCTGCTTTCAACTTGGTTTTCCATCTATCCATGCTATCACAGATTCTCTGACATGCCCTCGGGTAAGAGCTCCTCCACCTCTGAAGTCAACTAAAGTAGTCCATAGTAGATGCTGCCATAAAGACCATCACTGAGGGTGGGAAGCCTGGTGTCCATGCACGGATGGTGTACTCCAAGCTATGACGAGGCGACCTCCACGATCTCAGGAGATAGGACTTCAAGTAAACAGGAAGGTACAAATTCCATATTGATTTCAAAAATATTAAGATCCTATGATGTTTCAGGAATTGGGTTACAGATGTTTCAGAAATACAGACTACAGGAGAAACAATAATAAATTAAGAGAAGACAAAACCCCTGCCCTCTGAAGCTTATGATCTACAGAAGACAAACAATTCCACAGTTAGGTAAAATGCCAGCAAAATAATGACTTAGGATAGCACTCAGGAGGAAAGGCATATGATGCCTTTACATATATATGTATGTATATATAGGAGAAGGAAATGGCAACCCTACAATGGAATATTGTTAGCCCTAAGAAAGAATGAAATCTTGCCATTTGCAACAAAATGGGTGAACCTAGAGGGTATTATGCTAAGCAAAATAAGTCATACAGAGAAAGACAGTTACTGTATGATCTCATTATATGGGGAATCTAAAAATGACCTGGAGGGATGGGATCGGGAGAGGGAAGGGATGCTAGGGAGGGAGGGGCTATATGTATAATTATGACTGATTTGCATTATTGTATGGGAGAAACCAATGCAACATTGTGCAATTTTTAAAACACAGTTTTTAAAAAGTGTATATACATGAATGTTCCTAGGAAAATTGTCTATAGAATTTCAACAATGGAAGCAATCTAATGCAATCTAAAGCAATCTCTCAGTTGGAGAATGAATAAACACAATGTGCCATATCCCATACAATGGGATTCTATCAATAAAAAGGGATAAGCCACTGAAAATAAAAAACAAACAAAATAAATGCACAGATAGACAAGAGAACAAACTGATGCTCACCAGAGAAAGTGTAGGGGGTGAAAAAGGTAGAGTATTATGAGGTACAAATCTCATTAATAAATGAGTCACGAAGATGTATATGGGGAATATAGTCGATACTATTGTAAAAACTTTATAAAGTGACAGGTGGTAGGTAGCTAGACTTTCCATGGTGATCACTTAAAAATGTATATATTGATACACATCAAATCAGTATGATATACACCTGAAACTGATGTGATATCATTTGTCAGTTATACTCCATTTTTTAAAAAGGGGAATAGGAATAAATTTTCAGGTTTTATTTGCACAAGCTTTATGGAATTATCATCATGAATATTTAAGGATCTAAAAAAGGTAGCATAGCTAAAAGTCAATAGAAAAAGATTCAAACTGAAGCACAGAGTGAAAAAGAATGGAAAGAACAGAACAGAGATTAAAGGTGTGGGAACCGAAGCAAACATAGCAGCCACTGCAACTTTCACACCAGCAGGAGAGGGGAGACTGAGATTTGGACAGAAGCAATTTTGAAAAAAATAGTCTCCAAGAACATTCCAAAATGGATGAAAGAGTTCAACCGACAGATTTCAAAAGCTCAGCAAATCCCTAAAATGATATTTGGATAAACAAGTTGTGATAGACTCATACAATGAAATTTTATGCAGCAATAAAAAGAAATAACTCAAGAGGGAGGGGATATATGTATAATTATGGCTGATTAAACCAACACAACATTGTAAAGCAATTATCATCCAATTAAAACTAAATCTAAGAAAAACTAAATCTAAAAAATAAATTAAAAAATGAAAGAAATTTCTGATATATGCAACAACATGGAAGAACTCAAAATTATTATGATAAGTAAAAGAAGCTGGGCACAAAGGCTAATTCCCAGGTGGCTCAATGGTAAAGAATCTGCCTGCCAATGCAGGAGCTACAGGAGGTGCAGGTTCAATCCCTGGGTTGGGAAAGGAGGTAATGCTAACCACTTCAGTAGTCTTGCCTGGGGAAATCCCATGGACAGAGGACCCCTGCGGGCTACAATCTATGGGGTCAAAAAAGAGTTGGACAGAACTAAGTAACTGAGCATGCATGCCATTATTTGACATTTTGAAAAAGGAAAACTGTAGTGACAAATCAGATCAGTGGTCACCAAGGCAGAAATAGGTATTAAGGGAACTTCTCTTGGTGATGGACTTTCAACTATTAGTAACAGCAAGCTAAAAATGGTCTGCAAAACAATATTACCAACAGAATGAAGATTTTTATCATATTAATAATAGAAAAACCTAGAAGAAAACATCCATAACCAAATCCAATTATCCACTGCTTAATTTTTGTCTGCTTGTAATTTTGTTTATATTTTTCTTTAACTGCTAAATTTTCTACTAAGTGAATAAAACTACTATAATTAAGGAAAACCGTATCTTTGAACACAACTAATACGATTGATTCTATTATAATACACAGTAAGCATTTCTTAATAAGTTTATAATTTCTTTCCTAACTTTGAAGTTTGTTCTCTGACAAAAGTATGTTTTTCCTTTTATTATCTTTAGATTTATATGCTATTAATTTACACACAGACACACAACTGTATCTTATATTCGAAAACCTGTGACTTGGAGTAATCACCACCTGTGGGTTTATATGGGTTTATTCTTAACTAAATTATTCACTTAACCCCCTGAGTAAAGTGACTATCCAACATGGTGTTGGCACTGCTGACTTACATCTGCTTGCAAGATTTTCCAAGTGAAACGTGCAAAGGGAAATGTTGGGACTACATTCAATATGAAGGTTACCAGGTTACCTTGCCCCTCTGCACCGGTGCCTATCATGCCAGGATGATGACTCTGTGGTTCAACAAGGCCACAGTCTACAGACAAACTGCTTAGAAAGGATGTCCTTGAGTGTCACTTGACGCAGTTGCCTGATGATGTATGAAAACACAACCCACAGCACCTTTTAATTATATCAATTTGCTACATCCCAGCGAAAAGAAAGGAAAAAAGAACTGACCACTAATTACCCACAAGTAGGTAAAAAACGCAAAGCTCCACATCTGCTAAATCTGGATGGATTAAGTTTGTAAACCACTAGCACCTCATTTTCCCCCATTTTATAATTAATTTTTAATTACATAAGAAATAAATGAAATCATTCTGCCCTTAAACATTAGAACATTTACTTAAAGGAACCTTTGACTACCTTTCCAGATTTCAGTCCCACTCACCCTTGCATAGACAGTTTGGGGTTTTGGGGGGTCCAGGCTTCCAGGTCTCTGCTCAGCACAGAACAGAAAGCACATTCTGGCCTCATGAGGGTTTTCCTGCTTTCTCTCTCACTCTTTACATAAATGATTTCATACTGTAGTTATCATTATGCAGTTTGTTTGTTTTTGTTTTTTTTTTCCTTTTTGAGCTCTGTCCCAGACTGGTGATTTAACCTTTGTATACAATGCTATCATCTAAATACACCGCATCTTGTTTCTCCATCCTCTTTGACAGACACTTATTCCAATCTATCACCATCACAAACAATGCTGCAATGAACATAATCATACTTGGTGACCTGCGGGCACAAGCTCCTCCACCCAGTCACGGCCAGGACCACCGTCACCACACTGAAATGACAGGCAGCTTGACAATCACATCACGTGAGGTCTCAGTATCAATTTTCTCACTATCTCCACATCGGTGAACTAGGGTGCAGGGGGTCTTGTGGCCACATCACTCACCCTGACTCTCCCAGTGGGCAGGGCAGACAAGTTACTAAGAAAAACAGAGCTGTCTGGTTCTCTTTCTCCAGGATTGCTCTAATGCAGACTGGTTCACTGGCAGATTCAAACAAAAACTATCATTGTGCTGTGCTGTGCTTAGTTGCTTGGTTGTATCCAGCTCTTTGTGACCTCATGGACTGTGGCCCACCAGGCTCCTTTGTCCATGGGGATTCTCTAGGCAAGAATACTGGAGTGGGTTGCCATGCCATCCTCCAGGGGATCTTCCTAACCCAGGGATCGAACCCAGTTCTCCTGCATTGCAGGCAGATTCTTTCCCATGTGAGCCACCAAGGAAGCCCAAGATGTCTGGAGTTGGTAGCCTATCCCTTCTCCAAGGGATCTTCCCGACCCAAGAATCAAACCGGGGTCTGCTGCATTGCAGGCAAATTCTTTACCAGCTAAGCTACCATCTTTACCCGCCAACTATCACTGCTGCTGCTGCTGCTGCTGCTGCTGCTAAGTCGCTTCAGTCGTGTCCGACTCTGTGCGACCCCATAGATAGCAGCCCACCAGGCTCTCCTGTCCCTGGGATTCTCCAGACAAGAACACTGGAGTGGGTGCCAACTGTCATTACTTCCCCTAAAACCTGAAAACCCACCTAAAGGTGGTTTGGTGCTGATCATTCCCTACTTGCGGCTCCTGGCTCAGAAGGACCTTGCCGGACTCAACATATTGCAAGGGCTTGGAGGAGCATGGCAGGGGCATTCGGGGAGTTTTTGCTAAAGATGAGAACAATTTTCAAAAACTCCTGCGGCAGGGGGTCCAGTCTGACGCAGTTCTTTCACACGTGCGCTTGCAGCCTGCAAAGACAATCCCAGCCCTGTTCCCCGGGCCCCTGGGCCATTTGAGAGTCATGAAGTCATCACAGCTGCTGCTTCGGGGGGCCTGGGGAGCCCCCCCCCCCAACACCACCTCCGTGCGCGCTGGCCCGCGGCCCAACCCCCGCAGGCCGGAAAAGTGCACTCGCTGCAAGTCAGACGCCCAGGGGACGCTAGGCAATTCCAGCCTCAGACAGCCTGATATTGACCAGGCGGCCCGGGGTGCGGGGAGGGGACAGATTCACACCGAGTTCAGGACGGCCGCTGGCTGGGCACCAGCATCGTGCTTCTGGGCCTCCTGGGACGGACCCCCAGATTTAAGTCATTTCACACTTGGAAGGAGTCCCAAGGATGGCCTCCAACCTGCTGCCTCGGTGTCAAGCGCAGTTCTACTCAAACCCCTTCTCCCACCCTCAGTTCACCGCCCCCACCCCATCCCCCCGCTGCGGCCTGGGCAGGACTGAAGAATGAGGGGCACAGGACTGGGACCTCACGAGCCTGGTTTGGGGAGGGCGGTCATCATCTGAGGGGGCAGCCTCGCCTCCTGCTCCGTCCCTGCCAGTGGAAAAAGCTACGTAAGTGCCAAGTCACAGGAGAGCGAGCCCCAGCCGAGGGCTTTCCAGTCTGTTTTCTGAGCTATTGCTCCCAGCACGCCTGGCAGGACCTGGGTTTCTGCATCACGGCTGCAGCAGCTGTGAGCATGAGCGCCTGGGCCTCTCTGCCCGGGGAGCACCCAGGCCTCTGGAGCAAGCAGGTGGCAGCACCGAAAATTCAGGGAGGGCTGAGGACCTGTAGTAGTGCTTTCTCCGGTTTACACGGCTTCCCCACTTGTCTCGGCCTGGGTTGTGCTATATGATGGTTTGGGGTCAGCTTTAACCAGGGACACTTTGCCCTGATGCTATAGCAAGAGCCGCTTCTACTTGATGAGCAGAAACAGTGGGGTTGGGTGGAACAGGTAGGACTTCACCGTTAAAATAGCCCAAAGTGTCCTTTGTTCTAGGGAGAGGTAGAGGGAAGGAAGGCAGGGACTGGGCATGGAATAAGAGCCAGAAAAGTAGCCAGGAAGCCCGACGCGGTGTTCCAAGGGCTAACATTAAGAATTCAGCAATTTCCCCAGACGTTTCACCGTGCACCCTCCCACCCTCACCGTTATGGCTCTCCCTCCTTTCCCTCAGTATCAAGCGGCAGATTTCTGACCACAGCTGCTGCCAGCCCTCTCAGCTCTCTGAGAAGCAAGATGAAGTTTCACAGCTTTGCCTCTCAGTCTTCTTGAAAGCTGGGCACTGAGGATGAAGAGGAGTCTTTCCATCCCCAGGGGACTTGGGCCCTGCACCCACCAGCACTCCCTGCCTTCATGAATCTGGAACTTTGTGTTCCCCTCCAACCAACCTCTCTAGAACCTTGATTCATAAAGAAAACAAAAGGAGAAACCAAGATTTAGTTGTGGAAGACAGTGGAAGCACAGTGAATCATCCTCTCCTGGCCCAACATGGTGGCTAAGTCTGGAACAAGAAGGCAGAAAGCGGGGAAAAGATGGGAGGAGAGGAAAGATGGGAGGGGAGAAGAAGGGGTGATGGTGCTGAGGAGACCAACATGGAACCGGAAAGGAGAGCTGAGGACAGGTCAGAATGACCAGGGTCACCCATTCCCTTCCTCCTCTCTCTCTGTCCTGGGAGGGCACTGCTTTCATACCTGAGGTGAGAACAGGGGACACCTGTTGAAATGCTTCTCTGACAACATCACAGAAAAGACAATAGTTCTGCATGATGGCTAAGATGATGCAAGAGAAAGTTCTGGAAAGTGGCCACCACACACACCCCTTTCCAGAGCCTCTGTTCTCTCTTATCTGAAGGATCTTTGCAAATGAGTACCTGCTTAAACAGTTTCTTAAAAAAAAAAAATGACCAACATGTTCTGTATGTTCCAACATGAGGGTTCTTGAAGAATTGAGAAAACACAGTAGACACAGTTTTGAGGTAGAATGCAAAGCAGTAGATGTTATTTTGCCTCATAATATATAAATTGTAAATACTCATTATAAAAAAAAGTCACTCAACTATCCATACAACAGATCAGCTCTCTAGCTGTATAAGGGATGTAATCTGGGTGTTCACATAATCTATCATCCAAACAGGAAGTTATGGGTACCATGCCAGGCCTCTGGAAGCTACTCCCCCTAGCTACAGCTGAATTCGCCAGAGATTGTGTCTGCTCATGGATATTTAATTTTCAGTAGTTACCAGTGAACTCCAGGAAAGGAATGGCGAGAGCCAAAAGTCAGGAACGATGCATCTCCTTCACGAACTCATCTCTGTGGCTCAGACCCAGTCAAGCACGTTCCCTCTCACCCTCTCGACTGACACATCGCCCAGGACAACAGGGAGCAAAGGACAGCAACTGGACTCCACAGAAGAGGGACTCCGCCTCCAGAGACATTGTTTCCCGGAACCTGGTCCTCCCTTAACAGCAAGAGAATATTATCCTTCCTCCCTGAATTTCATTTTTAAGATTATGACACAGAATTTTCCTTGAATTCCAGAAATTGACTTTAAATACTAAGACGAACTGGCTAAATCATGCCTTATACATCATGACCACATGCTCGCAATGATCGGTCATCTCAGGCATAGTTAGAAGCTCATTCTTGCACCAAATAGTTCTTCAATGGGCGTGATACCTTTGGCCCTCAAGACAAGCCTGAAGCACAGGATACCACAAGCCTTTCCAATGACACCATGAGTTCCTCGAGGGGAGACTATATTCTAAGGTGTATCTACTTTATGTTTAATCTGAGGGTATGTTGTAGCGACTTGAACACTAGTTCCCTTCACATCCCTAAAAAACGTTGATTTACCCAGTTGCCATTGTGCTCCTAGAGTCTAGGTAAACAAAATGCTTCCTGTGACTTCCCTGGAGCTGGGGTGAATCAGGCCATGGTCAGAGGCTGTGTCGAAGGAGGGATGATAGATGCAGGCAGGATGGGACAGGAGTGTGTCAGGTCCCTGAGCCCTGTGCTTGGAGACTTGCATCCTTCAGAAGGTAGCCTCGGAGCCACCTGCAGAATCTGTCAGGCAACAGGCTCAGCTCCATCAGTCACCCTCAGAGATGCACCAAGCGGATGAATATTTTCTGTCTCTGCCTAAGGTACGTACACTCCCTCATCTTCTCTTGGGCTTGAAGCATATTACATTGGATTTTTCAGAAAGCAGCATTTAGAACTGCAAGAATTTTCATCTTTGATCTTCAAGTCCCTGTTCTAAGGTCTCCTAAGGACTTCCTCCCTCTAGAAGGAAGAAAGTGATGTGGCCCCGGCTAGGGCTGGCTTTGCTTCATCTCATAAATTGGAGTTTTGTGTGAGATTATATTTGAACTGAAGTTTCATTTCCAAAACAAAAATTACAAAATTATTTCTCTGTTTCATAGAATACAGTTAATGTTGAATGCCTCTTATATGCCAGGTGGGAACGCAAACTGTGGAGTTCTCCCAAGGTGTGTATAGGCTCGTAAGGTAAGAACAAGTACAAGATCATCACAGTCTTAGGCAGATATGGGGAAGAGCCTGCTTTAAATTCTCACAATTTAGAGCCTTCCCCATTCACTGAAGGGTGATAAGCAAATATCAAAGGCATTGTCTTTTGTTGTCTGGGAACTGACCTTTGGTCTCTGATGTATAATACTGGGTTTCATGAAGTTCCCAGGGTGCAGCCAGGGCAGCAGAAACAGTGGGATGCTGTGTTTGGTGTCTTGCTTCACCAGACAAGACCCAGTCATTTTTGCCTTATTTAGAAATAGACTTGTTTTATTATGACACGGACCGTTTGTTAGCACAGAGAGAGACAGAGAGACTCACAATGTTTGAGTCCCTTATCTCACATTGTTTATGTTCTTAAAATAATTTAATTAGCTTAATAAACAAAAGCATTTTCAATTCATAAACAAAGAGAACTCAAAAAAGAAAAAAAATCAAATGTTCTGAAAGGGAAGAAGAATAGAAAAGTCAGATCATTCCAAAACCATCTCTCATTGTTTTGCACACTCCCTGCAAATAGCATTGCAGAGAGCCTATAGGACTTCTAGGGTATGTATTCATTTCCTCATTTTTTGAAGTTTTTGGTAGATCGTAGATGCCTTCTAGAAAGATGGATATTTCAGATGGCTCTGAATGCCATCCATGGCTTGGTCTGCCTTCTTAAACGATTCCCTTAAAAGTTAATACAGAGAGAAGAGACAAAACATAAAGTTTGTAATGTACAAAGCAGTTTTAAATTCATGGATTGATTCAAGTTTTACAGTAGGAAGAATTTAAAGCTCTAGGGCTAAAGGGAAATTTCTGAAAGAACAAAAAGAATGAAGAGGTCACATAACTGAGTTTACATTATGAGCAAAGCTGACTACATCATAGTAATCATCCATTGTATCATATTAATATTTTGACATTGTTTTTCTTCTTTGTATTTTTATATATAAATATATTTATTATTATAAACTGTTTACCTCATCAATGACTAGGGATGGTCTCAAAATATTTATATTCATTATCTCTACCTTGCACTATAATCTCTAATCTTCAGTTTGTGGAGTATCATGTACTTCATAAATGCAGTTTATGAAATATGGGCATAAATGTAGATCAATGGAATATAAATTAAGGTCAAATGTGATATCTTCAAGTGTTTGCATATTTTACATAATTAAAGTTAGCTAACTTGGTGTAAGTGCTAATTACATAGTAGTCACATACTAAGAACTTTATGTGGATTATCTCTTACTCCTTCATAAACTCATGAAGTAGATATTGTTGTTGTTTGGTTGCTAAGTAGTGTATGACTGTTTTGTGACCCCATGGACTGTAGCCCACCTGGCTCTTCTGTCCATGGGATTTCCCAGGCAAGAATATTGCCATTTCCTTCTTCAGGAATCTTCCCGACCCAGGGATCAAACCCGTGTCTCCTGCACTGGCAAGTGCTTTCTTTACCACTGAGCCACCAGGGAAGCCCTCCCTCTATTTTACCCATGAATAAACTGAGGTTTCAAGTTTGCCCAATGAACATAGCTAGAAAGTGAGGAAACCACCTTGAAATCCAGACTCTCAGCCTTCAAAGGCTCACTGTGAACTCCTATGCTCTCTTGTGAGATAAGCTATCATGGTGCTCTCATGGGTTATATTTTTATCACAGCAACAGTTTTTAGGAAAGCCAGGTGGCTTGTCATTGTTTTTGACATGTCTTAAATTTTGCCCAGTAACCTCCTTTCACCCACATCAGTCATAGTGTGATCAGATAAACAGAATCACTAGGTAGTGATATATGTTTTTGGTATACATACGTATGTTAATGTATATGTGTGTGCATATACATATATTTATACACACACATATATATGTGTATATATACGTGTATGAATGTATGCGTATAGTTTTTTTTTTTTTACAGAATTTTTACCTTACAAGATTGTGGGAGCTGGGCAGGCAGTCTCTATAAAGGGGTACTGTCTCAGGGAATACAGCGGAGAAGTGCAGGTAAGCTGGAACCCAAGCGGACAGACAAATCCATGTCAATGCTTGTTGCCTCTGACTTTAATGGTGTTGCTGTCCTATGGGATGAGATGATGCCCTCCATCACAAAACCATCCCAGGAGGTAGAGAGGACGAAGGAGGATACAGAAAAAGAGGAATGATTTCAGGCCTGACTGCTGCCCCTAAAGCAACAAGACAAGCTAGCAGAGAAGCACCAACCTGTGAGCTACATCATGGCAGCTCCTTCACTTCCTCCCTCCAAATATGCTACAAGAGACTCTCTGTGGCCAACCCTAACCTGAAACATAAAGCAAAAGGAATTCTGGGAAACATAGGTCAATCTAGGCTAAATGGTAAGGATAGGTAAGGATTTTAAGATGGATCACAGGACAGAATAGCCATTAAGGTCTATGGAACAGGTAGGGTGAAGAGATTTGCAAATAATTGTGGGAGGCTGAGAGTGCAAGGAAAAAATGTTGGAGAAATGGATGTTTGTAAACCCTGAAAAGTCTATGAATGGTATTTAAGAAAGCTTGAACTTCATCTCCTATTCACTGGAAATAATGAAAGAATTCAACACATAAAAATGATATGGTCATTGAGCAAAATAGTCTACATAATAACCACCTCAGGGAATTATCTCTCTGTGTATCCAACTCCCCATTTTCAAAGTGAAAGTGAAAGTCACTGAGTTGTATCCGACTCTTTGTGACCCCATGGACTATACAGTTCATGGAGTTCTCCAGGTCAGAATACTGGAGTGGGTATCCATTCCCTTCTCCATGGGATTTTCCCAACCCAGGGATAGAACCCAGGTCTCCCACTTGCAGGCAGATTCTTTACCAGCTGAGCCCCCAGGGAAACCCAAGAATACTGGAGTGGGTAGCTTATCTCTTATCCAGTGGATCTTCCTGACCCAGAAATCGAGCTGAGGTCTCCTGCATTGCAGGCAGATTCTTTACCAGCTGAGCTGCCAGTGAGACCCCATATTCAAAGGGAGGGTCTAATTCCCCTCCTCTTGAATCTTGGGCTAGTCTAAGCAACTTTTGACTAAGAAAAGGTAACGGAGGCAACATTCCAAGGGTAAGTCTTAAGAAGTCTGACAGCTTCTGCCTAGTCTCTTGGTACTCTCTCTTAGGACTCGACATCTCTTCTCGAAAGTAAACCCATGCTGTCAGAAGCCCAATCCACAAGGAGGTGGCATATGTAGGTTGATCTGGTCATCAGCACAGCTGAGATTCCTGCCAAAAAGCAACACGTGGACTGCCATCATGAATGTCCAGCCAGGTCAAGCCTTTAGAAGGCTCTGTTAGATTCCCAGCCACCATTAGAATCAACTTCATGAGAGACCTCAGATGAGAATTGCTCTCATCAACTTACAGAATTTAAGCAATAATAAGTTTTGTTTTAGACCTCTAAGATTCCATGTGGTTGTTATATAGCAGCAGATGCCAGATTGTCATTTTTATTGTTCAGTGTTGAGGGAAAGACTCTTGGAGTACAGCTTATTGACTTAAAAGAGATAAAATGGGAGGGAAGAGACCTGGTAGGAATCCATTGCCAAAATTAAAAGACAACAGACAGAATCTGAGAGTACTCATCGGGGTAAAGAAGAAAAGCTGGATTCTAGCAACAGGAAGCAAATTTAGTAGACTTCATGATAAATGAAGGATAAGGGAAAGAGGAGGAATCAAAAATGCTCTCTGTGTCTCTTGTACAGTCAGGTAGCAGCTGGCTAGCCCACTCTTTGTGACCCCAAAGACCTAAAATGCACAAGAAGGAATACGATGATTCAGATAGATACACTTTGAGTTAGAGGTTTCTAAGCAAAGTGTAGGAGGAACCTTGGTATAGGAGTTGGAAGCTTAGTAGGAGAAAAACTTTTCATAGATATCACTCATTAAAGACCATGAAAATGGACAAAATAATTTAAGGAGAAGATAGAAAGTGAATAGAGAAACTGGCCAAAGAGGCACCCCTTGAGAAATCAATACCCAAATCTTTTTCCATGAAATAGCTGCATGAACCTGGGCAAATAACCTAACATCTCTCAGGGTTTACATTTCCACAGTGGGGTTTTATATGGATTTTTATGTGAGAATATGTGATATTTGATGTGATAATACATTCTGAGTACCTGGCCTAGAACCTAGTACAAGAGCTCAATAAAGATTGGAGTTGGTTATTATTATAAAAATATTGCCATTATTCTACCATCATTTGTGTTAAAGGGATGGTTTGCTGAAAAATTGATGGAGATCAAGGACCATTACAAAGATAGGAGGAAAAATAAAGGAATGTCATAAGCCAAAGGGTTGAGAGTTTTGAGAAAGAGCAAGAAGTCTCATGAGACCAGAATGTTCTCTCTGGACGTGACCATGTTCAGGTTGCTGAGGATCTTGATAAGGAATTTTTAATAATTTGGGAGAGTTTATTAAAGCTGGGAAATGGGATACGAGGACTCAGATTATTTTCTTAAGAAACTTGGATGGACATTAAAAAAAGATCTTACCATTTATAACAATAAAGGACCTTGTGGGCATTATGCTAAGTGAAAATAAGTTTGATAGAAAAAAACAAATACTGTGTGATCTCACTTATGCATGAATCTAAAAACCAAAAACAAAAAGCCAACAAAACCTCATACTAGAAAAGGATTGGCGATTCAATTTGTGGCTACCAGAGGCAAGGGAGCAGGGTATGGGCGAAAGAGAGAAATTGGAGGAAAGTAAGTGGTTGAAAGGTACAAACTTCCAGTTAAAAATCATATAAGTACTAGAGATGTAATTTACGTACCACATGATGACTTTGGTTAAAACTGCTGTGTGATATATAGAAAAGTAGTTAAGAGAGTAAACCTTGAGTTCCCATCACAAGGAAAACACAATTTTTGCTTATCTTTTTATCTATATGAGATGACAGGTGCTAAGGCTAACTAAAACTTATGGAGATCATCATTTCACAATGTATATAATTAAAATCATTATGTGTACAGCTTGAACTATGCAATTGTGTATGTCAACTACAGCTCAATAAAATGGGAAAAATTAAAATAAAAATTTTAATATCTGAGTTAAGTTTTTGAAAAAACAAACAAACAAAAAAACTGGACTGGAAAGAAAAGAAAAGCTGGTGATACCCAGAGGAGAGCAGTAAAGAGAAGGATCGTTTTGTTTGCTGTTCCTGTTGCCTATTGTTTACATGGTGTTGTTTGTTTGTTAAAAGGGAAGAGATGTGAGTATGAGACAAAAGAACCTAGACAGAGGGAAAAAAGAAAGGGTTCCAAGTGAAGGCCTTGACTGAAAACATAATTAAGTCCTGCAGGGGTAGACGTCAAGCACTAGCAGGGAGGTATAGGTCTGAGACTCAGCTGGCTCGACAACAGGTCCCTTTTCTTGACTGGCAGGCTTGAAGGAGGGTAATTTAGAAGCAGGATATTAGAAGAGGCATAATAATGTGAAATTTTAGGATGTAGTGGGAGAGGACCTTGCATATTATGAGGTGCTTATTTAAGTATTTCCTTCTGAGGGACTTAACCAGCTGCTTCTGAGCATTAATAATTGTTCACAGGAGAAAAATGTGGGGACTAATCCAAGAATTACTATCTAGATAACTGTGGTTTATGAGGGTATTGTGGTTTATAAAGGCTTGAAAGCCTTCAACTCACCCAGGTTAGTCCATCCTGTTTTAGATGTAGAACCAGGATTTCCAGCAGGGCAAAAACACTTTGGCCATATCTGCCCTTCTGTAGGCAAACAATTCCCCCAAAGACTTGCCATTCCCCCTCCTCATCAGGTGCTACAGGTAGAAGCCATGAGTGAAGCCCACTTAACCATCCCTGCTTCTATTAATATAATTAGTAGGCATTCCCAACCCCACTCCTAACTAGAACACAATGGAAGATTATGAAAAATAGAGAACTAGGGAAAGTCACTTTCTGAATCTAGAATCTTGGGCAGAACCCTCAGTGACCTGTACAGAAAACAAATAAGAAGCAACACAATAAAGGTTTAAAAAGTCAGAAAAACTGAACCCTGGTCTGAAACACGACTTGTGTTCAGTTTGGTCTCAGGGGAGGACACAGTGGGCAGCCCAGAGTAGCACTGCCCAGTCTTTGAGCATGAAATTGATATTTGAACTACAACTCACAAAATGGACCAGGATATACACTAGGAACCTAACCAAGTTGACTGCCTGTTAAGATTCAAGTAGGAACCAGAGTCACATAGCATAATACTCAAAATGTTTAGCCAGTGAACATGCTCAGTTCAGTTCAGTTCAGTCGCTCAGTCGTGTCCAACTCTTTGCGACCCCATGAATCGCAGCACGCCAGGCCTCCCTGTCCATCACCAACTCCCGGAGTTCACTCAGACTCACGTCCACCGAGTCAGTGATGCCATTCTGCCACTGTTTCCACTCTTTCCCCATCTATTTCCCATGAAATGATGGGACTGGATGCGATGATCTTCGTTCTCTGAATGTTGAGCTTTAAGCCAACTTTTTCACTCTCTTCTTTCACTTTCATCAAGAGGCTTTTTAACTCCCCTTCACTTTCTGCCATAATGGTGGTGTCATCTGCATATCTGAGGTTATTGATATTTCTCCCAGCAATCTTGATTCCAGCTTGTGTTTCTTCCAGTCCAGCGTTTCTCCTGAAGTACTCTGCATAGATGTTAAATAAGCAGGGTGACAATATACAGCCTTGACGCACTCCTTTTCCTATTTGGAACCAGTCTGTTGTTCCATGTCCAGTTCTAACTGTTGCTTCCTGACCTGCATATAGGTTTCTCAAGTGGCAGGTCAGGTGGTCTGTATTCCCATCTCTCTCAGAATTTTCCACAGTTTATTGTGATCCACACAGCCAAAGGCTTTGGCATAGTCAATAAAGCAGAAATAGATGTTTCTCTGGAACTCTCTTGCTTTTTCCATGATCCAGCGGATGTTGGCAATTTGATCTCTGGTTCCTCTGCCTTTTCTAAAACCAGCTTGAACATCAGGAAGTTCATGGTTCATATATTGTTGAAGCCTGGCTTGGAGAATTTTGAGCATTACTGTGCTGGCGCAGGAGGGCCTAGAGGAGCTATTTCACGTTGAAGGTCAGGAAGGGCAGCGGTGAGGAGATACCCTTCATCCAAGGTAAGGAGCAGTGGCTGCAGTTTGCTGGAGCAGCCCTGAAGAGATACCCCACGCCCAAGGTAAGAGAAACCCAAGTAAGATGGTAGGTGTTGCAAGAGGGCATCAGAGGGCAGACACACTGAAACCATACTCACAGAAAACTAGTCAGTCTAATCACACTAGGACCACAGCCTTGTCTAACTCAATGAAACCAAGCCATGCCTGTGGGGCAACCCAAAATGGGTGGGTCATGGTGGGGAGGTCTGACAGAACGTGGTCCACTGGAGAAAGGAATGGCAAACCACTCAGTATTCTTGCCTTGAAAACCCCATAAACAGTATGAAAAGGCAAAATAATAGGATACTCAATGAGGAACTCCCCAGGTCAGTAGGTGCCAAATATGCTACTGGAGATCAGTGGAGAAATAACTCCAGAAAGAAAGAAGGGATGGATGGAGCCAAAGCAAAAACAACACCCAGCTGTGGATGTGACTGGTGATAGAAAAAAAGTCTAATGCTGTAAAGAACAATATTGCATAGGAACCTGGAATGTCAGGTCCATGAATCAAGGCAAATTGGAAGTGGTCAAACAAGAGATGGCAAGGGTGAACGTTGACATTCTAGGAATCAGCGAGCTAAAATGGACTGGAATGGGTGAATTTAACTCAGATGACCATTATATCTACTACTGTGGGCAGGAATCCCTCAGAAGAAATGGAGTAGCCATCATGGTCAACAAAAGAGTCCGAAATGCAGTACTTGGATGCAATCTCAAAAACGACAGAATGATCTCCATTCGTTTCCAAGGCAAACCATTCAATATCACAGTTATCCAAGTCTATGCCCCAACCAGTAATGCTGAAGAAGCTGAAGTTAAACGGTTCTATGAAGACCTACAAGACCTTGTAGAACTAACACCCAAAAAAGATGTCCTTTTCATTATAGGGGACTGGGATGCAAAAGTAGGAAGTCAAGAAACACCTGGAGTAACAGGCAAATTTGGCCTTGGAATGCAGAATGAAGCAGGGCAAAGACTAATAGAGTTTTGCCAAGAAAAGGCACTGGTCATAGCAAACACCCTCTTCCAACAACACAAGAGAAGACTCTACACATGGACATCACCAGATGGTCAACACCGAAATCAGATTGATTATATTCTTTGTAGCCAAAGATGGAGAAGCTCTATACAGTCAGCAAAAACAAGACCAGGAGCTGACTGTGGCTCAGATCATGAGCTCCTTATTGCCAAATTCAGACTGAAATTGAAGAAAGTAGGGAAAACCACTAGACCGTTTAGGTATGACCTAAATCAAATCCCTTATGATTATACAGTGGAAGTGAGAAATAGATTTAAGGGCCTAGATCTGATAGATAGAGTGCCTGATAAACTATGGAATGAGGTTGGTGGCACTGTACAGGAGACAGGCATCAAGACCATCCCCATGGAAAAGAAATGCAAAAAAGCAAAATGGTTGTCTGGGGAGGCCTTACAAATAGCTGTGAAAAGAAGAGAAGCGAAAAGCAAAGGAGAAAAAGAAAGATATAAGCATCTGAATGCAGAGTTCCAAAGAATAGCAAGAAGAGATAAGAAAGCCTTCCTCAGTGATCAGTGCAAAGAAATAGAGGAAAATAACAGAATGGGAGAGACTAGAGATCTCTTCAAGAAAATTAGAGAGACCAAGGGAACATTTCATGCACAGATGGGCTCGATAAAGGACAGAAATGGTATGGACCTAACAGAAGCAGAAGATATTAAGAAGAGATGGCAAGAATACACAGAAGAACTGTACAAAAAAGATCTTCACGACCTGGATAATCACAATGGTGTGATCACTCATCTAGAGCCAGACATCCTGGAATGTGAAGTCAAGTGGGCCTTAGAAAGCATCCTTACGAACAAAGCTAGCAGAGGTGATGGAATTCCAGTTGAGCTATTTCAAATCCTGAAAGATGATGCTGTGATAGTGCTGAACTCAATATGCCAGCAAATTTAGAAAACTCAGCAGTGGCTACAGGACTGGAAAAGGTCAGTTTTCATTCCAATCCCAAAGAAAGGCGACAAACATGCTCAGTCATATCCAACTCTTTGCAACCCCCACAGACTGTAACCTAACAGGCTCCTCTGTCCATGGGATTTTTCAGGCAAGAATACTGGAGTGGGTTGCCGTTTCCTCCTCCAGGGCATCTTCCTGACTGAGGGATCAAACCTGTGTTTCCTGTGTCTTCTGCATTGCAGGCAGATTCTTTACCCATTGAGCCATCAGGGAAGCCCCCAAATGTCTAGGACTCAATCCAAATCTTTTCACACTGAAAACCATGAAAATCTAAGCTTAAGAGAAAAAATGGCACTCAGTAGACATCAGCATTGAGATGACAGATATTCGAATTATCTTGTGAGAATTCTAAGACAGCTATCACATAAATGTTTCAGTTTTAAAGTGATTATGAATGCTTGAAACGAATGAAAAATAGAAAGTCACATAAAATAGAACATGCAATGAAGAAACAAATGGGAAAATTCTAAAAATGAAAAATACAATAACCAAAAATTAAAACTAAATCACTGGGTGGACTCAATAGCCAACATTTATAAGGAAAAAACAACTCAAAAGAAATATGGGCAAAGGATATGGATAGGATTTTTTGCATTGGACTATTTACTGAAAAGGAAGTACAAATAGCTCTTAAACATATAAGAAGACATTCAACCTCAGTTCTAACAAGAAAAATAAAATTAAAACTACAATGAGATACTAGTTTTCAACTATAAAAAGGCAAAACCACAAAGTGTGAAAATACACTGTTGGTGAGAATATGGGAAGTTCTCTTAGACAGCTATGGGCATCTAGAATAATTTAGCCACATCTCCAGAATCCACCTTTTGGCCCTGTAACTTGCATAAGAGTGAATTGAATTGACATATGTACAGTGTTACTCTTGGCTGCATTGTTGATAATCACAGAAGACTAGGAACAATTTAATGCCCATCAAAAGCCTGCTACTTAAACTAATGCTTAACTCAGATGACCATTATATCCACTACTGTGGGCAGGAATCTCTTAGAAGAAATGGAGTAGCCATCACAGTCAACAAAAGAGTCTGAAATGCAGTACTTGTATGCGATCTCAAAAACAACAGAATGATCTCTGTTCATTTCCAAGGCAAACCATTCAAAATCACGGTAATCCAAGTCTATGCCCCAACCAGTAACGCTGAAGAAGGTGAAGTTGAATGGTTCTATGCAGACTTACAAGACCTTTTAGAACTAACACCCCCAAAAGATGTCCTTTTCATTGTAGGGGACTGGAATGCAAAAGTAGGAAGTCAAGAAACACCTGGAGTAAAGGGCAAATTTGGCCTTAGAGTACAGAATGAAGCAGCACAAAGGTTAATAGAGTTTTGCCAAGAAAAGGCACTGGTCATAGCAAACACCCTCTTCCAACAACACAAAGAGAAGACTCTACACATGGACATCACCAGATGGTCAACACTGAAATCAGATTGATTATATTCTTTGCAGCCAAAAAATGGAGAAGCTCTATATAGTGAGAAAAAACAAGACCAGGAGCTGACTGTGGCTCAGATCATGAGCTCCTTATTACCAAATTCAGACTGAAATTGAAGAAAGTGGGGAAAACCACTTGACCATTCAGATGTGATTGAAATCAAATCCCTTATGACTATACAGTGGAAGTGAGAAGTAGATTTAAGTGACTAGATCTGATACAGTGCCTGATGAACTATGGACAGAGGTTTGTGACATTGTATAGGAGACAGGGATCAAGACCATCCCCAAGAAAAAGAAATGCAAAAAAGCAAAATGGCTGTCTAAGGAGGCCTTACAAATGCTGTGAAAAGAAGAGAAGCCAAAAGGAAAGGAGAAAAGGAAAAATATACCCATTTGAACGCAGAGTTCCAAAGAATAGCAAGGAGAGATAAGAAAGCCTTCCTCAGTGGTCAATGCAAAGAAATAGAGGGAAACAATAGAATGGGAAAGACTGGAGATCTCTTCAAGAAAATTAAAGATACCAAGGGGACATTTCATGCAAAGATGGGCTCAATAAAGGACAGAAATAGTATGGACACAACAGAAGCAGGAGATATTAAGAAGAGGTGGTAAGATCATTCACCTAGAGCCAGACATCCTGGAATGTGAAGTCAAGTGGGCCTTAGGAAGTATCACTATAAACAAAGCTAGTGGAGGTGATAAAATTCCAGTGGAGCTATTTCAAACCCTAAAAGATAATGCTATTAAAGTGCTGCACTCAATATGGCAGCACATTTGGAAACTCAGCAGTGGCCACAGGACTGGAAAAGGTCAGTTTTCATTCCAATCCCAAAAAAGGAAAATGCCAAAGAATGTTCAAACTACCACACAGTTGCACTCATAGCACACACTAGAAAGTAATGCTCAAAATTCTCCAAGCCAGGCTTCAACAGTACATGAATGTGATCTTCCAGATGTTCAAGCTGGATTTAGAAAAGGCAGAGGAGCCAGAGATCTAATTGCCAAAATCTTAGGGATCATTTTTTGGGCTCCACAATCACTGCAGATGGTGACTGCAGCCATGAAATTAAAAGACGCTTACTCCTTGCAAGGAAACTTATGATCAACCTAGACAGCATGTTCAAGAGCCGAAACATTACTTTGCCAACCAAGGTCCATCTAGTCAAGGCTATGGTTTTTCCAGTAGTCATGTATGGATGTGAGAGTTGGACTGTGAAGAAAGCTGAGCGCTAAAGAATTGTTGCTTTTAAACTGTGATGTTGGAGAAGACTCCTGAGAGTCCCTTGGACTGCAAGGAGATCCAACCAGTCCATTCTGAAGGAGATCAGCCCTGGGATTTCTTTGGAAGGAATGATGCTAAAGCTGAAACTCCAGTACTTTGGCCACCTCATGCGAAGAGTTGGCTCATTGGAAAAGACTCTGATGCTGGGAGGGATTAGGGGCAGGAGGAGAAGGGGATGAGAGAGAATGAGGTGGCTGGATGGCATCACTGACTGGATGGCCATGAATCTGAGTGAACTCCGGCAGTTGGTGATGGACAGGGAGGCCTGGCGTGCTGCGATTCATGGGGTTGCAAAGAGTCAGACACGACTGAGTGACTGAACTGAACTGATGTATCATAAAAAAACAAGAGAATTCTAGAAAAACATCTACTTCTGCTTTATTGATTACACCAAAGCCTTTGACTGCATATCTGACAACAAACTGTGGAAAATTCTTAAAAAGATAACACAAAACCACCCTTCCTGCCTCCTGAGAAATCTGTCTGCAGGTCAAGAAGCAACAGTTAGAACTGGACATGGAACAACAGACTGGTTCCAAACTGGAAAACGAGTACATCAAGGCTGTATATCACCTTGCTTATTTAACTTATATGCAGAGTACATCATGCAAAATGCCAGGCTGGATGAAGCACAAGCTGGAATCAAGATTGCTGGGAGAAATATCAATAACCTCAGATATGCAGATGACACCACCCTTATGGCAGAAAATGAACAGGAAATAAAGAGCCTCTTGATGAAAGTGAAAGAGGAGAGTGAAAAAGCTGACTTAAAACTCACCATTCAAAAAACTAAGGTTGTTCCATCTGGTCCCATCATTTGATGGCAAATAGATGGGGAAACATTAGAAACAGGAACAGACTTTCTTTTCTTGAGCTCCAATATCACTGCAGATGGTGACTCCAGCCATGAAATTAAAAGATGCTTGCTCCTTGGAAGAAAAGCTATGACCAACCTAAACAGTATATTTAAAAGCAGAGACATTACTTTGCCAACAAATGTCAATCTAGTCAATTCAGTTCAATTCAGTTCAGTTCAGTCAGTCATGTCCGACTCTTTGCGACCCCATGAATCGCAGCATGCCAGGCTATGGTTTTTCCAGTAGTCATGTATGGATGTGGGAGTTGGATTATAAAGAAAGCTGAGTGCTGAAGAATTGATGCTTTTGAACTGTGGTGTTGGAGAAGACTCTTGAGAGTCCCTTGGACTGCAAGGAGATCCACCAGTCCATTCTAAAAGAGATCAGTCCTGGGTGTTCATTCGAAGGACTGATGTTGAAGCTGAAACTCCAACACTTTGGCCGCTTGATGCGAAGAGCTGACTCATTTGAAAAGACCCTGATGCTAGGAAAGATTGAGGGCAGGAGGAGAAGGAGACGATGGCGGATGAGATGTTGGATGGCACCCCCGACTCAATGGACATGGGTTTGGGTGGACTCCGGGAGTTGGTGATTGACAGGGAGACCTGGTGTGCTGTGGTTCATGGGGTCACAAAGAGTTAGACACACGTGAGCGACTGAACCGACTTACACATCCATACAATGGAAAGTTATGAAATTAACAAGAAAAATAAATGAAGCTGTCTCTAATTTCCTGTTCGTGCTAAGTCACTTCAGTTGTGTCCGACTCTTTGTGATCCCGTGGACTCGAGTCCACCAGGCTCCTCTGTCCATTGGATTCTCTAGGCAAGAACACTGGAGTGGATTGCTGTGTTCTCTCCTCCAGAGGATCTTTCCCACCCAGGGATCAAACCTACATCTCTGTCACCTGCATTGGCAGGTGGGTTCTTTACCACTAGCACAACCTACAAGCCCATAAATTCCTACCATTGAGTAAATAAAAAGAGAGACAATGGTCTACGTTCACACGTCTTTGTATCTGCCTAAAGAAAATCTAAAGGGACAGTTAACAGGGAGTGCCTGCCCGGTGGCTGTATCATAGTGGTTCCTTTATGTCTGGATGAGGTAAACCTATCCAGTGTTTCCATGAACGTGGCTTCTGTATTAGTAGGGATACTGTTTCATCATGGGCTCTTAGTCACATGCCTGCCTCCTCAGTTGGAGCAGAGGCCCTGAATCACCAGGGAAACTGGTTAGGATGAAAGCATTTTCATTAGGAATCCTTTTTCTCCATGGCCTGGACTGCTGGGGGCTTGAAACCTGCCTCCTCTTCTCTCCCAGCTCCTAACTGCTTTCTGCTCAATACATAGGGTCACCCTGTGGTTTGGGAAAGATTTCCTTGTGGAAATACCATCAGGCTGATGGATGACCACTCACCCAGCTCCCAGCTCTCTGGTTCTGTATTTCTGGTTTTGTATGGAAACTGGGCAGAGCAAGCATGTTTTTCCTCTTTTCTCTCATCTTCCAGGCACCAAAAGCCAAACCCCACAGCCACAAACCCTTAAGCACCTGCCATGTGGAAGGGATTCCTTCCGTGACTCAGGATTTTCATCTAGTTTGTGTCAGAGCCATACAGCACCCCTGAAGGGCAGATTTTGAGAATGGGGTCTTTCTTCAGACTTGTAAAAACTGCAAAGGCCATCACTTTCCAGAGGGGGATCAAATTGCTTTTCTGCAATCTCAGGGGTTACTTGCCTTCCTGTTAGATCTGAGCAGGGCTTTCTCACTCAGCACAGCTGCTCCTGTCTGTAACTTGGGCTGACACACAAGCAGCTGTTGGAGAAGCACCCCTTCCCCCACCCTTTGTTAGAGGGAGCCCACTTTTCCATCCAGGTGATGCTTCCTAATTGGCAAGGGAATGCATGGGAAGACTAGCCTATGCAGAATCTGGCTCCAGTCATTTAAAATGAAATCAATCTCACTTCTCCCCTTTCCCTCAGTGTTCTGAAATAACATTTGAAGTTCTGTTTGGTCTCTTTGGAGAACTGCCAATGACTTCAAGGCATGTAGTGAAGTTATATATCAAGACACAATTACATGCAGTACTTTTGAAAAGTGATTCTCACTTAGGAGTAATATACGATATGAATTTAATAATCTGCCATACTACGTCTCCTTTTTTTTTCTCAAAGAAATTGCAGTAGCAAAAAGGAAACTCTCTTCCATGATTGAGATTAATTGATAATTTTTTTAAAATTGTATAAACACTTATTGATGGTGAGTTTTGAAAGGAACAAAATGCATGAGTTCTTAGATTTTCTATTTGTGCTACTGACTACAGCAAATGTTTTCAGAAAATCTCTCCCCACCATTTATTAACCAGAAAAATTAAAAAGAAGTTCTCCTTACTACACTGAAGGTAATGGGTGAAACGTAGTCTGAGGAAAAACAATAAAAGCTCACTTCTCTGTTTCCTCCTTCTGACCACAATTACATGACTAATTGTGAATGTGTCAATTTCAATGCACCCTTCCTTCAAAAATCCAGATAAGTGACTCACAGTCTTTTTACAATTATCTTATATATATCAAGTTATGCATTCTTTATATTGATGCATTCTTACAAAATATTTGTAAAGTACAGAAAATTCCACAGTCCTGTTTGACCCACTCTCCTATGAATTAAGTGGGGCATATATCCTTCTAGATATTTTTCTATGCTTATATAATACCTGGAGAAAAAAACGGCAATCCGCAACCCACTCCAGTACTCTTGCCTGGAAAATCCCATGGACAAAGGAGCCTGGTAGGCTACAGTCCATAGGGTTGCAAAGGGTTGGACACGACTGAGGGACTTCACTTATATAACAATGCAAATATTTATAGATAAATACAAATAGTTATAGTTATATACAACTATAAATTGGAGAAGGAAATGGCAACCCATTCCAGTATTCTTGACTTGGAAATCCCATGGACAGAGGAGCCTGGTGGGCTACAGTCCATGGGGTCGCAAAGAGTTAGACTAAATAACAAACAACAATTATAGCTATCAAAATACATGACTTAATTGTATGATATTCTTTTGCATATATGGCATTGTATCATACTCATTGTGCCACAATTTGATTTTTAATTTAAATAACTTTAATGATGTTTCTATATCAGTACATGTAAATTTACCTCCTTCTTTAAAACTACTGTGAACTATTCCACTGTATCTATTTACCATGCCTTACTATAATTTTTCCCTATACATTTAGATGGTTTTCACTTTTTTTCCTGCTACAAATGAAGCCTCAATGGACGTCCTGTACAAAACCTGTGATGCATATTTGTGTTTCTCTATAGTCATACCTAGACGTAGAATTGTTAGATCAAGTAGTCTGCATGTTTTTAATTTTAAAAGCTACTGCTAAATAGTTATAGCTAAATATTACAAGCCAATTAAAAGTTTTTCTTCCAATAAAACTATTGTTAATAGCAGTATTTAGTGAGAAGAAAGTGATCGAGTATATTCCTTTTTAAAATTTTTGCTTATGATACAACAATTCAAGGACTTCCCTGGTAGCTCACCTGGTAAGGAATCTGCCTGCCACGCAGGAGATCCTGGTTCAATTCCTGGGTTGGAAAGATCCCCTGGAGAATGGATAGGCTACCCATTCCAGTATTCTTGGGCTTCTCTAGTGGCTCAGGTGGTAAGGAATCCGCCTGCAATGTGGGAGACCTGGATTTGACACCTGGGTTTTGAAGATCCCCTAGAGAAGGGAAAGGCTACCCACTCCAGTATTCTGGACTGTATAGAAGAGTTAGATAGGACTGAGTGGCTTTCATTTTCATAATGTTAAAAACCCTAGTTCTAGATGAAGATGTTAGGCCTCAAAGGTGGACTCAAAGGGAAGTAGTATATGGTCAGCTGTACTGACTGAATAATGATATTCATTTTTAAATGTCATCCACCAACTGATCATAGTCTTTTCTTAAAGCTTAGCTGGAAAACGTCCATTTCCCCTTGTATAAATATGTTTTCCTTTTGAAGTAATCAGAACTGGTCACAGTTTCTGTATTTTAACAAATTAGACTCAAAAGTTTGGTAGCTTCTCTCCAAGATATGGGCACCATCAATTCCTTCCCTCCTTGTAGATGCAAGTCATTGCCCTGTTGCGATAAGGAGTCTATGCTTTCATTCCCTTGAATCTTTAGCCAGCAGAATACAGTAAAAGTGAAGCTACTTGGCTTCTGAGACTTGGCCATCATAAGCCTCTTGGATTTTATCTGCATCTCTTAGAACACTGGCTCTGGGGACAACCAGCCACCATATGTTAAGTCTGACTACCCAGAGACTCCAGGCTGTGAGGAAGCCCAAACAATCTGCATGGTCAGAGAAGGAAAGAGATGCCTGGCGGCCCCCAAATGTTCTAGCCAACCTAGCCCAGATACCAGACATGTGAATAAGAAATCTTCAGGTGACTTCAGTCCTGCTCAGCATGGACCTTCAGTTGTGTGTGAAACCTCCAAGTGATAACCAACCAGTTGAGGCTGTCTACATGAAGAACTGTCAGAAATACTCATAAGTTATTTTAAGCTACTTAGTTTTGAAGTCATTTGTTATCCAAAAATATTATGTAGAGCAGAATTCTATTGAACACCCTATTTGGAAGACTTTTCAACAGGTTAGAAAATTTTATTACCATGTTTTCATTCAAGTGTGCAAATATAGTGTTTTTTATGGGGATACTCATAAAGTTTTTAAAGAGTCATGATACTAAGAAATATTTTCAAATATCTATTCCTAAAGTCTCTTTCTGTGACAAAAGTTTTAATTTAAAAAGCATCTTTAACCATTTATTGTTTAAAATGCCACTTTTCCTCATAGGACCAGAGTAAATACAAAATTTTCCCCTAAACTATCGGTTAAGTGACATTCTAAGGTCCATTTATTTACTTTTTTAAAATTTTTATTGTGAAATAGTTGTAAGAACAATACAAAGAACTCTTATATAATCTTCATATAGATTTCTCCCAGTTATTATCATTTTACAAGTTTGCTTTATCAGTCTTTCTAAATACCCTTACATTGTTTTTTTTATGAACTGTCCAAGAGTAAATTGCAGATATGAGGCTCCCAAAGTTCCCCTGGAGAAAGGAATAACTCCAGTAATCTTGCCTGGAAATTCTGTCCCCTGGACAGAAGAGACTGATGGGCTACAGTCCATGGATTTGCAGTGTTAGCCACTAAACTAAAACTAAATACATCTAAATTCTTCAGTGCATATTCCCAATGAACTAGAACATTTTCTTCCAAAGTCATAGTGCAATGCTCCAAACCAAGAACTTAATACTGATAGAACAGTATTACCTAACCTGCAAGCTTTACTCAAATTTCACCAATTACCCCAGAGGAGCCTGCCTTTGTTGGGTTCCCTGGTGGCTCAGACAGTATAGAATCCACCTGCAGTGTGGGAAACCTGGATTCCATCCCTGGGTTGGGAAGATCACCTGGAGCAGGGAAAGGCTACCCACTCCAGTATTCTGGCCTGGAGATTTCCATGGACAGAGGAGTCTGGTGGGCTACAGTTCATGGGCTCACAAAGAGTCATGGCTGAGTGACTTTCACTTTCACTTTCATGGCAATAATGTCCTTTTTTTTAGCAAAAACTAAAATAATAATTCTACCCAGGATCTCATTCAGAGTCATACACTGCAGTGACTTCACATGTCTCTCTGTCTCTTCTACTCTGGGCCAGTTCCTTAGTCTTACTTTCTTCCTCATGACCTTGATATTTTTGAAAAATTCAAGCAATTTGGATTTGTTTCTTCCTGATTAGGATCAGGATATACATTTTTAGGAGAAATATCATTAAAGTGATTCTTTGTCCTTTTCAATGCATCCTATCAAGAGGAGCATGATGTTATTTTGTTCCATTTGATGATACTAGCTTTGATTACTTGATTAAGGTGGTATCTGCCATGTCTCACTACTGTAAACTTACTCTTTACTTTTCCTTTTGTGTTTAATAACATTGTGTGGAGAGAGACTTAGAAACTAAGTCAAAATTCTGTTCCTCAGGAAATAATCATCCATAGTATTAGCATCCACTGATGATTTTTTTTTGGAATCAGTTATTACTATGAGATTGGCAAATAGTCAGTTGTTCTTGAGAGCTTATATTCTTGTAAGCAGATCATTTGGTAACTTTAGTGCACTCAATCAAATTTTCAATAAACTTCTTGATAATATTTCAGGTTTTCATAAAATCTTGTTACATTTGTGAGATTTTTCCTATTATATGAGATCAGTTCACATTATTTGCAGTAATTATGTTCTATTAAGTCACCAAACACTAAACTAGCAAATATTAAACTCTAGCTCCTAGGGGAAATACACAGTTAGATTCCTCTGAGCCTTTAGTCACAATATTTTTATCAACCTATTATATGTGTGTTTCTGTTTAAACAGGGCTTCCCAGGTGGCCCTAGTAGTAAAGAATCTGCCTGCAAATGCAGAAGATGCAAGAGATGTGGGTTCAATCCCTGGGTTAGGAAGTCCTTATAGGAGTAAATGGCACCCTACTCCAATATTCTTGCCTAGAAAATTCCATGAACCCAGGAGCCTCTCGAGATGCAGTCCATGGGGCCACAGCTAGTCAGACATGACTGAGCACACTGAACACTGTTTAAACAGCACTGCAATTTATGCCTTAACAAAGCTTATCTCACACATGTTTTCTCTGGAAGTCACATCACAGCCTTCTTGCACTTAGGACCAGCTGATAGCAGTTCAGCATAGTAAAATCACCAACAAATGCACAAAAATAAGAAAAACATGGCAGTAGATAATCCACTGAGAGGAAACTTGTTCACAGTATAAAATCTAAAACAAGAAGGCAGAACCTCGCCTCTGTCCATCTCCTCTGGGAACATCTGCATTAGGCAACTCAAATTTTTGGTTGCTATGTATATGTAACACTCCAAGTAGAAATAGAAGAAGTGTAATAACTTCCTACTTTTTAAAATATTTTCTTATGCTTTTACTTTTAGTATTATCTCCTCTATGGTGCCTTTGCAAAACTTTGTTGAATTAATTATCCATTTTCAAAGGTATCATTTAGTTAAAATTAGATATGATAGTGCATCAGTCTGCATAACTAGATTGTAAGCTGTAATTTATCCACCATTTAAAGAGGGTAAATGAATGGAGGCACCACAGTGAATCTTTTGCCTCCTGTAAAACACCTCACATGTACATATCATACAAGATTCTCTGACATATGTAAATGAAGTGATATAAATGTATTAATCCACATAGTAAATATCATAAAGCTAAATTCTTTATTAATTTATTAGATAAATATAAATTTACATGAAGACTTTAAGAATTGAGGAAGGAAGTGAAAACTGTGGAAGTTTTTCTTTTTCCCCTCATATCCTTTAAAGTACCAACTTATCCCAAAGCAGGAATCCCAAGGCCATAGCAAGTGATACAATACAAAGATAAAATTTACCCATCAACCTGAAGCATAAAAAATGTATTTAAAGACATATGTAAAAATTGTTTTCAGGACTTTTAGGCAAAAAAAGACACTAATCTAAGAGCTTGGAAACAAAGATGATTTCTTTGATGGCCCCTGCTTACTGCCTGGAGAGTTTCTTGTTGTGGTGTATAGAAAAGAATCCAAGTCTCTGAGTTGAGAAGATATTAGGCAGGGGTCTAGTGAGGCCAAGTTGTCTGGAGTTCACAGAAAGAAAATACCAGCCAGGAGGGAACTTCATCGAGAAAGAGCTCCTGATTGATTACTTTTGGTACTTTCTATTACTTTGACTTTTCAGCTCAGTACTGATTATGCATGTGTACAAGAAAACTATCTGAAATCAGAGAAGTACTCAACTGTAAGAATCAGAAAGAAAAATCCAGAGTTCATAGATGGGGAGAAATTTCTGTTTATGCTAAACAGAGTAAAACAACAGACAAAGAAAAACCCTAATAACTCATGGAGCATTGTGAAGATGACTCAGAGGGGTTCTATCTCAGTGGAGGAACAAAATTAACCATAGACTGATTAGACTTGATTTAGCAAAGCTTAAAAACAAGACTGAAAAGGACCAAGCTGTTTGTGAGTAACTTGACTGAGTCCCAGAATAAGCTCGAGAATGTTCACAAGAACATAAAAACTTCTAGGACCCAATAAGTACAATTTGCAATGTCTTACATACCATAAAAAAAATTACTAAGCATGCAAAGAGATAGGAAAGTATAACATATATTGAGGAGAAAAAAACAGTTAATCAAAACAGACCCAGAAATAACAGAATTTGTAGACAAAGACACCAAGAATATTAAAATAATTATTAAAACTGTATTCCATATACTTAAGAATTAGGCAAAGATTGAAAAAATTAAATATAGACAAAGAAATGTAAGGAAAATCCAATTCAAATATGTAGAAATAAAACTGCAATATTTGAGATGAATGAAAAATATACAGGTTAGATTTAATATCAGATTGGATACAGAAAAAAAAAAAAAAAAGACTGGTGAACTTGAAACTATCCAAAGTAAAACACAAAGAAAAAGACACTAAAAAAGTTAACAGAGCATCAGTGAGCTATGGAACAAGTTCACTTAGTCTGTGTATATGTAATTGGAGTATTCTAAAGGATGGATGACAGGAAAAATATTTGAGTAAATAAGTCTAAAAATATTCCAAATTTGATTTTTTAAAAAATATGAATTCACAAATACAAGAATTTCAATGAACCCCAAGCACAGGAAACACGAAGAAAACCACCTAGACATATCAGCATTAACTGCTTAAATTAGCAATGTAGAATAAATATTAAAAATAGCCAGGGACAAAAAGATGACAGCAAATTTCTCACTGGAAACAACAAAAGACAAACACAGTAGAGTAACACTGTTAAAGTGCTAAAAGGAAAAAACTACCAATCTAGAATTTATATTCAATGAAAATGTATATTCAAAATGAGGACAAAACATTTTTAGAACACAAAAGCTAAAAGACTTTTTGCCAGTAAACCTGTATTATGAGAAATTTTGTAGGAAATCCTTTAAGAACTAGGAAAAAAATACTAGAAATGGTATTTCTAACAAAACTATACTCAGAAATATGTATATATGTGGGTAATTATGTGGGTATATATGAGATTTTTTTAATTACTTAAATATCTTTAAAATATAATTGACTAAGGAAGATAAAAATAACAACATATTATGTGGTTTATAACATATGTAAAATAAAAATGTATGAAAATAGTAGTACAAAGGCTATGAGGGGATAAATGTTAGTACACTCTAGTGAAGTGGTTGTACTATATGTAATATTGTATATCACTTGAAGGTAGACTATAGTAAGTTAAAGATGTACTATAAACCTTAATTCAACCATTAAAATATGACAACAAAGAATTATAGCTAAGTAAACAAAAGGGATATCTCTTTTACAGTCACAGGATTTTAATTTATAGAGGTGATGCCATGTAGAGAGTAATGCCGTTGAAAGTACATTTTTTGCTTTGCCCCCTAAAGACACCAGTCATCCAAAAATATACAAAATAAAAAATAAAACTAATACAGGAGATAAAATGAAATTATAAAAATACTGAATCCAAAAGAAAGTGAAAAGAAAACAAATAACATATAGCACAACATAAAGCAAATAGAAAGATTTTTGCTTTAAATCCAAATATATCAATGATAGCATTTACTGGAAGTGTCTAGATATCCTCATTAAAATCTAGAGCTTATCATATTGGGAAAAGTAAGATCCAACTATATATGCTGACTTTGCAAAAGCTACTTTAAATGCAAGGAGCAAGGAAAGTATGTCTAGTCTAAACATTTCTACTCAATACTGTAGTACAGAGGGTTTAGCAAATGCATTATTTCCAGAATGCAAAGAAAGAAATATAACTTTCACAGACCACATCTGTACAGAAAATCTTATAGAATTCAAAAAAACAAACAAAAAAATTTATCTGAACTAAACAGTTGCATTTAGCAATGTGATAGGACAAAAGATCAATGTGTAAGAATCTGCTTCATTTCTTTACAGTGAAAGCAATCTGAAAATGAAAATTTTAAAAATTTAATTTACAGTAGCATCAAAAAGGTTAAAATACTTAGGGATAATTATGACAAAAGACATGCAAGGTCTGAATTCTTCAATCTAGCAAACATTACTGAGAGAAACTGAAGATGATTTAAATAAATGGAGAGATATACCATGTTTATGGATTGGCACACTTGATGTTAGGAGAGCAATTCTTTCCAAAATTGATCTGAATATTCAGAGCATTCTCAGTCAAAATCTGAGCAGAATTTTATTTATGGAAATTGATAGGTTGATTCTAAAATTCAAATGGAAACAAAAAGGATCTAAAATAGCCAAAACAACTTTGAAAAAAAGGAATAAAGTTAAAGAACTTTTACTACCTGACTTCAAGACCTAGGGTAAAGTTACAATAATCAAGAAACTATGATACTGTTGTCAAGATAGACAAATAGAATAATGGAATAGAACAGATAATCTAGAAATAGGCATACACATTTATGGACAACTGATTTTTGAAAAGTACAAGGATAATTCAGAAGAAAAGCAATAGTCTTTTAAATAGCACTATCTAGTGCTGGAACAAATGGCTAGCACATGTATAAAAATTAATGTTGATCTATACTTTACCATATTCAAAAATTAACTCAAAGTGATTTATAGACCTAAATGTAAAATCTAGAACTATAAAATTTCTAATAGAAATCATTTGTAACTTTGGGCCAGGCAAATATTTCTTAGGTACAACACCAAAAGCATAATCTATAAGAGAAAAGATTAATCACTAATAGTATACACTCTTTCTCAAATATCTTTATAATGAAGGGGTTGTTTTAAAGGGGATAAAAATCTGGTAGAGATTAAAGAAAAGAGTGATGAGTGAAATTGTGGATGATGGCATCCACAATAAGAGATTTGAGCAGTGTGCTTTGAATTAGCACATGAAGGAGACATGGGAGGTGGCTTTAGATACACTCTCAGCAAGGACACTGGGGAAATTGATTAGCTTTGAATAAGCTACTTGTGTCAGTAATGAAACATCTAAGTCCTTTATTGAGAACTAAATGTGCGTTATGGAACTGGCTTACATCATCTCATTTAATTCTTACAATTAGTTTATGAAGTGGCTATTTCAATTTTCATTTTACAGAGGCAAGAAGTGGGCTCAGAGAGGAAAGAGCTTTGCCCAAGTAGGACTGCTGCTACTACTGCTAAGTCGCTTCAGTCGTGTCCGACTCTGTGCGACCCCATAGACAGCAGCCCACCAGGTCCCCCCATCCGTGGGATTCTCCAGGCAAGAACACTGGAGTGGGTTGCCATTTCCTTCTCCAATGCATGAAAGTGAAAAGTGAAAGTGAAGTTGCTCAGTCGTGTCCGACTCTTAGCGACCCCATGGACTGCAGCCCACCAGGTTCCTCCGTCCATGGGATTTTTCAGGCAACAGTACTGGAGTGGGGTGTCATTGCCTAGAGGCACTGAAATAGGCTCCCTGAGCTTGCAAAATGCACAAAAAGGCCAAAAAACAAAAGGTTTTCAACTACTTTTAAATAAGCAAGTAAATCTTGTGCCAATATCATCCATCTGACTTGGTCTTAAATAAATATGAGTTTATTATTTAAGAATAAATAATGAGCTATAAGTTATTTTTACAAGTATAAATCATTCACAACCATCCTCTTTTGTAAATGATCAACTCCGCCTCTCTAAAAGTCCTGGGCCAAAAACTTTATGTTACTAGAGATTAAATTCCTTCATGAGTAGGCGAAAGATCAAAATACATTGTGTTTTTATTTGGATAGTCTGGGAGTATTGAATTTGTCCTTTTCTTATCATTAACATTCATCTCTCTGGATCATCCACTTCTCTTTGAACTTGAGAAACAGGAATTTGATATCACACAGTATTTAAATCAATTAAAACATGAACCTAGACAGAATCAAATAATTCTTGGAGTTAACTGTAATAAGTCTTTCATCTTAATAAAGTTCAGTTCAGTTGTTTATTTGGAAAATGACCAGCTTCAACACTAACTTTCCAGGGTGCATGAATGTGTTTTCCTACATTCACTAATACTGTGTTCTACTTTCCAAAGACCAGAAATGAACCAAAGGCATTTAAGCACTTCCCAACAAAAGGAAAAAAATAGCTTTGTTTTAGAGATTAGAAATTTCAAAGAACTTTTCAAAAAACTTCCTAAATCTTCTTGATTCAGCACAAGTTGCACACAGTGGGTATTCAACAAATTTTGTTGACTTATGATACAGATATGGCTGTGAGTGATTGCTTTGAGCATTAACTAAATACAGTGATTTCTCCCAAGAAGGGATGATGTTGGGAGCTGTCAGTAATAGAGCCAGAAAGAAGTTCATCAGATTCCATTTGGTCTTATTTTGGTTTGGCTTCATTTTGTAACCACAAGTAGGGTCCGACTGCTCACCACTCGAAAAGCCAGTAAAGAGGCCAGGCTGGTGGAAAGGCAAGTTTGCCTTATTTTGGATGCTGGCAAAGGGGGATGGGAGTGGATGCCTGTCCAAAGGCTGACTCCACCTCTTCCAACAATCAGCGAGCAAGAGCTTTAAAAGAGGAGTGTCAGAGGTGTATAGATGGAGGGAGGGTGCTACATGCAGAAACAGCGCAGTCACCTCTGATAGTTATTTTGTCATTGGTCATTGGTAGTTTGACCAGCATCATTTTCATTATTTTAAGTTTAGTTAATCTTCAGTTCCAGGCTTCCTTGGTGGCTCAGATGGTAAACAATCTGTCTGCAATGTGGGAGACCCAGGTTCGATCCCTGGGTTGGGACAATCCCTTGGAGAAAAGAATGGCAACCTATTCCAGTATTCTTGCCTGGAGAATTCTACGGACAGATGAGCCTAGCCAGCTACAGTCCATGGGGTCGCAAAGAGTAGACATGACTGAGTGACTAACACACATACACACACACAATCTTTTGTTCCAGAGTTTGTTTGTTCCCATTTCCTTGAGGCCAGTTCTCAGAATTATAGCAGCTTATGGTGTGGCTTGCCAGGTGGCATGTGGTAAAGAATCTGCCTGCCAATGCAGGAGATGCAGGAGATGTAGGTTTGATCCTTGGCCAGGAAGATTCCCTGGAGTAGGAAATGGCAACCCAGTCTAGTATTCTTGCCTAAAAAATTCCATGGACAGAGGACCCTGGTGGGCTTTAGTCAGTGGGGTTGCAAAGAGTCAGACTCGACTGAGCACACAAACGCATTCCATGGCTACAGCCTGGTCATCATGTAGCTAACTTCTCCACCTGGAGGGGGTTTCAGGAAGACAGCCCACAGCATATGGCTCAGAATATTATCTATGGCCCTTGCAAAGGAACTAAAGGTCTTTGACTATGCTTACTGACTAAACTATTATGATTTGGTTTCTTTTGATGGTTTGCTTCTGCATTTTCTTACTTCTCTGATTAAGCTTATTGTTTGACCAAAGGCAGGAAGAGGGCATGGGGGGATGGAGGAGAAAGGACCATAGGGTCCTGCTCTTTTTCAGTTTGGTCTGGTATGGAACATGCAATAATATTAATAATAATATTAATGACATCAATATTATTAATTAATAAAATATTAATAATAGCTCATATTTTAATGATTTTGAGTTAATCATTTATTAATATTTAGCATATTTGTATCTAAAATTTTCTATTTAGATAATTTTTAAATTTACAAACTACATGATTATAAATTTTTCATTTGAAAAAAATTATTGAATCCTTTCTTAAAAAAGCTGAATGTCCTTGGACCTTTATCCCTGATCTAGCCTTTCCTCACTCACACACTTGATTTGTTTTTCTCCCATTCTTCAGTACAGAATTTTTGCCTCTGCTTCTGCTCCTTCTCCTCTTTTTTCCTTTCCTTCCTCTGTTACTTACACTCTTTCAAACCTCTTTACAGCCTGGTACTACAATATCATGCAGTAAGTACAGTTCTATAATAAAGTCCTATGAATCAGTAGTAACATCTTGCTGTTGATGGAGGAGTATTAAAATGTATTCTTTGGTTCATGGGAAGAAAATTCTCCTTGCCTTGGAGGTTCACATATTTATGATTTATTGGGTCAAATCCCCTTTTCTTTAACTGATCTTATGAATGGGTTCAAAGAGTGCATATTCCAATGACCGAAATAAGAACAAGGCATATACACTAAAAAGGCCAGCATGACATGGGGGAAAAAAAAAATCAAAGGGAGACTTTATTCCTTAGAATTAGAAGGAAATTGATTCCCTACTCTGAATCTGTGACTTTGATGGTACCATACCAATAGTCCATTTTCTACTTGAAATGTATTTAATATTGCCAGAGTTCTTTATTTTGAGGTAAAATTTTTAAAGTGCATGTAAATACACTTTGTGAAATAAAAAGATCTATACAAATGTTTTTGGTGGGTTATTATTAATACAATGCATGCTGTCTCTTCCCTCACCAACATTAGAATTTCTATCTTCTTGTTTCTATTGTACAATTTTGAAAAACAAAGTTAATGTAACACAGGTCCAAATATTTGTGTATTAGTGAGTGATGGTTTTAATACTTAATCATTTAAAAATATTATAAAGTCACCTTGGCATATCCTCCTTGCTCAATGTGTAGCATATAATAAATATTTCTTGAATATATTTAAATTATTGGATATAAGGCACATCAGGTCCCTACAATCTGATTACCATTCTCAATTCATTATAATAGCATCTTTTACCTCCACAACATTCTATTTTTTCATGCCTGTGATGATGGATAGTGTGGAAATACTCAGGACTGAGACATAAATTTCAGAGGAACTGTTGTTATTTATGGACAGATTTCAGGAATTCCAGTTGTCTTCTGTTTGGCTTGTACTTAAAAAGAAAATCTAACTCAGTGAGTAGAAAGATTTTCAGGCAACAATATTCTGGGGTTTAGACTCATCTATAAAACAAAAACCATTCATGCCTGGAAATTATTTATATTTCTTAAAAAAAAATTCAGTTGGAAAAATAATTACTTGGGAAGAGCCCTTGGGAAATAGAGCCTCACCTTGATAGAGAGTTGATATTCTATCTCATCTGTACCACTGCTTGAAGAAAGAAATAAAGGGTGAACATCAATGGAATATATCCCCCCCCCCAAAAAAAAAAGAAATGGTTTTCTGTGTATGGAAAGATGCGAGTCTGGGCTCACTGAAATCATTCCTTTTATATGCATCTCAGCTATCTGGGGCCAGTATCCTGTGTTTTACACATCCTGAGCTCCCTTGGGCTCACTGTAGGGAGATGCCAGTGGCTGCCAGATCACAAGTATTCTTCTGGAGTGCCTTTAGGGCTCAGGAACTCACATTGGAGGACTGCAATAGCTGATCACTGTGACATCCTTCTTTACTGATATGACAGGAAATATTCCATCTTTCATGGTGCACAAAAGGTGGCTGAGGAGAAAGGCTAGATAGTTTCCCAAGGTGAACTATCACAAATGGAACAAAGAGAACATAGGGACTCTTTGGTGTGTGCAGACCACTGGGACTCTTTGGTGGTGTGTCCACACTTGGGACTATGTTGAAGACTTGGCAAGTCCTTGCTGAATCTACAGAATAAGAGAGCCAACTTGGGCCTAATCAACTTGAGGAGATGGACAAGTTCCCCAGAGCAATCAGTTGTGCCACCTCATTCATGATAAGAGAAGAGACCACAGCTTATCCTAATCATGCAGGCTCCAGCTACCTCTGCCAGTGCCCAGTAGAACCAGATGGCACCATCTCCTCATCCTCTAGCCCCCAGGTATTAGAAAGCTGTGGAGATCAAGCATTCAAATGTCTTATTGCCAGGAAGCAATGGGAAGACCCCTTCCCCACCTACACAGAACCTCCAGTTTGGGAATTCATAGTAGGGAGAAAAAGGAAAGGCACTATCCTGATAGAGATTGTAACCTTAAATTGAACTTGAGTTAAACCAATAGAGATTGGGTTACTTTCAATTTGGTGAGTTTATATTAGTCAGAAGACTCCAAGAGAAAGATGAGTCTAGTAATAGGAAATTTTAAAAGCTATAATTTTTGCCACAGAGGAGACTTAATGCATAAATTTCAACCCAGTTGTCCTACTTTTAAAGGTCGTCTCTCTCCTTTTCCCTGAGAAATCTTCTGGCCATTTACTTGCCAAGGCAACTGGAGATTTTTCTCACAGATTTCTTCCTCTGGCTTTCTGGGAGTATCTCAACATAATCAGGTTTAGTTTTCCACTTTGTTGCTTTAACCTTTGCTGCTGGCATTCTTGCTAGCCAGGGTCAGAAACCTTCAGGGTTCCTGAGGGTTAGTTGAGCCCCGTCTCATCTGGTACTTCAAATTATAATCCACCTTTTATTCCCACTCTTAGACAAGTCTATTTCACCATTGTGTCCAGATCTAACTACAGTCTATGCTCACTGAGGGCAAAAACTGTACCCTACAAAAGCAGAGACATCACTTTGCCAACAAAGGTTCATCTAGTCAAGGCTATGGTTTTTCCAGTGGTGATGTATGGATGTGAGAGTTGGACTGTGAAGAAACCTGAGCACTGAAGAATTGATGCTTTTGAACTCTGGTGTTGGAGAAGACTCTTGAGAGTCCTTTGGACTGCAAAGAGATCCAACCAGTCCATTCTAAAGGAGATCAGTCCTGGGTGTTCTCTGGAAGGACTGATGCTAAAGCTGAAACTCCAATACTTTGGCTACCTCATGCAATGAGTTGACTCATGGAAAAGACTCTGATGCTGGGAAGGATTGGGGGCAGGAGGAGAAGGGGATGACAGAGGATGAGATGGCTGGATGGCATCACTGACTCGATGGACAAGAGTTTGGGTGAACTCTGGGAGTTGGTGATGGACAGGGAGGCCTGGCGTGCTGCAATTCATGGGGTCGCAAAGAGTTGGACATGACTGAGCGACTGAACTGAACTGAATTGAACACATCCATATTCTAAGTTCTTAATAAAAGTGTGTGCATGTCTGTAGTTACATGCTTTTGTCCAATATTAAAAAGTATTTCTTATAACGTGAATACATACATACGCTCATACCACCACCACCACCATCATCACAACCAACATCCCCATTTTCCTCACTATTCACAGGTCATTAAAGTTTGGCTTGTTTCAAAGTGTGTTTAGACAGTGTAGTCATTACTTCTAAACCAAGAACTTTAAAGGCCCTAACAATAAGCTAGTTTGATTGCCATTATTATTGATAATACAGGGCTTGTGCTTGTACTCAGGCATAACTACATACAAGTATTGTTTTTCTGCTGGAATTGTTGCCTATACAGTTAAATGACAACAACAGTTAGTTTGTAAGTAATTTGTGACAAAGCTTTCTTTTGTTGTGTCTCAATAAAGTAAAACCCTGAGGCTAATTTTACCATCATGTACATACGACATCACTTCCTGAAAATATATGAACACTGGGGGATTGTTGTTGTTGTTTTAGTATAACAAAGTATGAAATGCCATGAAAGAAATGGCCTCCAGAAATGCACTTGATTTATATCTCAGGAATGTGTGCGAAAGAGAGAGCGTCAGTTCAGTTCAGTTCAGTTCAGTCGCTCAGTCGTGTCCAACTCTTAGTGACCCCATGAATCGCAGCACCCCAGGCCTCCCTATCTATCACCAACTCCCGAAGTTCACTCAGACTCATGTCCATCGAGTCAGTGATGCCATCCAGCCATCTCATCCTCTGTCGGCCCCTTCTCCTCCTGCCCACAATCCCTCCCAGCATCAGCGTCTTTTCCAATGAGTCAACTCTTCACATGAGGTGGCCAAAGTACTGCAGTTTCAGCTTTAGCATCATTCCTTCCAAAGA
Organism: Ovis aries; assembly: GCF_016772045.2. Classification (NCBI taxonomy): domain Eukaryota; kingdom Metazoa; phylum Chordata; class Mammalia; order Artiodactyla; family Bovidae; genus Ovis; species Ovis aries. The sequence continues at coordinate 32,536,162 of NC_056055.1, read as the reverse complement.
AAGGGTTGATCTCCTTCAGAATGGACTGGTTGGATCTCGTTGCAGTCCAAGGGACTCTCAAGAGTCTTTTCCAACACCACAGTTCAAAAGCATCAATTCTTCGGCACTCAGCTTTCTTCACAGTCCAACTCTCACATCCATACACGACCACTGGAAAAACCATAGCCTTGACTAGATGGACCTTAGTCGGCAAAGTAATGTCTCTGCTTTTGAATATACTATCTAGGTTGGTCATAACTTTTCTTCCAAGGAGTAAGCGTCTCTTAATTTCATGGCTGCAATCAGCATCTGCAGTGATTTTGGAGCCCCCCAAAATGAAGTCTGACACTTTCTACTGTTTCCCCATCTATTTCCCATGAAGTGATAGGACCGGATGCCATGATCTTTGTTTTCTGAATGTTGAGTTTTAAGCCAACTTTTTCACTCTCATCTTTCACTTTCATCAAGAGGCTTTTTAGCTCCTCTTCACTTTTTTGCCATAAGGGTGGTGTCATCTGCATATCTGAGGTGATTGATATTTCTCCCGGCAATCTTGATTCCAGCTTGTGTTTCTTCCAGTCCAGCGTTTCTCATGATGTACTCTGCTTAGAGGTTAAATAAGCAGGGTGACAATATACAGCCTTGATGGATTTCCTCAAATAGTTGCTAAACCCAGCAGACTCCAGTTAGCAAGCATTTAGCAATGAGATCCAAACACTCTGGGGCACAAATGAAGTCAATTAACAATAATTTCACCCAACAGTTCTCTGTTCCTCACTCTAAATTTATTTTCCATAAAAAGTTCCCCTAAATATTTCTGAGAAATCTAGGGTGGCTCGAATGAGCTTATTAACAAGTTAGTCAGATCTTTCTTGACATCTCCCAGGCCTTGCTGTAGGGCAATTCCTACCAGACCTACTACCCTGTGAAAGCCAGGCAGCTTCCTTGCAAGGAGAGAAAGCACATGGGCAGGGTCCCCTCAGTCTCCGACCATGTGTTCTGTGTCTCAAAATCAGAGCTGCTCCTATATTAAAAGCTGCTCTCAGAGACAGGTGACTTCCTTTCTTGCCTGATGTGTTCGTTTACTCTTCAAGAAGGACACAAAGCAATGTTATAAACAGATTTTAATCAAAATCACTTTTTTAGTTTGTACTTAATGTGAGTTTTTTCTTAGGATCCAGATGGGAGTCCAAGAGCCTGGACTGCAGCTGAAATGAGTGACAGACAGCATTGGGCCAACCTGAAACCTCAACTGAAGCTTCATATCATTGAGAGAAAGAGACTTCTAGCAGAATTGTCACATTAGTTCACCTGGAAGACACTGACAAGTGAAATTCCCAGCCCAGGTCAAGCTAAGACCCTGCTGCACACTGTTTATGGAAACACATATATGTTCCATTTAAAGATAATCTATAAAGTCCAAACTGGAAATATAAAAAAAAAAAAAAAAACCATCAACAGTGGTTTTGTAAAAGGTAAGAACAAATCTGACTTCATATTGGATCTGTCTCTTTTATTTTAACCTTTGTATTCTATTATTTTTGCTTCAAATTAAGAATGTTGCTTCTGACCTGAAATATACAGGATAGCCCATTCTCAAGGCTCTGACATTTAAAGGTATAACACTTAGCCATTCACACAGAGATAAAAAATTGCAGAACAGAGAATAACATTTGTCTTGTTGGAGGTTTATAGGAACATCGAGCCCTGACCTACCTGTATACCTGCAGGAACAAAGGATTCTGACACCAAGAAGTTTGCAACAACCAACCACACACCCTCCCCTTTTAGTATAAGTTTAGTCGCTCAGTCATGTCTGACTCTTTGTGACTCCATGGACTGCAGCACGCCAGGCTTCCCTGTCCATCATCAACTCCCGGAGCTTGCTCAAACTCATGTCCATCAAGTTGGTGATGCCATTCAACCATCTCATCCTCTGTCATACCTTCTCCTCCTGCCCTCAGTCTTTCCCAGCATCAGGGTCTTTTCCAATGAGTCAGCTCTTTGCATCAGTTGGCCAAAGAATTGGAGCTTCAGCTTCAGCATCAGTCCTTCCAATGAATATTCAGGGTTAATTTCCTTTAGGATTGGCAGATTTGATCTCCTTCAAGTCCAAGAGACTCTCAAGAGTCTTCTCCAACACCACAGTTGAAAAGCATCAATTCCTCAGAGCTCAGCTTTCTTTATGGTCCAATTCTTTTTAGTATGAAAGAGACCTGAATTCTAATCCCAGCAAGGTAATTTACTGGGACACTAGTACACTGTCTTCTTGGTGTGCTGGCTTTCAGAACAAAGTCACAATTCCTTGCCCTAACAACACATCTCCTGAATTATTGGGCTGTCATGCAGCGAGTGGAACAAGCTTGGATTCAGTCCCATTTTGCTCAAACCACAATAAGATACCATCTCACATCCATTAGGATGGCTAATCTATATTTAGAAAGGAAGGAAGAAAGAAAGAAGAGGAAAGGAAATAAGTGTTAGAGACACTGAAGAGAAAACGGAATCTCTGTGCAATGTTGATGGGCATATAAACTGTTACAGTCACAGTGGAAAACAATATGGCAGTTCCTCAAAAAAGTAAAGAGAGATTTACCATATGATGTGGCAATTTCAGTTCTGCGTATGTACCCAGAAGAACTGAGAACAGACACTTGAGCAGATATTTGTACCCCCATGTTCATGGCGGCATTATTCAAAAGAGCCAGAAGTTGGAAGCAAACCAAGTGACCATTGACAGATGAAAGAATGAACAAAATAAGGCATGTCCATACAATAGAATATTATTCAGCCTTTAAGAAAGAGGAAATTTTGACATATGATACAACATGGATGAATCTTGAGAACATTCCACCAAGTGAAATAAGCCAGCCACCAAAAGACTAGAACAGAAAGTAGCTAGAGTAGTCAGACTCATAGAGACACAAAGTAGAAGGGTCGTTGGGGGAGGGGTGGGGGAAAGGAGGAATGGGGATTGCAAACTGATGGATTCAGAGTTTTAGTTTTGCAAAGTAACAAGAGTTCTACGGATGGATGATAGTGATGATAGCATAACAATGTGAATGTATTTAGTGCTATACTTTTAAACATGGTTAAAATGGTAAATTTTATGGTATGTGTATTTTACCAGAAACTTTTTAAATTAAAAATATGTTTTTACAATTCAACTTCTAGTAATGACAGGCTTCCCTGGTGGCTCAGAGGGTAAAGCGTCTGCCTGCAATGCAAGAGACCCGGGTTCAATCCCTGGGTCAGGAAGATCCCCTGGAGAAGGAAATGGCACCCCACTCCAGTACTCTTGCCTGGAAAATCCCATGGACAGAAAAGCCTGGTAGACTACAGTCCATGGGATTGCAAAGAGTCAGACACGACTGAGCGACTTCACTCACTTCACAATGACAGAGTAGGTTATTTGGGGCAGATCTTCCCTTCACAACAGTGAGAAAGTTGGATTAAAAATGCTATATATGTATATGTATATATTTTCACTTGAAAGCATCAAAAAGTATCTAAGACAGTGAGAACTTGCAGATTCAAGATCCAGAAGAAAGATGCCAAGGGAGGTAAGATGTGCATATATGGGGCCACTTTTCCCCTCAAGTTGGCCACTAATTCTGTAAGTGAAAGTGGCACTTGAAGGGCTGAGAAACAGGACCGAACTTTTGATAGTCTCACATAAATGGAGGGAAAGCAAATAAAGTTCATGAACCATCAAGGGGGCATAGCTTTGATAGAGCTATGCCTAAAGCTTTAGTTGGGTCTCCAAAAGGCTACTCCAACAAATAAAGCAAACCAGAAATAAGTCATCCCTTAAGAGAATTGAAATCCATATTCTGATTATTTCCACTCCTGCGTGGAATGGAATGACCTTCCCCTAGCCTAGCAGCCTTCTAAGAGAAGGAAAAGTAAGTTTACACAGAAGAAAGATAGTAACATTCAGAGTTTCAAATATCTTTACAATTTATCATTTAAAATGCCTGGCATGCTACCAAAGATAGCCAGATAAAGTCCAGAATTCAGCTGATAATAATGTACCACATTGGTGTCTTAGCTTTGACAATTGTATACCATGAAGAGGTAAGATGAAAACATTGGGAGAAGCTGAACCTGGATAAGGAATATATGAGAATTCTCTGTATTACCTTTGCAACTTCTCTGTGCATCTATATGTATTCAAAAGTAAAAATATTATTTAAAAAAATAGGCATATAAGAATACAATTATATGTTGAAAATCTATTGACTGGAAACAAAGAGGAAAAGTAAGCAGAAACTGAAATTGCTAGCTACAGACTTGAAAAATATGATGCTGAATATGTTCTAGAGATGAAATGAGATGAAATGTTTTCTGTAAACTGGGAAATATTTTAAACATGGAATTCCTAAAACCAAAAAATACAATAACTAATATTAAGAGCTCATCAAATGGGCTTAACATCTTAAGAGAAAGTCAATAAGTTAGATCAGAAAAAATTACTGAAAATGAAGCACAAGGAGACAAAGAGAGTAGAAAATACACGAAAGAGAGTGAGATAAAAAAAAAAAAAGAAAGAGAGTGAGATATGAGACAAGGTAGAAATTTTTAACTTCTAAGAATTGAAGTTCCAGGAGGAAAGAAAAAAGAGAATTATAAAAGTATTATTTGAAATGGGAGAGTTTGAGAATTTTCCAAATGTAAATAAAGATACTAAATCTTGGATTCAAGAAGAACTATGAATGCCAAATCAAAAAATAATACCATAAAATTTAAGAAACTTTTCTCTACTTATTAGTCAAAAAGGAAATGCAAATTATAAGTATGGTAAGCTACAATTCAACAAGGTCCGCACTACTTTTAAGCTGATGATAGTCAAAACTGAGGTACTTGTCCACTCTCACCTAGAGCTCTTGGGACTACATATTGGGGAAAAGACTACTTGGTGATATCTATGAATGCTGACTGTGAAGTATATCGCCTATGGCATAGTAGCTTTCCACACAGGTAAGTGTCCAACAGAAATGTACCAAAAGATACGGACAAGCATATTCACAGCAGTATTTTTCATCCATCAACAGTAGAATAGATAAATAAATTGCTGTAACTGGCAACTGATGAACCACATAAGTAAATAACTGAGGGAAAGGGAAGTCTAGACACAAAAGAACACATATGTATTTGGTTTGAGATTTAGAACCCTAGTTACCTTGGAGAAGATGAGGGAACAGTCATTTGGTAGGGCTCCGGGTAACGTTGTTTCTTGATCAGAGTACTGATTATGTGGGTGTGTTCACTTCACAAAAGTTCATCAAGCTGTGCACTTAAGATCTGTATACTTGACAGTATGTATGTTATGTATGTCATGCTTCAATAACAAAATTAAATCTGTTTTGATTGACAGTGGTGTAACACACTGATACACATATGCATACAAACACAAAAGCAAAGCAGAAAACTAAAGCGAATGTTCACGTCAAAATTGAAAGCACATCTTCAACAAAAGACACTCCCAGCAGAAGCAGGATATATTTAAGTCTTCTAGATTTGGGGAACTAACAATAGCTAAGCACCTCCTATGCCCTAGGCACTCTTCTCTGGGCTTCTTATATATTCACAGCAAATTATAGGTTCTCTTAGAGGTAAGTTCTTCTTGATTAATCACTAATTCAATCATTTAGCAGACACACAAATATCTTTCACTTTTTAAAGTATACTTAATCTAAGTAGTATACGTGTATGGCTTAAAGAGCCAAATATAACCACCCTCCTCCCCCAAAAGAAAGAAATCTAACAATCTCTGTCTCATGCTTTCTATCCTTCAGAGGCAACCACTTCCAACTTTTTTTTTCTTTTGTGGGAGAGAGCAAGGGAAAACCCAAGATAGGTTCTTTTGCTACCAGTCTTTTATTACCTAATGGTGAAAGTGACATGCCATAATTTCTGCCATTTACTATTGGTTACATGGACAAATACTAATGGGAGGAGACCCCACAAGAGTATGAGTACCAGGAGGTGGTGATCACGGGACAGCTTGGAAACTGGTTACTACAGTCTTCGATGCAAAAATATATTCTCTGATTCTGCCAGGTCCTGCATCTTCTCTCTCTGGCATCACCATGTTTTCCTCTCATTTTGTAATCACTACCTATGTCCTGGTTCTCTTGCACCCAGCACCAGATGGCCTTAGGATGCTTATACCCCGCATCCACTCTTCTGCAGCTTCATTTCATTTGACCAGTGGCAATGCCCTCAATGTATCAGTTATTCAGTAGTTTCAATATGACTTCTGATGCCTCTAACTCATAAGGATATTTCCTTCTAGGGCTTCTTAACATAATGCCCAGTGTCTTAGTCTGTTCCCATGGATGGAGGAGCCTGGTGGACTACAGTCCACGGGGTCACAAAGAGTCGGACACGACTGAGCGACTTCACTTCACTTCACTTTAGTCTGTCCAGAATATTGTAACAAAATATAGACAGTCCGTAACTTATGATTGTTTAACTCATTATTTTCTGACTTTATGATGGCACAAAAATGATACATGTCCAGCAGAAACTGTACTTTGAATTTTGAGTTTTGATCTTCTTCCTGGCTGTTGATATGCAGTAGGATTCTCTCTCGAGATGCTGAGCAAGGGCAGCAAGCTGCAGCTCCCAGTCAGCCATGCAGTCATAAGGATGAACAACTGATACAAGGACAACCATTCTGTTTTCCACTTTCAGTACAGTATTCAAATAATTACATGAGATATTCAATACTCTTTTTTTATATATAAAATAAGCTTTGTGTTAGGTAATTTTGTCCAACTATAGGCTACTGTAAGTGTTCTGAGCACCTTTCAGGTAGGCTAGGCTGGCTCAGATGATAAAGCATCTGCCAGCAATGTGGGAGACCCGGGTTTGATCCCTGGGTCGGAAAGATCCCCTGGAGAAGGAAATGGCAACCCACTCCAGTACTCTTGCCTAGAAAATTCCATGGATGGAGAAACCTGGTGGGCTATAGTCCATGGGATTGCGAAGAGTCAGACATGACTGAGTGACTTCACTTTCACTTTCACTTTCAGGCTCAGCTTATAATGTTTGGTAGATGTATTAAATCCATTTTCAACTTGCAATGTTTTCAGTTTACAATGGATTTATCAGAATGTAACCTGATGTGAAGAACTGACTCATTGGAAAAGACCCTGATGCTGGGAAAGATTGCAGGCAGGAGAAGTGGACAACAGAGGATGAGATGGTTGGATGGCATCACCAACTCAACGGACATGAGTTTGAGCAAGCTCTGGGTGTCGGTGATGGACAGGGAAGCCTGGCGCGCCACAGTCCACAGGGTCACAAAGAGTCAGACACGAGTGAGAGACTGAATCGAAATGAACCCCATCGTAAGTCAAGGAAGATCTATACCATGAACTTGATGGTTTTTAAACAACAGAAATTTATTTCACACAATTTTTAAAAGGCTGAAAGTTCAAGGTCAGGGTGCCTTGATGGTCAGGTGAGGGCTGTCTTCTGAGTCACAGGCTTCTGACTACTTGTGTTCTCGTGTGGTGAAAGGGGCTAGGGAGTTTCTCATGCCTCTCTTATAAAGGTTCTAATCCCATTTATGAAGGCACCACTCTTATGACCTAATCACTCCCCAAAGCTCCACCTCTTAATGCCATTTTGTGGGGCATGAGGATTTCAACGTGAGAATTTGTGGGGGAACACAGACGTTCAGACCACAGCACCCAAGTACCTCAACAAATGTGAGAATGCACTTTAGTTTTTCACAACAGTATCCTAAATGCTTCAAAATTAAGTCCTCTTCCTCTGGTTGGTGATAACCTCTGTCTCCCTGACTGTCCCTATATCCCTCTGGCTCTGGCTCTGGCTCTGGCTCTGGTTGGTTCTCTCTTACATCTTTCAATAATCCCTCACTCCCCACTCGCATCTTATTTTTCTCTTCCCTTAACTGGCTCTGCCCTAAAACTTATTACATTTTTAATTTTCATATTTATTAAATATTTTTATGATTTGTTCTGTTTTTAGTTTTTAAAATGGGTGAGTAGAATAACTAGATAAATTGTTTTCATATTTGAACCAGCAGTTATCTTCAGTAAAAAAAAAAAAAAAAAAAAAAGAAGAAAGAAAGAAAATTTCCTCTCCTTTCTCTATTGCTTCTTGGTTGTCTTTTCTATGGCATAGGAAAAAAGTAAAGGAGCAAAAATGAGGAAGTCACTGAAAATCTTGTTTGTCTCTTCCGCTCTCTACACAATAATTTCCCTTATTTGTGGTCTTCTACTGTTGTACCGAATACTCATCTCAGTTTCCTCGTTCCTGAAGAAAACAGCAGTGAACAAGTGTCTCTCATCATGTTCATCATTCATAGAAGAAGAAGGTAGCTAGAATTAACAAGTAACTTTCCCCTCAGTTTGTAGAAGGAAGTACTTGTCACTTCCAACTATTTTGAATGTTTCTTGTGATGTTTATGTCCATATTCCAAAGTAAGGGGCTGAAATGCTGCAGTTTCTTGATTCCAATCACCTTTGAATAATCTTGTCTTCGTGCTATTTTTATCTCCACCCCCCTGCCCTACAAATCTTCCCAGGTAGGGCTAGATGTAAAGAGCTGGCCTACCAATACAGGAAACATCAGAGACGCCGGTTCCATCCCTGGGTGAGGAGGATCTCCTGGAATAGGAAATGGCAACACACTCCAGTATTCTTTCCTGGAGAATTCCATGGACAGAGGAGCCTGGTGGGCTACAGTTCATAGGGTCGCAAAGAGTCCTATAGGACTGAAGCAACTTAGCACCCACGAGGGCCCCTGCCCTATATATGTTCCACCCTTCTTCCCAATAGAGCTATGTTACATTTTTTTTAAATAAATGAGCTTTCATTACTTGTATTATCATGGCTCCATAAATATTATACACCCTGAACCACATAAATTACCAAAAAGACATTCTTGTGCAAAATATTGCTTTTCTTAAACTTTTTAGCTTGTTTAGATTTCTAAGAACCTGTTTCTGCACATCAGGCACTTTATCAGTTGTATCTAAGTGTCTGACTGCTTCTCACACAAATTTTCAACCAAATCTCTCAAGCCTTCACCCTCCTCTACCTTTAAGTTGTTTCTGGTGCTCAGATTCCTGAGACTTTCGTGAGGTTCCACCACTGTAGAAGGGACAACCTCATGAGAATGCCTTGATGTAGAAGATGCATGGTGCAGCTGGGCCTCAAGGGATCCCAGGTGTGCTTTCGGGTAGATGCTTGAAGGAGGTCTGGGCAGTCTCTGGTGTCACCTCGGCCGCATCTCTGGGGTTTCTCTGGGCCCTGTCTCCCACTTTACTTGCCCTCTCTGGCTGTTTGCCCACTCCCTGGAGCCTGGGCACCCTTTCTCAGGGTCTCTGTGCCAGTGATGCGGATGCTGTGCTACCCTACAAGCTCTTCTTTGTTCTTATTCACTCAGAGTCAGTGAATAAGAACACTGATTCCATCTGTTTTCTCTTCCCTCAATCCATTTTTTGGTAATAATCCTTTCCGGGGACAGTCACTGTTGATCAGTGTAGCTGAAGCGCTGCTGCGAGAACGGGCAGAACAACGGAAAATCCAAGGACTGGCAGAAGGAGCCACACATTCTCTTGTGTGGAGCTGCGCTGACTTCTTCTCTGTCTACCTGCTCCATCCCAGTTTAGCATTCATCTTGATTATTATTTCTCTTCGTTATTGCTCACTTTCCAGAGGTTCATATTCAAAGGTGGACGATGAGTTCCTTCTCATCTCACATGCATGATTAAACTGAAGAAATTGAGTTGCTAGTCATGATGGTTCAGCAACCAACATCTCACCCATCTGTGAAGTGTCCCAGTTCCATGCAATCTGGTCTCTCACCTTCTGGTTTGACGTTTCCACCTGATTTTGTATTTTTGTTCCTGGCTCATGTTTAATTTCTAGTAGGCTTAAAAATCTGTATAAGTCGGTTGTTCTCTGCTCAGTTTTTCAGTCTGTCACCTCCAAAGTAACCTCCAGATGTTCGCTTATCACTACCTAGCAGTATTTTTTACCATGCAGCAAATAATCCACCTGCAATGTGGGATACCTGCGTTCAATCCCTGGGTTGGGAAGACCCCCTGGAAGAGAGCATGACAACCCACTCCAGAATTCTTGCCTGGAGAATCCCCATGGATAGAGGAGCCTTATCGGCTACACGGGGCCACAAAGAGTCTGACACAACTGAGTGACTAAGCACAGCACAAAAAAATTCCCTTAAATTTTTGAAATGTTGGTTTCTCTTTTAATCAGCTTTTAGGCTAAAACTCTAACAAGATAGCATATCTAACACTTTCCTAAATCAAAACCAATTCTCCCACCACCCTCCTCTCCACTGTGAAGTGAAAGTCACTTAGTTGTGTCCGACTCTTTGTGAACCCATGGACTATACAGTCCATGGAATTCTCCAGCCTAGAATACTGGAGTTGGTAGCCTTTCCCTTCTCCAAGGGATCGTGCCAATCCAGGGATCAAATCCAGGTCTCCCACATTGCAGGCGGACTCTTTACCAGCTGAGCTACAAGGGAAGCCCCAGAATACTGCAGTAGGTACCCTATCCCTTCTCCAGCAGATATCCCCAACCTAGGAATCAAACTGGGGGTTCCTGCATTGAAGATAGATTCTTAACCAACTGAGATATCAGGGACATTGGCCTGAAACAAAATAAGCTCCCAAAGTCCTGCTTGGAGGACACCCATACTCTTGCCCCTAATTTTCCTTTCCTTCTTTTCACACTTCACTCTTATTCAGAAAGAGAATCTTGCATTATTCCTTTTTTAAGCTTAATTTCAGGAAAATGAAGTCACTCAGTCGTGTCCGACTCTTTGCGACCCCCTGGACTGCAGCCCACCAGGCTCCTCCATCCATGGAATTTTCCAGGCAAGAGTACTGGAGTGGGTTGCCATTTCCTTCTCCAGGGGATATTCCTGACCCACGGATCGAACCCAGGTCTCCAGCATTGCAGGCAGACGCTTTACTGTCTGAGCCACCAGGGAAGCCCCAATTTCAGGAAAGGAATAGAAAATTTTCCTCATTGATGTGAAAGACTAGATTGATGTGGAAGACTAGAATGGTTAACTTTCAGTTAAGGAAATATCCCACCTACAGATCCATAATGCAATGGCCTCGGCAATCAACTTAGGTTAGTCTGTTTTGAGGAAGGTAGGGAAGGCCCTTCTGTGTGTCCCTGAGATCTCCTCCTCCTACACAGATGTGTGTGTGTGTGTGTGTGTGTGTGTGTGTGTGTGTGTGTGTTTAAGACAAAGAGATTAACTGATGATTGATTTCAAAATCAGTTACTCATCAGATTCAGTTCAGTTCAGTTGCTCAGTCGTGTCTGACTCTTTGCGATCCCATGAATCACAGCAGGCCAGGTCTCCCTGTCCATTACCAATGCCTGGAGTTCACCCAAACTCATGTCGAGTCAGTGATGCCATCCAGCCATCTCATCCTCTGTCGTCCCCTTCTCCTCCTGCCCCCAATCCCTCCCAGCATCAGAGTCTTTTCCAGTAAGTCAACTCTTCACATGAGGTGGCCAAAGTATTGGAATTTCAGCTTTAGCATCATTCCTTCCAATGAGCACCCAGGACTGTTCTCCTTTAGGATGGACTGGTTGGATCTCCTTGCAGTCCAAGGGACTCTCAAGAGTCTTCTCCAACACAATTCAAAAGCATCAATTCTTTGGTGCTCAGCTTTCTTCACAGTCCAACTCTCGCACCCTTAATATAAGATTTCTTTGTTGCTCATCAATATCCACTTTCAAACCTGTGGGAGGATTGCTTTCCTCCAATGCTTTGAAATTATGCGTGGGAGTGTGACTTGCTTTTGCTAGTGAAACGTTCATGGAAACAGCATGTTATCATCACTGAGCTTGACTTTCCAGACTGCTCTTTCCCTGCTGCTACAGTCCTAGAAGAATGTGCTGATATGCAAGTGGAATAAGATTGAAGAAGCCTGGATTGTTCAACCAAATCATGGCAGGCACTGTCCTGAAGATTTTTCCATACTCATGGAGGATTTTATATGAGGGAGAAATAAAATTCGATTGTGTTAATCTACTGAGATTTGAGGGTTGTCTGTTACTGAAGCAAGGCTTAGCCTCTCCCCACTGCTATCTAAGCTTATTTGGGAGCTCAGAAATACAGTGCAGGTATACATGTTGTGCATGTATGTGGTGCAGTGTGCGTGTTTGAGTAATAGAGTGAGAGAGAAAGAGAATTGATTTATGATGAGAGTTTGATTATAGAATGAGACAAATTTCTCTTTTTTCCCATTTTAATGGGAGGCTAATTACAATATTGTGGTGGGTTTTGCCATACATTCGCATGAATCAGCCATGGATATACACGTGTTCCCCATCCTGAACCCCCCTCCCACCTCCTTCCCCCTCCCATCCCTCAGGGTCATCCCAGTGCACCAGCCCTGAGCACCCTGTAGAATGAGACAAGTTTCTTAACTACTTGATTTTGACCAGTTAAGATTTTATCTGTGGATGGCACAAATGAATATATAAGAACGTTTAAATAAATACGCAGCTTACACCAGGGTTTTTTTATACACACTATAAAATGTATTCTTATGTCTTTGTGCTCTGGTAAATAGATTGCTTATGGTCGCTCAGAATTGTCTTCTAAAATCCACAAATGATATTTTTAAAAAGCTTGAGCTAGGTAGTCCATTAAAAGCCCAAGGTGATACTGCATTTTTGATTACCTACTGAGTCATGGACAGTGTACTGTACATTCATATCAATGGCATAAGCAAAGGCCAGAGCATGCCTTAGTTTTTTATATTTCCTGAGTTTTCTTGATTGCAGTCTAATCCTTCGTGTTGTTCCAAAACAGAGTGATTTTTTAAAGAAAAATTTAATTTAATACAAGTCTGAATATCCTCTGGAATGCTAGAAACCAGCATTACTACAGCAACCCTAATGAAAAACACAAGTTCCATGTACCAGTTTGTGGTCAGAGCCGGCGTTCCAACCCTGCTCTCTCGTGGCAGCTAGTACTCCGTCCTGCTCCTTTTCCCAGCCCTTTGCTATTCTAGTTAAAGATGTCAGGGGCTGTGGCCCACATGGCATGCTAAACAGTCCACTGCTCACAGCAGGCTCCTCCAGCTTAAGTGCAAAGACTTTGAACTCATAAAACACACCACTACCACCACCACCATCACCACTGCCTCCACCACCTCCCAGTGGAAGTCTCAGAGGATTTCCCATTAATGCCCCCCCCCCTGCACACTGAAGCACATTTGTTTTAAATCATCCTACAAGGGCATATAGATCCACTCCATATATTCAAGAAAAAGAATGAAGCACCTTCCAGAAGAAAACTTGCACAGTTGGGCCAAGGCTGATTCACTCAAATGTTTTATCACCGGTGTGGAATGCCAGTAACAAGGGCAATCATTTGTTTGTGAATTCACGGAAGACTGGACTTGCACACTGGAAAAGGGCTTCCTAATGAATAGCAATGGGGAGACTTGCTGTGTATTAGCATATTTTATCTGCCCTTGTTTTGAAATTAAACAGAGTTGTGGATGAAAAAAGAAGGCACAGACTGCCACTAAGCTGGCTTTTTAGAAAAGTGGCATTTGGAATGAGGTTTAACTATATGGACAAATTCTAAAGTTAACTATTAGAATCCACGGGCTTGCCTAAGACATTTTTCACCTCCTTGCGTGGTAACAGAATTTCCTAGTCACTATTATTCTTTCCTAAAGGCTTCTCATTCTTGGATACAATGTCTTTCTGTTTTGTCTGGAGTTGCTTAAAAATAAATCAAGGAGAATTCTGAGCTGGAGTAAAGCTAAATAAAGTTTTATTCACTGTCTATTTATTGAACATATACTATCTGCCCAAAGCTATCCTAAGCACCTTGGGGGCAGCATTGGGAATGGAGAATATGTAAATAATTTTAAAATCTTTTTGAAGGACTAGTTCATAAGGTTCAATATCTACCTGGACTGGAAGGGAAGGAAATAGATAAGCAGATAGCTATACAGATATAGATACAAATAGATGAATAAAAGGACAAGGTAAAAAGTTAAAGTAGCATGTCATTAAGACCAACAAGTATTCTAGAAGTTCTAAGAAGACAATGGTGAGCATGAGCTGGAATAGTCAGAGAAGGTCTCAAGGGTACTGGTGAGTCTTTGTTTAATTTTGTAAGTTTGGATATAGGCACAAGGGGCAGGCATTCTGAAACTGGGAAGTACTAAATTATTAGCCAAATAATTGATGTGTAGGCTCTGATTGTTAAAGTATAATTTTCTAAAAGTTAAAGGCAAGACTCTCATAAAAATATATAATATACACCTTCCCAAGTTCCACTTATTAATGAGGAAATCAGTAGTATAATACAGATGACAACAGAATAAAGGAGAAATCAAAGGATATACTATTAATGAGAGTTAGAATGCTGAAATAAAGTTGCTAAGTTAAAAACGAAACTGGTTAATGCTATGCAGAATAATAAATCTGTAAATTTGGGGCCTCCCTTTTCCACTGTACAAAGATCTATGCAAAAATCACTTGCAATTTGACAGTCTTCACTAATTTAAAGTAACTTCAGCACATGGGTCCTAATAAATATCTAACTGTAAGTTAAACAAAGGTACATTACCCTAAAGAATCAGATACTCTCTGTTAAAGCCTGTTAGACAATAATCCAATATGGCACTGAAAGGATCTCGAAGTGCTGTTCTTTTCTTAACAGTATTCAGGCAGAAAGGAGTTCTCATCTTACTTTATCATTTGCTGACTATATAATGTGGTCACATGCCTTAACTTCTTGGTTCCTTGGTTTCTGTATTTGTAAAATGTAGATAATAATAATTTTTAGCACATAGAGCTACAGTAGAGATCAAATGCGATAATATATAACGTGTTTGCAAAATACTTTGTGTATAGGAAGGGCTCAAGATATGTCACCTACTGCACGTAGAGAAGGGTCTCAAGCAAAACCCCAGACAAGAACAAGTACATTAAGGGAGCACTGAACAGTCCAGTTGGAAGGGACAATTTATTTTGGGAAAAAGAGAAAGATAAATTGAGTAAAGAGGTTTTTGGTCAGACTAGAGGAAATTAAAATTTAAAAAAAATTTAAAGAGGAAAGACAGAAACACATAGTTTTAAGAAACTTGGATTCTCTCCTAAAGTCAGTTGAAAGATACCAGTAGGTATTTTTGTTTTTGTTTTGAGCTGCAGAATGACACAGTAAATGCAGATCCTGGGTGAAATTAGCCCAGCTCCTTATAGAGCAACCCAAGGATGGGTGTACATGGTTAGAGAAGACTTGGAAAGTGGAAAAGCATTGAGGAGCCAAAGTAGAAGGAGGAATCACATGTGACCAGATTATAAAACTAGAAGATTGTAGAAAGAGTGTTACCTTTGGTATAAATAAGCAACTTAGGAAAAGGAGACCTTTTGAAGTGAAGGTGAGGAATTACATCTTGCAACAGTAGATGAAAATACTGTAGGTCGTATTAGAGAATGAGCAACATATATGTAGACAGTGGGAGACCGGGGTTTGGGTGAAAAATCGATCGTGGAGGTACAGATTTAGAGGTTACCCACACATATGTGATAGCGAAAGCCGTGAAAATCAATGGACTACCTATGTTAGCACTGGAAAAAGGCAGAGGGACAAGAATCATATGTGTGTTCTCTCTTCCTCTTTTTTCCAAAAGTTAACTTGGAAACTATGAAATTTTTCATAGTTTTAACTATGAAACTTTTACCCCTTCTTTGTGTCCTTGGATATGATCCAGTGTCTTCTAGTTTATAGTTTATGGAAACTTGAATAGAATTTTTGAGAAACTCAAAAAAGTTTCTTTTTATTGAAACTCCAACTAAAAAGCTCAATTTATCTACTTAAAAAGTCATTGTAATATATAGTGGAACTACTATATTTCACACACTACTATTGTGTGAAAATTGTGTAAATCTTAATTATGTTGAATTGGTTCATAATACTTTTCAGGACTACTATATCCTGCTACTTTTCTGCATATTCATTCTATCAATTGAGTGAGTATTGAGTGAAGTTGCTCAGTCGTGTCCGACTCTTTGTGACCCCATGGACACCAGGCTCCTCTGTCCATGGGATTTTCTAGGCAAAAGTACTGGAGTGGGTTGCCTTTTCCTTCTCCAGGGAACTTCCTGACCCAGGGATCGAACCCAGGTCTCCCGCATTGTAGACAGACGCTTTACCATCAAACATCTAGAGGAGACTTGGAAAACACAAAACAAAGTTCATATAGTTCCACTATATATTACAATGACTTTTTAAGTAGATAAATTAAGCTTTTTAGTT
The DNA here is from genome assembly GCF_016772045.2 of Ovis aries. NCBI lineage: Eukaryota > Metazoa > Chordata > Mammalia > Artiodactyla > Bovidae > Ovis > Ovis aries. Next base: position 32,519,863 of record NC_056055.1, on the reverse strand, counting down.
GGAGTTTCAATATCTATTTCTTTTTTGAGAAACTCAAAAAAGTTTCTTTTTATTGAAACTCCAACTAAAAAGCTCAATTTATCTACTTAAAAAGTCATTGTAATATATAGTGGAACTATATGAACCTTGTTTTGTATTTTCCAAGTCTCCTCTAGATGTTATCATACTTTTGTAATTTAAAAATTAAAAAAGAAAGATAGAAAAAAAAAACAGTATTAAAGTAAAAAAACCACAAAAGTCAACTGTTTTCCAAAGGACAAAATCAATGGGTTATTGATGAGAGAGGAGGGACAGTTTAGTGGAATGGAAGGCAGAGGGCTGATTTAGGGGAAAGGAGGTCAGTTCTGCAGAACACCCTTCAGGAAGGGGATGGTTGACAGCATGTGGTTGACTTCCCCCATTAAACATTAAAACTTTGGGAATGGTGATACATTGGCTTAAATTCACCCTATGGTATAAATCATCAATATGAAAGTGATTCCCAATGGAAGGGTTTGCTAGGAGGATAGAAATATTAAAACAGGGGGAAATTTAAGTTAAGGAGTACAGAGCAGGCATTCCTTAGGCTTGGACTGCTCCCAAGGCATCCCTGAGAGAAGCATTTGAGTACAAGCAACTTAATTGGGAGGCAGTTCTAGAAAGAGCCAGGAGAGGAGTGGACAGTAAGCCAGGGAAGAGAAGAAAGCCAGTGCAGGGTGAATTCATGAGCAAGGTCACGCTGGGGGCAACCCGCATACCCAGGGCTGCTAGGAAGCAACAAGAAGCTATGAAGAACAAGTTTGGGCTTATCCCACTTGAGAGGTGAGTGGCTGGAGTATTTATCCCCTGAGTCTAAGCTGTTGGTGGAGAGTTTAACTCCTCAGTACTTCTGGTCGTCCAGTGCCTACAGTCAGAAACAGCCATCCGGAGAGAGAGAGAGAGAGCAAGAGCACATGGCCCACAGGAAGCAGCCTTTGTGTGCCTGAGATCAGCAAGAACTGAGGAGATATGGTGGCCCCCCGCCCAGGGACTTGAGAGTCAAGGACTGGAGCCAGACTGCCTGCATGCAAATCTGATTGAAAGTGCTGCTTTTGAAAGCAACTCTGGGCAGTGCTATTGAAAGGGCTCTGACTATTCCAGTTCTACTTGCTTCAAGTTTCCTAAGAGGGACCTCAAAAATCTAAAAAAAATCCAACCAATCTGTTGGGTGTCTAATAGAATTATTACCAACCATGCGTTGGTCACTCACTATGTGCTAGCCTTTCTATATGGGTCAGGACAGGGTTTTCTGTCCCTTGGGTTAGTTAGCATAACTCCTGCAAGTTCTTCTATTAAGACCATTAATAGAAAATGTTGTACTCTACTCCAAAATCCTGTGGCTCCGCAGGTACTTTTTCAAGATAAAGCCAAGAATCGTTGCCATCACTTACAGAACCCTGCAATGTTACCATCAGGCAATGACAAATTCACATTGAATCCAGGAGATGCTGTACTACATGGCGTTTCTTTTCCTATCATGCAGGTCCGTGAATCCCTTACCTTCCTCCTCCCTTGTACCCCTCCACCATCAGTCTTCTACCTTTCTATTTTCATGATTCTGGCTCAATTCTGGTGGCACTTAGCAAAGGTGGCTATAGTTCTTCTCTTGAACATCCAGTTCCTTTTAGGACCCTTTCCTTATGACCCACATTCTTGAGATTCTAGGGAAATAATAACTCTTTGGCTTTATTAACTAAAGTGAATGGCAGCATACTTCATTTGATTCTTTAAACCTTGCCCACACCTTTATAGAGGGACCCTTTATTAGCCTGTCCTCAAGTTACTTAACTCTCTTGCTTCCTGCAGAACTCCAACTGGTAGAGGCCCTAAAGACACTGTGGGCAATTCAGTGACAAGAGCCTGCCTTATACTTCTGAGTCTGTCCCTGCTAAGATACAAGCACAAATGTTATTAGAGCTTAAAACTCCGAGTTTCAGAGTAGACCCCATCAAAGAAGAATGACTGTGCCTGGAGAAAAAGAGTTTTCATAGAGGACATTGCGACTTCAGTCCTTTTTTTCAACACATATTGAGAGCCTCCTGTGTGCCAGGCTCTGTTCCAGGTGCTAGGAATATAGTGCAGGAAAACAAAGCTGCTGTCTCATGAAGTTCTGTTCTAATGGAAGGAGTGAGTAACTGCACACATACACACACACACATGAAAAAGGCAAGTGCAAATAATGAAAATTAACATTTTTAAAGTACTGAAGATGGAGGAGTACAATTTGAGGTTAGATAGCTAACAAATACACTTAAGAATTAAGATCTAGGTTGATTGGACATCTTCCTTAGCATAATCAGGACAGCCACTTGACAGCTCTTAAAATTATTGAGAGTAATTTTGAAGGAGTCTGTAGCAATGCATGGGCAGGAAGGAACAATGACTCATTGAATTCTTGATATTAATGTTAAAGGGACTTATAATCCAACCCTCCAAAGTCAATTTACACACCTCTTCACCCTCATCATGTGATGTTTCTAGTAATTCAAGAAAAACTTATTAACTGAACGGTTGCTACAGTTCTTTCGACTCTTAGGGAGATTGTGACCCTCGTCAAAATGGTGTGAATAAGCTATTACTTGCTTTCTGCAAACAGAATGGAAATAACTCTGGGCCGTGGGTGTGTGAGGTTTTTCTTAGAATGGAATGGTGAGAGTGAGTACTAATGTGCTAATCAACCACTGTTTGCTGGAAAGGCTTTTTGTCAATGAGCTCTGAGAGAAGCAGAATATAGTCACGGGAAGTTCCAAGATGGGGTCTACTTTACGGGAATTGGAGTCAAATCCAAACATTTTGTGGTTCCTCAGCGTAAACTTCTTCTCAAACCTTTGGACATCTATCCATCACTGGTCCCGCCTGGAGCCACTGTGACTTTCACATGAAATCCACTGCAAGCTACTAATTATCGTCTTCATAAAAACCACAGTGCAGGCAGTAGCTGAATTCCAAAAATGTGTTTTCTGCTCTCAAGGAATAATAGTGATGAGAGAAAACTTGTAGATGGCTAGTGTCCTTATCCATGGGTGTTTCCCCAAACATCAACTTAATTCCAAGACTCTCTTTTCTTTCTCTTAATCCCATAGCTACAAGTTTTTCTCATCCCTCATAGCTATTACTGCTTCCCCCAATAGCACTTTGACTGTAACTATGCAGGAGATTGGTTTCTAGAGCAAGCTAGCTTGAGGCCTTTGAGAGTTTATCTCAGTTGACTGGGATAATTTATGGATAAAACTATTTGTCATGATTTTTGTCAAAGTGTTAAAACAGTTATGTATGTCTAATGTGTTTGACTTCTACGGAGCATGTTATTTGCCTAATGTAATAATGGAAGCTTGGTAGCATAAGGACTTTTCAACTAAATGATATGTGAAAGACAGTGGGTCTCAGACTTTCGGTCTCACCACTTCACACTCCTAAAATTATTAAGACTCCCAAAGTGCTTTTGTTTATCTGGGTAATAATATCTGTTGATAATTACTATGTCAGAAATTAAAACAGAATTTTTTGTTTTAATTTACTTAAAAACAGCAGTGAAACCTTATCCTTCTATATAAAAATCACATTTTTATGAACAATAAGTATATTTTCCAAAACTAAAAAAAAAAAAATTAGTGATAATGTGGCATCATGTAATGGTTTTTTGAATCTCTTTAATTCCATATCTGGCTTCATAGAAGATAGCTGGGTTCTGTTTCTGTTTTCAGTCTGTTGTCTTATCATATGTTGTGTAGCTTCTGGAAAGCTGTTCTGTACACTTGTGAGAGAACAAGAAGGAAGACAAATAATGCTTGACCATTTTGATAGAAATGATTTTGATCTAGTCTCTGGGACTCTCTGAGCTCCTGGAAGACACTTTGAGAACTGTTGTCAGAAGGGAAAGGCACCATTCTTTGCCAGTTGATGAAACAGGAGCAGCTTGAGGAAGGAGTGTAGTGCACAGGATCTCAAGACAAACGCACTACTAAACCCAAGAAGTGACATGAGATTTGAGGAGTGGCAGGAAAAATTGTGTCCACTTCCGCTTCAACATTGAATCTTTTGGATCTACAAAGATTTCAAATATTGGAGCTTGGTGGGAACTTAAGCTCACATGAAAAAAACTTTCATTGTAAAGAAATAAAATATGTTGACTCAATGACTAGATATTGGCAAAGTCCAGCCAACAGCTGGGGTGTAGCCTGAGCACAAAATGATGGGTCCTCAGAAGCAACAGGAGGCATGGAGGGTGTCCCCCAGCCCCCACACGACTTCCCTTTTTGTTTATTGCTGAACTATTTTCTCTCCAATAGCACTGGGCTCCATCCAGTGAATATATGTTCTGCTAGCCACTTAACAAACTCAAGCTGTGGTTTTGGGCTGATAAATAATTATGTTAATTAACAGGTTGGAGGAAAAATATGATGTTATTCCTGTGGAATGCTCTGAGAAGCTGGAAACACTTAACTGCAAAAACTACATGTGGTGAAGTAACCAATAATTTGCTTAAAAAACCCACATCTGGTTTGCTGGCTCAAAGCAGGGGTTAATAGTCGTTCGAGGGCAGCCAGTGGTGAAGAGGGGTCCCAGGATAAACAGCCAAACCTTCACGGCAGGAAATATGCTTGTTCTGAAGCAAAAGCATTTATGTTGGCTTCTAACCAAGATGAAAAGTGAAAGGAATTGCTTGGTTTGCCTCTTGCTTTCTTCTCTTTACAACATACAGCTCAAGAATGTCTTTCTCATATTTGTACACTTGGAAGTGGGAAAGAGTTAGGAAATAGTCAAGTGAGAAAAAAAGTATATATATATATATATGTGCATATATATATATATATATATTCTCCAAATTCCTAAAAGGATGCAGCAAAGACATCACAGCACTGAAGAATAGAAAAGTGAGTTTGAATCATACACATCATTATTATCATAATAGATATATTGATTTGATAAATATTTACTGAACATCTTCCTTGCACAAGGCACAAATATGAGTGTTATAACTAATACACAGGTAATATGTGGTCCTAGATCTCAAGGGGGGAAGAGCTCAGTAGATAGACTAAAACAAATATACAATATATGCATAAAACAAATCCCAGTGTGATAGGAGTCATTAAAGAGAGAGAAATAAAGTGCTTTAAGAAGTTCAGAAGGAGGACACCTCATTTAAGATGGGACTAGTCTGTGAAGCTTTCCTGTCAACAGTGGTATTTCAGCTGAGGCATAAAAGACAATGAGGATTCCTGCAGACAGAAATAAAGGCAGAATGGTATTGGGAGGGAGAGTATTAGCATACCCATATTACCTACAGATGGAGGTAGAAAATTAGGAGATGGTAAGTAAACTCGTTTGACTAGAATGTAGGAAAGATGCGAAGAGTTTGGGGCAGTTAAGCAGAGAAAAGCCAAAATTGGAGGCTTTTGGAATTGGAATACTGATCTGGCATAGCACTGTGTATGGCAAAGTGGAATCGAGCAAATCTGAGGACCAAGAAGGGGTTCAGGAAGATAGTCTTGTGATGAAATCATTGCAGAGGTGCTATGGTTGACCACCATAGATATGTATGTGATGTGATGACTGATGGGATATGAGTACCAAGGTAGCTGAACAGTTGAAAGTATTTTCCTAGGCTCCATCTGCAGAGACTAAGGGAAAGTGCTTAAATTTCTGAGTTGCCAAGTAGACATTCTAGCCAGTGGTCAAAAGTTGGATATGGAATCCAGACAAAACTATAATTCAAAAAGACACATGTACCCTTATGTTCATAGCAACACTATTCACAGCAGCCAAGACATGAAAACAGCCTAAATGTTCATCAACAGATAAATGGGTTAAAAAGACATGGTACATGTGGACGATGGACTACTACTCAGCCACAAAATAAGAAGGAAATAATGCCACTTGCTGAAGGCAATGGCACCCCACTCCAGTACTCTTCTGGAAAATCCCATGGATGGAGGAGCCTGGTAGGCTGCAGTCCCTGGGGTCATGAAGAGTTGGACACACTGAGCGACTTGACTTTCACTTTTCACTTTCATGCATTGGAGAAGGAAATGGCAACCCACTCCAGAGTTCTTGCCTGGAGAATCCCAGGGACGGGGGAGCCTCGTGGGCTGCCATCTGTGAGGTCGCAGACGGACACGACTGAAGTGACTTAGCAGCAGCAGCAGCAATACCACTTGCAACAACATGGATGGACCTAGAGACTGTCATATTAAGTGAAGTCAGTCAGAAGGAGAAAAACAAATACCTTATGATATCACTTATATGTGGAATCTAGCATATGACATGAAAGAACTTATCTATGAAACAAAAACAGACTCACAGACATAGAGAACAGATTTGTGATTGCTAAGGAGAGGGTAGGGGGGGAGGGGTGGAGTGAAAGTTTGGGACTAGCAGATGCAAACTAGTATATACGGGATGAATAAAGAACAAGGTCCTACTGTATAGCACAGGGAACTATAGTCAATATCCTGTGATAAAACATAAAGGAAAAGAATATAAAAAAGGATGCATTTATACACATAATTGAATCACTTTGTTGTACAGCAGAAATTAACACCATATTGTAAATCAACTATACTTCGATAAGCATTCTTTTTTCATTAGGATATAAAGGCCAAAACCATGAAGGGAGGGAGTACATTTAGAGGTCAAGATAAGGAAGAGCAGTCATTACCAGGAAAGAATGAGAAGCAGTGACCTTGGGTCCACTGTTACCTTCTTCCAGTTCCCCCAACACTGCATGTCAATCTGAGCTACACAGATTTGATTCTGGCACTGCCCATGATGTGTCTGCTAATGGTATTCCAGTGGCTTCCCATCACTCTTAGGATAGTACCAAATCTCAATGGCCTACATATCTCCACGAGTTCTGGTCCTCTCCTGCCTCTGAAGCATCGCCTTCTTCTGCCCTCTGCACTTCAGCCCCTGTAGCCTTTTTTCCATGCTTGGACCAGCTAGGCTCCTTCCATCCTCAGGACTTTGACTGTACCTGGAGAACATTTGCTTTCATCCTTTTGCCTAGTTACCCTTTATACATCATATACAATTCAGTGTCACTCCTCAGGACCACTTTATACTTCTCTGCCTTATGATCCTTTATACTTTATAACACCTTTTGACCCATTATACTTCTCTGACTAGACAGATCAAATCCTCCTACTAAATCCTTTCTTAGCACCTTATGTTTTCCCTTTCCAGACCTTATCACAGTCGCAGCTGTACATCTTTCTGTAAAATTATTTGATTCATACTGACTCTACCAAGAAGCTATAAGTTCCTAAGGACAGAGTCACCACTGCTTCTTTATTCTCAGAAAAGTTCCTGGTCCTTAGAAGTCTCTAAATGCATAGCTGTTGAGTGAATGAATGTTAAAGGAGGATATAAAAATGCTTTCACCTGCATTATCTCATTTGATCTCCATAACATACCTACAAGGTAGATATGATAACCCAAATTTTACAAACAGATAAACTTTACAATACACGTATTGCTGAGCACTAGATAGAAGTCAATGGCAGGCTTTGGAAACACAGAACTCCCATATGAACCAGCAATTCTATTCTTTGTTATATACTCAAGAGAAATGAAAATATATACCACACAAAAGCTTGTATATAAATGTTTATAGAAGCATCATTCATAATAGGCAAAACCTGGAAACAATCCAAATGTCCATCAATTGATGGATGTATAAACTAAACATGGTACATCCATACAATGAAAAGTTGTTCATCAATTAAAAAGAATGAAATATTTTTTAGAAAAGAAGTTAACAGCGGTGTTGTGGCTCTGACTCTTTTCACTATGTCGCAGATCTTGCTCAGGAGCAGAATCCAGGCCACGAACAGCACAGACAGAGAGGTGATGACAAGTGTCAAATGCCACAGAGGGGTAAAGAGGATGGAGACAGGGTCACTTCACTGATTTGAAATGCCAAATCAGGAATGGCCTTTTAGAAAATAGTATCAGAAAAGAAATGGGGACAGGAATCAGACTATGAGTATCTTTAAGTATGGTGGATCAAGGAAAGCTTTGGGGGTGAGGCAAGATGTGGCAAGATGATTAGAAAAAGTCTTGCAGTTTGTCCAGATGGAGGCTAAGAAAAATTATTTGGAAATTGAGATTATAAGGAATTTAGGGTAGAATCCGCCCTGGGACAAATAAAAAGTCAAAGCAAAACCATGCTTCATAAACAAGGAAACTGGAACTCTATTCCAAGACAATACATGAAAAATGAAAATGACAAAATTATAGTAATTAAAAGAGTAATTTAAAAAAGAAAATTCCCTGTTGGTTCAGTGGTTAGGATTCCAGGCTTTCACTGCCAGGGGCCACACTGTTCAGTCTTTCACCATGGAACTAGGGTTCTACAAGCCATGTAGCCAGGACGAAAGAGAGAGAGAGAGAGAAGTTATAATTAGAGGTACCATATTCACTCATCAAGCTGGGACTTTTAAAAAAAATAATGATGCTTGATGTTATATTATTATTTACCTTCTGGATATTTAATGGCCAAACAAGCCTTACAGAGTATAAGGACCACCATCCAGAGAGTTTAATAGTCTTCATGGTGGTAGATGAACATGATGAGTGTTCCAAAGGAGGAAAATAATATCAATTCTCTCTTATTTGACAGGTGCTTCTGAGGAAATGAGTGTGAAAAACCATCTGCTGTGCAAAATGCTGTTACAGAATGTGGGAGGAGAATGGATGACATGCTTTCTGGGTGGCAAAAAGGCTGCTTCATTTTAAAAGTACGAGAAACATATAAAGGTATGTGGTCTGTACAAATAGTAGTCCCAGATGCCAGATAAAAATAAACCAGTGGAAACTTCTAATTTAAAAAGTTAAATTAGAATAGTTATAATTCAATGATAGAATCTTTTGATATTCCAATCAAACTACCTGTAAGGATATAGCCAAAGAAAGAAGAACCATCTCACATTAAAACTGATTCAATTTCAATTCAATTCAGTCGCTCGGTCATGTCCAACTCTTTGTGACCCCATGAACCACAGCACGCCAGGCCTCCCTGTCCATCACCAACTCCTGGTGTCCACCCAAACCCATGTCCATAGAGTTGATGATGCCATCCAGCCATCTCATCCTCTGTTGTCCCCTTCTCCTCCTGCCCTCAATCTTTCCCAGCATCAGGGGCTTTTCCAATGAGTCAGCCCTTCACATCAGGTGGCCAAAGTATTGGAGTTTCAGCTTCAACATCAGTCCTTCCAATGAACACCCAGGACTGGTCTTCTTTAGGATGGACTGGTTGGATCTCCTTGCAGTCTAAGGAACTCTCGAGTCTTCTCCAACATCACAGTTCAAAAGCATCAATTCTTTGGCACTCAGCTTTCTTTATAGTCCATCTCTCACATCCATACATGACCACTGGAAAAACCACAGCCTTGACTAGATGGACCTTTGTTGGGCAAAGGAATGTCTCTGGGTTTTAATATGCTATCTACGTTGGTCATAACTTTCCTTAAAACTGATATTAGAGGCCAACCTACTGTTAGAATTAGAGATTTCCACTACTTTAACTCCACATTGTGGGCTAATGTGTGACTCTTAACCACCTGAAACTCACTACCCTGTCACCTGAAAGAAGAGCTCAAGACTCAATGCATCCCCTCTGCCACCCTTCAGCTGAAAGATGAGAGTGTCAAGCAATTTGAAAATGCTCTATTATGGGAGTATCATTTTTTTAAGATCTGCCTTTGTTATCAATAAAAGTGCAATGGCTACCCCCAAAGCAGGCTATCAAAAAGGCAGCTACAATACAGTGCATCCAGGGAGCTGCAGGCCTACCAAGTAAAATACTATGGGAATAGGCTAGTAGCAGGGCTTGCCTTTGTTTCATTGTGTATGTGGGTGTTTCCACTTTTCAGAAGAGCAGGCAGAGGGAGGAAAACAAGACCCCTCCTCAGTCCAGCAGAATTTATTAGATGGAGCCTACAAGTGAGAGATATTCTCCTAACCTACTAGGGGACAAAGAACAGAGACTGTGCAAGTCAGCACCTCCACCTCCAGCCCAGATAGTCTTCTCTTCACCCTGAGGTAGGGGAGTAGGCCAAACAGAGAGAAGCAAAATTCTGCAAAGCAAAAAAATTGGAAATCTCTCTTAAATCACTTTGGAGAAACGTCTTATCCAACCAATGAATAGAATACCATTTTTGCTTATGAAATTGGCAATAATTTTAATGAAACATTTAAAGGTAATGAGGTTTATAGGAGAGTCCATGAAAAAGACATTCTCATATACCATCAATGGAAATGTAAATTGCCAGTAACTTTCAGGAAATGATCCAGGTTTACCTACTTTCATCATTGCAGGCTTTAAAAACAATCTTTTTTATTTTTAATTGGAGGATAATTGATTAACAATGTTATGTTGGTCTCTGCCATACAACATCATGAATCAGCCATAAGTATACATATATCCCCTCCCTCTTAAGCCTCCTCCCACCCACCTTCATCCCATCCTTCTATGTCATCACAGAGCATGAGGTTGAGCTCCCTATGTCAAACAGCAAGTTTCCACCAGCTGTCTATTTAATGTATGGTAATATATATATTACAGTGGCACTCTCTCAGTTCATCCCTCTGATCCTCTCCTTCCCTCACAGTGCCCACATGTCTGTTCTCTACTTCTACATCTCTATTCCTGACCTGAAGATAGGTTTATCATTTTTTACCATTTTTCTAGATTCCATATATATGCATTAATATACAATCTTTGTTTTTCTCTCTCTGAGTTACTTCACTCTGTATAACAAGCTCTAGGTTCATCCACCTCAGTTCAGCTGACTCAAATTTGTTCCTTTTTATGGCTGAGTAATATTCCACTGAATATATATATACCACAACTGCTTTATCCATTCATCTGTCACATCACTGAGATCTTGCTTAAACAGCCTTATAGCCTAAAATAGAAGAATATTTAAATATTTTTATAAACATAGGTATATAATACTCCTCCATAAGAATGTGGAGTTATATAATGATATGGAGAAATGTCTATGACATAACTGAAAACTTTAAAAAACATAAAAATATTACATATGTATTTCATATTACAAAGTATTTACAATATGACCCCAATTTTTAAAACCACACCAAAAGTATTAGAGATCAAGATGGCAGAATAGGAGGACACTGGGCTCACCTCCCCTCACAAGCACAAGACTACAGCTACATATAGAAAAGATCAGTGAAACCAAGAGCTGTTTTTTTTTTTTCTTTAAGATTACAAAATTGATAAAACTTTAGTCAGGCTCATTGAGGAAAAAAGGAGAGGGGGCCAAAGTAAAATAAGAAATGAAAGAGAAATTGCAACCAATATCACACATTACACCATAACCATTAGGGAATACTACAAACAGTTGTATGTCAACAAATTAGACAACCTAGAAGAAATGATAAGTTCCTAGAAATATATATCTTCCAAGACTGAATAGAAAAAATAGATAATCTAAACAGATCAATTACTAGGACTAAAATTAAATCAGTAGTCAAAACACTGTCAACAAATAGATGTCCAGGACCAAACAGCTTATCAGGGGAATTCTATCAAACATAAAGAAGAGTTATACCAATCTTTCTCAAACTATTCTGGAAAACTGAAGAAGAAACACTCGCAAATTTATTCTGAGGCCACCATTACCTTGACACCAGGGTAATCAGATTTACCAGGTAAATCAGTGACACTACTGAAAAAGAAAATGCACACCATTACCTATGATGTATATAGATGCAAACATCCTCAACAAAATATTAACAAACTGAATTCAACAATTTGTAAAAATGATACACCACAATCAAGTTGGATTTTTCCAGATATATAGGTTCATACCTTCCATGCAGTGCTGGAGAAGACTCTTGAGAGTCCCTTGGACAGCAAGGAGATCCAACCAGTCAATCCTAAAGGACGTTAACCCTGAATATTCACTGGAAGGACTGATGCTAAAGCTGAAGCTCCAATTCTTTGGCCACCTGATGAGAAGAGCTGACTAATTAGAAAAGATGCTGATGCTGGGAAAGACTGAAGGCAGGAAGAAAAGGGGACAACAGAGGATGAGATGGTTGGATGGCATCACTGACGCAATGAACATGAGTTTGAGAAAACTCCGGGAGATGGTGAAGGACAGGGAAACCTGGCATGCTGCAGTCCATGAAGTCACAAAGAGTCAGATACGACTGAGTGACTGAACAACAACTACTACAAGTGTAAGTTCTGTGTATGTGGCTCAATATTTATTAATTAATCAGTGTGATATGCCACATTAACAAAACAAATGATAAAAATCACAATCATTTCTATAGACCAGAAAAAACATTTGACAAAATGTAACACTCATTTATGATAAAAAGTTTTCAACAGAGTTGAAAACATAATGCAGGCCATTTATGACAAACCCACAGGTAACATCATACTTGTTGGTGAAAAACTGAAAACTGTCCTTCGAAAATCAGGAACAGGGCAAGAAATAAAAATGCAACTACTTGAAAATGAAAAAACCCTGAAGTCTTCACCAAAAATCTATTAGAATTAATAAATGAATTCAGTAAAGTTGCAGGACACAAGATTAATATACAGACATCTGTTGCTTTTCTATATTCTAATAATGAACTATCAGACAGAGAAGTAAGAAAACAATTCCACCTACAATTGCATCAGAAAGAATAAAATGTCTAGGAGTACACTTAACCAAGGAGGTAAAAGACCCATATGCTGAAAACTGTAAGACATTTATTGATGAAGGAAATTGAAGAGGATACAAATAATGGACAGATATTCCATGTTCATGGATTGGAAGAATTAATGTAGAAATGTCCATACTACCCAAAGAAATCTATAGATTCAATGCAATCCCTATCAAAATACCCAAGACATTTTTCACAGAACTAGACAAAATAATCCTAAAATCTACATGAAATCATGTGTGTGTGCTGTGCTAAGTTGCTTCAGTTGTGTCTGACTCTTCACAACCCTATGGACTATAGCCCGCCAGGCTCCTCTGTACATGGATTCTCCAGGCAAGGGTACTGGAGTGGGTAGCGTGCTCTTCTCCAAAGGATCTTCCCAACCCAGGGATTGATCCCACATCTCTTACATCTCCCACATTGGCAGACAGATTCTTTACCACTAAAGCCACCTGGGAAGCCCTATAAAAGACCCCAAATAGCCAAAAAAATCTTGAGAAAGAATAAAACTAAAGGTATCATGCTCGTTGACTTCAAACTATATACTACAAAGCCATAGTAATCAAAGCAGTATGGTGCTGGTACAGAAACAGACACATAGATCAGTGGAACCGAAGAGAGCCCCAAATTAAGACCAGACACATTGAGTCAACTAATCTCCAACAAAAAAGGCCAGGATATACAATGTGGAAAAGATAGTTTCTTTAATAAGTGGTATTGAGAAAACTGAAGAGCTACATGTAAAAGATTAAAACTAGAACATTTTCTCAAACCACATACAAAAATTAAATGGATTAAAGACCTAAATGTAAGATTGGAAGCCATAAAACTCCTAGAATAAAATAAAGACAATGCACTCCCTAAGATAAGCCTTAGCATTACTTTTTTTGGATCTGTCTCTTCAGACAAGGGAAATAAGAGTAAAATAACAAATGAAGCTTAATTAAACTTTAAAAGCTTTGTACAGTGAAGGAAACCATCAACAAAATTAAAAGGCAACATACTAAACGGGAGGAGATATCTGTAAATAATATATATGGTAAGAAAATAATATCCAAATATATAAAGAGCTCACACAACTCAATATTTTTTTAAAAAATTAATTAAAAGCAGGCAGAAGATCTGAATTGATATTTTATCAAAGAGGACATACAGATGGCCAACAGGCACATGAAAGGATACTCCACATCACTAATCATAAGGGAAACAGATCAAAACACAAAGATATATAATCTCACGCATTTCAAAATGGCTATCATCTAAAAGACAACAATAATAAATGTTGGTGAGGATGTGGAAACCATGGTACTCTATGGGTGAAAGTGAAAGTGAAGTCACTCAGTCTTGTCCAACTCTTTGCGACCCCATGGACTATAGCCTATCAGGCTCCTCCGTCCTTGGGGTTTTCCAGGCAAGAGTGCTGGAGTGGATTGCCATAAAACTGGCGCAGCCACTACTTGCGCAGTATGGAAGTTTCTCAAAAGTCAGTAGCTACTATATGTTCTAGTAATTTCTCTCTGGGTATATATCCAAAGAAAATGGACACATTAATTCAAAAGGCTATATGAACCCTAATATTCATAGCAGCATTATTTACAATAGCCAAGATATGGAAACATCTTGAGTGTCCATTGGCAGATGAATAAATAAAGAAGACGTGGTATGGAATGGAACATGATGAAATATTGTTGTTGCTGCTGTTATTTAGTCACTAAGTCATGTCTGACTCTTTTGCAACCCCATGACAGTATCCCACCGGGCTCCTCTGTCCATAGGATTCTCCTAGCAAGAATACTGAAGTGGGTTACCAGTTCCTCCTTCAGGGAATCTTCCCAACTCAGGGATCAAACCCACGACTCCTATATTGGCAGATAGTTCTTTACCACTGAGCCACCAGGGAAGCCAAATGGAATATTACTCAGCTATAAAAAGAATGAAATTCTGCCATTTACAAAAATGTAGATGGAACTGGAGGGTAACGCGATTAGTGAACTCAGACAGAGAAAGAGGAATACTCTGTTACCACTTATATTTGGAATCTAAAAAAATAAAACAAATGAATGTAACAAAACCAAAACAAACTCACAGATACAGAGAACAAGCTAACGGTCACTTGTGGGGAGATGGAATGAGTTAAGGTAAAGAAGCCTAAGAAGTACAAACTAAGTATAAATTAAATAAGATAAAAGGATGTCATGTACAGTACAGGGGATAGAACCAATATTTTATAATTATTTTATTTTATTTTTTCATCAAAAACATTTAAAAATTATTTTTTATTAATAAGGAAATACAAAATTTAAATGATACAATAGACCAGTTATACTTAATTGATATTTATAGGACATTTCACCCCAAAACAGTGAATTTCATCTTTTTCTCAAGTGCACATGGAACCTTCTCCAGGATAGGTCACACCCTGGGCCATAAATCAAACCTTGGTAAATTCAAAAAAATTGAAATGATTCCAAGCATCTTTTCTGACCACAATGCAGTAAGATTAGATCTCAATTACAGGAGAAATACTATTAAAAATTCTAACATATGGAGGCTGAACAACACGCTGCTGAATAACCAAAAAAAAAAAAAAATCACAGAAGAAATCAAAAAAGAAATTAAAATATGCATAGAAACAAATGAAAATGAAAACACAACAACCCAAAACCTATGGGACACTGTAAAAGCAGTGCTAAGTTGGGGGGTTGGGGGGCGGTTCAGAGCAATACAGGCATACCTCAAGAAACAAGAAAAAAAGTCCAATAAATAACCTAACTCTGTACCTAAAGCAACTAGAAAAGGAAGAAATGAAGAACCTCAGGGTTAGTAGAAGGAAAGAAATCTTAAAAATTAGGGCAGAAATAAATGCAAATGAAACAAGGGAGACCATACCAAAAATCAACAAAGCCAAAAGCTGGTTCTTTGAGAAGATAAATAAAATTGACAAACCCTTAGCCAGATTCATCAAGAAACAAAGACAGAAAAATCAAATCAACAAAATTAGAAATGAAAATGGAGAGATCACAACAGACAACACAGAAATACAAAGGATCCTAAGAGGCTATTATCAGCAACTATATGCAAATAAAATGGACAACTTGGAAGAAATGGACAAATTCTTAGAAAAATACAACTTTCCAAATCTGAAATAGGAAGAAATAGAAAATCTTAATAGACCCATCACAAGCAAAGAAATTGAAACTGTAATCAGAAATCTTCCAACAAACAAAAGCACAGGACCAGATGGCTTCACAGCTGAATTCTACCAAAAATTTAGAGAAGAGCTAGCACCTATCCTACTCAAACTCTTCCAGAAAATTGCAGAGGCAGGTAAACTTCCAAACTCATTCTATGAGGCCACCATCACCCTAATACCAAAACCTGACAAAGATGCCACACAAAAAAAGAAAACTACAGGCCAATATCACTGATGAACAGAGATGCAAAAATCCTTTAAAAAATTCTAGCAAACAGAATCCAACAACATATTAAAAAGATCATACATCATGACCAAGTGGGCTTTATCACAGGGATGCAAGGATTCTTCAATATCCACAAATCAATCAATGTAATACACCACATTAACAAATTGAAAAATAAAAACCATATGATTATCTCAATAGATGCAGAGAAAGCCTTTGCAAAATTCAACATCCATTTATGATTAAAAAAAAAAAAACAAACCTCCAGAAAACAGGAATAGAAGGAACATATCTCAACATAATAAAAGCTATATATGACAAACCCACAGCAAACATTATCCTCAATGGTGAAAAACTGAAAGCATTCCCCCTAAAGTCAGGAACAAGACAAGGGTGCCCACTTTCACCACTACTATTCAACATATTCTTGGAAGTTTTGGCCACAGGAATCAGAGCAGAAAAAGAAATAAAAGGAATGCAGATTGGAAAAGAAGAAGCAATCTATAGATTTAATGCAATCCCTATCAAGCTACCAATGGTATTTTTCAGAGAACTAGAACAAATAATTTAACAATTTGTATGGAAATACAAAAAACCTCAAATAGCCAAAACAATCTTGAGAAAGAAGAATGGAACTGGAGGAATCAACCTGCCTGACTTCAGGCTCTACTACAAAGCCACAGTCATCAAGACAGTACGGTACTGGCACAAAGACAGAAATGCAGATCAATGGAACAAAATAGAAAGCCCAGAGATAAATCCACACACCTATGGACACCTTATTTTGACAAAGGAGGCAAGAATATACAATGGAGAAAAGACAATCTCTTTAACAAGTGGTGCTGAGAAAACTGGTCAACCACTTGTAAAAGAATGAAACCAGATCACCTTCTAACACCATCAGTCAGTTCATTTCAGTTGCTCAGTCATGTTCGACTCTTTGTGACCCCATGAATCGCAGCACGCCAGGCCTCCCTGTCTATCACCATCTCCCAGAGTTCACTCAGACTCAAATCCATCGAGTCAGTGATGCTATCCAGCCATCTCATCCTCGGTCGTCCCCTTCTCCTCCTGCCCCCAATCCCTCCCAGCATCAGAGTCTTTTCCAATGAGTCAACTCTTTGCATGAGGTGGCCAAAGTACTGGAATTTCAGCTTTAGCATCATTCCTTCCAAAGAAATCCCAGGACTGATCTCCTTCAGAATGGACTGATTGGATCTCCTTGCAGTCCAAGGGACTCTCAAGAGTCTTCTCCAACACCACAGTTCAAAAGCATCAATTCTTCGGCCCTCAGCCTTCTTCACAGCCAAATCTCACATCCATACATGACCACAGGAAAAAACCATAGCCTTGACTAGATGGACCTTTGTTGTCAAAGTAATGTCTCTGCTTTTGAATATGCTATCTAGGTTGCTCATAACTTTTCTTCCAAGGAGTAAGCGTCTTTTAATATCATGGCTTCAGTCACCATCTGCAGTGATTTTGGAGCCCCAAAAAATAAAGTCTGACCCTGTTTCCACTGTTTCCCCATCTATTTCCCATGAAGTGATGGGACCAGATGCCATGGTCTTCGTTTTCTGAATGTTGAACTTTAAGCCAACTTTTTCACTCTCCTCTTTCACTTTCATCAAGAGGCTTTTAGCTCCTCTTCACTTTCTGCCATAAGGGTGGTGTCATCTGCATATCTGAGGTGATTGATATTTCTCCCGGCAATCTTGATTCCGGCTTGTGTTTCTTCCAGCCCAGCGTTTCTCATGATGTACTCTGCATAGAAGTTAAATAAGCAGGGTGACAATATACAGCCTTGACGTACTCCTTTTCCTATTTGGAACCAATCTGTTGTTCCATGTCCAGTTCTAACTGTTGCTTCCTGACCCGCATACAGATTTCTCAAGAGGCAGGTCAGGTGGTCTGGTATTCCCATCTCTTTCAGAATTTTCCACAGTTTCTTGTGATTCACACAGTCAAAGGCTTTGGCATAGTCAATAAAGCAGAAATAGATGTATTTCTGGAACTCTCTTGCTTTTTCCGTGATCCAGCGGATGTTGGCAATTTGATCTCTGGTTCCTCTGTCTTTTCTAAAACCAGCTTGAACATCAGGGAGTTCACTGTTCACGTACTGCTGAAGCCTGGCTTGGAGAATTTTGATCATTACTTTACTAGCGTGTGAGATGAGTGCAATTGTGCAGTAGTTTGAGCATTCTTTGGCATTGCCTTTCTTTGGGATTGGAATGAAAAGTGACCTTTTCCAGTCCTGTGGCCACTGCTGAGTTTTCCAAATTTGCTGGCATATTGAGTGCAGCACTTTCACAGCATCATCTTTCAGGATTTGAAATAGCTCTACCGGAATTCCATCACCTCCACTAGCTTTGTTCATAGTGATGCTTTCTAAGACCCACTTGACTTCACATTCCAGGATATCCGACTCTAGATGAGTGATCACACCATCATGATTATCTGGGTCGTGAAGATCTTTTTGTACAGTTCTTCTGTGTATTCACAAAAATAAACTCAAAAGGGATTAAAGATCTAAATATAAGACCAGAAACTATAAAACTTCTAGAGGAAAACATAGGCAAAATCGCAGCAGGATCCTCTATGACCCACCTCCCAGAATACTGGAAATAAAAGCAAAAATAAACAAATGGGATTTAATTAAAATTAAAAGCTCTACACAACAAAGGAAACTATAAGCAAGATGAAAAGACAGCCTTCAGAATGGGAGAAAATAATAGCAAATGAAGCAGCAGACAAAGAATTAATCTCAACAATATACAAGCAACATTTGCAGCTCAATTCCAAAAAATAAATGACCCAATCTAAAAGTGGGCCAACGAACTTTTCTCCAAAGAAAACATACAGATGGCTAACAAACATATGAAAAGATGCTAAACATCACTCATTATCAGAGAAATGCAAATCAAAACCACAATGAGGTACCATTTCACACCAGTCAGAATGGCTGTGATCCAAAAGTCTACAAGCAATAAATGCTGGAGAGGGTGTGGAGAAAAGGGAAGCCTCTTACACCGTTGGTGGGAATGCAAACTAAAGTAGAGCCACTATGGAGAACAGTGTGGAGATTCCTTAAAAAACTGGAAATAGAACTGCCATTGACCCAGCAATCCCACTGCTGGGCATACACACCGAGGAAATCAGAATTGAAAGAGACATGTGTACCCCAATGTTCATCACAGCACTGTTTATAATAGCCAGGACATGGAAGCAACCTAGATGTCCATCAGCAGATGAATGGATAAGAAAGCTGTGGTACATATACACAATGGAATATTACCCAGCCATTAAAAAGAATACATTTGAATCAGTTCTAATGAGGTGGATGAAACTGGAGCCTATTATACAGAGTGAAGTAAGCCAGAAAGAAAAACACCAATATAGTATACTAACGCATATATATGGAATTTAGAAAGATGGTAATGATAACCCTATATGCAAGATAGCAAAAGAGACACAGATGTACAGAATACTCTTTTGGACTCTGTGGGAGAGGGCGAAGGTGGAATGATATGGGAGAATGGCATTGAAACATGTAAATTTTCACATGTGAAACAAATTGCCAGTCCAGGTTTGATGCATGATACAGGGTGCTTGGGGCTGGTGCACTGGGATGACCCAGAGGGATGGGATGGAGAGGGAAGTGCAGAAGGGGTTCAGGATGGGGAACACATGTACACCCATGGCAGATTCATGTCAATGTATGGCAAAACCAATACAATATTGTAAAGTAAAATAAATAAATAAAACTGAGATTATAATAATTTTAAATGGAATATAATCTATAAAAATTTCATGTCAGTATGTTGTACACATGAAATTAACATAACATTGCAAATCAAGTATACTTCTACTTTAAAAAGAAAGTAAAAAGATTAAAAACAAACTAATCAAAAGCAAATACAGGCATAAAAAATTTGGACATGACAGGGGAAAAAATGGAAGACTGTATCCAAATGTTAACAGTGACTATGGCAAAATACATATAAGATTTAAGATTACCTTGAAAGCATAATTTGTTATATTTTTGTAGTAAAATGCATAGATTAACAAAAGAACAGGGAGAAATTTTTTTAGAGATAGAAAGGCCAGGCAGAAATGGAGCAAGAAGGGCCATGCATAGCTAGCACTCACACCAGCCCAGTGATGACATTCATAGAAATTAAAGCATGTCAGAGACAACTTTCTTTTCTCCCTATACAGGCCCCTAGAAACATGAAAAATGCCCAAGACTTGGTAGGCAAGCTTACGCTTGATGGATCTTTAATAAATCAGTCATGGAATAGTTTTATTAATAGAAGTTTTATAGGAACATGATCTCATTCCAAATAGTGCTTATGAACCCAAACTCTGAAGTAAGGGAAAGCTATCATAACAGAAAGACTTTATGGAGCTCTAAATTAACCAGTGACACCTACCCTGGAAACACAGATGAGATGGAAAGAACCCTAGAGTCTAACTCAGAGACTCTTCTGCCCCATGATGAAGGTGTCCTTGACCAAGTCATTTACCTCTTAGGGATTAGGGGCCTCATCTGGAAACTGGGGATTATAACACTGCCCAGTTCCCTTCACAGGAAATTAGAAACAATAAAAGGCAAAACGCAGGTTAACACAGTGGTCTGCAAACCTAAGTCACCATTGCACTACTCTATTACTGAGCAGGGTGTAAGGAGTCGGGTTTCATAAGCCTAAGCACAAATGTTTACAGCATTTCACGGCACCATACCTTCCCCTAACAATAGCCCTAAATGCCTGGAGCCCTAAAATGAAGAACTTGAAAGCTGACTATTTTCCCTCTTTTTCAGAATACTCAAAATATTTTTCATATTTGGAATTGGTACTTGAAATATACGTTCCAAAGATAATACCCAAATGTGCATATTTGGGGATGTATTTGGTCAGCGTTATAGGGGAGAAGAACTTCATTTTCCTAAACTGTTTACAGTCATAAATATGCATGCCTGTACAGTATGTGTTTTTGTGGGTGTGTATTCATGCACAAGTGTGTGGGCCCACTGATGCACATTTATATTACAGAAAGCTGTAAGAAGGAGAATAACTCAGTAAGCTCTAAAAAGTGATAGAAATGGTACCTACATCCACCTTCCCTCCTGCTGACACTTAAAGATTCAGGCTAAGTTTTGCAGAAGTGGTAGGTCACTAATAATTGGTTGGGATGATGAATTTTATTTATGTGCTGTGCTTAGTTGCTCAGTCATATCCGATTCTTTGCAACCCCAGGTGCAGCCTACCAGGCTCCCCTGTCCATGGGGGTTCTCCAGGCAAGAATACTGGAGTAGGTTGCCATGCCCTCTGCCAGGGGATCTTCCCAACCCAGGGATCGAACCCAAGTCTCCTGCATTGCAGGAGGATTCTTTACTCATGGAGACACCAGGGAAGCCCCAATTTATTTATAGTGGGACAGAGAGAGAGAGAGAGAGAGAGAGAGAGTGTGTGTCTGTGTGTGTTCAGTCATGTCCAGCTCTTTGCAACCCCATGGACTGTAGCCTGCCAGGCTCCTCTAACCAACGGATTTTCCAGGCAAGTATACTGGAGTGGGTTGCCATTTCCTATGCCAGGGGATATTTCTTGATCCAGGAATCAAACCCATGTCTCTGGCATCTCCTGCATTGGCAGGTGGATTCTTTGCCAGTAACACCACCTGGGAAGCCCTTATAGTGGGAGGAAGACATGTAAGACAACGAATAATTGGTTCAAGTTGCACAAAATGTGAAGTATCTGTGGATAAGAAAATAACATGCACAAAATAAATGTCACATTTGTAACTGAAAAATCACAGATCTACCAAGGGGTAGCTGGTTAAAGTATACCTTTAAAAGAATTCTGTGGGGCCATTTGAAACTATGATAAGGATCAGTATTCAGATATTGAAAGATATGCATGAATTAACACAGAGTGAAGAAAGAAGACTGTGTATTCTATAAATAGTAAAATACAACTTTTGTAACTATATAGGAATATTATAAAGTATGCCATATACATATTGCATAGAAAAAAATCTGAGTTTATATATCATAAAATATTAATACTATCATTCTCAAAGTGATTCAATTTGGATGTTTTAACTTTAAAAAAATTTTCTTTGCTATAATTATTGGAATTCTTTAACACTTTGGGATTACTTTAACAACCGTAAACAAATAAAATATTTTTTTCATTTTAAGAAAAGTAGCAAAACATATTGATCACTGAAAAATACTTAGACTTCAATCTTAGGAAGTGATTAAGAATAAGAAGTGATTATTAAGAATAAGAAGAGAGTAGCCATTAGCCTCAGCCCTCCCCATTGTGAGTTCAGATAATGTGGTACCTCTTACCCCATCCCTTTGATTGTGAGAAGCTGCAGAGCTTAAAAAAGGAAACAAGCCCACCCAACAAACTCAGGAATATAGCTTCAGTTCACTGTATGAAAATTCCCAAATCTTAAATAGAAACCATGCAATCAACATACAGTCTTTTTTTTCCCTGTGGGCTTTCCTGCCTAACTGGTATAATAGCAATACCAGTGGCTTTGATAACACTTTTTTTTAAGCCACATATAAAGGTAAAGCTTGAGTGGAAAGCCAAGTCATTATTTTTGCAGAATTAAAATCATTGTGGGTGAGGATATTGAGTCAACTGAAGTTTATTTAAAGGAGATTTAAATCAGGAGCTCTAGTGGGAAGAACTAGTTTGACAAATCTATTACATCTAATACATTAGGTAAACAAAGATTTCATGTCAGAAAAGTATTAACTATAATGTTTGGTGAATAGAATGAAACATTTGCCTTCTTCTAATCCTTCCTTTAAGATAGGCAGCAACCACAGGGACCTATTATGGAATTAAAATTAATACATATATTTTAGTTTTTGTATGAAGCCAACAATTCCTTTCAAATCCCCCTGAGCAGTCAGGCATAACTTTCTTTAAAAATGTTAGAAAAGTAAGGAAGCGTTATGAATTCCAGGAAGCATTCTCTTCCACATTGCAACTCCTTTTTCACCTGAGTCACTCTACTCTACAAAGAAGCTTCATTTGAATCCACAGGTTTGTGCAGCTAGAGCTGATGTTGGTTTATAGCCTGGACAAAAATAGAAGACAAGAGAATAGATATTTGGCTTTTTGAATTGAATGCTTCTTGGAGAAAAACATTACTGCTCCCAGCAATCCAACCGAAGAAATTAATGCTGTTTACGTTTTCATGGGGTTTTAACAGAATCTGGATATCTTTACTCTTTTTTTTCTAGTAATTCTGATTCATTTTGACAAGAGTGTGTGTTTTAAAGGAAACAACATTTATAGACACCCCCTAGCTCTCAGCTGTGTGACCTGAGGAACCTGGGAAAGATATGGAAGGTCATGGCTAAAGGCAGTTTTGCTCCATTTACATTCATAACTGCCCACGAGAATGTAGGAAACCCTCAAGATTTAGGAAAGGTGACTATAAGCTTTGCAAACTAACAAGTCTCTCTGTTTATTAAAGCCTCCTGGTAACCCCAACTATATTTCTTTTACAGTTAAGCTCTGTTCTTCTTCACCTTTTGTAAGCATGTTCTGTCCTTTCCAGACAGCCCAGATGGATGGAGCCTGCAATATCTGATTACTGTGGATTCCCAGTGCTCTTCACAATGAAGAAGATGTTTCTCTCTGAGAGCCTCTATATTGAAACCTCACATTTAAGGATTCCTGGGTCTTCGAAGCTGCTCCTTACATCTTCACTGGAAAGTGATGTGATACATAGAGTGCTGGTAAGGTGCCTGGTATGGTGACCAGCTCTTTCCAGGGTCTACACTTGTTCTTGCTCACAGCCCACAATACTGAACTGTACCGGGTTAAATATTGTCCCTCCAAAAATCATGTTTACCTGGATCCTTAGAATGTGATCTTACTTGGGAAAGGGATTTTTGTAGTTATAATTAAAATGAGGTTGTACTGGATTAGAGTGGGCCCTAATCCAAAGACTAGTGTCCGTATCAGAAGACCATGTGAAGACACAGACGTGCAGAGGAGAATGCCACATGAAAACAAAGGCAGAGACTGAAGTGACACGTCTACTAGCCAAGGATTGACAAGGATGGCTGGCAAACCCCAGAAGCTAAGAGAGAGGCATGGAACAGATTCTCCCGCAGAGCTTCTAGTAAAAACCAGTGCTGCCAAAACCTCGATCTTAGACTTCTAGGCTCCAGAACTATGAGAAAACAAATTTCTGCTGCCTTAAGCCTCCTAAGTTTGTTGCCCTTCCCTAGTTGCACAGTGGTAAAGAATCCACCTGCCAAGCAGGACATGTGGGTTCGATCCCCTGGAGAAGGAAATGGCAATCCATTTGTATTCAACCCCTCAAGTATGCTTGCCTAGAGAATCCCATGGAGAGAGGAGGCTGTTTGGCTATAGTCCCTGGGGTTGCAAAGAGTCAGACATGACTTACTGACTAAAACAGCAAACAACAGAACAAAGTTTGTAGTACTTTCTTACAGCACCCTTACAAAACTAATAATGGATAGACTGGAGAGGAAGTTGTTAAGAAATTCAGAGGAGTGAAATAGATAGATACCTTCAAAAACAGACATCTGAAACTTTAAAATTAGGCTTTAAGAAGATACCATTAAGATTTCACTTAACATGCAAGACTGTTTTTATTTGGAGTTAACAACCCAGGGGAGTAAACAGTTTCCTTGGTTCTTTCCAAGGTCAGATAATTTCATGTTCTTCCTAAAATAGAAGCTTTGAGATGAAAGGAATTTCCAGGATATAACCACTCTGGTTATATAAACCAGGATATAACCCTGGTTTAGACAAGGCTATGGCCCTGGTGTGCCATATCATTAAGAGCTTTAGAAAAGAATATTTCTTCCAGCCACAAAACACTTAGGATACAAAAGTGTTTGTGAATTTTAATGCATAGCATTTTCTTACCAAACTGTTAAACTAAAGATGAAAGATATTCCACAAAATCCAACAATCACTATGGTATCATTTCCTAGAAATTTACTGTGTAGTAGAGGATACTACAGATCGAGAAATTCAAAAAAGCCATTGACTGTGTAGAAGTATCCAATGTAACCTTTAAAACTTATCTGAAAATTAAAATATCCTTTATAAAAAAACCACATTACTCTGCTCAGGTAATAACGCTGGATCTAGTGATAAGTCAACTGACATTTCACGTATAAAAGCACATATACACACTCACAGATATGTGCACACTGATGTCTGATAAAATCATCAGACTGTGTTCCCAAGAACACTGAATATCCTGCAAAACTCATACTATAGAACACCTAGAAAAGTAAAATAGAACAAACATGCTTTTAAAATTGCATATGTGAATATATGCCTAAATAAAATAAGGGGCCAAAAATGGAGAGTAAGATGAAAACATGGTGGTAAGTGGGAGTCATACCTTGGCTCTCAGAAGACAGGGTAAGGTCCCACTTGTGTGTCTCCAAGGTCGAGACTCCAGGACTTGGGCCTTCATGAGTCAGGGAGTTACAACTGAGACACTGGCTTGCAATCAAATAATCAAACTCTCAGAGAAACAGGGAAGGAAAAAACAGTGAGAAAATCAGAAAGGGCAGAATATGAGAAAGTATTTCTGTATCCTTCTATTTTTAGTTTGGGAGGAAAAAGTCTTTCGTGACAATTTTTAACCACAGACTTGCATTTTCACAGATTTGGTATTCATTTCTACACTATGGCACGGTCCAGGAAACTCTAAATCAAAAATTAACCTGAAAAAGAGTTGCCCTGGGTGCCAACCAGAAAACCTCAGTCCAGACCACACAAGATTCCCATAAAATATGAGCTCAAAATTCAATTATAAGAGGAAACAAGGCAAAATAGACAAGAATCACATAATCAAAAAGCACCTGATTCAGATCCTTAAGATTTTCCAATTGAGGAAGTATTAGAAACTAATCATGTTAGAAAGTATGTTTAAAATAATTAAAAGGAAATAATGAAATAAATTAAAAAAAACAATTAGATGGAATATAATTGTCCAATCCAACTTGAAATAGAAGCAGATAGAACTTTTTGAAAGAAATGTAGTCTTTGATCTTGAAAACTCAGTGGACGACAGATGAATGGAAAAATTAAATGTGATGCATCCATGCAATGACATACTATTCAGCAATGAAAAACCACTGAGGCAAGCTACAACATAAATGAAGCTCAAAAGCTTTATACTAAGTAAAAGAAACCAAACACAAATGAGCACATCATGTATGATTCCGTTTATATGAAATGTCCATATAAAACAAGTCTATAGAGACAGACATTTCCTGACTGGGGGTGGGAATAAGGATCAACTACAGATGGTCATGAGCCATTTTATAAGAAATGTTCTCAAACTATATTATGATGATGTTTCTACAACTAAGTTTGCTAAAAGACACATGGAACTGTGAATTTTAAATAGTTGGATTTATATATGTAAATTATATTCATTTTTGTAAACTGTTCATGTATCTCAATAAATTTGTTTTTGGAAATGCAGTGGGAAAGTTAAACAGCAGATTAGACAATGTTGAAATTGAAATACAAATCCAAAGAAATTGGAATGCAGAACAGAAAGAGATCATGAAAGAGAGGTAGAGAAAGTTGAAAGCATAAAAAGGCCCAATACATATATCATGAGTTCCAGAAAAATAAATACCAGAGAAAAAGAAAAGGAGGAGAGGAGAAGATGTTTTCCAAAGAACAAACCTGAGAATTTTCTAGACCTGATGAAAGACATGAATCACCAGCTAATAAAAAGATATCTGCACTAAGATATATTGCAGTGAAGTTACAGAACCACTGGCAAAGAGAGGCTCTCAAGAGCAGTAAGAGAGGTTACTTGTTACAGAAGCTCAGGGGAGGAAGCAATTTTTATTAAGAAAGATGTCACAAAAGAAATGGGATTTAACTGGAACCTAGAAAGAAGGTTAAGGTTTAAAAGGACTTGAAGGGGTGGATGTTCTAATCACAGATATGAGGAGATTGTAAGCAAAGATGCAAAGGACAAAACAAACAGTGATGAGACTTCATGTATAAGAAAAGGACAGTCAGCTGAAGCGAAAAATAAATGTAGAAAATAGATAGAAGTCAAATTAAGGAGGCACAGCTGAACTAGAGTGCTCATGGAAAGGCCCTTTTAAGACTTAGACATATCAATCCCCCACAATTAAAAATATTCCCTGATTCTTTTTATCAAGTCGATCCTTGTTTCATAGTAACCAGAGAAACTCTACAGCTTTGAAACTGGAAAGGCATCTTTCTGAAAGTTGGAATGCATCTTCCATTGGAACCCTTCAGTGGCCTGGGATCCAAGTCAGACCTGAACTTGGGAGACACAGGGAGCTCCAGGTTGCCAGTGGATATCCATCCGTGCCCATCAGGAAGAAAACGGAGACTGCCTCAGTCTTCCCTGCATGTTTTTACTAAACTCTTACAAATTTAACAGGCCTGAGAAAAAGGTGAGTCATAAAGGTGGAAAAACATTTTGGCCGCAGATTTGGTAAAAGATGAAAAGCATTAACCTGAGTTATCAGCACCTCAGGCAGCTTAAAAGGAAAAAACCCTCAACCATCATGGCTGCAGATTTCTGGGAGCTTGTCTGACAGAGTGTCAGGATTTGGTAACTTCTTGCCTGGCATGGGCATGGCCTGGTGCAAGTTTAGTTCATCCAGAAGAAGACATGAAATGCCTCATTTCCAACACACAGTCTGTAGGGCTGGCTGGCCCTCCTTCCAAACCTCAGGGGGAGATGTAGTTGCAACTCACGTGCTTCCATGGAGCCAGCTTGACTCCATGTGAAGAAATGCTAGCTGCTGGCACCAACTGAGGCCCTGAAATGGATTCATTTCTAAAATCAGGCATCGCCAATTCCATTCCAAGAAATTACATTGGTAATAAGATTGTGTGGAATTTATTTCTCTGAACTGTGGCTGCCAGATCATTTGAAATAAACCCTGAAGTCTTGTTAGTAAGTTCAATAAGAACAAAATTAACCATTCCTCCATTATACAGTTTTAGAAAAATAATCACAGATCCTTTACCTTATTTCAAAAAAAAGATAACCACCTGGATATCACGTTCAGGCATGTTTGTGTCAAATGTTTAAGAAGGAGCTAATGTCTTCTGATAACCATTTGATGTGGAACAGGATTTGAAGCCCTCTCCAGCTGTATCAGTAAATAAACGCTGATTTATTTACATCATTGCTTGCCCCTCCTACAGGCAAAGGAAGCACTGTGAAGTACTGCACAGACCTGGATTTGAATCTGAAACTAGCATCTCAGTAGAGTGTGACCTTGGCCAAGAATCTCAGCTTTCTCATAAGTACAATGAGGGGATGGCACCTACTGTGGGGGTGGGGGAGGAGAAAGCAGACAAAATGATGATAAATACATCGTTCACTGGTGCTCGTAATCTCAGCCCTTCCCTCTCCTTTCCTGTAGCATTATGCCTCAAGAAACTAGCAGCTAGTGAGCTGCTGTAAAAGGATTGGGTATCATTTGGACTGGCAAAGAGAAATGCCTTCTGGACAGCTGGAAAAACGAGCTCTTTTGAGAGATGATGGGGAGACAGTGAAGCAGGCAAGTGGCTGAAGAAGCTATTGCTACCCGTCTAGCCATGACAGAGAGTCTAGCGTGGCTGGAGGAGGAAGGTCCTTGGGTATTACATTGAGTCATTTAGACTTTGTACCTTTAAGGACAAATGGTTTTTCCCTATTTCCATTTCCATCCATGTATGCATGTGAGAGTTAGACCATAAAAAATGCTGAGCACCAAAGAATTGATGGTTTTGAATCGTGGTGTTGGAGAAGACTTTCTAGAGTCCCTTGGACAGCAAGGAGATCAAACCAGTCAATCCTAAAGGAAATCACCCTGAATATTCATTGGTGACTGATGCTGAAGCTCCAACAATTTGGCCACCTTATGCAGAGAGCCAAGTCATTGGAAAATACCCTGAGGCTGGGAAAGATTGAGGGCAGGAGGAGAAGGGGGCTACAGAGGATGAGATGGCTGGATGGCATCACCAACTCAATGGACATGGATTTGAGCAAACTTCGGTAGATAGTGAAGGACAGGGAAACCTGGCATGCTGCTGTCCATGGGGTCACAAAGAGCTGGACACGATTGAGCGGCTGAACAACAGCAATCTTTAAGGATTATGAGTCTGGGAAGGTTTCAGAGCTGGGAAAATTCATTAGACGTCTACTACGTGATTCTGACCACCTCATGTTCTTTTGCTATGAGTCAGTGAGACCTCGTCACGAGAACCAAGGAAGCTCCAGTACTGCTAAGGATTGCCCTCTCACTTAACAGTGCCTTCATCTGATAGAGCCCCCAGCCTATCACAGTAAGTCTCTTCTGTGGGTGAAGAAAGTTAAGACCCATGGAGGTGAGGTGACTTGCCACAGGTCAGCATCAGCAACTGGAAATCTGTGTCTTCTCACCCTAAACTTTATGCTTTTCCTACTATATTTTACCAAAACTATGAAAATTCTATGAAAATGCATAAAAATCATCAAATGGGAGAAAGGAAAACCTTGGAAAGCCTTTGCATCCTAAGCCATATGCACACCACAGAGGCAATGAGGTTAAGGATTCATCATGTCCTCGTTATTCAATTTTCTGTGTCAAAATTTAGTGACCTCCTTAACTATTAATGTATGGAACTTAATAGCCTGGAGATAAAGTTAGGTTTAATACTAACGTATCTCTAAAGAGAAAATGCCAGTGACTTTGATTGAATAGAAGCACACTTGTGTTGATATGGACTCAGCAGCTGGCAAAAGATATCTCCCCTTAGGAGATCATCCCTGATTATTCACATATTTGAACATGAAATTAGAACCATGAAATCATGTCATGGTGCTCAAAGCCTGCACTGAAATTCACAGCCAGCAAGATTGGAAGCTTGGTATTGGTCTAATATAGTGACCAGTTTACATACTTGGCTAGCCCTCAAACACCCTGACAGTATAGTCAACAGGCCCTACGTAGTCATCCCAAAATACTGGTCTGCAAAGGGATGCTTAAAGCTCCTTGTACAAGGGCCCTGGGCATTGAGCTCACCAGTCACCTAACCCCTGACCCAAAAAGAACGCTGACAGTCAACCCTTCTCTTGGTTCATCAATATCTACCATCAAAAGAATCTTCAGACAGTGTTCTGTTCATACCCATCCTTCCCTATAGCCTTTAGTGCTTCTCAGCTGACCAAGTACAGAAGCAAAACCAAAAAAGTGACAACCTCTCCATCTCTGAGTTATTTGGTATCAAATTTCCATATCATTCTGAGAAACTTAGAATTAGCTAGAAACTGCCAAATGAAAGAACAATCATGCTCAATAGAAGATAAAAGCCTCCCTAGGCTATTTAGACAGAATAGTTCTTTTCACTCTGAAGAGTTATTTTTAAAACGCTAAGAAAGTGTACACCTAACAACTTTCTGTGTACTCAAATCAGCACTGGAGGTGAGTACCACAGATTTTCAGAATATCCTGAAAAAAGATTACGTGCTACTTATACTTTTTAATTTTCCCCTATTTCCTGCCTGACTATATGGAACCTGTTCTTGAGTCAATACGTGGTCAGTAGGAAGAAAAATAGCAAAAGATAAGAATTCTCAAGAGAAAATTAAATAGATCCAGTAATAATATATGTCTGCCTTAAATGCATTTTGAAATGACAGATTTTTAAAAAGAATAAAGACACTCTTGGTGTTTGCACTTGTTTCGACTTTCCCTGTGCTTTTCTAATTCTGGATTATTTTCAAGTCTTGGGAAATGGATCAAAGACAGTGCTCTCCAGTAAATGAATCTATTCTGATTTCATTCTGCGCTTAGGCTATGAACACCTAAGAAAGGTCCTTCAAAAAGGAAATATTCTCCGTATAAACACCTAAGCAAGGACATGTGCTGTTATTTTCCACTCCCCAGTCCTTCCACCAACCTGTTCTCAGCCTTTCTCTTCTGTGGCTCAGCAACTGGCCTCCCCTGTCCGTGGCTGTCCCACCCCCAGCTTGGCAGGCTTCTGCCTGGTTTCAGCCAGCTGAGGGCAGTCAGGAGAATGGAGGGTGAAAGAAGAAGGGGTCAGAGTATTTCTCCCCCATTTCCTCTCTGTGTGCTGCCCCATCTCTGGCACCATCTGTCTCTCCATGACTGCGTTCCAGGTGAGGAGCTGTGTGTTTCCTCCAGCTCTCAGAGGCTCCCATGCTCCAATAGTGTGGCTGTTTCCTCCCAGAACCGTCCAGTCCTAAGGGAGGTGGTAACAGCCTCCTGCTGTGATGGGTCTCTAAGTTTCTCAGCATCTCTTGTTGGTGCCCTTCACCTTCCTTCTCTGCAAGTAGAGCCTAGATTAAGTCTCTTTACTTGACTCATCAGAGTGAACGTTTCTTTCTTGATGGGACCATGGCAGATATGAAGTTCAAGTTGCCATACCTGCTGCTGTGCCATCAGCAGAGGAGACAGTGGTTATAGAAATGTCCCTAGCATGTCCTCTCATATCGCAGCACTTTGGGTGAGGGTGTTTTATTACCTTTATTCAATGTTCTCAGTTATTTGGGGAAGAAAGGACTTTTAGAAGCCTTCTAGTCTGATCTTCTATTAACAGTTTTCCAGTTAATAATGTTAATGAGAATCAAATTATTTAAGTATTTATTAAATAACAGGTCTTGTTTGAAGAATTTCACAGTCCTCTCAGTCTATGGCAAAGCTATGCTGGTCCTCATTCTAACAGTATCTTCAGAGCAGTGGAGTGAATTGCCTAGGATCACATAGCTCAGGCCAGCGGCTAAGGAATGTTTGTCCCCTGGGCCATTGTGCTCTCCTTGCATTGCTGTCACTTGGTCTGTCATCTATAGGAATGCTTATACAGACGATTGTCAGAAACCAGTAGATGCACCAAGCAATTACCAGCCAGCATGCTGCCTTATCTTATAACTAAATGAAACCTCCCCAGAGTTTTGGGCAACAGGGTTCCAACCTACCCAGGAGAAGCAGAAGGCATGGCCACTGCACTCATAAATGCCCCTCCTGGACAGCCTTGAACTCCAACGTCAGGGAGAGTGACAGAGGGAATTTCTTCCAGTTTTATACTTCTCTAGCCCCATTCTGAAATATTTTATTTTTATCTGTGTATAATGGAAGCTGAGAGGCTACATTTTAATAACCACTCTGGTGATTCTGAGGTCTAGAACCACATTGAGAACAGTGCTGGAGACTGCCAGCTCTGCAAGGACAGAGAAAACAACTGCTTCTGCCCTGTCGCAATGCATACATGTGCTCCAATTCATGGTTTTGAGTTAAAGAAGAATACACAAACCAACATCTGAACCTCCTTTTCTATGAGGCCTTATTCACATGCATTGAAATAAGGGGCTTCTCCAGACAATTAAAAGTGTCCTCTGCGTTCTGCCCTTGGGGATAGTGAGTGGACTGTGGTCTGTAGTCAATCTACTGAACACACAGCTGGTTTTGAGGGGGCACAGTGGGTATTTGGCAGAACATTATTTTTTATATAAAACAGTAAATCTCTTAACATAATATTTTCAAACCAAAAATACTACATAACAGTGAAGTAATACTTCACCCATTTTTTTCATCAATATTTATTAAGTATATTTAGTAATTGCCACTACAGGATAGGCACTCCACTAGATATTAGGGAAATAAAATCAAAGCCCTTGTGCTTATGAAGCTTACAGACCCCAGGTAGAGTTGGACATTAGCCACATGGTCCCATAAATGACATAAATCATCAGCGTGGCTGGCTGGTGGCTCAGACAGTAAAGGATCTGCCTGCAATGAGGGAGACCTGGGTTCGATCCCTGGGTCTGGAAGATCCCCTGGAGGAAGGTATGGCAACCCACTCCAGTATTCTTGCCTGCAGAACCCCCGTGGACCCAGAGGACCCTGGTGGACTACAGTCTGTGGGAGTCACAAAGAGTCAGACATGACTGGGTGATTAAGTAGAGCACAGCACAGCACATAAATCAATGTGCATTACAACTGTGATGTGCAAAGGAGACGTAATAGTGAGAGCGGGAGGTCTTCCCTGCAGAGCTGGAGACCTAGGGAGCTTTTGCTGAGACAGAGAAGTTGCTGAAGGCATGAAGGATGAGAAGGAAAGGAATAGAAAGGCAGAAGAACATTGCAGGCAGAGGGCCAGAGAAAGTCAGGGGAAGCTGGGATGTCTGGACAAAGGAGACGAAGTGGTGAGCTCACCTTGAGCCATTAAACACGCTACCCAGAAAACATTCAAGGGCTTTGATCAGAGGTGACTGTGATTATGCGTGGTGTGCAGCATGCTCTCCATGACAGACTGCACGCACAAGACTGCTCCAGTCGGAGTGGGGTTTGTTAGTTCCTGTCAGCCTCTCAGAGAACTTCAGTGGTGTCACATGGTGACAGAACTAACGATTCCCTTCAGACAACCACACTGGATAAAATATTTAATGCTCCTTTAGAGCACTAGGTGATTAGCTTGCTGAATTGGCAAGACTGTTTTTTTTTCCAAACAGTCTCATAAATGGCAAGTAAGTGTGACAAAAAAGGCATTAAGGGAAGCGCTCAGTACTTTCATAATATTCTAGCTGCATTGTTAAAACACACTGAAAACTATTAAACACAGTTTTTAAAAAGAAATGTTTATATGTTAAAAGAGTCTAGAAAGTTAATGTAAAATTCATCAATTTCAGAACTCATTTATAAGACAGAAGTAAACCCATAGACATAGAAAACAAACTTAAGATTACCAAAGTGGATGGGAGGGAGAGATAAATTTCAAGTATGGGATTAACAGATACACACTATATATAAAACAGGTAAACAACAAGGATCTACTGGGAAGTATACTCAGTATCTTGTAATAACCTATAATGGAAAAGAATCTGAAAAAGAATTTATGTATATAACCGAATCACTTTGCTGTACACTTGAAACAAACACAATATTATAAATTAACTACACTTCAATTAAAACATTGTTTCAATTTCACAGTGCTATGTTGATAGAACGATAAGCAATTTCTCATCTCTATTATAAAAAGCATATCAGATAATTGTACAGTTCTACAACAAAATATAAATCTCTGTATTGCTTTTACACAAATATACTTTCCTTTGAATGAAGGGCAAAATAATATAGGCATCTATTAGCTTAAACTGTAGAAGTGATATTTCTTTGATATTCAGAAGTTTTAATTTAGAATATAAATTTTTTAAAGCATACAGACACAGTCCCATAGACATTTCAAGGTAAAATAGTGCAAAATAGTCAGATTCCACAAACTCTATTTTCAGAATAATCTGGCATCATTGACAGTATTAAAGACCCTAAACTGAATATAATTATTTTAGCAGTGTTTTTCTCAGTGTTTGCTCAAGCCAAATGTCTGGCTAAATCCTAGACTCAATGAGCAACTCTCATTAAAGCTTAAAGATTGTGACACGTGGCACAGTGGAGCAAAATGACCCTTTTAACTGCCTTTCCAGTTTGCAAATTATTTCTAAATGCATTACTTTATGAAACTGGATATTCAAAGGTCTGCTTTTTCTTTCCATGCTCGTGATTTTGAACTATTCATTTCATTTACATCGGTGGTATGTCAAGTGCTACATCTCAAGCTGTGTTTTAGAACTCTTTTCATCATGCATACGTATGCAAGGTGTAGAGAATGATCCAGAATGAGATGGAGATCACATTTTTCCCTGTCACACAGGCTGTAAAATGCAACCAGTTAAAATTCTGTCATGCTCCAGGGTAAAATTTGAGTTATTCAGTATTTTTCATTTCTACAACAAACTGCTTGAAAAAAGCCTCAAAGCTAAACACCAATTTCCTTTTTTGATAGAAACAAATTGACTGCAAGTCTAATTTAACAGATGGGTTTTTTTTGTTGTTGTTGTTGGGAGATAGGGCTCACAGGAAAGGCACACTTGTAAACAAGTCTGTACTCCGCAGCATGCTAGTCTGTCCAAGGCCAGCCTGACCAACATCTCCAAAGGGGGAACTTACCCAGTCATCCAACCTGCAGCATCTCCAGGCCTCCCTAGCCCATCTTAATTCTGAGAGTTTCTTGTCTATTACTTAAAATACCGAAAAATGAAAGTGAAAGCCACTCAGTTGTGCCCAACTCTTTGCGACCCCATGGACTATAGGTATATGTATAGTCCATGGGGTTATCAAGGCCAGAATACTGGAGTGGGTAGTCTTTCCCTTCTCCAGAGGATCTTCCCAACCCAGGGATCAAACCCGGTCTCCCACATTGCAGGCGGATTCTTTACCAGCTGAGCTACAAGGGAAGCCCAAGAATACTGGAGTGGGTAGCCTCTCCCTTCTCCAGTGGATCTTCCAAACCCAGGAATTTAACCGGGGTCTCCTTCATTGCAGGAAGATTCTCTACCTACTGAGCTATCAGGGAAGCCCAAGGGCTGCCATAAGGAAGTACCACAAGCTGAGTGGCTAAAATTATACAAATGTATCATCTCATGGTTCTGGAGGCTTCCCTGGTAGCTCAGGTGGTAAAGATTCTGCCTGCAATGCAGATGTCAGTTCAATCTCTGGGTGGGGAAGATCCCCTGGAGAAGGGAATGGCAACCCACTCCATATTCTTGCCTGCAGAATTCCATGGACAGAGGAGCCTGGCAGGCTATAGTTCATGAGGTCGCAAAGAGTCAGACATGACTGAACAACTAACTCTGGAGGTTGGAGGCCTGAGATCAAGGTGTCATCATGGTTGGTTCCTTCCGAGGCTGGCAAGGTGGGGGCAGTGGAGGGTCTGCTCCATGCCCCTCTCCTGGGGTCTGCCAGTTAGCTAGCAATCTTTGGCATGTCTCAGCCTGTAAATCATCTCTCCATCTCTGCCTTTATCTTCACATGGCATTCTCTCTGTGCATTGTCCCTGTATCGAAATGTCCCCTTTATATGAGAATACACTTTGTATTGAATTAGAGGCCCACCTTACTCCTGCATGACCTCATCTTAACCTAACTAGCTATATCTTTAACTGCTCTATTCCCAAGTAAGGTCACATGCTGAGATACTATATGATAAGACTTCAATGTGTGGATTTTGAGGGGACACCATTCAACTCATAACAAGTACCACAGATAATCCAGAGGATCGTAAATAGTAGGTTAATATATAGTAACAGTTCTGGAATGATACATACAAAGCAATTAAACATAGTTACTTTGGGGATGAGAGTAAGGTCGACCAGCGTAGAGGTGGAAATAAAGGAGATTTACTTTCACCTGTAACATTTTCACTTTTAATAAGGAGAGGTAGTTGACTATTGTCTGTTTAAGTAAAAAATAATATAAATAAATTAAGGCTGTGCAGTGATTCCAATGGAAATGCTACCAACAGCCAAGGTACACTTTGGAAATCTGTGGGCAACATTGCCAGCTGTTGCAGTGATTGGGGGCTACATGTTGTCTCCCCCACTGTGAAGAATTGTCTAATGTTCTGCACCATTTTAAATGTCCTGCTACACATTTATATACAAAAACAAAAGGACATTTTGATGTGATTTTAATATACACTAAATTTTCTAGGGATGCAGACTTTGCACCTATAAATTAAGGGAGACTGTACTTTGTTTGAAGCTTCCCCAGTGGTTTAGTGGTAAAGAATCTGCCTGCAATGCAAGAGCCGCAGGAAACTTGGGTTCAGTCCCTGGGTTGTGAAGATTCCCTAGAGAAGGGAAAGGCTACCCACTCCAATATTCTTCTTCCCCTAGAATCCCACGGTCAGAGGAGCCTGGCAGGCTACAGTGCACAGAGTTGCAAAGCGTCAGACATGACTGAAGTGAATAGCATGCACAGACATACTTTGGTTCAGAACTTCACCATAAGACTTCACTTTATTGGAAAATAGGTGCCCAACATCAACACCGCTCTCAATATCTGAGCCACCCCGAGGACACCTCTAGGGCAGATGCACATATAGTTGTCATAACCCTGATGACTGTTCATACATGTACAGTAACTAAGCACTTAATTTTGTCTTCCAAGGTGGGGACATCAGCTAAAGCTTTGGAAGTGGAAGACAGGCAATGAATTCAGGAGATATGCTGAAAGCAAAACTTGAAAGGAAGTGACTGTGTATTACATTTTAGATTGATAAGGACAGGACCATCAAAAAAGCCTCTGAGATTTTTAACTTGAGCTGTTAAAACATGTGTAAAAAAAAAAAAGGATGCTGGCTTCACGGGCAACATTTCTGCTCAAGTCACATGTGGGAAAGAGCGAGACGTTCACAGGCATCAAATGACACATGGTTTAGTGACTAAGAGATCCTGAGTTGGGAGTGACCATAAGACCGGGAAATGAAGAACTTGGAAATGAAGAACATGCAAAATCAGGAGGGAAAAGGCCTTAACAACTTGAGGGCAAGCCTCCAAAGGACATGTGCACCTGAGGAAAGTTATGAGGAGATCTTACCTCTCTTCTGAGCTAGAAGCAGCTCAAGATAAAAGGCAAATAAATAAATAAATAAATAAATAAATGACAGCAAAACACAAACCCTGTGACTTACATCACTTTGGTGTTCTTCATCCTGTCTAGCACAGTGCAGGGAATCTAAAAATACCCATCAGCTTATTTTCCATGGCTCTTTCTCTCCCTGGAACTTTCAGGAAGGTGGAAGAACGTTCTTACCAAGTGGGCTTCCCCAAACGCAGATATCATCCTGATCTGTGGGAAGATATCTCCCGAAGCTCATTGCACGTGTCAAGGCTCAGAGTCCTCTGGCAGGCAAGGAGGAGACCATCTGCACATGACCAAAGTCAGGGCTCAGGACTCTGCCTTTGCAGTTCAGGGGACTGGGGACTTGTCCCTGAGAGACAGGCCAGCTCCTCGCTTTCCCTTGCCTCTGCTACTGCTGCTGCTAAGTTACGTCAGTCGTGTCCGACTCTGTGCGACCCCATAGATGGCAGCCTACCAGGCTCCCCCGTCCCTGAGATTCTCCAGGCAAGAATACTGGAGTGGGTTGCCATTTCCTTCTCCAATGCATGCAAGTGAAAAGTGAAAGTGAAGTCGCTCAGTCATATCCAACTCTTAGCGACCCCATGGACTGCAGCCCACCAGGCTCCTCCGTCCATGGGAGTTTCCAGGCAGGAGTACTGGAGTCGGGTGCCATTGCCTTCTCCTCCCTTGCCTCTAATAATGGACAAAACCATAACTGAGCTTAACCAAGTGTCATTCCCAAAATGCTTTATCCAGCCCAAATCCACAAGAAATGCCACAATCCTATTCCACGCCCACAACCATCCTTCCTCTCCTGATGGTGACATCGAAACCTCGAGGACACTCCCTCCATCTGGCTTCATCCCCGTCCCACTTGCTTCCCAGGACATGCTAGATGGAGTAAGGGCTCTGTCACCGAGGGCACATACCTGTGGTCACATAAACACATAAACACTTTCACTAGCAGCCACGTTCTTAGGCTCTGGCCAGGAAGACAGCTGACAGCCAGACAGGAGACACACCGCTCAGTGTTGACTACAGCCAGGCATTCACGGTGCACTCCGGCAGGAAATGGGTTCCAGATGTGTCCTCTGCTGAGTCTGTAATGGAGTCAGAGCATCATAAATGGGGCTTCTAGCCTGGCTCCCCAAACTTTGTCAGTCCCATGGACAATGCTGGAAAAGTGGGGGGAAATTTGGGGAAAATGTAAGAACATGCTGCCTTGGTATGTACAGTTTCAACAGGAAGATACTGTGTTCTGAGTTTCCAGGTCCTATTTTGGTTATGCTTTTTGAAGATAACACTGTGTGTGTGTGTGTACACAAGCAGGGAGGAGGACGAAGGAAATGGTAGAGGGGAAGAGTAGAGGAGATCCTGTGTCACTTACAAAAAGATTTTGTGTATTTTAGACAAACTAAGATAATATTGTGATCCATGTCAACCCAGGAATCCAATAATTGTAAAAAAAAAAAAAAGATGAATATGCTCTTCTCATTTCACTTTTGCTGTTAAGTAAATATTTCAGAATTGTGGGAATAGGGCACCCAACACAAGATGGTTGCTGATTTTTATTAATAAGCATTCAAATAGAATACTTCTGGATTTCCGCAGTTTACAAGTTTACACGTGTGTAACCTTGGCATCTCTGTACTTGGATAATCTTTGTTCGTAGGGATAATGGCTTAAAAATCTCACTTGAAAGTAGACTTTAAACAATACAAGGTCACGACAGCCTGAGAAAAGAAAATAAATAACCTCTAGAGATTTCCGCAAGTAAACAATCTTAGCTGGGGACTCTGAGCTTTAAAATAAAATAAACCCTCAAGGATTCATCATGGTTCAGAATTACCATGAGATAAGCAAGTGGCATAGACCAGTTCTTCCAATGAGCAGCAGCTGAGGACTGCCTTGGTCCTGAAAGGTTACATGGGTGGCTTATAACCTATTTGAATCCGCTTGAATAAGAGTCACTGCCAAGGTCACTGAGTGACCTTGATAAGTCACTTAACCCTTCCAGTCCTCAGTTTTTCCCTTTGTAATGACTGCAGTCCATGACAGCTCAGATCTCAGAATTTAATTTTTTGAAGTCTCATATATTTTAAGCAATATTCAATCATCATACAGTTTGTAAGGTCTGAGGCCCTTCCATCTTTGTCATCCTAAAGATATTGACACTTTTTGTAGGATCACACTGTTTATTCAGGCTTCCCTGGTGGCTCAAATGGTAAAGAATCTACCTGCATTGTGGGAGACCTGGGTTCAATCCCTGGGTTGGGAAGATCCCCTGGAGGAGGGAATGGCAACCCTCTCCAATATTCTTGCCTGGAGAATCCCCATGGACAGAGGAACCTGGTGTGCTACAGTTCATGATGTCGCAAAGAGTCGGACATGGCTGAGTAACTAAGCACATATTGAGGGTTTCCCAGGTGGAGCTAGTGGTAAAGAACCTCCTGCTAATACAGAGATGCAAGAAATGCAGGTTTGATCCCTGGGTTGGGAAGATCCCCTGGAACGGGATATGGCAATCCACTCCAGTATACTTGTCTGGAGAACCCCATGGACAGAAGAACCTGATTCCATGGAGTCGCACAGAGTCGGACATGCCTGAAGCGACTGAGCATAGCACCGTTTATTCTATGTCTCCGGGGCTTGCTATAACCAGACAAGTACGTGGGATGTTCAAAAGCAAGAGATCCTTTTATACTGGGAGGGTAAGATAAACCTCATGAAATAAACAGCAAGATCCATTCCAGATGGTTCCATCCACCTTCTGCCTGATAGTTCTATCTACTGAGAATCCCTCGTGATTTCAAATAAAAGGGGCATCAATGTTCTTGGCAAAGAAGAGAGATTTGCTCATAGCTCTCAGTTGTTCATTTCACTGTAGACATAAGGTTTCTCCCTGAAAGCTGAAGCTCACTTTAAGTTTTCTCAGACCAGGGGTCAACCAATAGATTTTGTTATATGTTAGCCAACATTTTAAGTTCAGAGAATTTCATGATTACATTAAAAACTATGATCCAATCTATCCAAACAGAGAAAAATCAAATCATACTAAATATTCAGCCGTTAGTCAAATAGTCATCTCTTTTTTAAAATGTGTTGATTACATAGTAAAATATGAATTTATTTTTTATTGTAAAAAATTGAAATAATAGCAATGCAAGCAGACTCACTCTAAAATATTATCTCTGGTCTCTGTTCTATTACTATATTTAATGCCTGTCGTGAATTGAGTGTGTAACCACTCAACCCTCTTGCTATTTACATATGAAATTGTACAAAGAAATACTTCTGTGTGAAGTCTGTATTTTTTATATAAATAGAATAATTCTTTACTTCTCTGAATGTTTTTAATTGGCAAGAAGTCTTTTGGTATTTCTGTAAGTGCAAAAACAGATTTCTTGTGTTTAAAAAATTGCTACATAATATTCCATAGAATGCATTATGTAGTTATTACCCTATTGGTGAAAATTCAAGGTTGCTTTTCTTTAAAAAAAAAAAAATTGTTCCGTAAAATACTACAGGGAACAGTCCTGTACCTGCATCCTTGCACACTTGTGGCTGTTTCTCTTGGGTCAGTACCAAGAAGTGAGATTGTTGGCTCCAATGATAAGTGAAGTTTTAAATGGTTTGGCAAAGTGCCTTATAAAAAGGCAGTGCAACGTTGACTCCTGACCGGAGATTTCCCTTAAAGGGAGAGTTGCCTATCTTTCATGACTTCATCAAAATACGAGTGAGTGAGTGAAGTTGCTCAGTCGTGTCCAACTCTTTGCGACCCCATGGACTGTAGCCTACCAGGCTCCTCCTTCCATGGGATTCTCCAGGCAAGAGTACTGGAGTGGGTTGCCATTTCCTTCTCCAGGGGATCTTCCTGACCCAGGGATCAAACCCAGGTCTCTCGCATTCCAGGCAAACGCTTTAACCTCTGAGCCACCAGGGAAGCCCATCAATATATAATATTATCTACTTTTAAAATATAATATTTTCTGGCCTTCCCTGGTGGTGGTGTGGATAAGAATCTGCCAATGCAGGGGACATGGGTTCAATCCCCAGTCCAGGAAGAGTCTACATGCTTTGGAGCAGATAAACTCATGAGTCACAACTACCAAGCCTGCCTGTGCACTGCAACAAGAGAAGCCACCGCAGTAAGAAATCTGCACACAGCAACAAAGAATAGCCACAGCTCCCCACAACTAGAGAAAGCCTGCACAAAAAGCAATGAAGACCCAGCACAGCCAAAACATTATTTAATTAAATAAAATTTAAAAAAATATGTTTTCTAGTCTAAAAGGTGAAAAAAGAATTTTAATTTGAGTTTTTTGATTGCTAATGCGGTTGTGCATTTAAAAATAATTTATTGGTAATTTCTATTTCTTCTATGAATTGCTTATTCATATCCGTTGCATCTTTTTTTTCTGGTGAGTTGTTATTTTTTATCAATTCATAGACATTCTTCATATATTCTGATAGTTTTCCTTTTCCCGTTATATACGTTGAAACTATTTTCTCTTGGTTTGATGACAGCTTTTTGACTTTGTCTACGGGATCTTTGGCAATTGAAAGTTTTCCTTTATCTTCTTCCTTCAAGTATTCTTGGATAATACTTTTGCATAGATTCATTTGCATAATTAGTAATCTGTAAGCCCTTTTTTAAAGTACATCTTTGTTCTTCCTTTCCCTTGTATCAGTCTCCTCTCTACTGATCTTGACCCACATTAGTCCCCTGTCCCACCTCCCTCCAATTCAGCTATATG
Organism: Ovis aries; assembly: GCF_016772045.2. Taxonomy (NCBI): domain Eukaryota; kingdom Metazoa; phylum Chordata; class Mammalia; order Artiodactyla; family Bovidae; genus Ovis; species Ovis aries. The sequence goes on along the minus strand of NC_056055.1, from coordinate 32,477,502 downwards.
CAAAGCAAAAAAGAAAGACTTGTAAAACTGAAAAAAAAAAAAAAAGGAGCAAAATATAGCAAGCAAATACTGCCAAGTAAAAGAAAGTTGTTTCAGGTATGTTATTATAAGAGAACATGCTTTAAACAAAAAGCATTATTAAGAATAAAAAGGAATTGAGAGAGTAACACTGAAATTTATACATTACCAGATGTGAAACAGATAGCTAGTGGGAAGTTGCTATGTAACACTGGGTGCTCAACCCAGTGTTCTGCAACAACCTAGAGGGGTGGAAAGGAGTTGGGGTAGGAAGGGAGGTACAAGAGGGTGGGGGCATATGTATGCTTATGACTGATTCACACTGTTGTATGGCAGAAAACCGACGCAACATTGTAAAGCAATTACCCTCCAGTTAAAAATAATTTTTAAATAAAAAGGAAAGGGGTCACCCCATAATGATAATGATTCAATTTACCAAGGAAGTGGTCTAAATTTGTATGCACCTAATAAAAGAGTGCTATAATACACTGAACAAAATGTTAACTTGATTAAAAGAAAAAGTTGCTTTCCTTTGCGTTGCCTTTTCCTTCATTTTCCTAGTAGCGCAGATTGGAGCCAACAATCCCACTTCTTTACTTTGCAAAGCAGCAAAGTTAAACGAGGACAGGGTTTGAGGTTCATAAGAAGAAAAGTAAGTGACTAAAATCTATTTTACTAATTAGATAAACCATATCCACTTTGAGAGGGAATACCAATAAAATAGGTGAGAAGATAATATTTCGTTATGGAGGAATAAAGGAAATCAAGGTAGATTTAGAGGGATGACACTTGAAGGAAGTAAGAAACCAAGCTTTCAAGGAAAATTCCTGAAAAAAAAAAGTCCTATGGTTTCCAGTTTGTGTGGGTTTTGCATTTTAATTACAAAGTGCAGTGTTTCAACACTTGGTTAGGGAATCATTCATAATTGAGACTTTCCTGACCACAGTCAGCAAACCTTCCTTCACCTCCAAGGAGGTTTGTTTGGGAAACGAAAACAGAGCCCATCTGCCAGAGAGCTGTGGTCCTCATCAAATAAAGCAGCCCCGCGACTGGCACAGGGGCACCCTTGTGCTTAGGGGATGGCCTCTGCTACCAGATGCCGAAACTGAAATACCTCTCAGGGTTTGTTGGAAAGTGGGTGAATTCACATTACCGAAACTGGCCTGTGTGAAAACCTTGCACTTGGAGTCAGTCTGCATGTGGCTTGTGGAAAGGAGAGAGGTTTAATTTCTATTTCTTTCCATCCCACATCATAGGCACAAAAAGTGCTGTTGAACGTTCAGCTAGTGGCTCTTGTACGTTTCTCATTCGGAAATGCATGTGGAAATATGTATACACTCCTAAAAATTACTCTGCACGAAGATTTCTCCAAGGAGAAAAAGATCATATGCATTTGAAATAGAAAGAATCATGACTATTTGCAAATACTTTACCAAAAAATATTACTCATATTCCAAAGTATAGCTTTCAAAATAAAATAATTTTACTATTAACACCTCTGTCCCACAAAAGGGGAGTGCTTTTAATTCCTTATTAGGTTTTGCGTACTCTCAAAGTTTCATAAATCTGAAATATATGACAAGTAAAGTCAGAGAAAATTGGAGAAAGAAAAAAATAGTAAGTATGCAAAAATCACCAGAACAAAAATTAAAGAATTTCATCCTAAAGAGTGTATAAGTCTTTCAGTCATGTCTGACTCTTTGCAAACCCTATGGACTATACAGTCCATGGAGTTCTCCAGGCCAGAATACGAGGGTGGGTAGCCATTCCCTTCTCCAGGGGATCTTCCCAATCCAAGAATAGAAACCTAGGTGACCTTAGAAAGCTATAATCACACAAATTTTTAGACAAAGTCATACAGATTTTTATTGCCACTTCCCAAGAACATTCTAGAAACTTTCTCGTCTTCCTTAATGCAACTTAATGTTGAATATCATTAAGACATTGCGGGTCTTTGCCTGTGAGAATTTCAGCATATAATGCCATGAAGAATGAAGAAATGGACTTTGAAAAGGAAAACTAGAACTCTGGAAAATTATTATTTGGAAGAAGGATGTGCAGAAATGAGGCCCAGGGCATTTGGCTGTTAACCCTACTGAGCTCCAAGCAGAGCTGGCACCTTTGATGCTTCCCTGGGCCTCAGTGGACCTCTACTACTCTCTCAGAATAAGGCTTTTGTTGTTTTCCAGATGATCTCCATGGATCCTTCGAAATATAAAACACTATGATTCTCATTAGACCTTATCATTGCATCTTGCTTCTTTCTCTTCTCTTGATGATTGGGATCAGCTGGCCCCAGAGAAGACCAGTTGCTGTCCCCAGGAACTCTGATACAGTCTTAGGCTACTCTGGCTACTGACCTAGTTCTGATCTTTGTACCCACATCTCAAAATGACCTCTCATAGCTCCTACTTTGACCCTAGATCTGGAAACTAAACCCCTGACTCATCCTTAGCTGAATTTCATTTTCCTCCAACATGCCTCCACAGTGTTTCCCCCTACGAGAGAATTCTCAAACAAACACACACACATACAAATAAAATAAAGATTTTAATGATATATAGAAAGTGACATTGTAAACACTTGTGTAATAGATACTACAAGCCCACCAAAAAATATTATATATATATATATATTTTTACAATATTTATTTCAAAATTCAGTTTATTACAAAATTGGTATTAATATTATTTTCTACCTTCCCTACTTTTCCTTTAATTTTTCCTTTCTCTCTTATCTCTTTCAAAATAGGACTCTAAGAATTTTCTGGGACTTGTCTTCAAATATCAACTGTTTTCTAGATTTTTTTTTTCCTTGATATTTTCTTTGGCTGACTTGCTTCAGATTTTGTGACTTATACTATTTTTATTTACTTTAGTGAGAACATACAAAGGGAACTCTGCAGGAAGCCATGCCTATACTCTCTCATTTTATTCTGGTGTTACTGTCCATTAAGTACAGGCCACATTGATATCTATAGCCACCCATCTTTCAGCAGCTTATATGGTGCTCCTATAAAACATGCATTCTCAAAGAGGTCCATATCATTTCCAAGGAGCAAAAACCACCTCCTCAGAGGGGTAAGAAATTCTTACTCAAAATATATAAAGAATATATATAGTTACAATATATAAATAGATATAGTTTATCTGTGGTATTATTTCATTGGAGGTGATTAGGGGGAACATGTCTAAAAAGGCTATTTAAGGGGCAATAGTGAAAGAAAGAATTAGAAATATTGCTCTAAAAGGAAAATTATGGTTTGTCTCAATGAAAACCACTGCTTAAGCTAAATATAATAAATAAATCATGAAGCATGATAAAGTAAAGGGGAAATGGATATTTTTGTCCAAATATTCACCTTTTTCCTTCCTTTTGTTGTGCTTTTCAGGGCCCACTCTTTACCAGTCTTATCATCTTTTCTAGTAACATTTTTCCCCAGAACTTGATTCCAGGGTTTAGAAATCTGAGTGGCCCTAGTTTCTAATATCTTCTATCATTTAAAGTGAAATTATACTCTAGGTATTTCTGTTTAACTGTATGTTAGTAAGTGTGTGTATTTACCTGCTTCTAATAAACTATTGTAATACATGTTAATATAGAAATATGGGAAGTACTATATAGAACAAGTAAGAAGCAATAAATATGGAATGCTTGGGAATTCAGGGCATGTCCTATCTTGAAGGAAAAAAGAGGGAGGAAATAAAAGATAAAAGGGAAAATAGGAAGCATAGGAAGTAAAGTTAACACAGTATCTTCAAAAGTTTTATTTATATCAAGATTTTTAGATGCTAAATTTTACATACGAAAGTTATACATGACTCCCCCAGAGAAAGACCCCAGTGATGGACTCCATTTTGTGACCCGCTGAACAATGGGAATAACATGGCAAGAAAGGAGGACCCGCATCTGGAGGAAGTTGAGAGCAGAGAAGAGAAGGGAGGCTGCATATTTAACACAGAGCTTGGCATAATAACAGTGCATTTTCACACAACACTGTATGTTTCAGTGTTGGAGATATAGGAGAAAACAATGGCTCAAGGACAACTTAAATTTTACTTGTTCATATTAAAAAATAGCACAAAACTAAGGAAAATTTCAGGGATGTTCCATAATGTATATAAACAAAACTTATGAGCATGAATCAATGAGAGCATGAACAGAAGATCTAAAGTCCAAGAAAAATCCAAGGCAAGATTGTGTACTAAGGCAGGAGGGGAAAGGGATGACAGAGGATGAGATGTTTGGATGGCATCACCGACTTGATGTACATGAGTCTGAGCAAGCTCCAGGAACTGGTGATGAACAGGGAAACCTGCTGTGCTGCAATCCATGTGGTTGCAAAGAGTCAGACAAGACTGACTGGCTAAACTGAGGATTGTGTCCAGTGGTTCTGGGGTTGGGCATTCTCTTCAACTTCTTCCTGTCACCTTTGATGACTCAGCTCTATTCTTCTGCTCCCTAAATGAATCAGGTGCCATGATCTATTTTTACCTTCCTTGTGTCTGTGCCCATCCTTGTCAAGTCCCTGAATTCTCAGTTTTCAGCTATCATCTCTAGGCAGACCTCTCCCTGAACCATCATTTTGGCTTTGTATGTCTCCTGATTACAAAATATAATTTCCAACTCCTTGTTAGAGATGTATATGTGGATTTTCTTTTGACATCTTAAGATCAAGATGAATGATAAAGAAAGTTTATCATTATAAAACCTTCTAATATTCTTATTTCTATTCAATAAACTTCACAGAAATGTATGACACACAAGCTTCTCTGTCCTCACCCAGGTGCACAGTTGGTTACCAAAGCTGTTCATCTACCTCCAGCTGTTCATCTATGTCAAAGCTTTTTTCTACACTCTAGTCAGACCCTTACATCTCAAACAGATGACTGCAATTGTATTAGCATTGATGTTCTTCAATCCCTCTCCCTTGGATCCACTTCATGTACTGTTTACAGATAAATCCTAAGATACACATCATATCTGGCTATCTAATAAAATAACTTAAAGATCTCACAATTTCTAATCATTTCAGTCAATATTGAAGCCCTCTCTACTTTTCTTCAAAACTGTTGCCCAACTGCTACTGCTGCTAAGTCACTTCAGTCGTGTCTGACTCTGTGCGACCTCATAGATGGCAGCGCACCAGGCTCCCCTGTCCCTGGGATTCTCCAGGCAAGAATACTGGAGTGGGTTGCCATTTCCTTCTCCAATGCATGAAAGTGAAAGGTGAAAGTGAAGTTGCTCAGTCATGTTCGACTCTTAGCTTCCCCATGGACTGCAGCCTACCAAACTCCTCTGTCCATGGGATTTTCCAGGCAAGAGTACTGGAGTGGGGTGCCATTCTCCGATTGCCCAACTAACTTCCCACTATTCCTTATAAACAACAGATGGTCCCAACTACTGGTTGTCCATTAACACCCCCTACATCTTCTTACCTCAATGACTTGTTCAGACTGTTCTCTCTGCTTAAAATGCTCTTCTGTCTTCTCTTAACTTTACTCAACAAAATCTGACCTTCTGTCAAAGTTAAGGTCAAATTCTACCTCCATCCATACTAATGCTCTTCCTAAATATATGCTCTCACACTTCTCCGTGCCTCTCCCAGTGTGCTTTGTCACATTTTAACTTTATTTGATAATACTGAACCAGGGGACGTGAATATGTTTATATATGCCATTATTCTTCCTGCTTATGCCCAAAGCAGACATTACTAGTCAATTATAACACTCTTTGTCAGTGAATCCAGACATAGTCTTGGAATCTGTCTCAACACCATACTTCAAGCAGTCACTGCCAACTAATTAACGTTGATACATGAAAGCAAGACCTAGACCATAGTAAATATCCAATAAGTATTGACTATTATTATTCATCATTACTATATCAACACTAATTATTTCCTAGTATAATACTCATTGTATGAAAGAGAAGATTGTTGAAGATGAGGTTATTAGTTAAACAGAGTGCTGCTAAAATGCTACTTGCCTACATTTCTTCACTTTATACTTAAGGAAAATGGCTTAAAACTTGTTTTTCTTTCAAGCAGAGTTTTCTGTCAAGTTGAAAACTGTGAATGTGAAAGTTGCTCAGTTGTGTCTGACACTTTGTGACCCCATGCACTATAGAGTCCATGGAATTCTCCAGGCCAGAATACTGGAGTGGGTAGCTGTTCCCTTCTCCAGGGGATCTTCCCAACCCAGGGATGGAATCCAGGTCTCCCATAGTGCAGGCAGATTCTTTACCAGCTGAGTCACCAAGAAAGCTGTGCTGTTCCCCAAAATGAAATATCATAATTCCTCTCCTTTAATGGATGTACCGATTTGTAGCAAATGCTAATAATCCTCCAATTCAGAATGAGTTGCGATGTTATCAACCCCAGAGAAACTGAGGAAATCATTTCATCATTGACTCTTCAGAATGGCTGATGTTTCAACTAGCTCTAAGAATCACATTCCAGTGGAAAAGCTGCATCCTGTTCAAAGAGGACATGGGCTAGAAGTGTTATGAATATGTCTGTCTGGGTATTTCACCAGGTGAATGGATGAGGGATGTGCACATGAGAGCACATGTGAAAACAGCTAATCTTAGATATTATCTGCTCAGGATGCTTCCAAAGCACGTGTCCTTTCACAGTGATTGTTTACATGCTGTTTCTTAGCACCTGGAAATAACAATGACCCTGACAATGACGATGGTGATGCTGCTGGTGACGGCTGATGACGATGTTGGTGCATCACATCTGCGTAATCCTCCACGATTGTCACCTGTGAAGCATGGCTGGCAGAGGGAGGTGGGAGTGAGGGCCACTCTAAAACTAAAACTCACACAACTTCCTGATGGAAGGAAGAGTCTAAGCCATATCACAAGACTGGGGCCAGGAGCTATGCCCCACTTTATTAGGGCCTCATTCCAAGTTGAGTGGTGAGTCTCAGAAGGAAATGGAGCCCAACCCATGTGCAGACACTCCATTTGAATGGGAAAGTTCAGATTCCATGTTAGAAGTTCTGAGGTCTCAAATTTCTAGTCTCCACTTCAGACCTTTTAGAATACCGTTTCTTCCTGCCAATGATGTCTTTAGGGAATGGGATAGTTTGCCCCCTCAAGGGCCCCCCTTAGATCACTCATTCCCCTGAAGCAATTGATTTCAAGTTCAGTCATATTTGTGTTATCTTGATGAACTGTTTCTTGGTGGAAGCAAGTCCAGTTTTCACAGTGATGATAGAAAAATCCAACATGATGTCTTCTTCCCCGTTGGAGCAGATGACCACCATTGGTGCCCTATTTGCTCCTCATCTGTACCTGTGTGGATTTTATTACCTACAGAGCCAGTGAAGATGGTCATGTCCCAGTGATTAAGCTTAAAATTGGGCTGATCGTACATGCCTTTGTTATCATCATTGGCTCACAACTTCAATACTTATTTACTGTAGTTTCTGAACTTCAACCTAGAAATCTAACCTTACAAGACACTGAGTAGCATATGCCCATCCCTGAAATTATTCAATTTTCTGATCACTGAGAAAAACACTGTAGAAATATTTGAGAACTCATTCCATTTTAAATTAGGGTATCCCAGAAAAGCAAATAAACAAAAACAAGATTTAATAAAACAGCTTTTATTCAGAAATCTGAAACTGTGGAGCTTTCAAGTGACAAAATTGTCTGTACAGGACATGTATTTTGAAATGCATTTTTTTTTAAAAATCACACCAACCAACTTGACTAATAACAGTATCAGAGGCCTGGCTCCAAACTGACTACCAGATGATGCTGTGACAGTCTACGCAATTCAGTTAGAAAAAGAAATGCAAGTAAAATGAACACAAAAGAAAACAGACTTTATATTAAGTGACGTGAAAATCTCATAATTTTCATAGAAGACATGACATTCATTACTGAGTCAGAGACATTTGAAAAGAAAAGAGAATTCTGAAAAAGTATGTTGAATGAAGACCAAGAAATCACAGGGTCCCGTCTAAAGAACCATGGCACCCACCTCACCTTTAGTCTGAAGACGCTGTTGCAACAAATGCTTGACAAGAAGACTCTTGTCCCACCACAGCTCTCAGGTTAATAAGGATTTCCTGAAAATTATGAAATACATATAAAAATACAAACACATAATTGAAAGAAGTTTTCATTTGAGTTTTTAAGGAGAAGAGTATACAAATTGCAAATTCATTTTCAAACTGTTTAAGCTGATAAGAAAAATTTACCCATTGGACTTTTTAATCTAATGTGTTGTTTCATTTCCTAGTAAATCTGGATGTTTGAAGTTACTATAAAATGATGTTTGTATGTGTGTGTGTATGTGCTCAGCCGCTCAGTCATGTTTGACTCTTTGTGACCCCATGGACTGGGCTCCTCTGTCTATGGAATTTTCCAGGTAAGAATATTGGAGTGGCCTGCCATTTCCTCCTCAAGGGGATCTTCCTGACCCAGGAATCAAAACCATGTCTCTGGAGTCTCCTGCATTGGCAGGCAGTCTTTACCACTGAGCCACCTGGGAAGCCCCACTATAAAATGATAACAAATGCTTTATATATTTCTACATCATACATTTTAATAAATATAATATTTCCTGAGACAAATAGTCTCTTAAGATCAAGTTGTGTCTTACAATTTCCCATAGCTCACATTTGGTACTAGATGACATGACCACAAAAACTATGTCTTTGAGGGGACCACAGTGCTTTTCATGTAATAAAACTACTTGGTAGCCTTTAGATATGAGAGTCAGGTCCCAGATACTGCAGCATTTCTTTTATCACAGATACCTTTATTACACCATTCTATTGCTTGTGAGAAGAAAAATACTAATGTATTTGTGCCCACAAACACTCACATTTGAAAGAGAGCTTGTAATTACTTGAAGGCTGATTTCCTTGTTAGGGTCGCCTCTTCTGTGTCATACCTGAGTCTCGGCTATTGTATATCTTATGGTCTCTGCTGTGTCACTCAGAAATTAGGCAACAGCAGCCACCCAGATTCTAGCAGATGCTGTAGAGTTAACCAACGTTTTGTTTTGTCTTTTTTTTTTTTTTTTACCAGAAGAGCATGGCTCCTAGACAAGGAAAATGTCTCAGGCTGATTTGTTGTCAATGCAAACTCAGCTGTGAGAGACCTGTTCATATGTATTAGTGGCTGACGTTTTTTACTCATCAGAGTAAATGTAAGGTATTTGCTTATTCTCTAAATAGCCTCTTATGCCAAGGGAAAATTCCCAGAAAAGAAAGAGGGGTGATGGACCTCAAAAATATTCTGCTAAGTGAAAGAAGCCAGATGGGAGAGACCACATATTGTATGACTCCGCTTATATAAAATGTCTATAACAGGTAAATCAGAGAGTGTTTCACCTGGGTCTGGGGGTGGGAACATGGATTTACTGTAAATGGGCCCAAGGGACTCTGTCGTGATGAAACATTTTAAAACTGAATTGTGGTGATGGTTGAACAACTCTATAAATTTAGTAAAGTAGTTGAATTATACACTTAAAACAGATGAATTTCATGGCATGTTTAAAAAAAATGGATATCTAACAAGATCATTTTCACCTGCTAGTGCATGGAATATACTATTTTCAGAAAAAAAGCAGAGTCATCCTGTAACTGCAACCTGCATACAAAGAAAATTCGAAGAAACTGCTTAGTTTGGTTTATGTTTCAGTGAAAGCTATGAACTTACTACATTGTCGTGTCATGCTCCAAATTACAATCACTTCTCTCCCAGCCTATCAGTTCAGTTCAGTTCGGTTGCTCAGTCGTGTCCGACTCTTTGCGACCCCATGAATTGCAGCAAGCCAGGCCTCCCTGTCCATCACCAACTCCCAGAGTTCACTCATACTCACGTCCATCGAGTCTGTGATGCCATCCAGCCATCTCATCCTCTGTTGTCCCCTTCTTCTCCTGCCCCCAATCCCTCCCAGCATCAAAGTCTTTTCCAATGAGTCAACTCTTCACATGAGGTGGCCAGAGTACTGGAGTTTCAGCTTTAGCATCATTCCTTCCAAAGAAATCCCAGGGTTGATCTCCTTCAGAATGGACTGGTTGGATCTCCTTGCAGTCCAAGGGACTCTCAAGAGTCTTCTCCAACACCACAGTTCAAACGCATCAATTCTTCAGTGCTCAGCCTTCTTCACAGTCCAACTCTCACATCCATACATGACTACTGGAAAAACCATAGCCTTGACTAGACAGACCTTTGTTGGCAAAGTAATGTCTCTGCTTTTGAATATGCTATCTAGGTTGCTCATAACTTTTCTTCCAAGGCTCCCAGCCTATAGTTTATTATATTTCAAATCTATGATTTTAAGCAAAGCCTGTAATCTAAGCATTGTTGAGATTCCTAGGGAAATTCCAAGCAAAATTGTTGAAATTATCCGTTTTAAACATTACCCAAGAATTACATGGCTTTAATCTTTTTATGCCATTCACTGTAACTCCTTCTACTGATATAATTTAAAACTTACAGAAAAGTTACAAGATTAGTACAAGGAGTGCCAAATGCCATTAGCCATATTCACCAATGCTTACAATTTCCCCATTTTCAATTCTTTCTCTCTATATATTTATTCAATCTTTTCTCTTTCTAAAATATTGTGTGTTCATTGGAAAAATAAAATGATTTCAGTTCAGTTCAGTTCAGTCACTCAGTCATGTCTGACTCTTTGCAACCCCGTGAATCGTAGCACGCCAGGCCTCCCTGTCCATCACCAACTCCCAGAGTTCACTCAGACTCACATCCATTGAGTCGATGATGCCATCCAGCCATCTCATCCTCTGTCAACCCCTTTTCCTCCTGCCCTCAATCCCTCCCAGCATCAGAGTCTTTTCCAATGAGTCAACTCTTCGCATGACGTGGCCAAAGTACTGGAATTTCAGCTTTAGCATCATTCCTTCCAAAGAAATCCCAGGGTTGATCTCCTTCAGAATGGACTGGTTGGATCTCCTTGCAGTCCAAGGGACTCTCAAGAGTCTTCTCCAACACCACAGTTCAAAAGCATCAATTCTTCGGTGATCAGCTTTCTTCACAGTCCAACTCTCACATCCATACATCACCACAGGAAAAAACATAGCCTTGACTAGATGGACCTTTGTTGGCAAAGTAATGTCTCTGCTTTTTCATATGCTATCTAGGTTGGTCATAACTTTTCTTCCAAGGAGTAAGCGTCTTTTAATTTCATGGCTGCAGTCACCATCTGCAGTGATTTTGGAGCCCCCCAAAATAAAGTCTGACCCTATTTCCACTGTTTCCCCATCTATTTCCCATGAAGTGATGGGATCAGCTGTCATGATCTTTGTTTTCTGAATGTTGAGCTTTAAGCCAACTTTTTCACTCTTGTCTTTCACTTTCATCAAGAGGCTTTTTAGATCCTCTTCACTTTCTGCCATAAAGGTGGTGTCATCTGCATATCTGAGGTTATTGATATTTCTCCCGGCAATCTTGATTCCAGCTTGTGTTTCTTTCAGTCCAGCGTTTCTCATGCTGTACTCTGCATATAAGTTAAATAAGCAGGGTGACAATATACAGCCTTAATGTACTTCTTTTCCTATTTGGAACCAGTCTGTTGTTCCATGTCCTGTTCTAACTATTGCTTCCTGACCTGCATATAGGTTTCTCAAGAGGCAGATCTTATATAGGAGCAATTATCTTAAACAGTATAATTTCCCTCCCCCATAGAGAAAATCAGTATTAAGAATTTCTTGAAACTCTTTATTAAGTTTTTGAGAGAAGCAAGTGAAATTATCTGTTAAAATTCTTTGCACATTTTAAAATGCATAAAGAAATATGAATTATATCAAAAACAAAGCAAAACACTAGCTAATTCTATTTTTCTCTTGCAGTTGAACTGACAATGACCTTATAGTCTCCTTGTATGCAGAACAACTTCTTTGGAAGACAGTGTAGAGGCTTAAGGTGTTCTGCTGCTGGATTAACTGAGCATTGGACCCAGGGAAAGAGCTAAGTGGAAAGTTGCAGCAAAAAGAAGTGACAACCACATTTCTGTGATATGTTTCATAGGACATTCAAGGAAAAGCAGAAGTGCCTGTGTCTTAACAGAGCTGTACAAAAGAAATGAATCAACATTGCTAAGAGTGGTCTGTATTTTTCCTGGCCCTCCATTTATAAGCCATTGGCCTCCCATAAATGATCACATTTACTTGGGATCACAACAGAGAGAGCTCGGCTGAGCCGATTCTAATCAGAGGCAGTTAATAGGATCCCTTTCAGTACCCTTGCATACCTTTCTGCAGTAGGCAGAAAGTGAAGAACTAAAGAGCCTCTTGATGAAAGTCAAGAGGAGAGTGAAAAAGTTGGCTTAAAACTCAACATTTAGAAAACTAAGATCATGGCATCTGGTCCCATCACTTCATGGCAAGTAGATGGGGAAACAGTGGAAACAGTGACTGACTTTATTTTTGGGGGCTTCAAAATCACTGCAGGTGGTGATTGCAGCCATGAAGTTTAAAGAAGCTTACTCCTTGGAAGAAAAGTTATGACTGACCTAGACAGCTTATTAAAAAACAGAGACATTAATTTGCCAACAAAGGTCCATCTAGTCAAGGCTATGGTTTTTCCAGTGGTGATGTATGGATGTGAGAGTTGGACTGTGAAGAAAGCTGAACACAGAAGAATTGATGCTTTTGAACTGTGGTGTTGGAGAAGACTCTTGAGAGTCCCTTGAACTGCGAGGAGATCCAACCAGTCCATGCTAAAAGAGATCAGTCCTGGGTGTTCATTGGAAGGACTGATGTTGAAGCTGAAACGCCAGTACTTTGACCACCTGATGTGAAGAGCTGACTCATTTGAAAAGCCCCTGATGGTGGGAAAGATTGAGGGCAGGAGGAGAAGGGGACGACAGAAAATGAGATGGTTGGATGGCATCACCGACTTGACAGACATGGGTTTGGGTGGACTCTGGGAACTGGTGATGGACAGGGAGGCCTGGCGTGCTGCAGTTCATGGGTCGCAAAGAGTCAGACACAATTGAGCAACTGAACTGAACTAAACTGAACTGAACATGCAGTACCCTGCTGACAATGGATGGAGAGAAGTGAAAAATAACAGTGAATGAAAAGGAGCTACACTAACAAAGAACATGTTAAAACAACAGTCACCATAAGAAGTGCCCCACTTCCATGTTTACAATGTGCTCAACTTCCTGTGGCCACCCTAGCCTACAATTTCTCACAATGAACCCTTCTAGCCTCATGGAAGCTCACAGATGCCCAGCAGGTTTGTAGACTGTAGTCAAGATTGTAAACACAAACAAGTCCCTTGACTGTTCCCGGAAAATGGCTTGAGACAGCTCTTCTGGAGGAACAACGTCTTCCAAAGCTGCGGGGAAGCCTTGTTCACAGAAGGAATGTGAGCATTTATGAGTAAATGTGTGTACACCTGTGTGCTGGGATATTAGCAGGCATAGAACTTTGTTCATGTCATAACTGTCAGGGAAATTATCCACACAACCTCACTGTTGGCCTGAGCGGTGAAAGGAAGTAGATGGGCAACATTCTAGGCCAGATCAACATTTGGTACAGACAAGCAAAGATTTTTGTGGATGTAACTAGACTCAAACAGAACTTCTGCTCAAGTTCACCTCAGTCCTTGGTTGAGTATCTTAAAGAAACTGTTGATTTTGGCAGCATCTCAGCACTGGGTCAGCCATACCTGCAGGGTCAGTGTGGGGCCTGGATCATCTATAACTTGTCTCTGTGGCTATAAACCAAAGTGTCATTTTATGTCCGTTGGATCTTAGTTGGATTTGAAAATGGCTTCCAGGAGAGTGCATACAAACAGTTGCTTCATCATTTCTACCACTTTGTTGTGACATTGTCTCAGTGAGATATCTGGATGGTTTCTAACCACAGCATGACCTAGCCCACTGACTAAGACACATTTCTTAATCTTATTTTTTTGTTTGTCCTTTTTATAAAAGTAATCTTACAATTATTGTTGTTTTGTTACCTATTATTGTTACCTGTCTCGCTTTCTTTGAGATACTGTTTAAGATCGTCTCCTTGCATCCTTGTTTTCCTGCACTAGTATAGGAAGAATATACTCAGTTGCTATTCTTTCAGTGACTACTCAGAAATATTAAAATGCATAATTAAACTATAAAAATCTAGGGACATCCCTGGTGATCCAGGGGCTAATTTTCCAAGTTCCAAATGCAGAGGCCCTGGGTTCAATCTCTGGTCAGCGAACTAGATCCTCCTACTAAAGATCCTGCAGGCTGCAAGTAAGAGTCAGCACAGCCAAATAAATAAACAGATTTTTAAAAATCTATGTTTGTCAATATTTGAATAATATAAGAAACTTAGTATGTTTTCATTATAGTAACGCCTCTCCTCTGATTTACGTCAAATTGTCACTGTATATTTATATGCCATCTTGAATTATTAATTCCACAATTTAGACATTGTTTTAGCCAATGAATTATTTGTATTTATCCATATTTTTAACATTTTTCTTGCTTTCTTTACAGCACTTTTTCTTGTATCTCCTACCTCTTTTCTGTTCTTAGTATACCTATAGTTTTTAACCATCGATGTCAAATTTGTTAAATGTTTTTTCTGTTTTAATTAATATGACCTTATGGTTTTTCTCTTTTTGATTGTTAACATGATGAATTACATTGATTTTTAAGTATTGAACCAACCTTGCATTCCTGGAATAAGTCTCACTTGACTGTGGTAGCTTATTTGCTACCATAAATTGCTAAATTCAATTTTCTAATATTATGTTCCTGAAAGATATTAGTCTATAGTGTTCTTTCTCTGTGCTATCTTTGTCTACTCTTGGTATGAAGGTAAAGCTGGTAAATCCAAAAAAAATGGATTGGAATAAAGTATTTTTCTTTTATTTTCTGGAAGAAATTATAAATTTGGTGTTACTTCTTTAATGTTTGGAAGAAATCACCAGTGAAACCATCTGGTTTTGAAGATTTCTCTTTTAGGGGAAGATTTTAACTATGAATTCAGTCATCTATTTTATCTTGAGTAAGTTTTGGCAGTTGGTGACTTTTGAAGCTTTGGCCCATTTCATCTAGATTACTTAGGCATCTAGTGTTCTTAGTTGTATTCTTTTAATATCTTTAGAATCTTAGTCATTTGAACTGTGACCATCTCCTTTTTTTTACCTGCTCCACCTACAGTCAAAGCCAAAGTGGGAAGTTAGCCTATCATCTCCCTCTACCAGGTTGGATTTTTTTTTTCTAGTTATCACAAAAGGAGGTAGTCCTTGAGTGGCTTCTGACTGATAGAGGGTCACTCTCTCTCAGTTTTTTTTTTGTTTTTTTTTTGTTTTTTTTTTTTGCCTTTTCCCTACACATGTGACTTATTAAAACCCTAGCTACAGGGAGGCCTGGAGTTCTGCAGTCCATGGGGTCACAGAGTCAGAAATGACTGAGCAACTGAACAACAAAGAGACTACATAC
Organism: Ovis aries; assembly: GCF_016772045.2. Lineage (NCBI taxonomy): Eukaryota > Metazoa > Chordata > Mammalia > Artiodactyla > Bovidae > Ovis > Ovis aries. The sequence goes on along the minus strand of NC_056055.1, from coordinate 32,462,042 downwards.
AACCGGTAAATACAACCCAAGAACACACAATCTCATTTACCCTGTGGGTTCACATTTTTTTTTTTTTTTCCGCCTGGTCTCTGAAAAATTCTTTGATTTTCTTTCCACTCAGCCATGCATTAAAAGAGGTTTTAGTTTTATTTGTTTTTATTGCTTTGAGAGGAGTTTCTCCAAAATTCTAATCACCATATTTCTAGGAATAATGATGAGGTAGCAATTTATGCACTGATTTGGACTAAAAAAAAATTTAAGTCTGAAAATGTTAAACATAATTGAGGAAAATTTAGACAGCGATGTGATGAAGAATGTGATTTTTCCATATGTATTGAAGTTTTTAAAACTGCATGTCCTGTGATGAAGCAACTCCTTTTATCAATATCTATACTAGAATAATTCCTGTAGAATTGAACAAGGATGTTTATGACAATCTCGTTTGTAATAATGAAATTTGGAAAATACTGAAATGTTTAAGTAAATTAAGGCATGCACGTGTTTGTTGTGGAATATTCTAAATACACTGACATGGACAGCGCTTAAGAGTTCTTGTGAGCATTAACTGTGCAAGTAAGTGCTTAGCACAGACTGTGTGCTCATTAAATGTTAGCAATTGTTATTTTTCAAGATGTTCCTTGGCTTCTTCATCTTTCTGGTCGACAGAAATGGTGTTGGTTTATATCACATGGCTCACTGAATCAGCTCATCAATCAATCAATCTCTCTCCCTGTCTCAAAAAAGGAAAACTGTCAGAGAACTATGGAACACAAAATGTAAAAAAAAAATTTTTATGCTCCATTTTATTTGTTCTCTTCATTAACTAATCAGTTAGCAAAACTCTTTAATCTTTGACTTTGAAAGATTATATATATATATAATAATGTATATATATAATATATAATTGTATATATACACAATATACATACACATGTGTGTATATATGTATATATATTTATATATATATATGTAAAATGTCTTTACAAAAAAAAAAGAATACCAATTGAGTCAACTGTCTGCCTACATCTAGCACCTTTTTTTTTTTCATTAAAACATTTCCCGTTTAAGTGGTTAAGCAATAAAATAGCCTCAAACCTGACTCTGGATTAATACACATTCCCTGTGGATCACAATAAACTGTGGAAAATTCTGAAAGAGATGGGAATACCAGAGCACTTGACCTGCTTCTTGAGAAACCTATATGCAGGTCAGGAAGCACCAGTTAGAACAGGACATGGAACAACAGATTGGTTCCAAAGAGGAAAAGGAGTACGTCAAGGCTGTATATTGTCACTCTGCTTATTTAACTTATATGCAGAGTGCATCATGAAAAACGCTGGGCTGGAAGAAGCACAAGCTGGAATCAAGATTGCCGGGAGAAATATCAATAACCTCAGATATGCAGATGACACCACCCTTATGGCAGAGAGTAAAGAGGAACTAAAAAGTCTCTTGATGAAAGTGAAAGAGGAGAGTGAAAAAGTTGGCTTAAAGCTCAACATTCAGAAAACGAAGATTTTGGCATCTGGTACCATCACTTCATGGGAAATAGATGGGGAAACAGTGGAAACAGTGTCAGACTTTATTTTGGGGGGCTCCAAAATCACTGCAGATGGTGATTGCAGCCATGAAATTAAGAAATGCTTGCTCCTTGGAAGGAGGACTTCCCTGGTGGCTCAGTGGATAAAGCATCTGCTTACAATGCAGGAGACCCAGGTTCGATCCTTGGGTCGGGAAGATCCCCTAGAGAAGGAAATGGCAACCCACTCCAGTACTCTTGCCTGGAAAATCCCATGGTCAGAGAAGCCTGGTAGGCTACAGTCCATGGGGTCACAAAGAGTCGGACATGACTGAGCGACTTTCCCTTCCCTTCCCTTGGAAGGAAAGTTATGACCAACCTAGATAGCATATTGAAAAGCAGAGACATTACTTTGCCAACAAAGGTCCATCTAGTCAAGTCTATGGTTTTTCCTGTGGTCATGTATGGATGTGAGAGTTGGACTGTGAAGAAAGCTGAGTGCTGAATAATTGATGCTTTTGAACTGTGGTGTTGGAGAAGACTCTTGAGAGTCCTTTGGACTGCAAGGAGATCCAACCAGTCCATTCTAAAGGAGATCAGCCCTGGGTGTTCTTTGGAGGGAATGATGCTAAAGCTGAAACTCCAGTAATTTGGCCACCTCATGTGAAGAGTTGACTCCTTGGAAAAAACTCTGATGCTGGAAGGGATGGGAGGAAGGAGGAGAAGGGGCCGACAGAGGATGAGATGGCTGGATGGCATCACTGACTCCATGGATGTGAGTCTGAGTGAACTCCGGAAGTTGGTGATGTACAGGGAGGCCTGGTGTGCTGCAATTCATGGGGTCGCAAAGAGTCAGACATGACTGAGTGACTGAACTGAACTGAACTATAAATGATAAGCGATTAAGGTTTTGACTTTTTTTTTTCTGTGTGCAAAACTCTTTGAAACTGAATATAAGTGTATTTTTATCAATGCAAAGTTTATAAAGGATTTGGGGTGGGATGGAGGGAATGTTAGATCTTAGTTCACACATGAGTACAAAGATAAGATCCTCAAATCATAACTCTTCAGGGAGGGAACAAATCCCAGAATACCATGTTTCTTTACTCCGGTAGAATTCCAACAGATTGAAGTAGATGACCCAGTGTCATCTGCTGTATATCCCTGTACATCCATTCTAACTCAACTTGAGTGACTAGAAAATCCAAAATGCATCTTAGTAGAAACTTTTCCTGGTAGATTCAGTGTTAAGTATTACTTTAAGTAGAGTGTTCATATTGAGATTTCAGGTCCCACTAAAGACTATTGCATAGACCTACTATTTCATAGGAAAAAAAGTTCAGTATATGCATGGTTCCTCCAATTCCTTCCAAATTCTTAATTGGTAGTATCCATAATTGTGCATCCCAAATGAATACCACATTGTTCTTCATCCACTATCCCTGTCAAATGGATTCGATGGAATAATCTTCTTTTAGAACAAGAGGGAAAGTAGCAACTGTAGCAATCAAGCAAACACACACACACACACACACACACACACACAATAGTGGGAGAAGAGGAGACTATGTTGTTAAAACTCCAGGAAGAACTTACTCACAATGATGTCTGTCTCATGAACTCCCTGAAGGAGCTAAGTTTTCCATGGTCCTCCCCAGTCTTCAAGAACATTTCAAGAATGTCAAGTTACTAGTATTCTGCCAGTTTCAAAAGAAAATTCACCAGAATGAATCACCTCATTAAGAAAACCTGGGCCAGGCCTATGGGAGGTACAGGGAAGTATTTGGCATAATTTCTGCCATCATGTAAATTGTAAAAGGCCAGGACCAAAATATGCTCAAATGGCATGACTCAGATAACAAATAGCACAGTTCCAGAAAAGAAGTGATGTAGGCTGAAATTGTATGACAAGATTTTACTGAGAAAGTAGATCATAAGCCAAGTCTTAAAAAGTAAAATAAAAAAGAAAGGATGTAGACACATGGTGCGGAGAAGAAGGAACATGCCTGGTAAGGAAACATTTGTGACATCTTAAATGGTTTCCTGCGCTCCAGCCTTGCTTCCTGCCATCCATACTGCATATCACAGTCACGCTGATTGTATCAGACATTAAGTGTGATTCCCCAGTATCCATCCCTTCCATCTCCTATCAGGGGAATTTATCCCAGCTGAAGGGTAGTAAAACTGACTGAAACCAAATTCTAGTAAATAAAGTCCCCAAATATTCTCCTTATTCTTAAAATCAAAAGGCCAAGATTTCTCTCTAATTGGACAGAATAAGCGGGTATGTAGCATGTTAAGAAAACCAGAGGGAACTAACTAGCCTTAGGATGGCATTGAAACTGGGATCCAGGATTGATAGAACCCGGATCTCTGACAACTTTGCTAAGCCACCTAGTCAAACAACTCTGAACCCCACATACCTCTGGACTTCTGGTTACCTGAGCTTCTCTACTCTGTTCTATTTCATTTCATTTATTCTATTCTACTCTTTTTTTTTTTTAATCTAGTCAAAACCTAATTAACTTTATAATCCACACATGGATCATGACCTAGAGTTTAAAACACACTATACCACAGCTTTCAAATGTCCAAAAACATAAAAGCATGACTATATAACTGTGAATAATTGTATATTTAATTGTGTGAAATATTACAGAGTTTTGTATTAATCAATCAATATATTAAGAGTTTAAAGGGACATTACTTTTCTATATTTCCAAGTATAATCTGATGTTCTGAGAAGTTGCATGCTGCAGACCCTGTGCGGATATTCACTCCCTGGAACTCTGCTTTCCAGATTTCTCTTTCCCAGGAAGAGAAACCAGGACTCTTCCTCTGTAGGAAGCACAAGCCAGTGGAACAAAGTCCAAGCTCCTTTGCTGACTTGACTAGCCCTTCAGGACCAAGCCCTTCCTCATGGTATTCTAGGGGCACTGGAAAACCAGACAGTAGAATTCAGACTTAAAGTTGTAGAGAAGAAAAGGCTGCTGAAAGTCACATACATGAAAGTTGCCGGTTGAAATCAACACATGGATAAATTACTCATTGGAGTTAGACCATGAAATCAGGACTTTTGATAAATTTAGCTTATCAGAGAAAAAGGAGTGACTGATGTGAAAAGACAAAACTAAGGGAAGAGGGAACATTTAAAAATAAATGAATGAAGCATCTAGACGATTCCAATAGTGACCCAGGATTGAGAGGTGAGGGCACTAAGAGGAAACACCTTGGTAGAGACTGCCACCTAGCCTTCTGGGGCACTAATGCCCTAGAATGATTGGTTCCACTAATATAATAGGCAAGGCCATCCTGGGATGTTCCTCCAGTAGATGGAGGACTTTCAAGCCAAGTCAAATTAGGAATGAGAGGTAGATCTCAGTACATTTAACCTGAAGAAGAGGAATTCTCCTGGGGGAAAAATGTCATCAGCTTTTAGAGCTGGATCCAGTTAGCAGATATTAATTACAGACAGATTACTATTCAATATTAGGGACACACCCTTAATTATTTTAGTTATAATCAATCAAATGTGTGACTACTGAAAGAACAGAGTCCTCTGTCATGGAAGGTATTCAATGCTGATGCTTGCCTGGATTTACGTACCAGGAAAATGTTGAGTTGGAGGCTAACAGCAAGCCACCAGAGAAGAGGCACTGCATCAGTGACCCAGAGTTCAGCAGAGGCCCCAGTATGTGGCTGGTAACCAAACACCTCTGGTTAAATGAAGTGTGCCCAAGCCTTCTTTTCAACTGTTTATCGATTCTGTGAAGTCTTGGGAGAGGACAGGGGTTGGGGGGAAAAGCACAGCATACTTTTAGACAATAAATAATTGATACAGTTCTTTAGGAAAGCCTTTCAAATATTTCAAGGCCACATTTCCACTGAGCACATACAATGGCCAGTTCCAGAGCTACTGACTTGGTGCATTACCTATTGTAACAAACGAGCACTAACATTTCAATTACTTGATGTGACAAAAGGTTATTTTTGCAGATATAGAGGCAATGCAAGTGATCGTGGTAAATAAGCCATTCTCCTCTACCTGGGATTCAAGACACAAGCTTCTTCTGTCTCACAGCTCTGCCTTCCTTTAAGGCCTTAGAGTCATTAGCATGGGAAAGGGCTTAAAGGGGCAGAAACGAAAAGATTTTATGAGCCAAGCTTAAGGCACATGTATTCTGCTCTCACTGCATGGAGAGTTTTTATTCACACCTAAATACAAGGGTGATGGAGCTATAGGGCATCTGGTATAAAGGTGGGCAGAAAATAGTGTCGGTGGACAGCTAGTAGTCTCCTCTGCTATAACCATGTGCAGGCACAGATCACACACAATCCCCCACAGAGTGCCACCTGTGATAACAACTATTTTAAAGGTTAAATTTTAAAAAACCCATGCCCAAATCAAGCATCTAATGATAAGCTAATAAACTTCTCAGTGATCCCACTACAATATTCAGAAAACTGCCAAAGGCACATCACAAGAGTTTATTTTCCAAGCAGAGTTGTTCATCTCTGTGTCAGCTGGCACTCTGAAGTCAATTGCTACACTTAATACTATTTGCAAGTCTTCCTTTGAATGTTGAAAAGGATGGCACCTCAACCAGTACCTCAGATGACACTTTCTAGTTTTTCAACTTCTCGTATTTAAAAGGTTCTTTAACACCTAGCCAATGGGTCCCTCTTTCTGGCATCAAGCCAAACCATTTTGTTCATGTCTGTCAGCGGGCATGGGCTGCCATGCCAATAAAAAGAACAGCAAGATCAAACATGAGAAAGAATTAATGCCTTTGCATACCTGTCTCCTGGCTTTTCTGGTGTGGAGTGATGGACACATTCTTTCTCTGTGACATCTGAGCTACAGCCAGGACAACAATATCTTCAGCATTCTTGGGAAATCAGCTGAGCCACCTACCTCTCACCCAGCACCCCATCAACTTGGGCCTAATAAGGCATTATTTTCTCTACACTAAAGACCAGTTACACTTTTATTACTAATTTATCAACCATCTCTCCTTTATTAAGATGACTTTTTGGCTTTGCTTTTTGTTTTGAAGTCTTTCTTCCATTTGATCGTCAGGGTCAGTATTTTTTGTTCTAAACAACAATGCCCTTCTTTCATGGAGCTGCTGCTGCTGCTACTGCTGCTGCTAAGTTGCTTCAGTCATGTCCAACTCTGTGCGACCCCACAGATGGCAGCCCACCAGGCTCCGCCATCCCTGGGATTCTCCAGGCAAGAACACTGGAGTGGGTTGCCATTTCCTTCTCCATTCATGGAGCTACTGAATTTTTATATAAAAAACTTTGATTTATCATTCTAAAACGTCTGATTGTGAATTATTTTTTTCTGTTCAAATTGTGATTGATTTGCCTCCTTCAGCTGCCTATTCTCAGAGTTCAGTTTATTCCCCCCTCTCTGGTGTCCCTTATAGATTTTGTTTATTTTTTAAAACAAATTTTACTGGAGTACCTTGATGTTCCGGGCTCAGCCATAAAGAATCCATCTGCAATGCAAGACACAAAGATTCCATCTCTGGGTCAGGAAGATCTCCTGGAAAAGGAAATGGCAACCCACTCTGATATTCTTGCCTGGGAAATCCCAGAGACAAAGGAGCCTATAGTCTATGAGGTTCCAAAAGAGTTGGAAATGACTTAGCAACTAAGCAACAACATAGATATTTTACAATATTGTTAGTTTTTGGTGTACAGCAAATTGAATCATCTATACATACATATATATCCCCTTTTTCTTTGATTTCCTTTCCATTTAGGTCACCACAGAGCACTGAGTAGTGTTCCCTGTGCTCCATGGCAGGTTCTCATCAATTATCTATTTTATACAAAGCAGTGTATATATGCCAATCCCAATCTCCCAATTCATCTCACCTCCCTTTTCCCCCTTTGATGTCCAGACATTTGTTCTCTACATCTGTGTCTCCATCTCTGCTAGGCAAAGAGATTCATTTGTTTCCACATGTATGCATTAATATACAAGATTTGTTTTTCTCTTCTAACCTACTTCATTCTGTATGACAGTCTCTAGATTCATCCACACAATTTCATTCCTTTGCCTGCTCCTGTTTCTCTTCACCCCTGGACTCAAGTCAGATTAATGGGAAATCTTGAACAGTTGTAACCTCAGGCAAGTGTAGATTCCTGCAGGTGAGGTGGCCAGCTTCTGTGAGGCACCAGAAAAAAAAAAAAAAAAGCCTCTATTCCCCAGAGTATGTTCAGCAGAGAGAGAGCTACTTTTACCCAGCCTCGTGGGAAGACAAGAAGGCAGCACATAAGGCATCTCCTCCTGCAGGTCCAGAAGCCAGGAAGCCCAGAGGTCCTCGTAGGATTACATGCAAGGGAGGCACAGCTCAGACCTCTGGGTACCATGGAATCCTACACCCTCATTCAGACATCCAGGATCCTACCCAGGCTGCAAAGTCCTGCACCTGCTCAGCCTCCTCTGACCCCTGGCAGAGCAGGAGGATCACAGCTTTCCTGTCTTGCTCACTTGCCAGTCCAGGAGCCGTGCACCTGAGACAGCCATTAGGTGATCTTGAGGAGTAGACAAGGAGGGCATCAGAAGCGCTGCCTCATGGCCAACTTCCCAGAACCTCCTCCATTAGACGCTATGTTCAGAATCTTAAAATTCTTCCTGATAAGGTATTCTTGTTCTCTTATCTCATTTAAGAGTGGCATTTGGCTGCAATTCAAGTCTTTTAGCCAGGACTCTTGAGAACCAAGAGATAATTTTTCAGGATTGAGGAATGGAGGACAAAAGACCTTTTCTTCTGACAACTTGATTTTGTTTCAGGAATCTATAGGGCTTTCAGCTAGGCACTGGTGTTTCTCTCCCTCCACTTCTCTGTCTCATGGAGATGGTCTGAGAACACTAATTGCTTGGCCAGGGCAAGTTAAGGGGAAATAGTTACCAGAAAGCCAATCATTATTGTGAACAGGAATACCACAGGTATTGATAGTAATAACACTCCCTCACACTATTGTGCGTTACCACATGCCAGACCTTCTTTGAAGGAAGTATTTTCTATGGGGAATGCCATCAAATTAGCACAAAAATCCCTAATCCACTTTGTTGATACAATAGCAAGGCTAAGAAACATTTCCAAGAAAGATAATGTGAAATTCTCAACATCCTAAATAAGTAGTAGGAGTCGCCCCTGCTCTTAATTTTTGTTGCCAAGTATCTTCATTTGGACTATAAAGATGAGCCCCCAAAGAATGGATGCTTTTGAACTGTGGTGCTGGAGAAGACTCTTGAGAGTCCCTTGGACTACAAGGAGATCCAACCAGTCCATCCTAAAGGAAACCAGTCCTGAATATTCATTGGAAGGGCTGATGCTGAACTGAAACTCCAATACTTTGGCCACCTGATGCGAAGAGCTGATTCATTTGAAAAGACCCTGATGCTGGGAAAGATTGAAAGCAGGAGGAGAAGGTGACAGCAGAGGATGAGATGGTTGGATGTCATCACCGACTCAATGGACATGAGTCTGGGTAAACTCTGGGATTTGGTGATGGACAGGGAGGCCTGGCATGCTGCAGTCCATGGGGTCACGAAGAGTTGGACACGACTGAGCGACTGAACTGAATCTTCACTCAAGGCTTCCCAGGTAGTTCAGTGTTAAAGAATCCACCTGCCAATGTAGGAAAGGCAGTTTCTATCATTGTGTCAAGAAGATCCCCAGGAGAAGGAAATGACAACCCACTCCAGTATTCTTGCCTTGGGAATCCCATGGACAGAGGAGCCTGTTGGGCTACAGCCCACGGGGTTGCAAAAAGTCAAATACAACTTAGCAACTAAACAGCAGCAGCAACAGCATATAAATCAGTAATCTTATTACTATTTCTCAATATGAAATATTAATTTCAAAAAAGAGAGACATGATTTCATCACTTTCAAAGTGAGTATACACAAATTTTATGAAAAAATGTGAATATCCTACCACCAACTGACATCACATCATAGGGAAGCTTTGCTTTCAGGAATCAATTGTTGCAGGGTATAAGTTGTCAAAAGTGTTTCCCTCCAGAAAAGAGGAACAGAAGCTGGATCTAGGTTCAAAGCTAGAGCCCAGTCCATGTGGCCCGTTCATGTCCCTTCTGATTTCAAAGGGATTCCACCCATCCGGTGCCAGCTACCTCTTCCAACTCTGAACATGATAGTGATCAAAGAAGCTACATGCTGTGATGGTGACAAATCACACAAATCCCGGGAAAGAGTAAAACACAAAACCCCTCATCATTCCGTCTTTTAGCAGAGAGTTCTATGCTTATCTTCTAGAGCCAGGCTGCTGATTCTGATTTCTAGTTCCACATTTTACTAACTTAATAATCTGGAGCAATTTATCTAAGTCTCCAGCCCTCAATTTGCTCAGCAAAATGGGGATAGTAACAGCTGAGTCACGAAGGATTAAACAAGATGACACATGTAACTACTCAGAATAAATGAAGCTCACTAAATGCCAGATCTTATTAGTGAGCAATTACTATGTTCCAGGCATGTGTTAGTGCTGAGAATAAATGTTACCAGAGGTACCCCATCAGTCCCACCATCCCCATGCTTCTCTGCAGCTTGGCTTTGCCATTCCTGCCATCACAAAAATACTGCTCCCCTTGAATCAGGTCACTCTTGTGTCTTGCTTTGGCTCAAGTGTCGCTGTATGACTTCCAGGCAAGGCCTTAAGAGACCTTGAACTTTTCGTTTGTGCCCTCCTGGAAGCCAGCTATCGTGTGACAAGGCTCCAGCTAGACTACTGAATGCTGACAGGCAGCTGAACAGAGAGAAGCCAAGGGAGGAGAACAAGACACCCCAGTTAACAGCCAAGGCCAAGGCCCCAGACATGGCGAGGCTGGGAGTGGGGTGGTTGTGGGGGATCCTCCAGCTCCAGCTGAGCCACCGAAGGTGAGCCATATCCACCACCCTCATCCAAATCCCTAACCTTAGAATAGTGACAAGATTGCCATTTTAGGCCATTAAGTCCTGGAGTGGATCATGAAGCAGCATGAGATAATTGAATCATAAGACACAACCAAATCCATAGTGCAAACTATCAGAGACCCAGAAACCACTTCCAAATCATGTAGAAAGTGCTCTGATAGAGGTGTTAGGTCTATGCAACCTACTATGGGCACACAGCCAGGCCATGGTTCATCCAGCCAGGCTAGAGTCAAAAAAGAAAATCCTTGGGAGGTGGGAGAAGACCATCAAAGCTGCCTGGCTTAAAGCCCAACATTCAGAAAACTAAGATCATGGCATCTGGTCCCATCACTTCATGGGAAATAGATGGGGAAACAGTGTCAGGCTTTATTTTGGGGGGCTCCAAAATCACTGCAGATGGTGATTGAAGCCGTGAAATTAAAAGATGCTTACTCCTTAGAAGGAAAGTTATGACCAACCTAGATAGCATATTCAAAAGCAGAGACATTACTTTGCCAACAAATGTCCATCTAGTCAGGGCTCTGGTTTTTCCAGTAGTCATGTATGGATGTGAGAGTTGGACTGTGAAGAAAGCTGAGCACCAAAGAATTGATGCTTTTGAACTGTGGTGTTGGAGAAGACTCTTGAGAGTCCCTTGGACTGCAAGGAGATCCAACCAGTCCATCCTAAAGGAGATCAGTCCTGGGTATTCATTGGAAGGACTGATGCTGAAGCTGAAACTCCAGTACTTTGGCCACCTGATGCGAAGAACTGACTCATTTGAAAAGACTCTGATGCTGGGAGGGATTGAGGGCAGGAGGAGAAGGGAATGACAGAGGATGAGATGGCTGGATGGCATCACCGACTCAGTGGACATGAGTTTGGGTAAACTCTGGGAGTTGGTGATAGACAGGGAGGCCTGGTGTGCTTCAGTTCATGGGGTCGCAAGGAGTCAGACACGACTGAGCGACTGAACTGAACTGAGGGTAAATTTAGTTACCTGACTTGAAAATGGGTCCAGTTAGAACTGGTTCATTTGGGAGCTAGTTCTTATGGGAGTGGATAGCCTAGTTAGAATTAGTTCATTTGTTTAATAGGGTAAGTGAATTTACCCTATCAGGGAATCGGATCATCTGTATGCATCAATGCTGGAGTCTGTTTATGTCATTTTTATTGAAAATTTTCTGCATCTTTTTTGTTTTGGTGTTATAAAGCTTGTAAGAAGGGGAAATATTTCATCTATCCCCAAGGAAAGATCTCTGGGGTGCATATTAGTATGCTAAGATCAGAAGAGCAATGATAGCTGAATGGCTCACAATTAAACAATCTAGCAGTAGAAGTGCTTTACAAAGGAGAGGAAAACTCTGATGATAATAAACATGCATGGCAGGAGGGGGAAAGTGAAGGAGGGGGGCTTCCCTTGGACCTGAGGAGTCCAATTCTAATTTCCCCTATAGGAGCCCCGGAAATTTAAATGGCAACCCACTCCAGTATTCTTGCCTGCAGAATTTCATGGACAGAGGAGCCTGGTGGGCTACAGTCCATGGGATCTCAAAGAGTTGGACACAATTGAGTGACTAATACCTACACCTCCAGATCCCACACTGCCAATTGCACATCCCAGCACACTGCTTTGCTCTGGTAACAGCTCAGTTGATACGGAGCGATGGTGAATGCGTGAATTCTCATCCTTGGAAGGAAACTTTCTCTGATTTAAACTCCCTCCCAAGCTCCTTCAAAGCCAGCCAGTCCCAGACATGGCCACTGCTGACTGCTCAGTGGATAAATACTATACTTCTCCTACCTCACCCACGAGAGAATATAGTCAAAAGCCAGCCCCGAGAGCTTGTCCAGACCCCTAGGCTGCGTGGGTCTGAAGACCTCACCTCCGTCATGATTCCTTGTGCTCCTTTATAGGAATTATCTGAGTGCTTGCTAGATACCTGCCCCTTTGCACGGTAAACTCAAAGTGCCAGGAACATTATTAATACCTTGCTCCTTCCCAGATTCTCAAATCTTAGTGTTGTACCTGCCACAGAGCACATGTATTGTGTGAATCAATGAATGAATAAATTTTACTTATAACAAAGCCTCAAAGGCCCAGCACTTATTCATTTTTTAAAAATCTAGATAATATATACAGTCAAAGAAACAGCCCAGTTCATGTCAGAAAAAGATTCAAACACCAGTATTCATATGTATAGTATATTCTATTTAATGTCTATGATAATAATGTATATTAAATATGCACATAGTACTGATCCAGGTACTTATATGTGGTGTTTATCTCATTTTGTACACTTCTTTAAAGTAGTGGCAGAGAGAGACTCAGTAACTTGCCCAAGGTCAAACAGCTGGTAGGTAGCTAAGCTTGGGGTTCACATCCAGGCAATTAGAATCCAGAGTTATTTCCCTTTAAGAGAAGCACATCAATGCTTCTCTTAATAAGATTTTAGTTAAGGTAAATAAATAAATAAGAACTTCAAGAGCAACAGAAGGCTCAGGTGTTGAGCCGGGGTCGCTTGTCCCTGTGAGGGTTCATGCCCAGTTCTGATAAGGTCTGTGATGAAGACCAGCTGCATGCCCTCTAACATCAGGGTGCTTATGAGTGGTTAGGAGTCCAGATAAGACAACATCCATCGAGTGTTCAGACTGTACAGAGGGGATCCTGGAGCTGTGTGAGGACCACGGCAATGGGCCAGGACCTCCATCCGGCAAAATGCCCTTCTCTCAAAAGGGTGGAGCTTGACGGAAGGGCCAAGCCCCAGCCTCCCTCCTGAGAGGAGGCCCTGATTCTAGGTCTGGCTCAGTCATCAGCCCAGTACTGGGAACATTTAGGGTCATTTCCACCCATTTCGCCACCCAGCAGTGAAAAGCTACAGATTTCTTTTGGTTCACATGAAAACCTAACAGGTGCAGGAAAAGCCAGTCTAACAGCACATGGCAACTCCTCAGCCTACTTCCCAGTGATGACCAAGTGCTTGCGGCAGAAGCTTGTGATTTTCAAAACCAGTTAGATGAGGCCAAGCCTCCATCAGGTCTGGGGCTGTATTGACAACACTATGACTGTAAGAACCACAAACACAACTTGCCTCCAGACCAGAAATCTCTTACAGATTTTATTTTAAATAAACAGAGAAAGAGCCAGAGTTCTCACACTGCATTCAGTGTGAATTTTCTCTTAACGTCATTTTGGCAGATACCTCTTTTGTATCACAGCACAGAAATAGCAAGAAGAAGAAATTGCCATCACAAAGCTTTCTGTTCAGATACACAGATGTCGAAACATTTTGATAAGGGCTGTTCTCCAAAGTCTCAGCTTGACTCTTCAGTTCTTTGCCCACATTAGTGAAGCACACGATCAAACTCAAGAGGTCCCACTCACCATCTCACTCCACTGAGTACAAAATTTAAAAAAAGTACACATCTGCCCTGGATTTCCAGTCTCCACCAGAGAGCAGAGGAAACACAGACTGATAAGAGGAGAAGCAGGGGGATTCTCACTTTCCACTTATCTCCTCCCAGCCTTCCAGCCTCAAGTCCCTTCTGCTTGGTGTCCACCTGGCTCCGACTCCCTTGAAAGTCATAGAGTTTAAAACATGTTCAGGGTGGATATGTAACAAAAAAAAAAAAGACAGAGACAGAGGTCACAAAAGCCCTCACTGAGAGCTGCCTTATTTCACTGTATGTAAACAAATTTTCTGATAGGCGATGTTAATACATTTGTGATATCTGTCCTTCTGTTTCAGGCTCCCACCTGGCACAGCCAGCCCCTCTAGTACTGCGCTCTGAAAGCAGACAGATCTCTTGGAAAACTGCATGATCAGGGCAGGTGGGTGAACTTCTCTTTGCCTTTATCCCCTCTTCTGTAAAAGGAGGATATTGAATGGTAAGCGTCGAAGAGTTGTGGCAGGAGATTAAATGCTTAATGAATGCAAGTGAAATTAGCATGGGAAGCACCTAAGAAACTCCAGTGCTAACTGTGAACAATATTCTTTTTATTGATCACCCTTATCTCACCATTCTAATCAGAAAGGATCTATCAACCAGAACTTCCACCAGGACAGAAGTTCATTGAAAAAAATACGTACATCAGTGATGTATCTTCATCTTTGACCTTACATGTCTAATTGGAAAATGGAAGGCCATTTCCCCAGGTTTCATTTATTTAATGAACATTTATGGAAAATGTACTATGAACTGGGTACTCTTAATGTACTTCTAGTACCTGAGGGGTGCTCAGGAAATATCGACGAATGAATGAGTGAATGACCCTCCCACAGATGCTCCTCTTGGATGCAATTGCAGAGGCCACTGAGAAAGAGAGACCTGTCTGTCCTTTCAACCCAGCTCATTCCAAATCAGAAGGCCTCCTACTCTCACCTAGGGCTGCAGAGCCTCTGGCTTAGCCTTTCTCTTGTTTCCTTGTTTGGCTCCCAACCAAGAAGTTTACAAAGAAGCAGTCATTAGAACACATCCTCCTTGTATGACTATAGACCGGGGTTATAAAGGATGCTCAAAAAGAAGGTATCTCATATGTGTGTGGAAAGTACCCTCTCCCTTTAATTCAATCAAGGATTTATTCTTCCCTGTATAACAGAACCATCTTCCAAACTTTAGATATTGAGTGATAAAGAAATACTTTGTGAAGACCTGGTGGGGACTGTGTTCAGCACATGGCATCTGTGCCTTCATAGGCTCTGGGTATAGTTTTGCTGTACCTCCATGGAATGGAAACTGGTTGATTTTTGGCCACCAATATCCACCTTCACTTGTTTGGGTGATTTGAAACCTTCTCCCTTCTCTGGAAGTGTGACTCGGGTGGGACCCTACCTCACCCTTAGCTTCCAAAATGCAACAAGTGTCAGCATGAACCTCAGGGATGGGTGAAAAGGCAGCACGTGGCTCAAGCTGGTCCAATCAGAACGAATCACAGGACTAGAGCAGGTGACTCCAAAAGGAAACAGTCTCTTCTTTACACTGAATATGGACGGGGGAGAGTGACCTTGAGGTTATAGTGGTCACAAGATGACACCCGAAAATGAAGCAAATACAGGGAAAGACCGACCTCAATCCCAGGAAAGATTGTCCTGACAATTTCTCCTGAGCTCCTGAATCATGTTTGAAGCCAGATTTCCTCTGGATTTTTAAGCTCCTTGAGTAAATAAATTGCTTTGTCTCTTCTTAAGCCTATAAAGGTTCTTTTTTCTATTTATAACCAAGAGAGTCCTAGATTACCCACTGATCTTGTCACAGTGCCTAAAGTTTCACATTGCTTGTTCCCTTGCATTAATGCAGGAAATAAAGCTGCAAAATGGCAAATGGGCTATCAACCATCAGCCCAAGAGTGCTTTGTCATTTGATAACTATAATTTTCATTTACTTGGTAATACTCAGAATTCAATTTTAAGCCTCCAGGGATAGAACACAAAATTATATTGAACAACAGCAGAAAAGTCCACCATGAAGTTTCATCATCTACAGCCCTCCTTTTATGCGATGTCCTTTGGAATTCTATGAAGAACAGTAACTCAGACCCTAGAAGGTAATGAAACTTCTCAAATGTGTGAGGCTTGAATGAGCTATGAATGGATAGGATGGTAGAGGCAAAGGTAAAAGGGAATTTATTTCTTTTGTTTGACTAGTCTTTTGTTTCCAGCAACTTCCAGAGACACCAAATATCATATAAAAAGAACCAAGAATTCTCTTCCTTAGATTCAGTTACTTTTACTGGTTTGTTTATGAGCCACTTTTTCAATGTCTTTATCCAAAGTTGGCCAGTCAACTTTGGATAATGTTTATAACCTCAACCTCAACTTTATAACCTCATGAGCTTGAGACTGTGATTTACTCCACCAATGCTATTTATTGAAAATGCATTAAATCAGATGCTTTACTAGGTGCTGGAAATTTTAAGATGAATGAGCATATTACCTTCACCCAAGGAACTTAGAGTCCATGATCAGAGCAGACAATGCCCCCCAAAACTATAATACCACGTGATTAATGTCATTACGGAGCTAGGTATGTGGCCATGACTAGGGTGCCTGCCCCAGGCTAAGAAATGGAGGAAAAGACTCAGGACAAAAAAGTGACTTTTGAGCAGGCATAAGCCTACTAATGAGGCAGAGTGCAGCCATCTCAAGAAGAAAGAATAACATTGGCAAAGGAACCATGGTATGAAAAACTCTCGGGCATTTAGTGAACTGGATATGATAAGTGAGTTTAGGTACAAGAATGGGAAACCATGCAAGAAGAAGCAGACCCTTTGCATAATGGGCTCCTTCTGAGAAGCCAAGGACAGCATTAGTCTGGGGAGCCTTTGTGTGTGTGCTGGGTTTAGTTGCTCAGTCGTGTCTGACTCTTTGTGACCCCAGTCTCCTCTTGTCTGTGGGGATTCTCCAGGCAAGAATACTGGACTGGGTTGCCATGCCCTCCTCTAGGGAATCTTCCCAACCCAGGGATCAAACCCAGGTTTCCTTTACTGCAGGTGGATTCTTTACTGTCAGGGAAGCCTTTAGAGGCTCCCCATTTGCTGCAGAATAAAATCTAGAACTCTGAACTTCTTCAATCGAGATCAAGTAGGCGTGTTTTTGCTTTTTTGCATTCTAGTAGCAAAAACAATAAATAAATAAACCCAACATATATGATGAAGGCAGAGTCTGGAGACACTCCCTGACTTGGCATTTTTGTTCAAATCAGCTATATTTTTCCTTTATCTCGACTCTCCTGGTAAACATGGGTCCATGAGATGGGAGGAGCCACAAATATCCCCTCCAAGTCCACACTCACTCCCCAGCAAGGCATACTCAGCTTAGAATCATTTTTCATTTAGTATGAAGTCATTTTTAAAGTGCCTGCTTCTCATTAGGAAGGTAACTCGATAGTCCCTGTGGGAGATGCACAAGAGGCAGAAGTGAAACAGCCTTTTCCTACAGATCTGGCATTTTCTCTCACTGGCTCTCCTTCTGAGCTTCAGTGTTGATGAGTCCTTTCTGTTCAGAAAACTCTGCCTAAATCTCTGACTCTGTGGTGTGTGTTGTTATTGCTTTTTTTGTGCATTATGTTGGTTTTGATAGGCATCTTTTCATAAAACAAGCCAGGTCCAAACACATTTTCCCACATGGGGGTACACCATGGTTCAAATGTGTCCCAGGTGTGACTCCTTCAACATTCAGTTTACATGTGATTCTCATTACACAGTCCCTAAGGGCTGTGAAAACATTTTCTTGAGCTGCCCCCAAACATCCACAGCTATGAATTGGTCAGTGCCAATTGGAAAAGCACCGTTTGTTTAAACTGCATTCCGGGTAGTCCCCTGGCCCAATCCCTACTTGGGCTCCCCACAACTCCATCGTCCTCCTCGCCAGCACATCCAAGCTCGCTCTTACTCCATCACCTCCCTTGGGTCTCTCACCATCCCTCATCCTGGCCCTGGATTTTCTGACTTGAAGGTGCGGAAGCAAAGAGGCAGAAGTTTCTCTCAGCCTTCTGAAGCCTACATCCTGATCTGCTCCCTAGCTCACACTTCAACTTGCACAACCTGGACTTGTTTATTTAGCCTTTTAAAAATACTGTTGTTTTTGTTCAGTCACCAAGTCATGCCCGACTCTTCTCAACCTCATGGACTGCAGCACACCAGGCTTTCCAGTCCCTCACCATCTCCCGGAGTTTGGTCAAGTTCATGTCCATTACATTGGCTACTGATAGATAATCCCCTAGCCAAAAGCAGTCCACAAAAGGGAACTGACCAATCACCAAGGGAAACGTAGCCTGCAGGGAAAAAAAAAAAAAAAGCACTTGACCAAAAAGGAGGAAAGAGTATTCATTAAAGGACACTTTGCAGTTTGGGATGATTCTGAAAAAGTTGTTTTCCTCTCCGTGCCTCAGTTCCCCCATTTGTAAAATCAGGCCTTAGACCAGATGGTCCCTAAGCTACTGAAATACTGTAGTTGAAATACTATGTTGAAATCCTATTATTCTATTTATTTAATATGGGTCACCTGCTGGCTCAGACAGTAAAGAATCTGCCTGCGATACAGGAGACCTGGGTTTGATCCCTGAATGGGGAAGATCCCCTGGAGGAGGGAATGGCAACCCATTCCAGTATTCTTGCCTGGAGAAGCCCATGGGCAGTGGAGCCTGGTGGGCTACAGCCCATGAGGTTACAAAGAATTGAACACGACTGATCAACACACACACACACACACACACACACACACACACACACACACTTTAATAAAATTGTCGATTTAAATTTGACTAGTAACGTCCTATTTTTTGTGAAGCAGATGAGAAACCAAAATCTCACATTTGTCATCAATAAAATTAATCACCTTTAGAGTGGAAATAAAGGGGGAAATCTTTAATCATGTATAATACATGGGATAGGAATTAAGATGGTTGCCAGTGGGGAGCTGAGTATTGTTTAAAAGCATTCTTATAAAATGCAAACTTGACTCCAGAGGCTGAAACCAGTCCCAGCAGCAAGCGCAGCAGACACGAAAAAGGAGAAGCACAATGCCATCTTCTGTGACGAAAGGCTTGACTGAGCTCCACCTTGCCCCGTGCCATCTCCAGGTAACTTGAGACAGCTTTCTGGGAAAGCCACCACACTGGGGATCCCTAAGTCAGACCCAGGGGAAATATTTGATGATAGAAGCAGCCCCTAGTCCCCTACCCTGGTTCAGCTCCTCTGCAGCTCAGTACGGATACCTAGTTACAGGAACTGAGATCTGAGTTTAATTTTGTACCTGCCCCCTCCTCCCCTCCCCACCACCCCCTTCCCCCCACCCCAACACACGCACACATAGGAGAACTGATTTTGCAGGTGAGGCTGGAGAAGATGACAGACATAAAAGAAGTCAGATTGGCCCTGGCAGCTTATGGATCTAGGAAAAAAATCTCTCAGGCCCAGGAAGCCTGGCGCTGAAGATATGAGGGTAGGGTCAAGGATTCAAGGAATCTAGCCATGATGTCAGGGTTCTGGTCCCTGTAAGAAACTGGATTGCTAACTCTGAAACCCAATTTACTCTCCAGTGGAAGATGGGGCAGGGCCTGGTGGTGAATCAAGCTTCCAAGAAGGATGGGCTCCAGAATGGGAAGGTGGTATCAGATGTTAATGAGGAAAGAAAAATCTGCCCTGCCTCTCTCTGCAACCTGTTCCTACACACTCCTCTTCCATCTAGTTTGGATACTTGACTTGATTAACTGTTTGCAATCCTGCATCCCCTGGAAACCTGAACTAATTGGCCTGAGCTTAAACCTCACTGTCATTTGGTTCGTTGCACAATATAGAGCCATGGGAAGGTTATCACATCCTTGTTGATCCTTGGAATATGGCCCTGCCTCTGTCCCCAACCAGCACTTGAGCAAAAATTACAGATCCAGAAAAGATCCCAACTCCAGACATACTTTTTTTGTCATTTTTTAAAACATATTTGACATCACCAATAGAGACTTAAACTTACTTCATAGACAATTTCCCTTAGGTGCTTCTAAAGGAGGGCAGTGATGACTCATCCCGCATGTATTTCACACTTGTAGGAAGCTCTATCCTTAATCAATTCCAAGGTAATCATTCAGGATGCATGGTCAGTCTTGATTGCTCTAAGTCCTTATCAGTGTCTCCAAATTCTAAGTTATTCTGGATTTTCACACCAGTTTTCCCCACTTAGGGGTTTCATTATCTTTTTAGAGAATCTAGATCTGCCCATTTTAGTCACCTCAGATAGGGAAGCATTAAAAGTCAACAAGTTTCCAGGCCACATCCATACCCTGAGGCTCAAGGTTCATTTTAAAAGAAAATGAAGGAATGCCAAAATTGAATTTAAATATTTGAATCAAACATGTTAATATGCTTAATCCAAAAACTATGATGCAATATATTTGGAATATAATTGTAGTACTCACAATACAGGAGATTCATTATAAAAGTTTGTAGAGAGTTAAGTCTGAGAATGAGATCCAAAGTTTTAAGTCATTCTCATTCAATCCTTTAAACTATACATGATTTCATTTAGATATGAAGTCAAGGGTTCAAATCCAAGACCCTTTGCAAAATTGAGCACTGATTGGATTGAGCTCCCTGGCTTCCACCCAAAAGCAGGTTTGTCTGTTTGCTTTTTAAGTATAGTTGTGTTACACTATTATGTTAGTTTCAGGTGTACAGCAAAGTGATTCAGTTATTTTTTTTTTCAGATTACTTTCCATTATAGGTTGTTACAGAATAATGAATATAGCTCCCTGTGCTATACAATGAATCCTTGTTGCTTATCTATTTTATGTATAGTGGTTTATATCTATTAATCCCATTCTTCTAATTTATCCCTCTCCCCCATCTCCTGAAGGTGGATTCTTTCTCGACACCAGCCCTACTCCAGCTAGTCAAACCACCTCTGCCTGCATCCCTGGGGTTGAAGGTACTTAGACATAATCCAATCCCAATGATCCAAACCAGTAGAAACACCTAATAGAAACAACAACATAGGATGTGCTGATTTGATTTCCATATGCATTTCCCTCCCCTCTCTGCTGCTGACCAAGACAGGATTACTAACTTATTTTTTCCAAAATAATGAAAGATTTTTGTGGGGATGGAAAGACAGGTGATGAGGAAGAGACTAGAAAAAGTCCAGGTAACGAAGGTCCTTCTGGCTTCTGAACAACCAGGAGAGAAGCAGGTGCCCCACCTCTCTCTGATCTTTCTCAGCTGCCTGCTGAAGACATCCTGAAAGATGAGGCAAAAATGTCAATTAAGAAGGTGAACCCAAAGCAGTGTCAAACTTTGTCAGACTCTCCATACGGCCTCCAGCTACCTGCTCTGGAATATCAGAGTGCATGGATAGCAATCATATCCTAGCACCATTTCCTACGTTGATGAAATTCCTCCCTTTGAAAGTCTCTGTACATAAGGGCCCCTGCCCCTTCCAAAGATGGAAAGAACCTTAATATCCACTTTCCCAGCCCTCTCAATAGCTAGGACATGACCACATGGCTTACGTGTGGTCAATTAGTGGCGCCTATCCAGCCCTTTGAATCCAGAGGGAGTAACGCTCAGGCTAAGGCCCAGTGAAAGTCACTGGCAGTGGCTTCAGGGAAGTGGGTGGTGGCACAGGGTCCAGGAGTGTGGAGATGCCAGGGGCACAGCTCACAGGGACCCTGAGTGGAGTGGGATCGTGGTCTCACTTCCTCTCACCCTTGGGGGCCCTGC
This sequence comes from Ovis aries, assembly GCF_016772045.2. Classification (NCBI taxonomy): domain Eukaryota; kingdom Metazoa; phylum Chordata; class Mammalia; order Artiodactyla; family Bovidae; genus Ovis; species Ovis aries. Next base: position 32,440,388 of record NC_056055.1, on the reverse strand, counting down.
TCATCAGCCTTCCCCTCTACTGTGTGACAACCTTCACATAAATCCTTCTCCCAGTTGAGTTAAAGAGAGGCCACTTGTGTGCAAATAAAATACAAATCAGATTGGAAGAGATCGATTTTCTATCCTTCCTGGTTGAACTCAAGAGTGGTCATATGTCTTGCCTGAGCATAGGAAATGCGAGCAGAAATAACCATGTGTCACTTCTGGGAAGAAGTTTCAAGGACCAGCCTATAGTTTGCTCTGTCTTTTCTTCTGTCAGAGAGGACAAACAACCAATGTTTCAGAGAGGCCAGGGCCCAGCTGACCTCTTCTGTCAAGGGCTAGAAAGTGAGGATTTGGGGCCTTGTGGGTCTCCCATTGCAACTACTCAGATCTATTGCTGTAGCACATAAATAAGGTTGTGACCATGTCTAGGTTTCAATAAAATTTTATTTACAGAGATCAGGCTGCATTTGGCCCACAACCCATAGTTTCCCAACCCTAAAATAGACACAGCTTGGTCAGCCTCAGTCCTTGGAAAAAAGATGACGGGGAGCAGAAACAAAGCAATTTACAACAAGCAGGTAGCCTGAGTGAGGAAAACAATTTTGGTTTTGTAAGTCACTTAATTGGGGGTGTCATTTTTTATCACGACCTGACTCAGTCTGTCTGGACTGATACAGGAATACACAGGGATAACCTTCATGAGAGTAAACAAAAGTTGTTTTATGTGGTTTGATGAGGTTGGGTCCACAGAATGAAGCAAAAACTTCTTTACTGTCAAGGACAAAGAGCCTTTGGTTCTGGAATACAGCTTGCAATGGACTGCTGGCGCCTGTGACCCCGCGACCCTGTCGTCACAGAGCAGCAGTGCAGTTCTGCCTTGGGAGTAGACCACTGGGCCAGGATCCCAGAGGGCTGGATTCATATTATCTGTGTGACTCTGAGCATTCACTCCCTTTCTGGGTCTCAAGTTCCCCATATGAGAAACAAAAGGGTGCACTGGCTCTGAGGCACCTTCCTCAGCCTCTGCATTCACGGGCTCTCCCAAGGGCACTGTTTACTGGATAACTGACAACAACAGGAGGTACCAAAATGACCGTGGGTAACAAACCGTGCCTTTTGAAATAGACCCTGTCAGCCGACACAAGCACGTTGAGCTCCTTGGAAGGGGGGGGAGTCATTTTCCAGACTCACAGGAAACAGCACGATGGAGCCAGGAGAACAAAGCTGCCGGGATGAAATGTGAGTTTTGTGCCCACGCTTCTCTGCATCCCTACTGAGAACTTAACACTCAGCAGTTTAGTCACTCTTGGCTTCCGGAATAAATTCCTTCAGGCTCCTTGGCTGTTTCCAAAGTATGTTCTCATCTCAGATTCAGTAGAACAATTTTTTAAAAACTCAAGGCTGAAAGCAGAAAACTGGGACCCCTCATTTCTTCCTTTACTTTATGTCTACAATAGGGTTGAGGACCTTCTCGGAGCCAACAGCACACACTGTACCAGACTCAGCCCAGCCTCTGGTGCCGCTAGGTTCTGTGCATGTGAAATTCCAATTTAATCCCCATGCCAGAGGCTTTATCCCTGAACCCTGAATCAGTTCTTGGCAGAGAGACTTAGCTCAACCGACTTGTAAATTTCCATTCTCCAAACACCCCCAGGCCAGTCAACAGCTCAGCTGGCTCTAGGGCTCCAGAATGCCAGCCTTTACCCATCTCTCCCCATGTCTCAAGTCGGGACATTCAGGCAGGAAAGGGTGGAAGGGAAGGCGGCCCGAGCCCTCATCTGCTCTAAGCTCTTTCCTGATAACTTGCCACAACATCTGGTTTTGCCACCATTACTGTCAGTCTTTTGTTGCAGAGGTCAATAGAACTATACTCACACTAAATCAAGCCCGTCAAATGTTTTTGCCCATGAAGTTTTACTGGAACACAGCCACACCTGCTAATTTCTATATCTTTTCTCGAACTGTTGATGATAGGGTTGCGATTGTAACAAACTGACGGTTCATAAAGCTGAAAATATTTACCAACTGGCCTTTTACAGAAAAAGTTGGCTGACCCCTGGTCTGGTATTTTCTACCAAAAGCAGTTTTATGTTACATTAACCCAACAACTGCAATGAAAACTTTGTTGGGCTACTTAGTCTTTAGGATAACTATAAGGAGCTCTTGCCTAAAGATTATGGGACAAGTCAAATGAGTGTGTTTGTGTGTGTGTGTGTGTGTGTGTGTGTGTGTGAAGTTTGTGTGCATAAATTAGATATGGAGTCTAAGGGAGGGAAAATTTTATATTTAATAAATTTAAGCAAAGCATTTAAGAGAAGATTCTGTGCTATGCTTAGTTGCTCAGTCGTGTCTGACTCTTTGTGACCCCATTCTGGGAAGGTAGCAAATGAACATCAGAATGCTGGGCCTTGGCCCTTTGGGGAAAAAACTAAAAGGAAATCTGAATAAAGTATGGATTTTAACTAGTGAGGATATATCAGTATTGACTCACTAATTTGTAACAAATATATCACAATATAGGATGTTGATAATATATTTATTCGCTTATCTTAACAAAAGACATTACTCTTTATCCTTTTTCCACAGTACAAAATTTAAGGATGCAGGAAAGTTATTTGCTCAAGGTACACAGAAAATTTGGTGGGATGACTGACATTTAATCAAAGCATCTGGGTTAAACAAACAACAACAACAAAATGCTAAAATAAAGTCAAGAAACAAAAAATAAAGGATATTAACCTAAAAAAAAGAACACTAAGTGATGGGAAGAAAAATAAGCTATCATTATTATAACTGCTACTATTAGACTAGGCAAAGTGTTTCATACACACATTATCTTATTCATTTTCCCCTCTGAAACCATGTGGGGCTTCCCTGATAGCTCAGTTGGTAAAGAATCCACCTGCAAGGCAGGAGACCCCAGTTCAGTTCCTGAGTTGGGAAGATTCACTGGAGAAGGGATAGGCTACTCACTCCAGTATGCATGGGCTTCCCTTGTGGCTCAGCTGGTAATGAATCCACCTGCAATGTTGGAGACCTGGGTTTGACCCGTGGGTTGGGAAGATCCCTTGGAGAAGGGAAAGACTACTCACTCCAGTATTCTGGGATGGAGAATTCCTTGGAGTATATAGTCCATGGGTTTGCAAACAGTCAGACACGACTAAGCGACTTTCACTTTCACTTTCTGAAACCATGTGAGATATCATGGAGTATGTAAACTTTATATCCAAGGATTCTGAGTTCTGATCACTGGTCCCAAGGGGACCCAGTGAAAGGGACTAGAGTCCCTTTCTTTTACTTCGGAGTCCAGTGCCCTTTTACCAGGGATGTTTCAGACTTGTTTCAAGACTTGCCTCAGGCTGAGCATACACCAGAACCAGATGTGTTCTTTGACAGAGGACCAAAAAGCCTAATAGTGTCTGACCAGGAGCACAGCCAACACATGCTAACACAGAATGAAGGAGGGGAGTGCCCAGTGGAGCCAGCTCACACTCATCCCCACTGGCACAACCAGCAACATCCCATCCCTAGTAAACCCCAGACACATGCCCTGGTGCCTTGGTTTCCTTGATATCTGACTTTGACCCAAAGCTATAGATTTAAAATGATAATAATAATCAAAAACATCAGATGCCTGCCTTTAGCATACAATGTGCTGTGTTATGCTAAGTCGCCTCAGTCATGTCCAGCTATTTGACCCCAAGGACTATAGCCCACCTATATTCCTCTGTCCATGGAATTCTTCAGGCCAGAATACTGGAGTGGATTGCCATCTTCCCGACCCAGGGATAGAAACCTGCATTACATATAATATATGAGCTAATTCTAACAACTCTATGAGGCTGTCATTATATCCTTTTTTTTTTATAAGACTACTGAGGCCCAGAGAGGTTATGTAACTTGCCCAAGGTCACATAGCTGGTCAAAGAGGGAACCAGAACACAGATCAGCTCCCCAAGTTGGTACTCCTCAGAATGGCAAGGACCAGCACCTCAGCATGGACTGGGACACTAACAGGAGTGTCTAGGAGGGACAGGAGGGAAGCAAAGATGTTAGCAGAAGAAGGAGAGAGCTCACCCAGCCTCCTGTAACCTCTGCATTGCCAGGTGAGGGAGGCATCCTTGTCCACAGTAACTTGGGGAGATGTACACCTGTGGCAGTGAAAAGGCCAAGGAAAGAAGTCTAGCTTTCCCACTTGAACGCCAAATCCTCTCTTCCCTTTCTTCTCAAAATCTGTCTTTGGGAACTAACCAACAGCATTTTAGTCATTAACATAACACTTCAGGACACATAAGCCATGCTATAATTAAACAGGATTGTAAATGTCAAAGAACAGACGTTAAGCCAGACGGAAGTTAGGAATTCAAGAAGAAAAAAGATTTGAATGTCAAAACCAAACAATAGCAGAGAAAGTTTTAAAATAAAATATGACATTCTGCATATTTTGCCTGTTTCCCAGATCTGAAGCTGCCATTGTGTGTACTGTGACAAAGAAAAGAAAAAAAAAAAGATGATGCTGAAAAGTATCTTTCAGGGCCATTGTTTAGGGGCCTGAATAATTTGTTAAATCTCTCTCTGTGTGTGAAATGGCAACCCACTCCAGTGTTCTTGCCTGGAGAATCCCAGGAAAGGGGGAGCCTGGTGGGCTGCCGTCTATGGGGTCGCACAGAGTCGGAGACTGAGGCGACTTAGCAGCAGCAGCAGCAGCGTGTGAAGTCACATCAGAAATGTCCAACTCTTTGCAACCCCATGGACGATAACTCTCAAAGCTCTTCTGTCCATGGGATTTTCCAGGCAAGAATACTGGCATGGGTTGCCATTTTCTTCTCCAGGGGATCTTCCCAACCCGGAGATCGAACTCTCATCTCTTAAGTCTTGTGCATTGGCGGGGAGGTTCTTTACCACTAGTGCCACCTGGGAAGCCCCATTCAACATTACAAATTAATTAAAATTAAAAACTCCCTAATCCTTTGAGTTTTCCAAGTAGCTTTTATTCTTCATCTCTGGTTCTAACTAATCAGAAGGCATGAGTTTTCCTTTATTGGAAAAGGTCTCTCTCATACTTAAGCAGTCTGGAAAGAAAGTGTGAAACCCCATCTCTTGATGCTGTCTGCACATCTGGTGAGGTCATCAGAGTAAATCCAAACCGCAAAGGCAAAGCTGAATGTGAGCCAAGGACCCAAGGAGAGGAAGGTGTTCCACGATGCTTTGCGCTTGCTCAGAGCAGAGTGGGTTCTTCCTTCTCCCTGCTCTGAGCAGAAGAGAGAACTTTGTAAGACAGAGTTACAGACTAGGAGAATTTTTGTCTATCTCGCAGCCATATTTTTCTAAGCTTATTTGCAGTGTAATTCCCTGGCTAGTGATTCTAACACTTTCCGTGTGTGTGTGTGTGTGTGTGTGTGTGTGTGTGTGTATCCTAACCACAGACTCTCCTCCTTTTTTGACTGTGTCGACCTGCTGTGCCCCATTATCTCTGGCCTTTGTGACTTAGAAGGTCACAGACACTGTTCCCTGGATAAGACCCAGGGAAGGAAGGAAGCAGAAACAAAAATGTTTTCTCAGTGAAGTGACCTGATTACACACAGAGAGATGATTTCTAAGCCGTCTCATAACTGCCCCTGTTCAGTGCTGGATCAAATCCACAAAAGCTGTATAGGCCCCCTCCTGAGTCTGCTACTGGCCATATAAAAACTGCAGCTGTCTGAGGGAAGGGGTGTTGAAATGACAAGGCTGTCCTTACCCTCTGGTGATTTTGGGTACCAGTGGACATGGAGAGTTTGGAAGGAGGGACACACCTTCCCAGTGACCTTACCTCCATTAAGTGTGAATGTGAACGTGAAGTCGCTCAGTCGTGTCTGACTCTTTGAGACCCCATGGACTGTAGCCTACCAGGCTCCTCTGTCCATGGGATTTTCCAGGCAATAGTACTGGAGTGGATTGCCATTTCCTTCTCCAAGGGATCTTCCCAACCCAGGGGTCGAACCCAGGTCTCCCACATCATAGACAGACGCTCTACCGTCTGAGCCACCAGGGAAGTCCATTAAGTGTAGTGCCAAGTAAGAGTTGTGCATATCTGTTGGGGTTTGGATCTTGGCTCCAACATGGCAAGCTGTGTGACTTGGGATGCTCTGCTTATTCAAATCCCTGCGCCTCAGTATCCTTATCTGTAAAATGGGTGACTGTGAAAATTGATGCAATGGAACAACTGAGTGTCCAGAATATAACATCAGCTATTATCATTATTATTGTCTGAGTTCCTTACCAACACCCGCAAAGCCTTTATCCTTCCCCTCCTTTCACCAGAATATTTCATCCTGGTCTTTCTATTTCTCAATCAGGCTAAGATCTTTTCCCTCGCATGATCCCTGCTTTTGCTGTCCCCACTGCCTGGAACATGAGCCCCAGCTCCCTCGTGTCTGCATCCTTCTCATCCATCCTCACTGAGTGTGAGTGCGATCTCCTCTGAGACTTCTTGAAGACCACCCACACTGAAGCCTAACACCCTCCCACCCCCAAATGCATCATCCTGAGGAACTGCTACATAAAACTTGTCACTCTCTGCAATCACCTCCTTTGCCTATTCTTTAACTCCTTTATGCTCAGCTTCTCCCACTTAGTGTGACCCACTGATCTCAGTTTGCCCAGGACCTTCCCAGTTTTAGCAGGAAACCCAGGTCAGGGAGGCATCCTTCCTTCACTGGAAGGTCTGGGCAATGTCCATCCTAGTCACTTCTGTATCTTCAGCTTTAGGGAAAAAAGCTGGTGGTGGGGGGGAGGGGATGTCTAACACATATTAAGAATCTAAGCAATGTGTGTAGAATGAAAGAATTAATATTTTTCTCTTAAACTTTTAAAATAAGTCTTTCTATCCAATCACAAGAGACTCATGAGTCCTCTCATTTTTCTTATCTACAAAGCAGAGAGAATAAAAGTTGAAGTTGCCAGACCCAGAGATCTTTTGAGCTAGAAGGAGCTTTGCTAAAAGATGACCCCAAGCTACCCTCCCACCCTCCAAGAAGGGAAATTAAAGATCCTGAACTAAGAAGTCATTGCCAAGGTCATCAGCTGATCTCTAGCAGAGACAAGGTCTCTCAGCATATGATTTGTCTGAAAGTGTTATAAAAACTATACAGAGGTATTTTGATATAACGTATTTATATTATTCTTTAGTTTTAAGTCTGTGATTATTTTATCTCAACAAGAATCCAGAATAGATGAGGGTTATTATAAGGAACTAATAATTTATTTAGACCTTCTGTGTTGTTTTGAACTGAAACATGACCCACACTCAAGAGCCTAATTGATTCAAATTGCTTAAATATATCATGGGTTTTCTATTCCTTTGTAATAAGTTCAGTTTTAACGCTCACTCAGTTTCACTATTTGTCACAAGTAAGACCAAAGGAAAAGTAACATCTAAGGATAAAATCATCTGTGGACAAAAATCACTGGATGCCCACAGGCAATGAGGTCTCCAAAGACATTTATTGATTGCTAAGAATAATTTGAAAAAAATGCAAAAAGGGACATAACTTCATCATGAGTCTCCCCAGTTTTATTAGTCAGGAACCTATGTGATCAGCAGGTGGACAGCAGTCCTGGCGCATATATACTATCTCAAATAGACAAATGGAAAGGAGCTGATCCTATTCATTCTGAGAACCAAATTTCATACATGCAAAATTTTAAAAATTTACCTTGAAACAAATTTCAACCTGGAGTGATGGAAAGTGCTCATTTTCTATCGTTCTAGTCACCTCTATCATATATTTAGAAAGCACCTCACAATGTACAATGGAATTTCAGAAACTTTCTTCTTCAAACTCAATAGCAACTCAGAGAATTATTCTGGTTATACACAAAATCTCTGTTATTTATCAAATGTGCTTTGGGGCCGGAGCTAAAAGTAAATAAAAACTCAGTGAAGTAAGCTGAGTTCCCCAAGGTTACCCAGCACCTATGTTAATGGAATTTGAGTTTGGATATCTTTATATAATTCTCTTTCTACAAGTTTGTGTATCTGGAGGCCTGTGTGTGTACACACACAACTGTAGTGAAATGCTCAGATGTGCAATTTATTTCCCAATTTCTGTTGTCAGCTGCTTTGGGGAAGAAAAGAGAAAAGGAGGAGGGGAGCCTCAGACCAATGTATACTTTTTTTTTTTTTTTTTTTTAGCGAAATGCACACCCAGTGCAAATTACACAGTAAAGTTAGCTGAGGGGCATAATTTGTTACACAAATAAACACTATTTGGTTCAGTCTGTGGCCACTGAAGTTATAATGAAAATCTAAAAACAACTGTAATGCTTCTAACCATAAAATTATAAGGCAAGAAAGTGGATTTAGATAACTGTAAGAGGCTTAATTGTATGTTTGTAAACTCACAGACAAAGTTTTACTCAAATTTAGCTCCAGCTCAAATAGCACATTCAAAGCACAATTTTTATTTTGCCCTTTCTTCTGCCATATGGGTCAAAGACCCCAAGAGTTAGAAAGGCGCATCCTAGCCAACAGGCACATGAAAAGATGCTCATCATCACTAATTATTGGAGAAATGCAAATCAAAGGTACAATGAGGTACCGCCTCACACTGGTCAGAATGGCCAACATCAAAAAGTCTACAAATAATAAATTCTGGAGAGGGTGTGAAGGAAAGGAAACCTTTCTACACTGTTGATGGGCATGTAAATTGACATAGTTACTGTGGAAAACAGTATGGAGCGTCCTCAAAAAAACTAAAAATAGAATCACCATATGATCCAGCAATCCCACACCTAGGCATCTACCTTGACAAAATTATAGTTTAAAAAGATACAAGCACCCCAATGTTCAAAGCAGCGCTATTTACAATAGCCAAATCATAGAAACAAACAACCAAAATGTCTATCAACAGATAAATGGGTAAAGAAGCACCAGAGCTTCTTATTGTATATATATAGATATACAATGGAATATTAGTCAGCCATAAAAAAGAATGAAATAACGCCATTAGCTTTTACTGGGTGGCTCAGACGGTAAAGAATCTACCTGCAGTGCAGAAGACCCAGGCTTGATCCCTGGGTCGGGAAGAGCCTCTGGAGAAGCGAATGGCAACTCACTCCAGTATTCTTGCCTGGAGAATTCCATGGACTAAGGAGCCTGACAGGTTACAGTCCCTGGGGTTGCAAAGAGTTGGACATGACTGAGTGACTAACACTTTCATTCCAATGCCATTTGTAGCAACAGAAATGCAACTAGAGGTTATTATCATCATACTAAGTGAAATGTCCACCACTGCCTTCCCTGGTGGCTCCAATGGTAAAGTGTCTGCCTGCAGTGCGAGAGACCCGGGTTCGATCCCTGGATAGGGAAGATCCCCTGGAGAAGGAAATGACAACCCACTCCTGTACTCTTGCCTGGAAAATTCCATGGACTGAGGAGCCTGATAGGCTACAGTCCATGAGGTTGCAAAGAGTCGGACACGATTGAGCAACTTCACTTCCAATGAAATGTCAGAAAGAGAAAGACAAATGGCATAGGATATCACTTGTATGTGAAATCTAAAATATAGCACAAATGAACCTATCTACAAAATAGAAACGGATTCATAGACATAGAAACAGCCTTACAGACTTATGATTGCCAAGGAGGAGGATGGGAAGGGAAGGGATAAATTGGGAGTTTGGGATTAGCAGATGTAAACTGTTATATATAGAATGAATAAACAACAAGGCCCTACTTATTGCACAGGGAACTATATTCAATATCCTGTGATAAACCGTAATGGAAAAGAATAATAGCAGAAATCAACACAACATTGTAAATCAACTACATTTCAATTAAAAAAAAAAAAAGTGTTCATTCTTACAAAAGAGTGTGCTGGGAGTGGAGAGGGAAGAAGGAAGAGAAGGAAGAGAGAAATGCATCTTAATACAGCAAGGATAGCCACATGGACAGGGTTTTTTAAAGATGGGATAGTTTCAGGTACACTTTACCTATAATTGTTCAATTACACACCTGATAAGAGGATTCCATCAGAATTCCAGAGTATCAGAACTACAAGGAGTCCGAGGTCCAATATTCTCATGTTATAGAGTCTCAGAGAGACCAGGTAACTTTAGAGGGGTTACAGATACAGAGTCAGAACTCAAGATCCCAGAGCCCCAGGCCCAGCTTTGTCACCTTTGCCTGTGTCAGGCAGCTTGTGGCTGCTGTGGCAGCCCTGTTTCCAGGTCAGCGTTGGGAGGTTTGACCCAGTCATGAGTTGCGGTAAGCCAGCCATTCTCTTCAGCTATTGCTCCTTCCCAAATACCCACGACAGGATGCTGAGAGGACAGCTATCCATACTCACTCCTCTTTCCAGTCCCTAATTCTAACCAGGCTGAGGCTCAGGAACTGAGGAAACAGCAGGAATAAGGTGAAGGTTCTGCCCTGGGAAAGCCAAGGACTGCAGACCGCAAACCAAAGACAAACTGTCAGAGGGCTCCAAACAGGCCATCTCTAGGGCTATGGAGACACTAAAGCTGGGAGGAGAGGGAACACTGGACAGGGATGAAGGGCAAGCTCCTTAGAAGTGACATCTGAGCAAAGACTTGAATGACAAGAAGGTAATGAACCCCTATTTGGGGCAAGAGCATTGCACAGCAAGAAGACAAGATGGCAAGACAAGCCAAATCCTCAATGAAGGTAGCATATCCCTGTGAATACACTAAGCCATTCAATAGCATACTTACAATGGATAGATGATATGACATGTGACTTCTAGCTCAATAGGAGGTGCTAGCGGCAAAGAACCCATCTGCTAATGCAGGAGACAAAAGAGATGAGGGTTTGACCCCTGGGATCAGGAGAAGGGCATGCCAATCCACTCCAGCAATCCTGCTTGGAGAATCCCGTGGATAGAGGAGACTGGCAGGCTGTCATAGGGCCGCAGGGTTGCAAAGTTGTCCAGAATTGAAGTCTTAGCGTGCAAGGCTGTTAAAAATTAAATATAAATTTTCTTCTTATTTTTTAAAATAAATAAATTTAAAAGAATGGATAAAGTCACTTGGGTTTTTCAGGGGCATACTGTCATGAACCTTATCCACAGTCCTTTAGGACTACATAAGGGAAGTCAGGTGACCAGACAACCCAGGGCCTTCTCCTTCCCTCTTTCCCTCTTCCTGTTGTTGTCCTCCACTTGGCCTTCCTAGGTGTCTGGGTTAGCCAATAAGTGAGTTCCCAATAAGGCCATCAGGGCTGCTGGTAGCATCGTGCACTGTTGACCACCCCACCACGCACCTCCCCACCATCACCAAGATTAGTATTTAGACAAAAGCCTTTAAAGTCTTAACCCAATTGTCACCATTTTTGGCCAAAATATCTGAGTCTAGAGGAGAGAAGGACACACTTAGAAGTTGGAACTGTTAAATAACCTTCTGTGGGTTTTTTTTTTTTAAATTTCAACTCCTAGAAACCCACATGCCACAATTAAGAGTGTGTGGTCTAAATGTTGGGGTTTTTAAGTGTCCCAGTAGGCCAATAGGACAGAAATGTTTAATTCAGGGCAACTTTTCTGTTACCCTGAACCAAGCCATATAGATAATGGTCTACCTTTTTTTTTAGGCATTTGTTTACCGAAAGCAAAGAACAAGAAAAGGGGAAACTTTCACAGATTTTATTATTATTATTTATCCAAACTTCCTGTATTCTGAGTCAGTCCACAGAAATTATCCAGTGTATTCAGAATACCTACACATATTAGAGGAATAATGAAGACAGATGTTAAAAACTACACAAAATAGAAATGGAATTGGCCATCTTTTTAAAGACTCACTTTGACACAATAGCACTTAAACCCAGACATTTTTAGTGAGATCCAGCCTCTTAGGAAAGTATTCCATTTACCAGGGATTCCCTAGAACCGCAGGGATGGTACACAAATAACTTGGCATCTGTGTGGACTCAAACAAAGCAACACTAGTATCTCTTCAGTTTTTGGATAGCACACCTCTGTGATATGATAACCATACAGCCAATTTTCTCTTCTCTCAGTCTGTAGGCCAACTTCAAGTTGTTGAAACTCAGGGTTGCCAAAAGGGAAAAGCAAATTACTTCAATGCAAGAAAGAAGAAATGGCAGCACCAAGCTCGTGCAGCTCAGCTCACATAAAATATGAATGAGGCCAAGGTTAGTGAGCCTCCAGGGGAATCCTAAGGGTGACAAGGTGAGCTTACCATAGAAAACTGCAGGCCCCAGCTTGAAACATCTATAAAACTAACTGAAACAAAAAAGCATAGGTTTTTTTTTTTTTTTTTTAACATATGTGAAAGAGTCACCATCAGACAACTGGTGTCCATCAGGACTCACACTGGCTCTGGTGGTTTCTTCACAGCTGCTGTGGATGGGTTGTCACTTTACTTCTTTGCTTATATGCCAAACAGGGAAGGAAGGGAATTAACATGTCAAAGTGCAGGGGCCAGATTTTAGCAGGAGAAAAATAGGCTGGCAGTGGTCATTCAAACAACTTGGATGCAAGTATTGACCTTGTTTTGGTGCCATTGCTGCTGTTTTAGTTGTTTAAGTCATAGTTTCTCATGCACAAATTGAAAAAACAAATGACTGATTGAGACTCATGTTATAACATATTGTTAGCCAGATGGATGGATGAAAGGCAAAGCTTCTCAAGCAGCTTTTCTCTGATACAGACCATGCCAAATCCTCCACGTGACCGATTGAGAAACATTGTATGACCCAACCACATAGAGAAACCAAACAAGGTTTTGTCTTCAGCTATGCTCCCATCTCCTTGCAGCAGAAATTAGAATCAAGTTAGAAGCAAGTTTTCCAGCTAATACTGTGTAAAGACTGAGTCAAGATAACTAGGAAATAGTCACAATGGAGTAGCTATCGAGAGTGTCCAAAGAAAGCACTTGTCCAAAGAAAACCCTGATGGATTTTGTGACCTTTCTCTTCTTTACTGCAAGGCTCCCATCGCTTCTCTTTATAATGACATATGAATGTTTCTGCTTCAAAAACTGCATTTGGTTCTTCTCAATCTGTTTTTTTTTTTTTTAATATAACCATCAGAAGTATGATTAAAAGTGGGATTTAGTTTGTTGGGTAGCCATCCTGCTAACCCAAACTCTCCTCAAACCTTGAAAATCACCTTTGGGAATTTTGGGAATCAACTTGTGCTTTTCAAGCTTTGTTTAAATGGGGGTAATCATACACTTTAATGTCTAAACGAAGGTATTTGAAGAGCTAAAGGAAAAAGGTACTATAAATAATTATTCCTGAACAATAAATATAACTGGGCACAGAATGAGAAAACTGGGCTCATGGCCATCTTGTGTTTAACCCGTGCCCATAAAATATTTTCTGTCTCTTTTTTTCGGTTTATCCATGATTCCCCATCAGGTTAAGAGCTCTCCTAGCCCACCAAAATAGGAGTGTCTAGTCTCTCTTTCTTACAGTTTACGCTGTGGGAAAATAATAATATCGAATATATTTTTTCACCCTATTAGCACCAGTCCGGAGAATCCACTATTTCTCCCATGATGAGGTATATGTACCCCTGCTGAATCAGTTCAAATGGAAATCACTTGATGTTGAAATCTGTAATAGATACTTGCCAGTTGCCCAGCACCAGCAGATCAGCATGCTGCCATGAGGAAACAGGAGGCCCTGCACTGCCTCTGTGCCAGTGAGCAAGAAAAGCTCAGATCCAGCGGTCGCTGCATAGCAAGGAATTTAAGGGTCGGCTTCATTCCAAATGTAGGGTCTGAGAGGGGGCTAGGAAAATGGAAATTATTTGACAGGTTTCAGTGAGTTCATTGTCAATCACTCACTGTTGGACAAACCCAATCACCAGTGTCCAAGGCCTGGTTACTAATAATTAATCAGCTATACCAAATCACCGAAATGCAATGAAGGAGGTGCCTCCTACACTGTGTGGGAGGCAACTGCTCGTCAATTACTTGGTGGTTTGGGGAAAACTGGGCTATGAAAGGGAAGGATGAAAAGGCATTTATGTGCCTGCTAAGTCATTTCAGTTGTGTCCGACTCTGTATGACCCCATAGACGGCAGCCCACCAGGCTCCCCTGCCCCTGGGATTCTCCAGGCAAGAACACTGGAGTGGGTTGCCATTTCCTTCTCCAATGCATGAGAGTGAAAAGTGAAAGTGAAGTTGCTCAGTCATGTCCGGCTCTTAGCAACCCCATGGACTGCAGCCCACCAGACTCCTCCATCCATGGGATTTTCCAGGCAAGAGTACTAGAGTGGGGTGCCATCGCCTTCTCCAATTTATGTGCCAGAAGAGGAATATTAATTCCACAATGTAGCTTTGTGAAAGACAAACTGACCAGGTCCTTGAGACTGGTCATGCCTGAAACCATTACTGACAGAGCATGAAGTTACAACACCGTTCAGTTTTGCTACTGTTGTCCTAGTAAGAGATGTCTTTAGCAAAGGAAATGAAAAAGGCTATAAACATTGGTATGCTCTAACAGTTTAATAACAGAGTGCCCTACTATATAGCCCTTCAACAAGAAGCATCAAGGTTGTTGTTACTCATTTAAGCAAAAGGAATCCGCAGATGATGGAGAGTATTTGGTGTCCCGTAGGACGCTGGCTGGAAGCTCCAGGTCACCGAGTTGGGGTACCAGAAGAACTCTTTTAAATAGCTTCTAGTCCAGTCTGGGAGAAAAGGAAAGATATACCCATTTGAATGCAGAGTTTCAAACAATAGCAAGGGGAGATAAGGAAGCCTTCTTCAGTGGTCAATGCAAAGAAATAGAGGAAAACAGTAGAATGGAAAAGACTAGAAATTTCAAGAAAATTAGAGATACCAAGGGAACATTTCATGCAAAGATGGGCACAATAAAGGACAGAAGTGGTATGGACATAACAGAAGCAGAAGATATTAAGAAGAGGTGGCAAGAATACACAGAAGAACTATATAAAAAAGATCTTAATGACCCAGATAACCACGATTGTGTGATCACTTACCTAGAGCCAGACATCCTGGAATGTGAAGTCAAATGGTCCTTAGGAAGCATCCCTATGGACAAAGCTAGTGGAGGTAATGGAATTCTAGTTGAGCTATTTCAAATCCTAAAAGAGGATGCTATGAAAGTGCTGCACTCAATATGGCAGCAAATTTGGAAGACTCAGCAGTGGCCACAGGACTGGAAAAGGTCAGTTTTCATTCCAATCCCTAAGAAAGGCAAAGCCAAAGAATGCTCAAACTACCACACAGTTGCACTCATCTCACAAGCTAGCAAAGTAATGTTCAAAATTCTCCAAGCCAGGCTTCAATAGTATGCGAACCGTGAACTTCCAGATGTTCAAGCTGGTTTTAGAAAAGGCAGAGGAACCAGAGATCAAATTGCCAACATCTGCTGGATCATGGAAAAAGCAAGAGAGTTCCAGAAAAACATCTATTTCTGCTTTATTGACTATACCAAAGCCTTTGACTGTGTGGATCACAATGAACTATGGAAAATTCTTCAAGAGACAGAAATACCAGACCAGCTGACCTGCCTCCTGGGAAATCTGTATGCAGGTCAAGAAGCAAGTTAGAACGACATGGAACAACAGACTGGTTACAAATCGGGAAAGGAGTAAGTCAAGACTGTATATTGTCACCCTGCTTATTTAACTTATATGCAGAGTACATCATGCGAAATGCCAGGCTGGATGAAGCACAGCTGGAATCAAGATTGCCAGGAGAAATATCAGTAACCTCAGATATGCAGATGGCACCACACTTATGGAAGAAAGAGAAGAACTAAAGAGCCTTTTGATAAAAGTGAAAGAGGAGAGTGAAAAAGTTGACTTAAAACTCAACATTCAGAAAACCAAGATCATGGCATCTGGTCCCATCACTTTATGGGAAATAGATGGGGAAACAATGGAAACACTGAGAGACCTTATTTTTTGGGACTCCAAAATCATTGCAGATGGTGACGGCAGCCATGAAATTAAAAGATGCTTGCTCCTTGGAAGAAAAGCAATGACCAACCTAGACAGCATATTAAAAAGCAGAGACATTACTTTGCTAACAAAGGTTCATCTGGTCAAAGCTATGGTTTTTCCAGTAATGGTGCATGGTTGTGAGAGTTGGACTATAAAGAAAGCTGAACACTGAAGAATTGATGCTTTTGAACTGTGGTGTTGGAAAAGACCCTTGAGAGTCTCTTAGACTGCAAGAAGATCCAACTAGTCAATCTTAAAGGAAATCAGTCCTGAATATTCGTTGGAAGGACTGATGCTGAAGACCCTGATGCTAAGAAGGATTGAAGGCAGGAGGAGAAGGGGACAACAGAGGATGAGATGGTTGGATGGCATCACCGACTCAATGGACATGAATTTGAGCAAGCTCCAGGAGTTGGTGATGGACAAGGAAGCCTGGTGTACTGCACAAAGAGCTGGACACAACCAAGCAACTGAACTGAACTGAGTCCAGGCAGCCCATGCAATTCACCTTGAATTGCATTTTGCAAAATAAATGGTCAACCTAAATATGAGTAGTTTTATTCTAGAATCAGCAGCTTTCAGGGCTCTGTTGGATAACTAATGCTGGGTAAACATTTTTACCTGAACATCATTTCTGGAAACTTCTTAATTATATGAATTACTTATTATGGTCAAGGGGGAATAAAGAAAGATGAAGAGAGGTAAGACATTCGAGCCTTTAGAGAGTCCCAGAATTTGGAGAGATGATAAGTGATCATGTAAGAAAAGAAGTGTTTTCAACCCTAAAATAGTCACCAAGTTCTATGGGAAGCTTAGAAATGCCCTTGACTGGCATTTGGAAAATCTCAATGGAAAGCCTCACCCCAATCTCTCAGGCATGGGGAAGTCTGGGAAGCATCTTTGCTGTCGTTGCTACTGATGCATTTGCAATTTTCAAGAGAAGATCCAGGCTGGCTAATGCTATTTATTTATTTGGAGGAGTGGGGGGCAGTACTGTGGTTCTTTCATCTAAAGCAAGAAAATGGACAAGAATGTGTAGCTTCCACTCACCAGGCATGTTCATCCCTCTCCATTCCTGACTCATGAATGAGGTTGGGAAGGAGGACACTTCCTCACCACATCATTTAGTTACCAAGGCCGGATGTTTCAACCTCACTGCTCCTTCTCAACAACCGCACTCCATGGGGTAAAGTCAACAAGAGACTGGGGACGATGTGATTCTTTGCCCCCAAAGGGCTACAGTAATAGCCTTTTGAAGGACATTTTATATTTCTCTTCTCTGGGAGGATTCTTTTAACCACTTGAGGATTGCAGTCTGTTGAAAAAGAAATCATTTTACACTCCTGAATAACTCATTCCTGCCCAACGATTTCTACATAACTTCCAGGATATGAAAACCACCCAAGGCTCCCAACATGGCTGCTTAGTTTCCTCTCATAAACAAACTCAGCAGTAATCATGCCATGTGGTCACTTGGGAACTGCATATTGCTTAAGCTCTTCCCTTCAGTGTTTGTTCTGCCAAACACTGATTATAATATTTCTTCCCATGTCTGGAGAACAGGAAGGTTCTCTTTTGCTGGCAGCTTGTTCACAACCTTGTCCTCTGTCAGCCATAAATAAATGGTGTCAGCATGATGGATCCAGATTCAGTATATGATGGGTTCCATAACAACCCTGAAGATATCAGGTCCTAATCTCTGGAACCTGTAAATATCACCTTATCAGAGAAAGGGATCTTTGCAGGTATGATTAAGAATCACATGCGGGAGATTGTCCTGGATTACCTGGGTGGGCTCTAAATGCAAGCGCATAAGAGGGAGGTGGAGGGAGTTTTGGCACAGGCAGAGAAGGAAGAGGCAATGTGACCAAGGAGGCAGAGACTGGAGTGATGTGGCCACAAGCCAAGGGATCCTGGAAGCCACCAGCAGCAGGAAGAGACAAGGAACAGACTTACTCCTGGAGCCGGTGGAGAGAGCAGAGCCCTGAAAGACTTTGGTTTCAGTTCAGTGAGATAGATTTGAGACAGCTGGTCTCCAGAGATGTGATAGAGTAAATTTCTGCTGTATTACACCATTTGTGTTGTAAAAGCCAACACCGGAAACAACTGAATGCAGTTACCTGGGTCAGACCCTCAGCACTTGGCAGCTGCCTGTGCTCTCTGCTGAGAGGCCAAGTGCATCTCAGCACACTAACTTCTGTGACTCTTCCAAGGAAGATCTGACTCTTTTCTCTTCCCAGCTGACCCAGGCAATTCAGTACCTCTTTGCCATTCTGACCTCTTAAGAACCAGCATAGGGAAACAGAAGCCCTAAAAGGATATTCAAACATGAATTTCCAAACTCTACTGTTGGCTCTCAAGGAATCTCCCCAACCCCCTACTAGCGTTAGCTCCTCTCTCTCATCTAAGCTAAAATGTCATACAAAATGTCTTCCAAGCCATTTGATGGTCATAATAATTAGGGTTTAGCTCTGTGAATTTGGTTACTTTATTTTTCTGGGCTTCAATTTCTTCATATGAAAATGAAGATTATAAAACATCCATCTCATACAAAAGAGAAAAAAAATTTCCCTTGCAGTAGGATATATGTGAAATTTATTGAAAAAATGTTTTCCTGGGACAAATATTATCTCCTAATTTTTTCTTCAGTGCCTGTAGCCTTGACTAAATCTGGAATTTTTCTCCCAAAACAATGGGGGAAATCCTAAGAGACAGAATATAAAATAATTTTATTATAATCAGCTCATTAATCATATTTCAGATTAGGTTATACTAGGATCTCCAAAGGAGTAAAAAAGAATTCTTTTTCTCTTTCTTTCTTTGGACTTTGCATTCCATGCAATTCTATAAATGGCAAAAGCTTTGTAATGTGATTTCATGATCTCAAATATGCTTTGGAGCTTCAGGGCATTTATAATATATTAATATAAGCCAAGTTAAAAAAAAAAGTAGCAATTTCTGGAGTCTAAATTAAATTGGTTGCTAGCCAAGATTTTTTGCATTAGGAAATGCCAGGGGAAGGGGGGAAAGACCGTTAATCACTTTCCACAGGTATTTGGAGTCTCCTACACATCCAGGGATAAAAAGTGCTTTGGAAACAGGCTGCATGGCTTCAGAAAGCACTGCTGTGCCCCCATCCTTACCAAGAGGATGGAATAGTAAGGCTGTGGGCTCTGGGTGCAGCACAAGACGCCGTGGATACAAGAACGGGATACTCACTGACCCCTTGTGCAGTACCTCACTTCGCTTCTGCTTGGTTGCCTGTAAGATGAGAGAGATGAATGCAATGATCTTGAAAGCTCCTTCAGGATCACATACTCCACATTGTAAAAAAGCCAGGAAAAATTGGAGGGTCTAGGGGTCCATTTACAGAATCAGCACATAAGGACAAATACTCAAAGTGCAAGTAAGGAGACTGGTTTAGTTCTAAGCAAGACGCAAGACTCAGACTCTCCCCAGAGAGGAGGAAAACTGAGGGGAGGAAAGTCTTCCCTAAGAACTCAGTAGACTGGGAATAACAGAGCCACCCAGTGCTGTCTGCCAGGTGCCCCTGAGTCAGTTCCTTACGTTGTACTTAGTGCCATTGGGAAGCATCTTTTCTCCTAATCTACATGTTAGTTTATTATCTGTTCTCAGTCACTAAAATAATAACTTCTGACAGAAGCAGGGCCATCCTCCCACTGCGTGTCATGAATGAATGACTGAATGGATCCACCCTGGCCTGAAGAGCATCTGTTCTCCACAGGAAACAGAAGCAATCTTCTCAAAATGCAAATTTAATCCTGCCATTTTCCAGCATAGCACCTGTCAGTGGCTCCAAGCCTAGAGACAAAAATTTCTCACCCTACCCTAGAATGGGCTGACCCTCGGGTCACTGTTGCTCCATTCTCCCTCTCACACTCAGTAATCCAGCCTCTCTGGCCTAAATTCATGTACTCACATGCGCCATGCCCATTCCTACAGCTAGCCTCTGTATGTCACTCCCTCTGTCACATGGAGAACACTCTGCCCTAAAAGCATACCTCACCTGGCACCGCACAGTCACTGAACTCTCTCTCATCTTTCAGATCTTGGCTCACTGGTCTATTCCTCAGTAAGGCCCACCCTGACATACACACTTGCCCTAGGTGAGACCCTCTGTTATCTGCCCTGGAAAGACCCTCCTCTCCTGCAGTGAGCTTACTTCAGTTTGCTGAGGTTCACAAATGTGTGTGATTATTTACTTAATATTTGCCACTCTACTTACCTTGTAAAATCTGAGAAAGCAGGGGACAGTCTGTCCTCTGCTTACCCTGGAGTCCTCAGAACCTAGCACCATGCGTGATGCAGTCACCCTCACCATGCAGTTACGAATGAATGAAAGAAAAACACCTCCATATTTGGATAAAGCCAAAATCTTTGTGTTGTTGCAAATATGCTGAGAAGAGAAGCTGTATTTAAATCTCAACAGTCACAGGTAACGCGAGCAGACTTCCTTTTAAAACTGATCTCCTCAAACTACAAAGTTACAGTCCTGTTGGCCGATTAATCGTATCTCAGACCAGTGAGGAAGGCCTCCTCGAGATCTAATCCCTCTGTGTAGCCGGAGCTCCCTGCTGCCTTGTCTTTTTATCCTCACTCATTCCAACCAGAACGTTTTAATTTGGAGAAATAATGAACCTCAAGAGGAAAGGGGCGGGCAGCGGGGTGCGATGGGGCCATGGAATTTGAGTCAGTGTCTGGTTACCATTTAGGGGCCTAGAAGGAAACAACTAGAGCCAAGGAACTGGCATTTGCAACTGCTCTTTGTTCTGTTTTTAAAAAGAAAATTCCACAAAATAAAGTTCTGGGGCTCAAAGCAAAAATGTTTTCTGCATTATAGAGAATCTCCCGGAAGTATGCTTCAAAACTGCTGCAAACTCGAAACTGCAGCAAAACACTTGCTAACTGGAAAGAACAGACTGGCTGTGAGGTCAGGATTAAGAAAATGGAGTACGAAGTCTTTTTTCCTCCAGAGAGAGATAAAGATCACAAATGCTGGTCCCCAGTGTGCACAACTGTTTAGGAGATCCTCTCTGCACTGACCAGGAAACAAAAGGTGAAGAATTACACAAATAGCCATTTTGGCAGAAAACAAGTAACTCAAAACAAAGGAAACACAGAGATACAAAGAAATTGAAGGGAAAGTTGTGTGGACACACGGGAGTCAAATGGCAAAAGCTGATCCCCAGAACAGACTGGCCAGCTGGATTAAAATGATGCTGCTGAGATAAGAGAAAAATGTAAACAAAGCCTGATAATCCAACAACATTTGTTCCAACCAAGGAGAAAACAACCATAAATCTTGTAGAAATGTGATATACTGGAAATCAGGAGAATGGATCTTTACCCAGATCTTACCCTGACTTATGCTCAATTCCATAACCAGAAAAATGAATATATAAAGGTGGAATATTGGTGAACTCTTAGTTTTCTTCCATGTAGGCTTTTCTCAGGCCTGGTGTGGAGGGGAACACCTGGTCTGGAGTTCTGATTCCTGCCATTACTGGGGCATCCAGCTCACCCCCTCTGGGCCCCGCTTTGTCATGTATGAAAGGAGAGGGTTTCCTGTCCCTTCATGATCCACTGGGGTCCCCAACATCTGGGCAGTATAGGAGCATGTGGGAAAGCACAGAATTTCATTGATGGAAGATCACTATCTCTCTATGTCCACAGCTCCTCTATCGACTATCTGTGTGACTGTGGGCAGGTGGCCCAACTCCATTCAGTTTACTCATTTGAAAAATGGGGAAAACTGTGGAGAATTATTAACTGTGGCCGAGAGACATGCAGTAATGTATTCAGTCATAGAGTCAAGATTTTGACTCAAATCTCACTGATGCCAATAACCCTGTTGTTTCCACTGTGGCACTGATCCCCAAGGAAATCACACTGAGCTTTGTATTCATGAAAGACAGTTATTGATGGTCAGGACTAAAGATAATAATAAGCTGTAGACAGTCCCAGCACTTGAAAAATGTTCATCGATTATGAGCCACAATAATAGTTGCTCTTTGTAATTGCTAGTTTCTTGAGATCAGGATCTTGATAAACAACAGAAAGAAAATGAGTACAACTTAATTTCTCACAAGGTAAATTCTCTGTGCTTTCTCACCTCTCTCTCCCCAAAGTCTTTCTTCTAAGTATTGATTTTATGTCATGATCCAGAAATAATATATTCTGACCAAACTCAAATTTGCTGACTACTTGAGAGTTCACGTAGTTGACCAGGTTCAAGAGATAACTGAGAAAAGATGTACTGAAAAGACGCAGAGTCTGCCTTAGGCAAAATACATGCTTTCTTGTCATAAATAATTCATTGACTTCAAATATTTTCAACTACGTAGTTACACATCTGTAGAACATATGAAACAAAGTCGCAAAGAATCAAGCCCCATTTCATTTCAGTTTTGGGGGTTTCTATACACCCGAGCCCATTTTGTTTCTTCGAGAGGTACAAGTCTTTCCAGATGGAGCCTCAAAATTTTGTTCCAGTGTCCAAATACTGACTTTGTCCACCAGACCCATCTCTAGACTTTACATCTGGTTTTGGATGGTAATCACCATACCTCACTATGCCACTAAGATTTCAATTTGGTTTCTTAATTGAAACCTTGTGATGAAGCTCTGAAACCCACTCTCCCCTGGTTAGCGCCGATGAGCTTTTAAATGGATCAAACATTAGTCCTTCCGATGCTCAGCCCTGAAGTTATCATTTCATCTGGGCCAAACACAGAAAGTCAAAGAACTAAACGCTCAACATAGTCTTGACACCTAGTAGATGTTCAGTAAACATCTGTTAAGTGAGACAATAAGAAACAAGACACAAATGCAGGAAAATAATTGTATATGGTACCAGATACTTCACTGGGTCCCTTTCATATGTTGTTTTGCAGATTCTTCCTTCTTAACCTGAGGCCTTCCTAATTTTATACATCAGAAAACTGAGGCTGAGAAAGATATGATAATAGGCTTAAAATTGTACAACTGGTTTAGAGTGGAATCAGGATTCAAACCCAAATCTTCATGGTGCCCAAGACTGCCACTAAATTACTCTTTCCACTAAATTACATGCCCTTCTTCAGTGAAACTTCTACTATCTCAGGCTTCGCATGGATATAATGACAATTAAGCCAACAAGCTTGGATTGGGAAGATCCCTTGAAGTAGGAAATGGCGACACGCTCCAGTATTCTTGTCTAGGAAATCCCATGGACAGAGGAGCCTGGCTGGCTACAGTCCATGGGGTCCCAAAGAGTCAGATACGACTGAGCAACTGAGCACACGGCACACTGAACACACAGCCAAACAATGGAGTTTTTCTTCAGGCTCAGTTAAACTCGAAAGGATACCACTTCAAAGAAAAAGTTAGGCCTATTTAATGGTACATAGGATTTATAGAGATGAGACATGCCCCATCTTTCATATTTAAACTTAGAATATCACCAAAACTGTTTTATGTAAAAAATAAGAAAATTGTCAAGCCAAATATTCATTATATCTGTTTTATCTCCAAGTAAAGCAATCTTGATGAAAGTGAAAGAGGAGAGTGAAAAAGTTGGCTTAAAGTTCAACATTCAGAAAACGAAGATCATGGCATCTGGTCCCACCACTTCATGGGAAATAGATGGGGAAACAGTGGAAACACTGTCTGACTTTATTTTGGGGGGCTCCAAAATCACTGCAGATGGTGACTGCAGCCATGAAATTAAAAGACGCTTACTCCTTGGAAGAAAAGTTATGACCAACCTAGATAGCATATTCAAAAGCAGAGACATTACTTTGCCGACTAAGGTCCATCTAGTCAAGGCTATGGTTTTTCCTGTGGTCATGGATGTGAGAGTTTGACTGTGATGAAGGCTAAGCGCTGAAGAATTGATGCTTTTGAACTGTGGTGTTGGAGAAGACTCTTGAGAGTCCCTTGGACTGCAAGGAGATCCAACCAGTCCATTCTGAAGGAGATCAGCCCTGGGATCTCTTTAGAAGAAATGATGCTAAAGCTGAAACTCCAGTACTTTGGCCACCTCATGCAAAGAGTTGACTCATTGGAAAAGACTCTGACGCTGGGAGGGATTGTGGGCAAGAGGAGAAGGGGACGACCGAGGATGAGATGGCTGGATGGCATCACTGACTCGATGGACGTGAGTCTGAGTGAACTCCGGGAGCTGGTGATGGACAGAGAGGCCTGGCGTGCTGCAATTCATGGGGTCACAAAGAGTCGGATATGACTGAGCGACTGAACTGAACTGAATTGAAAGCAATCTGAAAGCTGAATGTTTCATCAATTGAGGAATTACTTTTGCTGCAGTGTACCAGAAAATATAAGAAGCAGTGACTTAAAAGAAGTGTGATCAGTGATCAGTTCAGTCACTCAGTCACGGTCAACTCTTTGCAACTCCATGGACTGCAGACCGCCAGGCCTCCCTGTCCATCACCAACTCCTGGAAAGTGAAAGTGAAAGTGAAGTCACTCAGTCGTGTCCGACTCTTTGTGACCCCATGGGCTGTAGCCTACCAGGCTCCTCTGTCCATGGGATTTTCCAGGCAATAGTCCTGGAGTGGATTGCCATTTCCTTCTCCAGGGGATCTTCCCAACCCAGGGATCGAACCCAGGTCTCCCGCATTGTAAACAGATGCTTTACCGTCTGAGCCACCAGGGAAGTCTTTACCCAAACTCATGTCTAAGAGTTGATGACGACATCCAACCATCTCATCTTCTGTTGTCCCCTTCTCCTCCCACCTTCAATCTTTGCCAGCATCACTGTCTTTTCAAATGAGTCACCTCATCATGTCAGGTGGCCAAAGTATTAGAGTTTTAGATCAACATCAGTCCTCCCAATGAACATTCAGGATTGATTTCATTTAGGATGGACTGGTTGGATCTCCTTGCTGTCCAAAGGACTCTCAAGAATCTTCTCCAATACCACAGTTCAAAAGCATCAACTCTTCGGTGCTCAGCTTTCGTTATAGTCCAACTCTCACATCCATACATGACTACTGCAAAAACCATACCCTTGACTACCGGACCTTTGTTGGTAAAATAATGTCTCTACTTTTTAATATGCCATCTAGGTTGGTCATAACTTTTCTTCCAAGGAGTAAGCATCTTTTTATTTCATGGCTGCTGTTACCATCTGCAGTGATTTTGGAGCCCCCAAATAAATAAATAAATAAAGTCTGCCACTGTTTCCACTGCTCCCCCATCTATTTGCCATGAAGTGATGGGACCAGATGCCGTGATCTTCATTTTCTGAATGTTGAGCTTTAAGCCAGCTTTTTCACTCTCCTCTTTCGCTTTCATCAAGAGGCTCTTCAGTCCTTCTTCACTTTCTGCCATAAGGGTGGTGTCATCTGCATATCTGAGGTTATCAATATTTCTCCCGGCAATCTTGATTCCAACTTGTGCTTCATCCAGTCCAGCGTTTCTCATGATGTACTCTGCATAGAAGTTAAATAAGCAGGGTGACAATATACAGCCTGACATACTCCTTTTTCTATTTGGAACCAGTCTGTTTTTCCATGTCCAGTTCTAACTGTTGCTTCCTGACCTGCATATAGCTTTCTCAAGAGACAGGTCAGTGGTCTGGTAGTCCCATCTCTTTCAGAATTTTCCACAGTTTATTGTGATCCACACAGTCAAAGGCTTTGGCATAGTCAATAAAGCAGAAATAGATGTTTTTCCAGAACTCTCTTGCTTTTTCGATGATCCAGCAGATGTTGGCAATTTGATCTCTGGTTCCTCTGCCTTTCCTAAAACCAGCCTGAACATCTAGAAGTTCATGGTTCACATATTGCTGAAACCTGGCTTGGAGAATTTTGAGCTTTACTTTGCTAGCTTGTGAGATGAATGCAATTGTGCGGTAGTTTGAGCATTCCTTGGCTTTGCCTTTCTTAGGGATTGGAATGAAAACTGACCTTTTCCAGTCCTGTGGCCACTGCTGAGTTTTCCAAATTTGTTGGCATATTGAGTGGAGCACTTTCATAGCATCCTCTTTTAGGATTTGAAATAGCTCAACTAGAATTCCATCACCTCCACTAGCTTTGTTCGTAGTAATGCTTCCTAAGGTCCACTTGACTTCACATTCTAGGATGTCTAGCTCTAGACATCGTGATTATCTGGGTCATGAAGATCTTTTTTGTACACTCCTTCCGTGTATTC
Source organism: Ovis aries (assembly GCF_016772045.2). Taxonomy (NCBI): domain Eukaryota; kingdom Metazoa; phylum Chordata; class Mammalia; order Artiodactyla; family Bovidae; genus Ovis; species Ovis aries. Next base: position 32,414,290 of record NC_056055.1, on the reverse strand, counting down.
TTGCCACGTCTTCTTAATATCTTCTGCTTCTGTTAGTCCAGACAATTTCTGTCCTTTATTGAGCCCATCTTTGCATGAAATGTTGCTTGGTATCTCTAAATTTCTTAAAGAGATCTCTAGTCTTTCCCTTTCTATTGTTTTCCTCTACTTCTTTGCATTGATCACTGAGGAAGGCTTTCTCATCTCTCCTTGCTGTTCTTTGGAACTCTACATTCAAATGGGTATATCTTTCCTTTTCTCCTTTGCTTTTCACAGCTATTTGTAAGGCCTCCTCAGGCAGCCATTTTGCTTCTTTGCATTTCTTTTTCTTGGGGATGGTCTTGCTCCCTCTCTCCTGTACAATGTCACGAACCCGCATCCATAGTTCTTCTATCAGATCTAGTCCCTTAAATCTATTTTTCCCTTCCACTGTATAAGTGCTAGGGATTTGATTTAGGTCATACCTGAATGGTCTAGTGCTTCTCCCTACTTTCTTCACTTAAGTCTGAATTTGACAATAAGGAGTTCATGATCCGAGCCACAGTCCACTCCCAGTCTCGTTTTTGCTGACTGTATAGAGCTTCTCCATCTTGGCTGCAAAGAATATAATCAATCTGATTTCAATGTTTATCATCTGTTGATGTCCATGTGTAGAGTCTTCTCTTGTGTTCTTGGAAGAGGGTGTTTGCTATGGCCAGTGCCTTCTCTTGGCAGAACTCTATTAGACTTTGCCCTGCTTCATTCTCTACTCCAAGGCCAAATTTGCCTGTTTCTGTGTCTCTTGACTTCTTACTTTTGCCTTGCATCCCCTATATTGAAAAGAACATCTTTGGGGGTGTTAATTCTAGAAAGTCTTCTAGGTCTTCATAGTACCATTCAACTTCAGCTTCTTCAGCATTACTGGTCGGGGCATAGACTTGGATTACCATGATATTAAATGGTTTGGCTTGGAAATGAACAGAGATCATTCTGTCATTTTTGAGATTGCATCCAAGTACTGCATTTCGGACTCTTTTGTTGACTATGATGGCTACTCCATTTCTTCCAAGAGATTCTTTCCCACAATAGTAGATATAATGGTCATCTGAGTTAAATTCACCCATTCCAGTCCATTTTAGTTCACTGATTCCTAAAATGTCAACGTTCACTCTTGCCATCTCCTGTTCGATCACTTCCAATTTGCCTTGATTCATGGACCTAACATTCCAGGTTCCTATGCGATACTGCTCTTAACAGAATCAGACCTTGCTTGAGCATCAATCACATCCACAACTGGGTGTTTTTTGTTTTGTTTTGTTTTTTACTTTGGCTCTGTCTCTTCATTCTTTCTGGAGTTATTTCTCCACTGATCTCCAGTAGCATATTGGGCACCTACTGACCTGGGGAGTTCATCTTTCAGTGTCCTAACTTTTTGCCTGTTTATATTGTTCATGGTGTTCTCAAGGCAGGAATACTGAAGTGGTTTGCCATTCCCTTCTCCAGAGGACCACATTTTGTCAGAACTCTCCACCATGACCTGGTCTTCTTTGGTGGCCCTACACAACATGGCTCATGGTTTCATTGGGTTAGACAAGGCTGTGGTCCATGTGATTAGATTGGTTAGTTTTCTGTGATTGTGGTGTTCAGTCTGTCTGCCCTCTGATGGAGAAGGATAAGAGGTTTATGGAAGATTCCTGATGGAATAGACTAACTGAGGGGGATACTGGGTCTTTTTCTAATGGACAGGGCTATGCTTAGTAAATCTTTAATCTAATTTTCTGTTGATGGGTGGAGCTGTGTTCCTTACCTGCTATGTTCCCTCCCTGTTGTGTTCCCTTCATGCTCTACACTAAAAGAAGTATAGAGGTGAAAAATTGAAGGCTGGTACCATCAGGATGCAGGCTTTTATATCCTTAACAAGATTTTATTGTCTTCATGGTCTCAAAATGGCTGCTAAAGCACCAACAATTATAATATCCATTCCAGGCAAAAGGAAGATAGAAGGGCTCAGAGCAAGAGTGTAAGTCAATTGAGAAAATCCCTTTAAAATTCCTTTTCCAGAGGCCTGTCCAGTGATTTCTGCTAACGTCTCCTTGGTTACAACTATATTACAGGAGTGGTAAGAAAATGTACATATATAAAGTAGGTATATTGCCAACTCAACAAAACATGATTCTCTTAGTAAGAAAGAGGAGAGAATATTAGATAAGCAACTACAAATGCCTGAAACATCATTTAAATAACTGGCACGTAATGAGTGTCTTTTGCAATGCAGGAGACCCGGGTTTGATCCCTGGGATGGGAAGATCCACTGAAGAGGGGAATGGTAACTCACTCCGGTATTCTTGCCTGGAGAATTTTGTAGGCAGAGGAGCCTGGTGGGCTACAGCCCATGGTGTCGCAAATAGTCAGACACAACTGAACAACTAACACTTTGACTTTAGTTTCAACAAAGTAGACACTTAAAGGGATTGAATGATATGTAGAAGACAGAATCTTTGCTTCTATGAAGTATGCTTGCTTGCTAAGTCACTTCAGCTGTGTCAATCTCCTTGCAACCCTGTGGGCTGTAGCCACCGTGTCCCTCTATTCATGAGATTCTCCAGGCAAGAATACTGATGTGGGTTGCCGTGCCCTCTTCCAGAGGACCTTCCTGGCCCAGGGATCCAACCTATGTCTATTATGTTTCCTGCATTGGTTGGTGGGTTCCTTACCACTAGTGTCACCTGGGAAGCCCTCTGTGAAGTATAATAAAGCTATTTCAAAGCCTGTTGCCTCATATGTTGAATAATATAGAGATTAAAAGTTATTCAGCTTATTAAAAACTCAATCTAAATGAAAGAAAGCATGATTTTACTAAGATATGTGAGCTATTAAATATCCTCGGCTTCAAAGTCTCTGAAGCATTGATCTATGATCATTTCACAATCCCCAGTAACCTAAAGGCATATGTGGCTGCTTTTATGGCTAAAGGTAAAACACTCATAACTAAGGAGTTACCATACTTAAGAAAACCAAAGACTTTCCCTTCCTCCTACAGCGCCCAGTTCAGACAGCCACTGGGAATGACCCTCTGCCCGAGGTAGAGGGATGCAGAATCAAGCACCTATGTTTGGCAAGAATCCTGGATTCTCCACATTCAGTTCAGTTCAGTTCAGTCACTCAGTTGTGTCAGACTATTTGCAACCCCAGGGCCTGCAGCTCGCCAGGCTTCTCTGTCCATCACCAACTCCTGGAGTTTGCTCAAACTCATGTGCATCAAATTGGTGATACCATCCAACCACCTCATTCTCTGTCAACCCTTTCTCCTCCCACCTTCAATCTTTCCCAGCATCAGGGTCTTTTCCAGTGAGTCAGTTCTTCCCATCAGGTGGCCAAAGTATTGGAGCTTCAGCTTCAGCATCAGTCCTTCCAATGAATCCTTTAGGATTGACTGGTTTGATCTCCTTGCAGTCCAAGGGACTCTCAAGAGTCTTCTCCAACACCACAGTTCAAAAGCATCAATTCTTCGGTGCTCAGCCTTCTTCACAGTCCAACTCTCACATCCATACATGACCACTGGAAAAACCATAGCCTTAACTAGATGGACCTTTGTTGGCAAAGTAATGTCTCTGCTTTTTAATATGCTGTCTAGATTGGTCATTGCTTTTCTTCCAAGAAGCAAGCATCTTTCAATTTCATGGCTGCAGTCACAATCTGCAGTGATTTTGGAGCCCCAAAAAATAAAGTCTCTCACTGTTTACCCATATATCTGCCATGAAGCGATGGGACCAGATGCCATGATCTTGGTTTTCTGAATGTTGAGCTTTAAGCCAACTTTTTCACTCTCCTCTTTCACTTTCATCAAGAGGCTCTTTAGTCCTTCTTCACTTTCTGCCATAAGGGTGGTGTCATCTGCATATCTGAGGTTATTGATATTTCTCCCGGCAACTTGATTCTAGCTGTGCTTCATCCAGCCTGGCACTTTGCATGATGTACTCTGCACATAAGTTAAATAAGCAGGGTGACAATATACAGCCTTGACATACTCCTGTCCTGATTTGGAATCAGTCTATTGTTCCATGTCCAGTTCTAACTGTTGCTTCTTGACCTGCATACAGATTTCCCAGAAGGCAGGTCTGGTGGTCTATTATTATCTCTTTCAGAATTTTCCATAGTTTGTTGTAATCCACACTTTGGAATCAGTCTTAAAAGTGCTCAAGGTGAGTGTCTCCCAACACAATTCCATCTCTGCAAAGTGAAGGAGGAGAAAGAGGGGCTACACAGAGAGCAGATGTGGGCTAGCCAGCAGGGACCAGAGTCAGGTGCCCAGACTTCTAGCTGGAGGCTCACTTCTGGCCCAGGGAAGGTCCCCGCTCCCAGAACACTACTGGGGAACTGTTCTCAGAGACACAGCACCACATGTTGTGACTTGAGATAACTTTAATGTGCTTCTTTAAGGCCATGTGGTTAGCTGAGTAGATGCTGGCCCGCATTTAGGTGATTGATGGAAATTAGAACCAGGGATGGTGCACTATAAGCAAAAGGTAACAGCCACCTCAAGAACAAGACTTTAACAGTCCTGTGCTTGGGATCCTATCTCCGATGTTCACCTCTGTTCTTACCACCTGTTCTCTTCAGAGCATGTTTGTTCTTTTGATTCATGATAATGCCCCAGAAAGTGTTGACTTACCCACTCTTCTAAAGAATGACACATTACAGAGGAAGAATTGGTAGAGGAGAAGTATATAGAGAGAGTCATATGATGAAGAGCGCAGAGATAAGAAAGACTGAAGATCAGGTCAACTCAACAATTTCCCCGCTGACACACCCATGACATTGGTGTACTATTGGCATTTCAAAACATACAAATTAAGACCTCCCTGATGATCCAGTGGTTGAGAATCTACCTTGCAATGCAGGGGATGTGGTTTTAATCCCTGGTTGGGGAACTAAGATCCCACATGCAGTGGGGCAACTAAGCCCAGGTGCTCTAGAGCCCATACTCCGCAACAAGAGAAGCCCGCGTGCCACAACTAGGGCAGTCCATATGTGCCACAGGAAGACTCAGCACAGCCAAAGTTTTTAAAAAGATATGGATTATTATTTTTAAACAGAGACTGCACATCGACTTTAAATCCTTAGATTTGCTTTATATTTTTGGCTATATAATTTCTTATCTGCCATGGAGAAACCACAACTAGAAGGGAAGAAAGGCAGAAAGGACCAGAAATAACTTCTGGAAAACTGAAACTGCATATGCTGGAATCAACTAAAAAATTTTTTGTCTCTTTGTATAAACTGACACACTGCCAGATATTATAGACAGTTGCAGGGCTAAACCTGACCTTCAGAATTATTAGTCTAGAGCAGCACCTCATAGCTCTGAACTCGTGTTAGAGTTGCAGTCTGTCCCACATCACATAACCCTTACATGCCATCTTTGGCTGACTTCACCGTTCATGCAAGTTTACCCTTCAAGGAATTTCAATCTATTTGAGAAATGCTTTTATTTTTCGAAGTTACACACAGCCTTTAGTGCAATTTTGCATATAGCAGGCATACCATAGGTGTTCACTGATTTGTGTATCACATGCAATATAATATTAGCTGTGCATCTGTAGAATCCAAGGGATCAATAAAGATTTCTGTGGTCCATCCTCCCACATTCCAAGTTCAGAACTGGATAAAAGGTTCAGACAGATGAAGGTGAAAATGTGAGCTCTATCACTGATCTGACCTGTTTTGGAAGGTGTGGCTTAAATGGTTCACCTCAATTAGCTTGTCAACACCTTCCCTTGGAATTGGGGATTGGATAGGCTTGTCCACCAGTCATGGGTGCTGCTGGCCATCCACAGGCCTTCCAATATGACCAGTTAGCATCCCAGGGGACAGCCAAAGCACCCTTTTGAATGTGAGAAGATCAAGAGGGACAAACCAAAGTTATGCAGCTCCTTTTCCAAATATCCCTGAGCAGATAAATCGCTCCTTCTGCCATGGGAAGGAGTTAGTAAGGGGCTTAAAAACAAGGATCAGAGTCCTGTCTCCTGCGGATTGGAAACCCTTTTCTCTCTGAGAAGTATAGGACATCTTCCCATTTAAATTCCACAGATGCCTGATATTCTTTTCCTCTGGATGTTAATCTACTGTCCTGAGAGGATCATTTATATTTATTATGTGCCAAACCCAACACCCAGCACATAATTCAAGATAACCCCCCTCATAAATTCTATGTATAAGATTTATATACCCCAGATGGGTGGAGGTTTTGATCTTTAGAACTGGACAGATTTTTGTAATTCATGAAATGCCCCGCAGTGCCCAGAGCTCTGTTCCTTGTGTTTCCTGTGGAGCCTCCTACGAGCCAGGAGATTATGGAGTAAAGACAGTGAAATAAATACTAAGCTTGAAGAATTTGTTGCAAAGATGTTGATAAATGTTTTTGGATATATGTGATTTATTCCACAAGAATGCCCTTTCTGACTCATTCCAACTAAATAAGAGATATAACTTTAGGAAAGATCTGTTCTCAGACTGCTTGGAAGTAACAAAAATGTGTGGTGGTGCCACATGCAGGGGCATGATCTTAAAGGACTCTCGATTCTTAATCCTTAGTCTTGGGTGGATGGCCAATGTAAGACACCTTAATAAAGAGACAGTGCATGATCAGAGTCCTAGATACATTAGGGATAAACATAATCATGTACTTTCACAGAGTAATTTAGTAGGAAAGATAGATAAGACAAGCTGATGTAGCAGACAACTCCTAAATCTCAACGAATATTTGTTTAGAGTGCAGAGCACACAGTCCAATAAGGCTGAGATTTTGCTCCTCATTCAGGGTCCCAGATTCCTTCTGTCTTGGGCTTTCACTTTCTTCTAAGTCTTCAGAATCCTCCTCGTGCAGCCCAAGTATGAGGAAAGCAGGTGAGGATGGAGGTTACAATGTTGGGCTTGGTTTGGCTTCAAAGAGCCAGCCTAGATATGGCATATACATCACTTCTTCTCAGACCTCTTTGGCCAAAACTCAGTCACGTGACACACCTGTCTGCAGAGGGACTGGAAATGGAGCTTGCAGAGTGTCCAGGGAGAACAGGACACAGCAGGTGAGCACAGCAGCCTTAAAGCAGCCAGGACAAAGAGCAGCCAGTAACACAAGATTACGCATTATATGGTTCGACTCATATGAAATATCCAGGACAGGTTAATATATACCGAAAGAAAGGGATTAGTGGTTGCCTAGGATTTATAGTTGGGAAGGGACTTCCCAGATAGCTCAGCAGTAAAGAACCCACCTGCCAATGCAGGAGACCCAAATTCAATCCCTGGGTCAAGAAGATCCCCTGGAGAAGGAAATGGCAACCCACTCCAGTATTCTTGCCTGGAGAATTCCATGGACAGAGGAGCCTGGTGGACTACAGTCCATGGGCTTGCAGAGTCAGACACGACTTAGCAACTAAACAACAACAATAGGGGAGTAGAGGGGCTATAACTATTAATAAAATATACAGAGTTTCTTCTTAAGGTGATGAAAATGCTTCAGACTTGGTTGTATGCCACGTATATGTGAATATACTAAAAAGCATCTAATTGTAAATGGATTAATCTATGGTATATGAATTAAATCTAAATAAAACCATTATTTTAAAAGAGAACAGGACCAACTGGAAAAATGGGAATTCTCTGTATTACTTTTCATGTAAATATATAACTATTCTAAAATAAAAGATTATTTTTTAAAGCCAGGACCAATTTTAAAGATACTGAATTTTTCTTGCAGTATCTTCTCAGATTTTTCTCAGGTGAAATCTAGTGACACTGAGTATCGGAGGCCTTATGCTTCAAGTCAGAAAACTTCAACTTTGAAGTAGTTTTTCATTGTATCTGAGGCTCAGTTTCCTATTTTGTAAAATGGGAATGATTCATTGACCTCAACAGTTTGTTGTATTGTTAAGATATTAAATCTGAAAGCCTGTGACAATCTGGCATCTAGTTGGATCTTGATGAAAGCACATTAATTATTTAAGCTCTTCAAAGGGAAATAAAATATTTAAAAATATTAACAACCCAAATTAAAAATCGGTTTAAGACTTAAACAGTCACTTCACAAAAAGAAGATATTCAAATGCCCAGTGGTATAGATGAAATATGTCCCCACAAAATCCATATGTTGAAATCCTCCAGTGTGATGATATTAGGAGGTGGGATCTTTGGGAGATTAATGATAAGGATGGAGCCCTCATGAATGGGATTAGTGCCCTTCATAAGAAGAGACACAAGAGCTCTCTCACCTTCTCTGTCTCTCTCTCTCTCTCTAGCAGGTGAGGATACAGCAAGAAATGACTGTTTATAAGCCAAGGGCTGGCCCTCATCAGGTACTGTCTTTCCACCCTTCAGAACTATGAGAAATAAATATGTGTGGTTAAGTCACACAGTCTGCAGTATTGTTGTTACAGCATCCAGAAGGACTAAGACAGTCAGTAAGCACATGAAAAGGGACTTAACATCATTAGTCATCAGGGAAAACCATATACCTTTACACACTCACCACAAAAACTAAAATTAAAGCTGACTCTAATAAGTGACATGGATTTGGAACAACTAAAACTCTCATACATTGCTGGTGAGCATTTAGAATTGTACAATCCCTTTGAAAACAAACTGATACTTTCTGATAAATTTAAATATTCACCTACCCTAAGAACTCCAAAAACACTTCTAGATATATACTGAGATAAGCAACTGTGTATGTTTGAAACAAGACTGATCCATAAATAACAACTTCATGCATAAAGGAAAAAGTGGAAACAATCCAGTTGTACATCCACTGGAAAATGGATAAACAAACTGTGGTATATCCAAAGTGAAAGTGAAAGTCGCTCAGTCATGTCCGACTCTTTGTGACTCCATGGACTATACAGTCCATGGAATTCTCCAGGCCAGAATGCTGGAGTGGGGAGCCGTTTCCTCCTCCAGGGGATCTTCCCAACCCAGGGACCAAACCCAGGTCTCCCTCATTGCAGGCAGATTCTTTATACGAGCTGAGCCACAAGGGAAGCCCATGTGGCATATCCAAACCAGGTAATAATACCAAGCCAAAAAAAAAAAGAAAAGCAAATTAACATGTATGCATTTCGAAAAACAGATGCTGAATGAAATGATGCATAAATGAAAGAACACAAATCACAAATGTGTGATTCCATTTATATGAAGTTTTTGAACATAAAAAACTGATCTATAGTGACAGAAGGGAGATCACCTGGATCTGGGAGTTGTTGAATAAGAACTGACTTGAAAGAAGTATGAGATAACTTTCTAGGATACTGGAAATGTTTTGTATTTTAATCAGGGTATATAAATTTATTGAAATTCATTATGCTGAACACAGAAGACATGCATTTTACTGAATACAAGACAGTACTGTTAACATGAAAAACAAGGAATTCAAGCTAATGGAAGATGAGCTGAAACAATTTTATCTTCTGCTTTGGAAATGAGAGGGCATGTGGTATGTATATATATGCCAACTGTCTACATATATGCCTCCAACCACCTGGCTCCCCAAGTTATCAAGGTACAGAGCCCTGGAAAATTATCTCTAGGCAATGCTATCTAAAGACAGCCCTGCAAATAGCCATGCCCAGTGTGTATTCTGCAGGTCAATCTATTCCATATTATAGTAAAAACATAATAATAACCTCTAAACTAGACAAATCTCAGATCACATTTTTCTTAAGTTATCTAAAGCTTGTGAAAACAGGAAATAAGACACATTAAAGACATTGTAGAAAAAATATCCTAAATAGACTAAAATGCAGAGGAAGGCTATGAGAAAAGGACAAATGATGCTTTTTTTTTTTTAAGTTCCAAAATTATATTAGCCAAAACACAGGAGAAAAGGAAATGAGAATCCTGGGATGGAATGGCAATCAAAGGCAAAGAAAACACAGAACATTCAAAGCATTGTGCATAAGCACTGGGGAAAGAGGCTAGATCAGGTTGTGTATTAACTTACAGCTGGCAACTGGCTGAAATGGGAATTTAATGACTCAAGGCTTATGTCTTAGACATGAACAGGAATTGAATGAAGTAGGGGGCAGAATCCTGTAAAAATGCTGGAGCAGATTTTACTCCTTCACTTTCAGGTTTTAAGACTCAAACTTTGAGACAGAAACAATTCGAAAGTTTCTCCTAATAGCTATTGGGACCTTAGTGTTATCAGTTGTTTATACAATACACATGTTCAGTAGCTAGCTGTTTTAAATGTTCTCAGATTCTGAAATAGGAACAAATTACGTATATGTGCAAAATGTCTTTGTGTAAAGGAAAAAGTGCATGTCACAGCAACATGGATAGAAGCAAAGATTATCCTACTAAGTGAAGTAAGTCAGTTAGAGAAAGATAAATGTCACATCCTGCCACCCCTAATACCAATCTTCAACAGCTCCTCACCCCAGGGATGCTCTGATGATTGAAGTCACCCATTTGTCACTTCTTTCTCTTTTCAAACTAGATTCCATAGCCTGTTACTCTGCTCATTTTGTGTACAAATTTTCAACTCTCTGTGTGCGTAAGACCCACTCTCCTTCCTTGTCTCCTGCTCCTGAGAACAAAAAGGCAAAGCCAACTCTGGTTAAACCCATCTCTGCTTATTCTTCATCTGTACCAGAGCTGCTAAACATGGATGAACTTGGAGTATCACTGAAATTGCTTTTACTCCTACAATGATTTTCCCCTAAAGTTGCTTTCCACCTAAATTTTCTACTCTCTAGTACCTCTGAAAATATAAACATGGATTCTCTTAATATCCCAGGAATAAAATTTCTGGCTCCCTGACAATGAAATATTGTTATACCAAAGAGCTTGTTCTTTTTAAAGACTTTTCCTATCACTTCAAGAACTAGCTTCCCGTGTGGCTCAGCTGGTAAAGAGAATCCACCTGCAATGTGGGAGACCTGTGTTTGATCCCTGGGTTGGGAAGATCCCCTGGGGAAGGGAAAGGCTACCCACTCCAGTATTCTGGCCTGGAGAATTCCATGGGCTGTATAGTCCATGGGGTCACAAAGAGTCGGACGTGACTGAGCGACTTTCACTTCACTTCAAGAACTAGCAAGGCAGTAGGCAGATACTTTCAACTCACTCTCTTAGCCAATCTTCTATCAAGTCATGATCATTAGTAAAAACTCAGAACAAACCAACTGATTTTTCATTTTAGTGAAAGAGGATGGGACAGTTAGCAGGGAGGCAGGGCTGAACCCAATAATAAGAACTGGCTGGGGGCTTTGCTTCAACCTCCTGTAGCTCTTCTGGTAACAGAATCAAAAAGAATTCAGTCTAATGAAAGAACAGGCAAGGGCCCAGTATCTGTTCCCATGAGAAAACATATTATAATTTGCCCTCAGGGAAAAGAGAAAGTAACTAGGCCTCTGAAGAAAAATAGAGCAGAAAAACATATTACCAGTCATACTAAGTACATTTCTCTTTTAAATGATCGGTGCCTTGAATAAACATTAAATTTAAAAGGTCTTATGATTATACTTAGTTTCACTGCCTCAAAATATATCTGCTAAATAGATCAAATGCATCCTTTGTTATAGGCTTAATGGAATTTGGCACCAAAATTCTGATCCATTTTTGCTCCTTACCTTATAAAACGTCATGTCTATCAGACCCCTTAATGGACAAAGAAGGTCATTAAAGTTCCAGACATTTCTGCAGCCCAGGCCTGAAATGTAGCAAAGCCCGTTTTTCAAATTTAGGGATGGCCAGTGTCATACAAGCTGACTCCATAGATCTAATTGACCCAAGAAACTCCGGTTCTGCTGAAGGCCATTTTGAACCTGAATTTGTAATCTATGATTCAGAAGGACAGGCCACATATGCAATGGACATTTTTAGCAGCAAGGAAAAAAATGATTCGCCATCTCCCAGCTGAAGCAGGGCCAGTCTTCTGAGCAGACGAGACAGAGGCAGAGAGGCAGCTCCTGCAGCCCTGAGGTTCATGGAGCTGGGCTGTGGTCAGCTGGGTCTCTGCACAGAGAAGCCTGCCAGAATGTTCTTTAGCACCGTCACCCTTCAGGTAATGGACAAGACTAGGGAGATCAGCATGACTATAGAAAAGCTACAAAACAGGTGTAAAATTAAAAAGGTCATTGAATTAAGATGACTCAGGGGTTTCAGGTGTAGTGTTACCGTGGCTTACTCAGCTTTGGAGTTGGAGCTGTGTGCACCTCAGCTCTGCCTCTTATTAAGCCATGTGGCTTCAGGCAAGATATCTCACCCCTCTGAGCTTCAGTAAAATGAAGATTGTAGGGCCAGCCTTGCGAGGTTGTTCAGTGAGATCATATGTACTAACTATATCATGTGCTAAGTCAGTCAGCGCTCTTATGTTGATGAGCTGACTCTTTCCGAAGACTCAAATTCCCAAGGACTCCAAATTTCTCACCACTTTCTCCTGTCCATTACCTGCAACAGGATTACCAGAGTCAGGGACTTGTATGTAGCCTGACACACAGTAGATCCCAGGAGATACTTATTAGCTTGGTTTAACTGTATCCTCAACCCTGATTAAACTCCCATTATCACTCCAAGGTGGAGAAGGGCATGGCAACCCACTCCAGTATTCTTGCCTGGAGAATCCCAGGGACAGACGAGCCTGGCAGGCTACAGTCCATAGCGTTGCAGAGAGTCAGACACAACTGAAGAAACTCAGCATGCATGCATCATTCCAAGGCACAACACACCCTACAGACCTCAGAAAAAGCAGGTTTATCTCAGAGCTTCCAAAACTAATCTAGAGTGGGAAGTTAAAACAAAGGGTATCAGGAACAGGGAAGTAAACCAAGAGGTCCACCCTCTGGGTGTGAAATAGTATCTTATAGAGTCCCAGACACTATGGGTAAGGTTTTGTTTCATCCTAGGTGTTGATAACTGCTCTAGGAAATTCCTCAAAGCGCACTTTAATTCATTCAGACTTCCCATACCCCACTAGCAGGCCAAGGAGTTCCTAAAATTACCACAGGATTTAGGAGTGAAATTTTCGATCACTCCACTGGTCAGTCAATCACCTGAAATGACCAAGCCTTTGATCCTCCTATAAGTGTGCTGGACATCTTAGCACACTGGGTCTCCTTTTTCCTGAAACTCAGGAATAGATGGGACAGCTTGGGGGGAGGCATTTTTTCCCCTGTGGTTAGCAGACACATGATACCATCACATTCACCCACTCTGATTTTATGTTTATCAGTTCATTAGTTCAAAAAGTCAAAGATGATTGCTATGGAAGTCATGGAAGAATCTAAATAAGTTAACTTATTTCTCTTTATCTAGTCGTGGTCAATTGTTTTCAGCTTACATGAAAACTAAAGCCTTGACTTTTTGCAAAGGCCTAGCGGAGACATTTAAGGTTTGCCTAATCCTCCATTAAGCAGGAATCTAAGTGAAAATGACGTAAGGAAAGCCATCTCACAGATTCTCATCTGTCGCTTTAATGGCCCAGATAGAGAGCCAGGAACCCAAGTCAGGGGGACACTGCCCTCATGGACACTCAGGCATCTCTTCACGAGACTCTCAGAGGACTCTGCCTGCAGCCCAGCCTTAGGGGCTCAGCTTACAAGCATTGGGATTCACAGCAGCTAGTCAGAAACCAGGGCGCCCTCTCATCCCCAAAGAAGAGATTCACCTTGTTCTTGAATTTGAAGTGTCATTCAGCAGTGATTCTTGTTTAGGGACAAAAAGTGATCTTTAGCAAAGTTTATCCCAGCCTGCCTTCAAATAAGGTAGGAAAATAGAGAGTAGTGCACAGAGCTAAATTTAGGCTATTAAAGTATACTAAAATACACACAAATGCCCTTTCTTTTTTGAGAAGTACTGACATCAGATAGTGGTTATGGCTTCTTAATGCCTTTACTTGTTAAAACAAAAAGTTGGCAATTTTGTTATATCCACTCCCTCCATCCCCATTTCTGTTTTTTTAAAAATCTTGCTGGTCCTTAACATCCAGAAATATGGAACATCTGGAAAAGAGAAAATAGCATGATGTCTGTGCTTTAAACCAGCTGTGGGATCTCAAGCAAACCACCAAGATTCTTTGGTCTTTAGTTTCTTTGTCAGGAAATTGGGGGAGAATGGGGCCAAAGGTGGGCCTGGGCATGGTGTGGGGGCACAGGGGAAGTTAAGTCTGGGGTCTCCTGTGGGTCACACAAATAATAAATAGCCATCATTAAAAGACATTTTACTGATGGAAATTAATTAGGTAGGTTTCAGATATTCATAACATGTAAGTCTGGATCAGAAATTTTTCACAATATGCAAATTCTGGGTTTTTTTTCCCCTTATTCTTTCTTTTTAACAGTGGCTCTGAAAGCCCCCTATCCCCATCCCCCTTTGCTATCCCTGGTCCACTTTTGTTTCTCAAATGCTGAAAGTGGAGATATTGGCACCAAAGGAGCTTGTGTGCCGAGGCGCAGCCCCGTCCGTAACCTTCCTGGCTGCTCTGCTCTCTCGCCCGAGCTTCACTCAAGAGCTCGTGATTAATCAGCCCCCACAGCAGGGCTTGCAGCACTAGCCAGCTCTGTCTGCTTCAGTCAAGAGCTCATAAATCTCATGAGGTAAAGGACAGAGGGCAGCCAACAAACCCCCCTTTGAAAATGCTGGGAGTGTCAAGGCAAGATCTCTGGGAATATTTTGGACACAATCTTGGCCTCAGGTTTTTGTTCCAATCAGCTAGCTAGAGATTCATAACCTAAAATTGGCTTCTAAAAGTGTGCTCAGCACATACCTCAGACTTTCGGCTCCTCAGATCCCAGAGGACGTGTTCACTATGAAGTTTAATATCCTTTGAATCTCCAAGGCTATGGCATCTTAACACAGAACCCAGGAAACAAGATGCAATGGGTTCAAATCTTCCCAGCCACGTGACTCTCAGCCACTAATTTCATCCCTCTCAGGATCAGTTTCCTCATCACTAACATGAGCTACAACATTGGCTTGTCATCAGGCTTCAATGAGATGATGCAAGGAAAGCATTTAGCAGTGTTAGGCATATAGAAGATACTCAAAAATGTTAACTAAGGATTTGTCTAATACAGCAGCTTTCAAACTTTTTGGTTTCAGAACCCTTTACACTTTAAAAAAAATTATGGAGGACCCCAAAGAACTTTTGCTCATAGGATTGTATCTATTGATATCTATCTTATTTGATATTAAGACTTTTAAAAATGTCTAAAACGCAAGAATATGGAAGCCCCTATTTCATTAGCCATCAGAGCAATGACATCACATGTTATCTAGATTCCAGAAAACTCCACTGCACATTCTAAGAGAAAGACAATTATAAAGGCAAATATCAGCTCAGTGTTACAGCTTTGTGTGGAGAAGGAAACGGCAACCCACTCCAGTATTCTTGCCTGGAGAATCCCAGGGACAGGGGAGCCTGGTGGGCTGCTATCTATGGGGTGGCACAGAGTCAGACATACCTAAGCAACTTAGCAGCAGCAGCATTATAGCATTGACCTTTACAGACCTCATGGCACACACTGAAAATCATGGCTGTTATATTATTCTCTTTTCAAGAAATAGTATAGTTTAACATGTTACATCTTGAGAATTATTCTGCTTATTTAGATTCCATCAGGTGAAGAAGCCAACGCTTTTTTTTTTTTTATAATAAGGGGTGGAAATCTGATTTTTATTTATTTATTTTGGATTGCATTGGGTCTTCATTGCAGCATGTAGGCTGCAAAGCACGTGGGCTCAGTAGTTGCAGGACATGGGCTTAGTTGCCCTGAGACATGTGGAATCTTATTAATAGTTTCCCAACCAGGGATTGAATGCATATCCCCTGCATTGGAAGGCAGATTTATAACCACTGGATCACTAGGGAAGTCCCCAAGACTACTTTGAATAAGTTATTCACAAATTAATATCAAGAATTCTTACTTATATTATAATCTGTGTAATTAGGTTAATATAATATAATTTTTCTCATTTCTTCCAATTCTCTTCTTAACAGAAGAATGGGGGAATGTCTAAAATAGCAATAATTGTTACTATATACTGGGAACCAATGTGCCAGGCACTGTACCAGGAGCATAAAAAACAAGCTACCTGTAATTTTTACAATTACCTTACAATGTACACATTGTTACTCTAACTTTACAGTTTGTCTAAGGAAACAGAAAAGTTAAATAACTTACACAAAGTCTTATTAGTGATTGATGTACCTAGAAGGAGTTCACCAGACCTCCCCATTCCTAAGTATGCTATACAATTTATTCTGCCTCTATCGCTACATACGTACACACACACACACACACACACACACACACACGCATCACACATACAGGCATCACAATCATTTTGTTTTCTTATTTTTTAAGATTAAATCTAATGGCAGTGGTTGATTCATGATCTCTTTGCATTATTATTCTTTATAAAATAAATTCTAAAATAAAAAATGAATTTCAAAACTTACTACAAAACTACAATAATCAAGACAGTATGGTACTGGCATAATGATAGACACATAGATCAATAGAATCAAACTGAGAGTCCCAAAGTAAACCTTGATTTTCAGCAAGGATGACAAGATGATTTAACAGGAAGCTCTCGGCTTTTCAACAAACGGTGCTGGGACAAGCAGATATTTACTTCCAAAGAGAGGAGGTGGGACACTACTTCACACCATATACAAAAACTAAAATGGATCAAGGATCCAAATATGAGTTAAAATGATAAACCCCTTGGAAGAAAGCATAGAAGTAATCATTCATGACTTTGGATTAAGCAATAGTTTCTTAATAGATCATCAAAAGCACAAGAGATAAAAAGAAAAATAAATTGGACTTCAAAATTAAAAACTTTTGTGGTTTAAAGGAAACCACTAAGAAAGTGAAAAAGCATCCCATCAGATGGGAGAAAATATTTGCAAAACACACATAAAGGACTTATATCCAGAATACATAAAAAAACTCTTACAGCTCAACAATAAAAAGACAAATAACTCAGTTTTAAAATGAGTAAGAGGTTTAGATAGATATTTCTCTAAAGTAGATATATAAATAGCCAACAGGTACATGAAAAGATGTTCAACATCATTAACCATTAGGGAAATGCAAATCAAACCACAATAAGATACCCACTCAGACACACTCAGTTCAGTTCAGTTCAGTCACTCAGTGGTGTCCAACTCTTTGCAACCCCATGAATCACAGCAGGCCAGGCCTCCCTGTCCATCACCAACTCCTGGAGTATACACAAACCCATGTGCATTGAGTCGGTGATGCCATCCAACCACTTTATCCTCTGTCGTCCCCTTCTCCTCCTGCCCACAATTTTTCCCAGCATCAGGGTCTTTTCAAATGAGTCAGCTATTCTCATCAGGTGGCCAAAGTATTGGAGTTTCAGCTTCAACATCAGTTGCCTGTTACTCTAGGTGTTTCTTAACTTCCTACTTTTGCATTCCAGTCCCCTATAATGAAAAGGACATCTTTTTTGGGTGTTAGTTCTAGAAGGTCTTGTAGGTCATCATAGAACTGTTCAGCTTCAGCTTCTTCAGTATTACTGGCTGGGGCATAGACTTGGATTACCATGATATTGAATGGTTTGCCTTGGAAACAAACAGAGATCATTTTGTCTTATTTGAGATTGCATCCCAGTACTGCATTCTGGACTCTTTTGTTGACCATGATGGCTACTCCATTTCTTCTAAGGGACTTGCCCACAGTAGTAGATATAATGGTCATCTGAGTTAAATTCACCCATTCCCGTCCATCTTAGTTCGCTGATTCCTAGAATGTCTATGTTGACTCTTGCCATCTCCTGTTTGATCACTTCCAATTTGCCTTGATTCATGGACTTAACATTCCAGGTTCCTATGCAATACTGCTCTTTACAGCATCAGACCTTGTTTCTATCACCAGTCCCATCCACAACTGGGTGTTGTTATTGCTTTGGCTCCATCCCTTCATTCTTTCTGAAGTTATTTCTCCACTGATCTCCAGTAGCATATTGGGCACCTACCGACCTGGGGAGTTCATCTTTCAGTGTCCTATCCTTTTGCCTTTTCATACTGTTCATGGGGTTCTCAAGGCAAGAATATTGAAGTGGTTTGTCGTTCCCTTCTCCAGTGGACCACATTCTGTCAGATCTACACCATGACCCATCCATCTTGGGTGGCCCCACACAGCATGGCTTAGTTTCATTGAGTTAGACAAGGCTCTGGTCCGTGTGATCAGATTGGCTAATTGTCTGTGATTTTGGTTTCAATCTGTCTGCCTTCTGATGCCCTCTCTTAGGGCCTACTGTCTTACTTGAGTTTCTTTTGCCTTGGATGTGGGGTATCTCTTCATGGCTGTTCCAGCAAAGTGCAGCCACTGCTCCTTACCTTGGATGTGTGGTAGCTCCCATCGGCCGCCACCCCTGACCTTGGATGTGGTATAGCACACCCACTACAATGGCTAAAATTTTAAAAAATAATAACAATAACAAAAGTTAGCAAAGGTGTAGAGAAAGGCTCTCATATACTGCTGATAGAAACATACAATGGTGCAGTTGCTTTGCAAAACCATCAGCAGTTAGTGAGGCTTTTCTGACTCTATGCAACTCCATGGATTATAGCCTGCCAGTTCCTCTGTCCATGGGATTTTCCACACAAGGATAAATGGAGTGGGTTGTCGTGCTCTCCTCCAGGGGATCTTCCTGACCCAGGAATCGAACTCTCATCTTTTGTCTTGGCAAGCATTGGCAGTCAGATTCTTTACTGCTGAACCACCAGGGAAACATATATATATGATCCAGTAACAACACAGGAATGAAGTGCTTATTCATGCTACAACTTAGACAAACCTTAAAAACATTACCTTAAGTGAAAGAAACTGGTCAATTGTAGACCATATATTACATAACTTTATTTATATGTCTATAGTAGGCAAATGACAGTGTATTAAAAAGCAAAAATGTCACTTTGCCAACAAAGATCCATATAGTCAAAGCTATGGTTTTTCCAGTAGTCACATATGGATGTAAGCGTTGGACCCTAAAGAAGGTTGAGCATTGAAGAGCTGATGCTTTTGAACTGTACTGGAAAAGACTCTTGAGAGTCCTTTGGACAGCAAAGATATCAAACCAGTCAATCCTAAAGGAAATCAATCCTGAATATTCACTGGAAGGATTGATGCTGAAGCTGAAGCTCCAATACTTTGGCCACCTGATGCAAAGAGAAAACTCACTGGGAAAGACCCTGATGCTGGGGAAGACTGAAAGCAAAAGGAGAAGGGAGTGGCAGAAGATGAGAGGACTAGATAGCAGCACTGACTCAATGGACATGAATCTGAGCAAGCTCTGGGAGATAGTGAAGGACAAGGGGAGCCCGGCATGCTACAGTGCATGGGGTTGCAGAGTCAGACACAAATGAGCTACTGAGCAACAGCAACAATAGGTAAACCCATAAGGACAAAAATAGATTAGTGGTTGACAGGGAAGAAGGGAGAGGCGAATGAGGGGTGATGGCTAAAGCATACCAGGTTTCTTTTTGAGGTGATGAAAATATTCTGAAATTAGATATTAGTGATGATTATATAACTAATGATTGCAAACATACTAAGAACAACTGAATTGTATACTTTCAAGAAGTAAATTTTATGTGAAATATATCTTACTAAAACTGTAATTGAAAAAAATATTAAATGCTATTCTTAAATTGGCTTTTGTATAGTTGCATTCCTCCTGTTTTTCTTGACCTTCCAACCCACCTCAGGCAGTGAATCTGGAAACTAAACAAGTTATTAATTTTATTTAGTTGAAGTAATCTGCATGCTGAAGGCTGAAGGAAGTACAGTTTAAACCCAAGCATACCATATCATAAATTAAAGTGGGAGAGCACATGTAAATAAAACCAGTAATGATTCAAGGTTCCAACTTGTGAGTGTAGGCGTTAACCAGAGGAAATGTGTTCCATGGTTGGGGGAAAAATATGGACCAGCATTTCATGGCATGTTTGGATAATTTTAGGGAAAATGTTAGTTGCTCAGTTCAGTTCAGTCACTCAGTCATGTCCGACTCTTTGCGACCCCATGAATCGTAGCACGCCAGGCCTCCCTGTCCATCACCAACTCCCAGAGTTCACTCAAACTCACGTCCATCGAGTCCTTGATGCCATCCAGCCATCTCATCCTCTGTCATCCCCTTCTCCTCCTGCCCCTAATCCCTCCCAGCATCAAAGTCTTTTCCAATGAGTCAACTCTTCACATGAGGTGGCTGAAGTACTGGAGTTTCAGCTTTAGCATCATTCCTTCCAAAGAACACCCAGGCTGATCTCCTTTAGAATGGACTGATTGGATCTCCTTGCAGTCCAAGGGACTCTCAGGAGTCTTCTCCAACACCACAGTTCAAAAGCATCAGTTCTTCGGTGCTCAGCTTTCTTCACAGTCCAACTCTCACATACATACATGACTACTGGAAAAATCATAGCCTTGACTAGATGGACTTTTGTTGGCAAAGTAATGCCTCTGCTTTTGAATATGCTATCTAGATTGGTCATAACTTTTCTTCCAAGGAGTAAGCATCTTTTAATTTCATGGATGCAGTCACCATCTGCAGTGATTTTGGAGCCCCCAAAAATAAAGTCTGACACTGTTTCCCCATCTAGTTCCCATGAAGTGAAGGGACTAGATGCCATGATCTTCATTTTCTGAATGTTGAGCTTTAAGCCAGTGTTTTCACTCTCCTCTTTCACTTTCATCAAGAGGCTTTCTAGTTCCTCTTCACTTTCTGCCATAAGGGTGGTGTCATCTGCATATCTGAGGTTATTAGTTGCTCAGTCGTGTCCAATTATTTGCAACCCCATGTACTGTAGCCCACTAGGGTCCTCCTGTCCAGACAAGAATACTGGAGTGAGTCGTCATTCCCTTCTTCAGGGGATCTTCCCTGATGCAGGGATCAAACCTGGGTCTCCTGCATTGCAGGCAGATTCTTTATGAACTGAGCCCCCAAAGAAGCCCTTGGGATCATTTTAAGCAAATAATAAATGTCTCATTCCCTTCACAAAGAAACCATCCCTCTGGTTTTTCTCTGCAGATCCCAATCCCCACCTGAATTCACCGACATTCTGAAAGCTCCTGAGGAAGTTGTGGAGACAGCTGACACCCAAGAGCAAGTGCCAGAGTCCTGCCCTTGCAGATGAAGGATGTGAGCAGCCTGGGACTCCCTGATGAGTCTCTCGGATACAAGCTGTCTTTGCTTGGAGTCCTGCTGTGACCAACATGTTGGGCCAACAGTCTGGAAGAAAGGGCTCCCTGACACTTGTCACGGTGGTGAAATCCAGAAATGCTGAGCAAGTTCACTGAGGAAGGCAGGATGACGGGAAAAGTAAATTAAAGAAATCCTTTGAAAGAATTAAGGAGAGGAAATAAGCTAAACTGCCCAACAGAATTTAATACTATCTCAAAGTTGACTGGTCATAAATACTCTTGCTACTTTTTTGAGTCCATGAAAAATACTTCAGATTCTTTAAATGTATTGTTTCTGAAAGTGCTGAAAAGCGATTGCGTTGACGTGTGTGCAAGGGAGAAGGGGTTAATAAGCATGAGAGGATTGGTTTTGTTGCTGTTTTGCGTCTACTATTACTGGTAACACTGAAGCAACCGTATTAGTCTAAAGAATCATCAACCAAATAAAAAAGCAAGTCAAGAAATACAAGAAATACTCAAAAATTTCCAAGTCCCACCTCCAGCTTCTAAGCAACCCAGCATTCCTTATGGGAAATGCGTCATGTCCCACTTTGGGAATATTGATGGTCTGACAAAATTTGAGCCTCTAAAAATGCAAATATTTCATTGTCCATGAAGAGAACATTCATTAAATTAAAGCCAAAGAAAGGAAATGGGAAAGAATTCAAGAGTTTAAATGAAAATTAAAAAGATGAAAAAATAAATAAATAGCTCCGACCAAACACCATTTTGCTGAGTTATACACAAATAATCAGAACCACGCTGTGTTGATTAAACCTCCCTTGAACAACACTTCAGTTTTAAAGTTAATAGACAAAGTGTTCAGCAAAAACTAAACCAAAAACAGCAAACATATATGCGATTTTGCCAGGAGTCAAAACAGCTTTTTTTAAACAAGAGTTTAAGATTTTGTTTTCCTAAAACATCTCGATGTCTTCAGGATAGCCATTTCCCCTGCCAGTGGTGACTAAAATAAGAGAAATTGGGAAGCCAAATCTTGCTCCTGTATTCAAATCGGGATCCATTCACTTTGAAAATGTTCACTACATTTAAAGTATTTTAACTCTTTTGCTTATGAATTTACAACTTTTTAAAAGGAGAGAAGCTACTTTTATGAAATAATACTAAGTACAAGTCAATACAAAGATTGGTATTGAGTTTCCCTTCTGGATAAGAGAAATTGTGTGAAAAAAAGTCAGCTAGAAACCATCTGAGTCTCTTTGCTCAATATTCAACCTTACAATTCCCTTCTTAGAATTCCCTTGATCCCAGTCATAACATGTCATGCCTGACCATGAACACAGTCCAGTCAGTTCTGCCATGATGCATATTTCTAAAACACAGTCTATTTCAGATGTGATTAAATTTCTACATAGATCCATAGATGATTTGTCTCAGTGTGTTCAAGTAGAACACAGCTGAATACCAAGTATACCAACAGGACTGAAACCTGCAAACCACGGAGGATTATGATACTGTACAAGGTGCCCATTCACCCGCCATTTCTCCTCTTTGCTCAATCCAGCCACGCACTCTGTATAGAAAAGGGCATATTACTCCATTCTCCCCAAAGTGCATCATGCCGTTCTCTTCAGAACTCAGTAGCCTCTCCTTGTTTCCGATCTCCTTCAATCAAGATATTTCCAACTTTGTTTTAAAGATAGAGTTCTATATTCAAATAGTGTTTCTTTATTTTTCAGGAAATTTGTTTTTTAACGTGTTTAAATATGTTAGTATTCTTAGGATGATTATTCATTTGCACTGTCTAGTTACAAAGGTGCAAAAGCAGAAATAAGCCCTGTTGTTTTAGCGCTCAGTTTTGCAGAACTCAAGATTTTGGGGAATGCACATAGTACATGAGAGCAGAAACATCTGTGTCTGTGAAATGAAATGGTCATTTGCCTATTTATCTAGGGTGGTAATTGCCCTTGGAATAGAGAATTTATGACACTTGTTGGATTGACGTGTCAAGCCTCTCCATTAACTAAATAAACCAGATTACTACCTTTTCACAGGTTTATTTCCTAACCCACATTTGGTCAGGTAAAAGAAGGCAAAATGAATAGAGGAAATGTTCTCTGTCCCTTTTCTCTGCCAAGAGGATTGGTAAATGCTAGAGGAGAAAGGCCAGAGAAGGAGTAAAACCAACGATCAACGCCACATGTTATCCAAATGCAGTTGGAATATTTTCTAAATGCAATGTCTTAAACACTGAGAGTTTTGCATCCAAACCTCCAAATTGACTCAGCTATTAAAAGGCACTGGCAAGTTTTTCCTTGAGTTCCAGTTTAGTCTAGTTCAGCCAATAATTTGGAATTGTGCCTAGCTGGGGTAAATACTGCCTCAGGCTCTTTCATTTACAACAGTCCAAAGTGGATTGGCAGTTTGCCAACAACAGTAGATCCGAACTGAAGAGCATCACCCAACACCCCTGATAACCCAGTCTGACTTCTAACCCCTGAGACAGCCTTTTGTTTCAAAGCATCACAGCTGACACAAACGGGAAAGCAAAAACTACACTTATTGCTAAAAAAGTTGATGGTTCAGGGCTAGCAGTGGAATTTTTGTTGACGTATCAGTTCTCATTCTGATTGCTGGGGAAAAGTGCTGGTCTGTTTCTCCATAAATGAAAATCATGTTACATACTCAAGGGACTAGACGCTGGAGAAAGATGTAACAGACGTAGCTCTGACCAGCAAGAAGCTTACAATTTCCTGATTTCCTGGCAGAGAAGTTACAGATATTTACATAAGTACAGAAATATTCACTCTTGTGAGTCTGAGAGTGGGTGCTTCTTACATTTTGCCCCCTGGGTGCCTTACTTGTCTCACCCTACTGAATGGATGCAGACTTCATGCACATACTGAAAACCTCAAGGTGATATATACATATATGTCTTACACAGTTTCTCATTTTCATTCACGTAAAAGAAGTTGGTCTGAGTTATTGTTTGCCATCTCAAAAATGGGAAAACTGAATCTTAGAAGCCACTGAGTACATAAGCAATGAAACCCAGATCTGGCTCCAAAGCCTGTGATCTTCTACAGCATATTGTGACTTTTTGTTAAATAATGTCTCCATCTAATATATGTAATAGTCAGTTATAGGTATGTACTATATATTTTATAACTATGAAATATTAAAAGATACTATGTATCTAATAGTTTGGCCTGTTAAATAATGGCCTAATATAGATAGATAAAGTCTTATATCAGTCAGGATAAGCTGGGATTCATCTAAGGAAACAAATTCACAACTCTTGGTGGCACAAAGTATCTCTGAGAGGTCGGGCCCATTCCTCAGGGCAGCTGTCCTCCATGCAATGACTCAGAATCAACTGTCCATATCGATAAATGTCTCACACTTGCTGAAGCTGGGAAAAGAGGTTGGAGAATTGAGCATCATCAATTAAAGGCTTACCTGGGAGTGTCACTTCCACTCATTTTTCACTGGTCAATGCAAATCACATAGCCATGCCCAACTTTAAGGAGACAGGGATGGACAATCTTCCCAGCTGCCTGGAAAGAGACAGAAATGAGACTCTAATAAAGAGTAGTAGCATCTGCCACACTGCTCACCACTTTAGCTATGACAGTGTGGTGATTCAAAACAAAAGGTGATAACATGCCATTCCTACTCCCTTTGTCTTTTGCTAGTAAAAAAGTGCCCCCCTCTCCTAAAAAAAGATTACAACTTGTTGCTTGGCTTACTGCTACTGCTACTGCTAAGTCACTTCAGTCGTATCCGACTCTGTGAGACCCCAGAGATGGCAGCCCACCAGGCTCCCCCGTCCCTGGGATTCTCCAGGCAAGAACACTGGAGTGGGTTGCCATTTCTTTCTCCAATGAATGAAAGTGAAAAGGGAAAATGAAGTCGCTCAGTCATGTCAGATCCTCAGCGACCCCATGGACTGCAGCCTACCAGGTTCCTCCATCCATGGGGAGGAGGCAAGAGTACTGCTCAGCTTAACCCACCATTTATTCAGACAGTAATATTAAAATATCTACTGGGAACCACAGTGAAAACCACAATCAGCATTTACAGGATGCTTCACAATTTACATAACATTTTCATATATATTAGCTCTATCAAGCAATGTGAGAAGCCTCCCAAAAGTTTTGAAATGTTTCTTTTCTTTGGATTCTTACAATATGCTATGAAATAAACACCAAGGCCTAGACCACGTGCTGAAGATAAGTATAAAAGAATTAGAGGGGAGAGGCATCAGTGTGTGCCCAGTGTTGCAGAGAGCTTCATGTAAATCAAAAACTCAAGACCACATCGCAGGGTGAGTGCCCATTCATGTCAAAGGTAAGGTGTGGATGTCAGTTCTCTCCACTGGGCTGCAGAGAATAGTGTGGTGATTCAAAACAAAAGGTAATAACAGGATCCTATCAGGATCTCTATGCTGATCCTGAGGAAAGCTGTCACCCACCCTTGACTGGGTAGACATTATGAAGTTTGGTAAGTATATCATGTAAACTGGAAATTGACAAATACTGGACTCTAAGCTGATTCTAGCTTGGCCCACCATTTTAATAAATGAACTGCCATCAAAATTCTGTTTAGAATCATTCTGTTTTATTTCTTGAAAATGTTTCAATTATAGGGGGGCTAGTCTCCTACCTCCCCCCACCAATATCTGTCCACAGACTCCAGAAGCTGAAATAGACAAGGAATGGATTCTCCCCTAGAGCCATCAGAGGGATTATAACCCAGCTGACACTTTGATTCACCCTAGCAAAACTAATTTCAGACTTCCTGCCTCTAGAATTGTGAAAAGATACATTGCTGCAGTTTTAAGCTATCAGATAGGTGGAAATTTGTTACAGAGCCAACAGAAAGCTAACAGGACCAGAATTCCACATGCTCTGATTTTCACTTTCCAGATGAGGAGACAGAGGCCCAGTGAAAGGAAATGACTTCCCCATCATCACAAAGCTAGACGGTGGGTATCTGACAAGGAAATGTGGCAGCCAGCTCATGGGTTGGGGCTCTCTCCCTTCCCCAAAGAATCTCTAAGAAGGATGTTTGTGATCACATAACTTCTTCCAGGAGATCATGGGAAGAAGCCCTCCATGACTTACAACACAAACAATAAACCAAAATCCATCATGGTTGCAGGTCTTGGGTAAAAGCAACATGCTGGTGTGGAGCAGCTTCTGGAGGAAACATCCAGGCTGCACCTACTGCTCTCAGAGTCCTTCATGTCCCTGGGCCTCAGTTTCCTCATGTGTGATGTTTTTTGAGATGTTGGAGAAGACTCTTGAGTGTCCCTTGAACTTCAAGGGAGATCAAACCAGCTGCTCCTAAAGGAAATCAACCCTGAATATTCATTGGAAGGACTGATGCTGAAGCTGAAGCTCCAATACTTTGGCCACTTGATGCGAAGAATCAACTCTTTGGAAAAGACCCTGATGCTGGGAAAGATTGAGGGCAGGAGGAGAAGGGGCGACAGAGGATGAGATGGTTGGATGGCATCACTGACTTAATGGGCATGAGTTTCTCCCTCACTGGGAGATGGTGATGGACAGGGCAGCTTGGCGTGCTACAGTCCATGGGGTCACAAAGAGTTGGACACAACTGAGTGACTGAACAAGGACAAAGAGGAATAAGCTGGGCCACGCTGCTTGTTCGCAGAG
Organism: Ovis aries; assembly: GCF_016772045.2. Taxonomy (NCBI): domain Eukaryota; kingdom Metazoa; phylum Chordata; class Mammalia; order Artiodactyla; family Bovidae; genus Ovis; species Ovis aries. Next base: position 32,387,484 of record NC_056055.1, on the reverse strand, counting down.
ACTCCCTACTTGGGGTCTTCGTGGAAACTGAGGGAGCAGCCCCAGGAGGTGTTAGCTTTCATGCCCTGCCTTGACAAGTTCTTCCTTCTACCAGCTTCCCACATTGCACCCCTGCACTCATTTCTTTCAAACAGGGCTCCATAGTTTAAATTTGAAGACCACCATTTCTATGTCTTCAGGCTCTGTGATTCCAGAACTCCATATGGAACAGCAGCAACCAAGCCACCATCATTGTATGTACAGAAAAGGGAGCCCAGTAAGCAAGACAGAGGGTCCTCCCAGGAGTCAGAAGGCACTTAACAGAAAGAAACTGCACAGTTATTACACCCCCTTGGTCCGTGTCTGTCCGAATTCCTGTCTGCAGGCCCTGGGTCACACCTGTTTTAACATGAGTGACCTGAGCCACCCTCACCAGTGGACCTTTAATGACATGAGACACCGCGCTGGGAATGCACAGATCTGTCAGAGTCCTCCTTAACGCTTGCCAGGGGCTGGGCTACTGCGCTTACACAGGCCCGTAATCATTCTAGCCAACACACACTAAAACCAGACAGTGAACAGCCCAGGCCCAGAGGGCATGCCTCCTGGCAGTCAGGCCTCTTAAGTCAAAGAAAATCTGTTTGGGTTTCCCTTTCAGTGATGGTCCCTGACACTTACATGGCCATTCTCTCCCATTCACTCAGACACTTGAAAGTAAGTGTATGATTAAAAGCAATTGTTGTATTATGAAAATGAATCAGGCAAACTGTAACTTTATTGGCTCTGAGGTCAAGTAATAAAAAGGTAAATGTGAACAGGTGTGCCAGTTAATGTCCCTGGGTAATTGATTAAGTATGGTAACCCCCAAGAATATACCTCTTTTCAGCTCACACAACTTAAACTGCAGAAAGAAGGAAGTACAAAATATGCCCACTTTTAAAAGCTTTATTTTTAAAAGCTTATTATACGGTCCCCACCTGCACCATGATTAAGCGCTCATTATTGCCGTAACAATGGCTCCATTGTTTCTTTTTTTAGCCTAATAACCATATTTAAATTGCAGAAATTTTTGAGAGCTGTAGCCATAATGAAACTGAGGTCCAGAAAGGTTGATTGGTTTTCCCAAGGTCACAGAGGGGCAGAGCCAGAAGCCTAACACACAGCTCCAAATTCTCAATCCAATAATTACTTAAAGATCTGCAGCAAAGCATCATTTACCGCTGTCCCAGTTCAGAGGTCTTGAGTTTATTCTATTAAGCAACACGAAGAATATGTGCAGCAAGCCTTACCATCTATAATAGTCTGGGTTCCTAGAGAAAAAGAGACAACAGGCTCACATACACACACACACACACACACACACACACACACACACACACACACCTGTCCCATGTGATGTCTGCCTGGACTTCTTCATTCATATATCTCATGCCTCCACTAGAATAGCTTCAACAGCTGGAAGCTGGCTGAGCCACTTGACTGAGGTCATAGGTCTGTGGCCTCAGTCAGCTGGGTTCTTCACTGTCTTCCATGTAATCTCAGGGCTTCTTCCTGTCCACACAGGCACGCCAAAGATTTCTCCAAGTGGTCTCTCCAACAAAGATATCCAGATTTATTAGACAACGGCTTGAGGCTCCCAAGAACATGTGGTCACATGACCAGGATCTTAAAATTAAAGTTCACACGGGCCCTGTGGTATCTCTGCTGCACTCTATTGATTAAAGCAACCGACAGAACCAGATCAGAATGATGAGAAGGAGATGACATAGGTGTGTGGATACCAGGAGATGTGGTTCATTGTGTCACAAAAGTTCAACATGTTCCATCATTCATGACTTCTGCTAAAAGGCTTTTGCTAAATCCATACACCCACCCAAGTCTTCCCAAGGTGTGTCTCCTCTATTTTTCAGGCAGCTTCTCTTGGGTCAGCCCTATTTTCCTCTTTTTTCCCTTTAGAGATTTCATTGTACCTCCAAAGACATTTGCACCTCAAGCCTACTTTTCAGCTAGCTCTTTCATACTAAAATAGTAGTTCATTAGACCTAGAAAGGGAGAAGGTAATGGCACCCCACTCCAGTACTTTTGCCTGGAAAATCCCATGGATGGAGGAGCCTGGTAGGCTGCAGTCCATGGGGTCTCTAAGAGTTGGACACGACTGAGCAACTTCACTTGCAATTTTCACTTTCATACATTGGAGAAGGAAATGGCAACCCACTCCAATGTTCTTGCCTGGAGAATCCCAGGGACAGGGGAGCCTGGTGGGCTGCCGTCTATGGGGTCTCACAGAGTCGGACACGACTGAAGCGACTGAGCAGCAGAGCAGACCTGGAAACTTCCCCCAAAACTAGATTCTATTTCCCTTGAGAGTCTAGAAAACTTAATATCCAAATTTTCCAGGAAATCTAGGGCAGCAAAGATATTGCATTCCATCCTTCTAATGCAAAAACAAAGAGGGAAAAGCAATGTATTGTTTTTTTCCCTTTTCAGAAACAGACTGGTAGAATGGTTAAAACATCTGACCTCAGAGCCAGCCTGGCGCTTACTGGTTATCTCAGTGTCCTCATCTGTAAATCCATTATCATCCATCTCAAGGGCTGCTGTGAGGATTAAATGAGTAAAGTATGTAAAGTACTTAGAACAAAGCACAGTGTTTTCTGTGCTGACACAAACAGTTGTATCCTGTCACGCATGGCACGCATCACCCTCAAGTGCCCAGGGTGATGAGTAGGCGATCCAAGAAGATACGGTTTCAAAGATATCCATCTTAATCCTTTTTCTTGGAAAAGAAAGCTCCATCAAGATGCAAAAAAAAAAAAAAAAAAAATGCTAGGATCCTTCTCCTAGAAAAGGGATATGGGACAGTATCAGGCTGTCCCCAGTATATCCAGGTATTGGGTTCTCAGAAGAAACATATTTCTGTATATAAATATGTTACATTTATGTATGTGTGTGTATCACCTACATATATAACACAGGTGATAGATTCTCAGTTATCATGCAACCAAGTACAACAGTATAAAAGAAGCCAAGTTCCTCCCTACATGTGTGGGTTCCCCCACCGGCTCCTCTCAGCTTACCTGCCCAGTCATGGACTTTGGGAAGCTCTGGTTCTAAGTTACCCCCAGCCCCCGTCAATATGGCAGGGTGGGAGGATAGGTAAGGACAATGAAGGAAAATCTGTAGGGCCATGAGAGAGAGGCCCCAGTGAGAGGGCAGACGTGGGTGAGGCTTCACAACCGAAACCATTTCCATGCTGGGCCCCTATCACCTCATCCACACACCAAGGATTAAGCTCTTAAAAGACGGTGCTAACTTTTTTAAAGTGCCATTTACCAGACAGACTTTTTTTTTTTTTTAAGTAACATAGAAGCATCCTTTTATTTTTAGGTTTTTTTTTTTTTTCTTGTTTTTGTGGTTTCAGGCCAACCACATACTTTAGAGGCTCGACCTTGCCACAGTACATGTGCCAAGTACACCACTCTACCAGCAGTGGCCCTGGGGCTCAGCAGAGGAAGCTCCATAGACATTTTTTGCTCTCACCTATGCTGTCCAGTCTCCACTGTGTGCTTACAACTGCATAGCCCCTGCTCTGGGTGTCTTCTCTTAGCCCACCCCAGACTCCCAGTTCCTTTGGATCTTATGGAAGGACGTGGGTTCTCTAGTTATGATTCTTGGCTGGTCCCCCCACCTTCTCTAGGACCTGGTTGAGCTCTAGACCTCCATTCTCCTGGGTTCCCCTTGGCCGGGAACCCCTATCTGGTTATTCAAGGCCTTCGTGAGGTTAAATCAATCTGGGATAAAAGACAAGTCACTTTTTTTGCATTATTCAGCCAGAAGGCCAAGCAGCTGACTAGAACTCCAACACTGATTGTCTTTCTTATCCTAAAAGGAAAGAAAGCACAGGAGAGGGTTCAGAAAGGCTTCTATACAAACATCTGATGCCTGAAAGCAGGCAGATCTTCAGTGGCAAATGTCTTTTTTTTACAGCACCTCAAAACTAAAATGATGTTTAATTATGTGAATTAAATTAATTCCTATTTTATAAATGAATCCCAAACATGAGTTTTATTCCTAAGTAACATTTGATGAATCTCATAGCAATCTTTTTACAGAACCAAGGAAAAGAGATGACTCAGAAGCATAATAAAATTGGGTTCTCACTTCCTTTGGCAAAGCAGAGAGTCTCTGTAAGTCAATTTTTCTAAATTATCATGTGTGTTTTTTTTAGCCAAGAAACTAACTTGAAAGTGAACACAGTGATGGGTCACGAGCTTTTCCAAAGACCACAGAGCATATCTCTCAGGCTCCACGTTAGATATTTTTTCTCGGAAGAATCTCTAAGTAATGTTTGTTCCTCCCTTTGGGGTTATAAATGATTCATTTACTTCTTTCATCTTAGCTATTTTATGTGTTGAATATAGTGTGGCTGAAGTCATTTTAAATCAGGGAAAACTGGCTTAGCTGTTTAATTTTTTGGATTTCTCTGTGAGACCTCTTTTATCACCAGGTAAATTGGGGTTCACATATCTTCAAAGCCAAGAAAACCTGGCAAAGCCAGAGTATTTGAAAACAGTTACCAAAAAAAGGAATAACAAAGGAGGAAAACCTTTAATGACAGACCAGAAAAATGAGGCAACTTCAGAAATGTTACTAAAATACGGAGAAATGAAAGTTCTTTTCTTGTACAAAGTTCAGTCTTGTACAACACAGCATATTTTAAAATACATGTTTGAATAGCTTCCAATGTTTATGTCCAGTTCATCTGGGCCCACACCTTCTGCTACTATCCCTGATGTTGTTATCCTTAAGGACCTTTACCAAAGTCCCAATGTTAAAATATACTTGAAACAAGTTCATCATCATCTATTCTCTTAATGTTTGTGCTCTATTCATGCAACTGTTGTGAGAATCAACTTCTCTATTTTGACCTTTCTTTCTGGATCTCCAGTGAAAATACTAATTCTGATCACTGCAACAATTGCCTAAACTACCTTCTTTCACAGTCTCACTAGCTCTGTGACCCTGGACGGTTCAAGTACCTCTCTGTGCCTCTGGTTCCCAACTATGAAATGGGGATGATAATAACTAGTCCTCAAATTATAGGATCATTGTGAGGATTAAATGAGTCAATACTTATGAAAAAGGGACATAGAAAGCCCTCAATAAATGTAATCTATTGCTATTGCTACCTACAACTTTTATTTGCTGTTGGATATTTCTGAAGAGAAAGCAAAACAAAAAAAAAAAAAAAAGTTCTATACTTTCCCGTGTATTACCACCTAAAACTCAACAGGCTTTTATTCTACATCAGTGCAGTTAAAGATCTGTATCACTTTTTGGTTCTGTCTGATTATTGTAAAACTACAGGGCTTTTAGGAATCTGAAGACCTTGTGCATTTTAAAACCCTAAAGCTGATGTTTTATCCTGAGCAAAAGCGCCAAGGCCACGTCTGGAATATCTTTGCTATGGCAGTGGCTCCTCTCAGTGGACTTATTGAGCAATTACACATCCTCCCTCAGAAAAGAACAGTTCTTGGAGTGGTCTCTGACATCAGTAGCTAAAGTTATTTTACAGCACTAAATTGTGTTTAAATTTGTTTTTCCAAAGACTCATTCCACCAGTCCAAAACACATTACAATTTTATAACATTATGATGTCCCATTAGAAAGGAGTCAGTATTGAGCTGTACCAACAATCTATAAACTGTGGAAAATTCTGAAAGAGAGGGGAATACCAGACCACCTGACCTGCTTCTTAAGAAACCTGTATGCAGGTCAGGAAGCACCAGTTAGAACCGGACATGGAACAACAGACTGGTTCCAAATAGGAAAAGGACGTCAAGGCTATATATTGTCACCGTGCTTATTTAACTTATATGCAGAGTACATCATGAGAAACGCTGGTCTGGAAGAAGCACAAGCTGGAATCAAGATTGCCGGGAGAAATATCAATCACCTCAGATATGCAGATGACACCACCCTTATGGCAGAAAGTGAAAGTGAAAGTGAAGTCGCTCAGTCGTGCCCGACTCTTTGAGACCCCATGGGTATGGCAGAAAGTGAAGAGGAACTAAAAAGCCTCTTGATGAAAGTGAAAGTGGAGAGTGAAAAATTGGCTTAAAGCTCCCATCACTTCATGGGAAATAGATGGGGAAACAGTGGAAACAGTGTCAAACTTTATTTTGGGGGGGCTCCAAAATCACTGCAGATGATGATTGCAGCCATGAAATTAAAAGACGCTTGCTCCTTGGAAGGAAAGTTATGACCAACCTAAATAGCATATTCAAAAGCAGAGGCATTACTTTGCCAACAAAGGTCCATCTAGTCAAGACTATGGTTTTTCCAGTGGTCGTATATGGATGTGAGAGTTGGACTGTGAAGAAAGCTGAGCACCGAAGAGTTGATGCTTTTGAACTGTGGTGCTGGAGAAGTCTCTTGAGAGTCCTTTGGACTGCAAGGAGATCCAACCAGTCCATCCTAAAGGAGATCAGCCCTGGGTGTTCTTTGTAAGGAATGATGCTAAAGCTGAAACTCCAGTACTTTGGCCACCTCATGCGAAGAGTTGACTCATTGGAAAAGACCCTGATGCTGGCAGGAATTTGGGGCAGGAGGAGAAGGGGACGACAGAGGATGAGATGGCTGGATGGCATCACCGACTCGATGGACGTGAGTTTGAGTGAACTCCGGGAGTTGGTGATGGACACGGAGGCCTGGCATGCTGAGGTTCATGGGATCGCAGAGTCAGACATGACTGAGCGATTCAACTGAACTGAACTGAACAAAAAGCAAAAGCTCATTTCCATCTGATTAAAATCAAAGGTGTTTGCAAGGGTCCAAGTGGTTTACATGTTTGTTTAATTCTAAGTCATTTAAACCTTATTCTGTTGACTGGCAGAGAATTTGGAGGAGAAATGGAAGAACAGAGTATACTTTTCTAGATGCCAAATCAGGTCTGGAAGTTACTGAGATTTTCTGTATTTAAATTGGCATTTTTTCAGGGTCTTCAAACTGCAGGCCATGTGACCTATGTAATGAAGACACATTCTCCAGATTTTCTTACCGTTTTTTTTTTTAATATTCAGGAGTTGTACAATACTAGATCTCATTACAGATCTGGAATGAAATAGAAATGAGTGAATTTTCTGAATGTATATTTGTTGATGTAACTTTCAGGAACTCAGTTATGGACCAGGTGATGATGATGGCGATGACGGCAATAACAATGAAGATGAAGACGATGACAGTGTCAGTTATACAGCACCTAGATAGGCACTGTGTTATGTATATTACATGAATCATCTCACAATATCTTCATGATACCTCTTTATAGTAGGTGCTCTTATTATCCTCGTTTTACAGATGAGAAAACAATCACAGAGTTTGACAAGAATTTGCCCAAGAGCAGATGGCTAGTAAGTTACTGAGCTGTGGTCTGAACCCTGCTCCTGTCCCTAACTACTATACTATTCTGCATCCTCCATAATGGTTAGAAATAAAAACTTTGAACTGTACGGGAACATCCATTTGTAGAACTGAACATAATAATATTCATTAATAAGCATATGGCTAATATAAATTAAATCTTATTTACGCAAAGGCATTCCGAAGGGAGAAGCACACAGCAAGTGAGCCCATACAAACATACTCAGCATAATTAGTCGTGAGAGAAGTGCATCTCCAAACCGCAATGAGATACCACAAAACATTTATTAAATCAGCTAAAAAATTGTTTAAACCTGATTATATCAAGTTCTGAAAAAGATGTAGAGCAACCACCTAAAATCATACATTGCTGATGAAAATAAAAATCATACAGCCTTTTTGAAAAAGGCAGCTTGGCCTTTTTTATGAAGTGAAATAGTTGTTTATCATATGACCTAGCAATTCCATTACTAGATATGTCCATACAAATGCCAGTAGGCAAATATTTATAGCAGCCATATATGTAATCACCAGAAGCTGGAAATAATCCAAACATTCATCAGCTGTTGAATGGATAAACAAACATTCACACGATGGAATGCTCCTCAGTCATAAACAGAAACAAACCACTAATACACACAAGAGCGTGGATGAATCTCATGTGTATCATTCTCAGTGAAAGAAGCCTGCTCAAAAGGCTACAGACTCCAAGACTCCACTCCTGTGATTATGCTCTCAAAAGCAAAACTACACGGAGAGAGACCAGTGGTTGCCAGAGACCGTGCGTGCGTGCTGCGCGTGCTAAGTCGCTTCAGTCGTGTCCGACTCTTTGTGACCTCATGGACTGTAGCCTGCCAGGCTCCTCTGTCCATGGGATTCTCCAGGCAAGAATACTGGAGTGGGTTGCCATGCCCTCCTCCAGGGGATCTTCCAAACCTGGGAGTCGAACCCACGTCTCTTACATCTCCTGCATTGGCAGACAGGTTCTTTACCACTAGTGCCACCTGGGAAGCCAGAGACTGGGAGTGAAGGAAAAGACACAGTGAACTTTTTAGGGTGATGAAAATGTCTATAACTTGATTGTGGTTTAATTAACCATATACTAATTTTAATTAGTCATGTCCACCTCTTTGCTACCCCATGGACTGTAGCCCCCCAGGCTCCCCTGTCCATGGGATTTTCCAGGCAAGAATACTGGAGTGGGTTGCCATTTCCTTCTCCAGGGGATCTTCCCAACCCAGGGATCAAACCCAGGTCTCCTGCATTGCAGGCAGATGCTTTAACCTCTGTGCCACCAGGGAAGCCCTGGTTATTATAATATAACCTCATGCTAATTATATAATAAGACAATATAACATTATAGTAATTAGGTAATGTAGTCCAACCATATGTTAATAATGCCTCAGCAAATCTGACGTGAAAAGAAAAGGGAAGAAAAGATAGACAGGAACAAATGAACAAGTGAATGAATGAATGAACAAAGGCAGGAAGGCTCATTAACATGAGAATCAGTAATCAGCGTGGTGAAGTGGTTAAAAGCAGGAGCCTAGGTATAGACTTCCTGGGTCCAACCACCGTAGGACTTGAGGTACAGTACTGAACCTCCACATATCTAAACCTCCTCTTCTAGAAAGTGGGATAATAATATTTTTTACTTTTGTGAATTCCCTGGCAAACCAGTTGCTAGGACTCCACACTTCCACTGCAGGGGGCCCAGTTTTGATCCCTCATCAGGGAACTAAGATCCCGCAAGCTGTGCTTAGTCGCTCAATCGTGTCCAACTCTTTGAGACCCCATGGACTGTAGCCATGTCTCTTTGAAACCCCATGGACCCCCAGAGGACCTACCAGGCTCCTCTGTCCATGGTGATTCTCCAGGCAAGGATACTGGAGTGGGTTGCCATGCCCTCCTCCAGCAGATCTTCCTGCAAGCTGTGAGGCACAGCCAGTGATAATAATAATATTCACTCCCAAGTATTCTTATTAGGATTAAATTAGTTAATATTTCTTAGCACTCAGAGCAATATTTGGCATATAATACATTCTCAATAAATATTCTCACCATGAATGATCATATTCCAGACTATAATGCAACATAATCAACAAGTTAGGTCTGCTGTTAAATATGCAGAATCGGAATTTGTTAAGACTTCTTACTAATCCAAGCTGGTATTGGGCATCCAGGTCACATCCTTTTCTACTTCCTGATTCTGACTATACAGCTAAATTCTTAGTTTATTTTCATTGCTAGAAACCAAACCAACTCTAAACTACCATTTCTGCTAGCACCAGTTTTGTCTAATTAGAACCCTAAACTGAAGCTCTGGTTTCCGCGTATTCCCACGCACAGCATTCACTGTGTGAGTCCTTTAAGCCCCCAAGCTTAGTCTCTTCTCCACATCCCCGCCACACCCCTCCCACCACACTTAGGCAGGAAGACTTCAGAGCAGCTTCAGGGGGTGAGGAGTTGCACCCAGGCACCACCCCCCAAGGGACCAGTGTCTCTTGAAGTGACCAGAGTGAGGTATATGAAAGGGGGAGCCAGCAGGGGATACTATAGGCTTCTGGGTCTAATGAGATCCGCCTTCAAGAGGCCAAACAAACGGCACGGCAGAGCAGTTAGTCCAGAGGAAGAAGGGTGAGGTTCGCGCACTGGCTCCTCATCACACTACCAAAAGTTCTGCCCCTTGGGGTGTTAACTCCCCTCACCTCACAACTGCGCACAGGTGTACAATGAGCAAGGGTCTCCCTGTCCCCTGCCCCATCCTGGCCTGAAGGCAAGAGACATGCAGCCCAAATAAGAGGGGATGCCTGTACAAAATCACTGGCAGCTCATGCAGGGCTAGTTGCCATGGCAATAACTGGAAAAACAGGTCAGGCCGACAGGCTATGAATTGTGCATGAGCGGTATCCGAGTTTCTACAACCCACTAGTTCTACTCCCTGGTATATCTTGGAAAACAAAAGTCACACACGTCCACAAGGACACATGTGCTAAAACTGAACCGCTGCTAAAATGTAATAGCAGAGAAGGAGGAGGAGGAGACTATCTAAACTACTAAATGTCCGTCAACATGAAAATGGGCTATGCATGCGTAGCATGATCAGAAAATGAAACACTATGGAGCATTAACAGTGAATGTGTTAGAGGTGCAGTTATCAACATGCGAACTCTTACCAGTGAAGAATTAGAATGACTGAAGGATTAGCAGGGTGACTGGATATAAGATCAAGATGCAAAAATAAATTTCATTTCTCTATAATAGCTCTAAATGATTACAAATAATTTTCCCCAAAGATATCATTGACAATAGTCATAAAATTATAAAGGAAAAGTAATTCTCATGTTTCCTCACCTTTTGTACCTTCTAACTGTCACTAGTTACTGCCTTAAAAGAAAGATGACCAATCAAGAAATAACCACATAAGTATAAGTTCATATGCCAGGTAATGCCAGAATTAAATGCCAGAATTAAAGTGTATATATAATTGAGAAAAATCACTAGATAAATGAGAGAGAAAAAGATGTAGCATAAGTTAAAACCAAAAATGTTTATTCTTCATGACAGTGGTTCTCAGAATATGGTCCGCAACAAAAGCTTCAGCATCACCTGGGAAACTTGCTGGAAATGCAGAATCTTGACCTCCTCCCAGACCTGCCAAATCAGAAACCCTGGGGGTATTTTAGGAAACCTCAACTTGTTTCTGACAAATGATAAAATTATGGTAAAATTGCTTTCTAGTGAGAACACAGTAAATACTGTTTAAATTTACCAATCAAGAAAGAGGGATAAATATATTAAAGCTATTTACAACAGCAACCACCTGTCAGCAGACACTGTCATCTCGGAAAGTGGTGTTGAATTTTTGAAGAAGATACGTAATGAGCAGAGAGAGAGTTTCTATTTCATGTCATTCTGAACTGTGTGTGTTTTTAAAGATATACATCAAAACAAATTAATTAGGAGTTATTTTCTCCTCTTTATCTTTAGGGAGAGCTCATCACCGACTCAATGGACTCTGGCAGTTGGTGATGGACAGGGAGGCCTGGCATGCTGCAGTCCATGGGGTCGCAAAGAGTTGGACACAACTGAACTGAACTGAACTGATTTCTCATAGACATTCTATTACTCAGGTCATAAGCAGTTAGAGAATTTGCAAGTTTACAAAAATCATATTTGCAAAAAGGCTGTGGTGACTCTTTATACTACACATTAATACTAAATTAAAACTTGCTTCAAGACTCAATTCCTGTTTTTCCAACTTATTATCAAGAATTGCTTGCCCAACAGAAGGAAGCATCAGATGAATTTTTCTTACATTGGATTCTTAGTAGATAAAGCAAAATATCAATTGTTTGAATAGGAAGTATCAATAACCCTTCAGTGTGCAGGTTGAGTCAGAGGGGAAAATTACTGGGAGGTTCTAGAAATGTGAGGTCTATCATCTCCACAAAAGAAAAGTAGCACCTGGTTCAATGTCACTGATTGTTACAAGAGGCAATCATTACTCCCCAGCTCTTCGTCTTCTTGCATGCATGTACGCTCAGTCGTATCCAACTCTTTGCAACTCCATGGACTGTAGCCCACCAGGCTCCTCTGTCCATGGAATTTTCCAGGCAAGAGTACTGGAGCCGGTTGCCATTTCCTTCTCCAGGGAATCTTCACCACGCAGGGATCGAACCCTCATCTCTTGTATCTCCTGCATTGGCGGGCGGATTCTTTACCACGGTGCCGCCTGGGAAGCTGCCATTTGGTAGTCCCCAAAGGTCACCCCTGCTGGTATGCACATACCATTTCACTGAGGTGAAATGTTTTGTTTTTTTTTTTTTTTTCTCTCCCTTTGAATCTGGGTTGCCCTCTTAGTCTGACTGATTAAAATATGTCAGAAGTGAATTTCAAATCCAGGCCTAAACCTAGCAGTTCCTACCTTCTTCCTTGTGGAGCACTCATTCTTGGAACTTAGGCCCCAAATTTTGAGGAGGCCTGAGTAGCTACATGTTGAAGCCTAAAGGAATGACAAGCGAAGTCTCTAGTCAGGAGGCCTAGCCAATCTCCCATCAACAGCCAGGACCAGCTGCCAGGCATGGGACTTAGCCACCTTGGATCTGCATCCCAGAGAGCCCTCAGATGACCATAGCCCAGCCGACGTCAGAGGGAGCAACCCCACCCAGCTGAGTCCACTCAACCTACAGAATTATGAGAGATAATTAAATGGATGCTGTTTTAAGCCACAAAGTTTTGAGGTTTATTTTGTTTAGGGTTTATTCTGCAGCACTGGATAACTAAAACAAAATTTGATATCCAGAAGTGAGTACTGTGGTAATAGAAACCTAAAATATGCGGCTTTGGCTTTGGAACTGGACAGCAGGCAGGAGCCAGGAGGACCTCAGAGAAACCACTAATGGAGCCTGAAGGAGAGGGAGTGAGGAAAGTGTCACTGGAGGCTAGAGAAAAGGCAACCGATGTCGCATATAGGCAGAAAGTTCGGCAATACTGTCAAATTTGGGCAACCTTTTCCACAGTGATCTTGAGGCTAGAAAGAGTAGCTGAGAAGCATATGCACCGGTCAAAGAGATTTCTGGGACGAAAACTGAGTGACAACTAGTTTTTCTTTAGTTGCCTCTGAGAAAATTTGAGAAAAAAGAGAGATGAAACTCCCTCAAAAAGGACTCTTGGAGAGCAGAATTTACAAAACACATAGAAACTCAGGACCCAACAGAATGTTCTCAGAAGAAATGACCTCAAGGCAAAAATTAAGTCTAGGTTTCCACAAGTAGAACATGGTCTCACAGTAAAGTTGAAAGCAAAAATGCAGTTATAAGCCCTTTCTAAGACCTCATTGTTGTTCAGTCACTAAATCATGTCCAACTTCTTGAGACCCTGTGGACTGCAGCATGCCAGGTTTCCCTGTCCTTCTCTGTCTCCTGGAGTTTGCTCAAATTCATGTCCATTGAGTCGGTGATGCTATCTAGCCAACTCATCCTCTGTCGCCCCCTTCTCCTCTTGCCTTCAATCTTTCCTAGCATCAGGATCTTTTGCAATGAGTCAGCTCTTCACATTAGATGGCCGAAGTATTGGAGTTTCAGCTTCAGCATCAATCCTTCCAATGAATATTCAGGACTGATTTCCTTTAGGATGGATTGATTGGATCTCCTTGCAGTCCAAGGGTCTCCCAAGAGTCTTCTCCAGCATCACAATTCAAAAGAATCAATTATTTGGCACTCAGGACCTCTAACTTCTTATGCTAAGGAAATAGGCTGAGAAAACTACTTAGTTGCAATGCTTGCTAGGTAATTTCTTAATGGAAATGAAAGTATGATTTGAAGAGTTGAGCCATAGCAAACCTCTCCCCCAGGAGGAGAACAGAGCCTGATTTTTTTTAATTAAAAAAAATATATGTAATACCTGCTAACACATGTGTGACTGGATTTCAGATTTATTATGGATTAGTGAAAGTTATACACCAGTTGCTGCAGTTATAATTGCCCCTTTCTCACATTGTATGTTGAATGTGTTTAGACCAGATAATGTCTTTTCAATTTATAGAATTCTGTACCAAGGAGCCTTATCAGAGAAGCTGCACTCAATGACCCCCCAGTTCATAACTGAACCTGATTTAGATAGAGAGATCCTGGACTTTGAGCTAATAGCTTAAGGCTAACTGTGCATATATTTTGCATATGGAGGGAGATATGAATTGTGGTGGCCAGAGGGCAAACATGGTAGGTAGTTTCCAAAGATGGAAACTTCTTGTACATATGTGTCATTCTCACGTGGAGGTAGAGATTATTTACCTTCCTCTTTTCTAAAAAAGTTATTTATTTTTAATTGAAAGGATAATTGCTTCACAGTATTGCATTGGTTTCTGCCAAACATCAACATGAATCAGCCATAGGTATACCTATGTACTCTCCCTCTTAAACCTCCCTCCCATTTTCCCTCCTTTTAAATGTGGGCTGGCCCATAACTACTTTGACCGACAGAACATGGTAAAAGTGAGTTTAGTCTTAGGACTGGCAACGTTTGCTTCCTTTCTCTTGCTTGCCTTTTTTCTGGAACTAAGCTGCCATGCTGTGAGGAAGCCCAAGTTGCATACAAATATGTCCACATGAAGAGAACTAAGACTTTCAGTCAACAGTCCTAGCTGAGTTTTCACAGTCAGTACATGGCTAGCTCTGTGAATGAACCACTGGGACATTTCAAGCCCCCAAATGACTGCAGCCCCAGCCCTAATCATATAGAATAGAAGCTTCTTCTAAGTGAGCCTAGTCAATCTATAAAATTGGGAAAGATAATGAAACAGCTTTTAAGACACTAAATTTTAAAGGAGCTTGTTACTCAGCATTAAAAAATTGAAACTTTAGGCAAGTCTCCAGCAAATAAGGAGTTATGTGCATTTGATCCCAAAGAGCATTATTTTAATCTCATTTGCATCACATAATCATTTAATTCTTCCTTGAATGTAATTGCAAATGATCCAAATCATACTTGCAGGATGATCAGGAAGAAAAAAAATCTAAATGTCATCAACCGCTGATTCAACCATGTCAATCCAATTCACATCAGTCAGGCTTTTTTAATGCTTCCTCAGTGAGAGAAAAATAAAAAACAAAGCCCCAAATCAAAATAGTCAAATGATAACCAATAAATACTTGCTGAGTTTCTACTTCTAACTCTGAGAGACTCTGATTAGTGCTGAATGTAAAAGAATCCTTGGCCTCAAAGTTCTTGCAAAAGACAGCTAAAAGAGCAGACTAGACTTCAGAGGTGAGTGTGCACAGCTTAGCCATCCATTTACACTCACACAGCCATCCCCTACTCTGACCTTCCACTGGCCAATTAACTCTGTCTGCTATTTCTGGGAGCATCTACATGAGTCCTCAGGACTGAATTTGTAAGGGACTTGAGGATCCAGAGACCGTTATAGGATATCTTTCCTGTTAGGATTCTGATTGGGTGGGAGCAGAGGAAGTGCTTTTACAGGGAGCTCTGCAGCTCCCCTGTTTGAGTCCTCCCTGCCCACCAGCCCTCTGTCCTGGTGCCTGTTGTCACTTTGTTATCCTGAGTCTTGGCCCACACTGCTATGATCACCTCCGGACTCTAAGCTGCAAGCCTGTGTCTACATCCCTGCCTATATCCCTTTGACGGCTGACCTCTGTCAACCTTCTCTCCTGCATTGGGAGAAGGGTCATACAGCACCCTTATTTGGTCTCTAGTAACCCTGTCTTTTCCTTCATAGCCTACACCTGTCCTCCCAGCACTTCTGGAGTGAGGCTGCAGGCCCAGGAAGGGGTGATGTCTGGGGCTGCCCCAGCATGCAGACAGGTGCAGCCCATGCAGAATGAGACCCACTCTTCTTTGCCCTGCTGGTTCAGGTGCCCTGGGGCACCTGCCTTTATTCAGAGCTCCTGTCCCTCTCTGAACTATATACTCACTGATCCATATCTTTACTGTCCGTCCCCTCTGCTGCCCCTACTGAAATGAGAGGGAATGTTTTTGTTCAGTCACTCAGTCATGTCCAGTTCTTTGTGACCCCATGGACTGCAGCATGCCAGGCTTCCCTGCCCTTCACCATCTCCCCGAGCTTGCTCAGACTCATGTTCATTGAGTCAGTGATGCCATCCAACCATCTCGTCCTCTGTTGCCCCCTTCTCCTGCCTTCAATCTTTCCCAGCATCAGGGTCTTTTCTAATCAGTCAGTTCTTCACATCACGTGGCTAAAGTATTGGAGCTTCAGCTTCAGCATCAGTCCTTCCAAAGAATATATAGTTTGTCTATTTATTTATCATATACCTCCAATGCACAGTCTGGCAAATAATAGGTGTTCAATAAATGTGGGTTTAATGAATTAGTACTTCTGCCTCCTTTGTGGTAATTTCTTTCTTTCAGGAATTTGGCTGTTACCATGTCCAAGCTCACTCTACTTGCCACATTACAGGCCAGTAAACTGAGAGACAAGTTGTTGAGGCAAGGAATACAACTTTATTTGGTTAGCTGGCTAACCAAGAAGATGGCAGACTAATGTCTCCAAAAAAGAACTATCTTCTAGTGTCCGGATACCAGTTTCTTTTATAGACTGAGAGGGAGAAGAAGTGAGGAAGTAAAGTTAAAAGGCCATTTATCTCACAAAATAGGAAGGGATGTATTAGTTTCTTCTTTTCTGCAGCAATTTATAGGTGGCAAGGTCAGATTATCTCCCAAGAGCTGAACAAAGGCACTTCAGTTTAATACTCAAGCAGAGGGGCAGGTTTCCCTGAGGCAGGCCATTATGTATGAATATAATAACAAAAACAGTGAAAAGCAAAGGTCAAAGAAACAGATCCAACATGGAGTTAAAATTGGCTCCTACCTGTTACAGCTTCATCACACAGACCACCAGGGGCGCTCTATGTCTGAACTCCAACAGTAGGAAAAGCCCCTGTCCTTGTCCATGGTGTAAATCAAGGAAAGTAGGAGTAATAATATCTCTTAACATCTCAGAATTTCTAGAGCCTTCTATGAACAAGCAGAAGGCTGCTGTGTCTGGGCATGTGGAGGAATCTGGGGGAAAGTGTGGACCATCAGCCCCGATGGTGTGACTGTTGATCTCAGACCCTACCCAGGCACTGAGTTATACACGAAGGGGTAACTGGCAGGACAAAGCAATAGCTGTTAAGTGCTGAGTGGAATGAACTAGAGGAGGATAGACATTAAACTTCAGCCTTATTCTTAAATAGGCACATTCTCAGAACCATGTAGACGCAAGCTCAGAACAAGTGAATTAGATTCTCTAAGTTTGAGGCTAGAACATGCATAGAAAATACAAGCCAGGTAACTCTGATGCTCACTTCAGGTTATGAATCACTGGCCTAAGAAAAGGAAAGAAGGGAGAGGTTGACGAATTTGGGAAAGTTTCGCAGATGAGAAGAGATTTGAATTGGTCTGAAAGAATGAATCAACTATAAATAGCATTTAAAAAATAGATGTTTAGGGTGCAATAGAAGAAAGGGACACCGGCTATCAGGCTGACATAGATGGAAAAGAGTTTCTTTGCATGTAAGCAATCTACTAGAGAGTAGTGGCAGGTACATCTGCAGAGGTAAGCAGGGACCTTGAGTGATTTCCCAGGTGGTCCAGTGGCTAAGACTCCATGCTCCCTATGAAGGGGACCTGGGTTTGATCCTTGGACAAGGAATCAGATCCCACATGCTGCAACTAAAGATCCCATATGTGGCAGCTAGTGATCCTGCATGCCACAACTAAGACCTGGTACAGCCAAATAAATTAATTAAAATTTTAAAAAATTTTTCCATAAAGAAGGACCTTGAAAGTTTGAATTTCAATTTATAGTTGCTGAGGAATAGTGGAGGTTTTTTAGAAGAATAAACAATAAAAGTGCTTTTGTTTAGAAGGCTAATATAGCTTTGGAGTAGGGACTGGATTGGCAAGAAAACTGTCTACACCAAGATTCACCTCTTTGTTATGGGAGATTGGATCCCTATTAAAATTCACCAGCTTCTCCTATCTTGCTTCTACCTCTTCCTAAGAAGACTGTCAATGCAAAACCAAATATCAACCCATTTGAGTTTGGTCAAATCAGGGAAGAAATATTAAGAAGAAGCAATTACAGATGCTATACTCTGCTTTCCAAGTTTTTACTGAATCTTTGGTCACATTTTTAGAACTAATAATAACAATGAAAAGAAGACAACATTTTATTGAAAGATATTGATGTGTTTTTCAATTCACGTTTCCAAGTTTCTGTTCTTTCCCCATTCTGCCAGAAACATCCATTTGCCTCTAAGAGAAATCAGAATAATTAAGTCCAAAATGCACACAAGGAAAAGAGTTAATTTTCAGCTTTGACTCCAAAAATTTTACTTTTGAACCCCTACAAATATGATAGTTTTGACAATTCTGTGAGTGTCTGAGTCAAGCTTGCCAAATTGATTCTACAGCTTTGCTGTAAATCATAGGATAAATAATGCAAGAGGTGGTGATAGGGAAATCCTTGATATACAGAAAGGAGAAGAACCTTCTTCTAGCCTCAATGGAACTCAGAAAGGAAGAAATGAAAAAAAAATAAATAAACTAGAGTGAAAGGATCAGAGTTGCCACTGTTCTCAATATCTATTCTTCACTCCCACCTTGGGGAAGATGTGAGAAACCAGACAACTCCCAGGTATGTCTTTAGGAAGCGGTCTTTGATGTGGCACCACATCAAATACACATGGCTAACCATGGTGAAAAAGACATCTGTGTAGATAGCCTAAGAACATGTTACTGATGCCCTAGAGCTCTGCATGGTCTGCAGAAGTTCCAGAACTTTGTCCCTTCCCCAGTAGAGAGACTCAGAAAATACAAGAGGGCCTGTGCCAGCTAAAGTCATGATGAAGGAGCCTTGGAGTCTATGAAGCACAGTGACTCATGATCCATCCCCAACATGATACCAGAAAGCCAGAAGGGACCAACTGCTCAAGGCAGACTCCACGCTGAGGTCCAGAAAATGGTTTAGCCCATTTGCAATTAGAAGATGTGATGCTACTGACCCAGAGCCCAAAGTTCCCCTTCCTCACCACCCCAAGTTCAGCAGGGAGAAGAAATCTGAAATCTTGAAATAGTTGGGAAATGTAGACACTCCCAAGTCTCCACCCCACTAACACCTGAGGACTTGTAAGGAAATGCAGATGATTTATGTGAACTACAAAATCTGAGCTTTCTTCGTGTATTTCATAGTGGTATATACATTTTCATTTGGGAGAAGGCAATGGCAACCCTCTCCAGTACTGTTGCCTGGCAAATCCCATGGATGGAGGAGCCTGGTAGGTTGCACTCCATGGGGTCGCTAGGAGTCGGATACGACTGAGCAACTTCACTTTCGCTTTTCACTTTCATGCATTGGAGAAGGAAATGGCAACCCACTCCAGTGTTCTTGCCTGGAGAATCCCAGGGACGGGGGAGCCTGGTGGGCTGCCGTCTCTGGGGTCACACAGAGTTGGACACGACTGAAGCGACTTAGCATACACATTTTCATATTCACCACAACTAGTTTTCTTTGTTATAGGGTATCTTCTGATAGAAACTAAGTGATCATTCTACTTAGATTTTATACCAGGAAGTCACATGGACAGTATATTACACTTTCTAAATGAATCCATTCTTGACTGCCATATTCAAAATAACAGTTATCTTCCACAAGGTGGCCCTCGAAGCAACAAAATAACTGCATCCAGAACAGCCGCACCAATAAAAGGAGTTGATCTGAGTTGTTTTTATTTCCCATTTATAAGTAATTAATCGAGTAGGAAAAAAAGAAAAATTAAACACTGTGCTAACAAACTGATTTGTGTCTTCGGTGTTCATTTTCATCAAATAGAGCAGAAACTCCAAATCACATGGACAGCAACACAGCAGTCTTCAGCTATTTCAGAAACAAGGAAACTCACACATGACTTAATTTCTGTCAGTTTTTTTAAACCTGAAAATTTGTAGTGACAGTAAAGAAAAAAGCCCCAAAAGATTAGTCATTGTGCACATGGGGTTAAAAACACAAACAGGAAAAAGAAAAAAAAAAAAAAAACAGACTTCAGCCATCATGCAATTCCAGATTGCCAGATTTCTTGATTATGGCTTTTAATCAAAACCCAGCCAGCTGCCTGTATTTAACTTTAATTGTCAAGCTCTAGGTCTCAGCCAATCATCTCGCTTCTGAGCTGGCAGTCTAACAACAACAAAATATGAAACTCTCTCCCTGACCTAGTTTAGTGGGAGGGGAAAAAGAAGAGGAAGAGGAAGAATCAGCTCAGGATTGGGTCAGTGTTCCTTTGAAGAACACATCTCCAGCTTTCTAAAGCAAAACAACATCTGTGCCTGGAAACTGGTTTAGCACCTTCCAGATAAACAAATAGCATTTTTATAACCCTGCTGTCCCCCTCTTTTCTTCCTCCCCACCGAAAAGCAATGTTAGCACTTCAAAGACTCGTGGGCAGCCAGAGGCAAGGCCTGGAAGAACCTTCTTTGTTAGTTTGTCCTGGGCTCCCCTGTTGGCTAAGGATTCACTCTGTGCTATTAATTTCTCTGTTCTTGGTCCTTTGTGAGATTTGGAGCAAGCCTCTCTCCCTCCCAGCTTGCTAACAGCTCCAAATATTCTATTTTTCCTCAGGGATAGATACCTTAGCTGCCTTTCTCAACCTGGTATGTGAAGAATGCTGCTTCGTTTGAGTGAATGGAAAAAATTCTCAGTAAACAGAAGCAATCCTTCTCTCTGTCTCTCCCCTCATCTTTCTGAGAATTATAAATAATGGACAAGAGGAGGAGGTCTTCCTGACAGTGTCAAAAAGATCAGGGTCTTTTAAAACCATCCCAAGCACAGACCTGAGGTGGAGTGTCTTGCTCCAGGCTCCCCAAACATCCTCCCACAATCAATTCGACTTTGAGCTTGACCTTGAGATCTGACACAAGGTTATGGCATCAGGATTGGTCACAGTGCATAGCAACAAGTTTCCTTCTCTCCAGTCATTTACATATAGACGAAACAGCTAATATTCAAATCAGTGGAAGCAGACCCACAGCTGATTGAATTAAATCTCTTCTCCAGCTTGATTTGCATAACCTGCAATAATCAGAATGGAGAGTGAAAGCATAATTGAAAGGAGAAAATATATACTAGCAGCCATTTGGAATTAGGCAGGGTTGAACTAAGCTGGTAAATTCTGATTTTACTGAAAGCAAAACTGCCCTTGGCTAACTTTAATTTTAAAATATTAAGAAATGTGATTTGGGAAACTGGAAAGTTAATTAATAAATAAAGTCTTAGAAAACCTTTGATTAATAGCAACCAAAAGAAAAATTTTTTTTGAGAAATGTTGAGCTAGTGATCTGAAAAGTTTTCTCACATTATTCTACAGGTCCCTCAGAAGCAATCTCTGCATACTATGTTCTATCCTATCCCTGGGAAGGAAAATAATTCAACCAATATTTATTTTATGGTAAAACATTTACTGCAAGAATCTTCCCCATTGCTATACCCAAACTCCAGTTTCCTCAGAATATGGTTCATGTATGACACCTCCACTTTCATCCCCCCACCCACATTGCCTTTATAAAATAACAAAGCCTGAAAGGAAAGCCCCATGAGCCCTTCTAGGACAGGACACCCCGCTGTCAAGTAATGTACTTTCAGATCTGGCATACAAACTCCTTAATTTTCTTAATTTCACCTTCCCTTGCTGTTCCCATCATCTGGGGTCTCAGAGAAGAAAGGGGAAAAGCACAAGGCCAGGCAACAGTGACTCAGATCCCCACAGAGCCCCCCGCCTCCCCCCCCCCACACCCCCAACCCCCGCTCCTAACTTATCCATTTCTCAAGGGCAAAAGGGGGCAGGCCTAGGCCACATCCCCAAATCTAGCCAAAGTGGAGGACCTTGCAAGTGGGAACAACCTGAGGAGCACCATCCCTTCACATAAGCTCTTCATCCGCTGTGCTGTGCTTAGTCGCTCAGTCGTGTCTGATTATTTGTGACCCCATGGACTGTAGCCCACCAGGCTCCTCTGTCCATGGGGATTCTCCAGGCAAGAATACTGGGGTGGGTTGCCATGCCCTCCTCCAGGGGATCTTGCCAACCCAGGGACTGAACCCAGGTCTCCTACATTGCAGGGGTATTCTTTACCAGCTGAGCTACCAGGCAAGCCCCAAGCTGTTCATATGACTTTTCAAATATCTTGTCTCACAAAATGCCTGTCACTTGACAAATGGAGATTACTGATACGCAGCGAAGGAGATCAACGGCCCCCCTCATGGTTGTCAAGGAGCTTCATTCTCCCACCCACATCCCTTTATGATAGGATTTCCACAGGAATTGGCAGAGTATATTTTTTAGGATAAGTATTCTAAACCTGTTGAAATCTACACTTACAGATTATCTATCTAAAATAAAAGCCAAGAGGCTTGAGTTTAAGGGTAGACAACAAGGGTTAGCATATTCTTTTACTCCTCCACAATAAGCCAGGTACAGGGATCACTGAGATTAATAGTCATCACAGTTAAGGAGATGGATGTGCATATTTCTTCCTTGTGACAGATGAGAACACCAAGGTTCAGCAAGATGAAGTAACTTTCCTAAGACTTGCGATTAGCAAGAAGCAATTCAAACCTAGGCAAGCTAGCTACACGGTACCCCCACCCTTTACATCCGTGTCGTGCTGCCTTCCTAAAGACCATGAATAATGATTCTGGATATTTACAGATTCTTGTACTTTAACAGCCAAGGTGGAGCCACAGTTCAGAAACGGTTGTTTATACCACAGCGTTTTGGTCCACATTCCTAAGCTCTTCTTTGTTTTATCTCAGTTCATCTTCCAGAGCTAGTCAGTGTCAGATGATTTTCCTTCAGGCAACTCCTGGAAAGCTTTATTTTTTCCCTTTACTGGAAATTCCATAAAACTTGAGGGGGAGATCCTGAGCATCCTGGAATAAACCAAGCAGCTGACAGAAGACCAGGGGCTACGGTAATGTGAGTGCAGCTGGACCCTGGTGCTGCTCGAGATGAGAGCTGAGTCCTACACTTTTAGCACTAAGAACACAGACTCCTTACAGTTGGTGTGAGTGTAGAGAGTATTGTGGGACTCCTGTGAAAACAATCAAGTTACCTGGGCTGACAGGGACCTGAGACGACCACAGTAATGAAGAAGAAGAAACACAGACAAGCCCTGGAGACTAGCTGCAGCAAGGACTCTCCCCTCTTCCTGGGAACTTTCTTCCCAGCCTCCTTTGCAACTCAGTTCTAGTCAATTCCAGGCCTGTCCCTTAGAAACATCCCTTCAGCGCATTCCTTCCCAGTTGCAACCCTTTTGGGGACCACATGTTCCCGATGGTGCAGCTACAAAAGGAGGAGGATTTGTGAGTAGCATTATGTTAAGCCACTGGGATTGCAGCATTAATTTGTTACAGGAGCATAACCTAATCCACTCTGATTATATTCCCTCTGCAGCAGAGACTTGTCTTGATTGGTATAAGGTGAATTACCTAGAAATGTACTAGAAATACAGATTCCTAGGATCCATACCGAGTTTCTGACAGATTTCCTAGAGTTCAGATAACCTGGGGCTTAGTATGTCTGCTACAAAAGGGAATGAAAAATGTCAAGAAAAATACCTAATGAGGAAGCTACAGGATTGCTGTGACAGTTTGGATGAAGCATTGGAGGGAAAAAATGTCAAAGGCTTCTAGCTTGAGAGGATAAAAAAATAAAATAAAATAAAGTGACAGTCTGAAGGGTTCATTTTAGAGAGAAAGGCAGGTTTGATTTCCAGGTTCAGCTGAGCTAAGTCTGTACAGTTGGCAGACTGGGCATGTGGATGAAGGCTGGTCTGTGGGTAGGGGGGCTGGGATGGGACTCTTGCAGAGAGTTTCTGAGCTCCCTCAGGAGTGAGCTGGTAGAAGGTGAGGCCTGAGCATAAAGAGATGCCCACAGGACTTGGAGAAAGTGGAGCAAAGAGCAGGCATAAAATAGTTTGGAGGGCAGTCAGGCCAGCAGTTAGTGACAGCACCAGACATGAGGGAGGGGAGTGCTCAGGTCACAGATGGCCCCCTGTAGGCCCAGATCTTTGGGCCACCATGACCACAGCTCAGGCCCCATAGCCCACCCCATTCCCCGGCCCTTGCTGTCCCCCTCCTGCTCCTCCTCGTCCCACTTGGGCCCATCTCCTTTCTCCTCTGCTGACCAATCAGTGCCCTTTGTACCACTTGGTCTTTCCTGGGCATGGCCTCCTACCCACAGTGCCTTCCCCAGGCCCCTTCTCCCCAAACCAGAGCCCAGAAGTTCTACTCCCCTTCCGAATCCTGGATAGCCCTTCTGGAGCAGGGTCCCTCCTTTCTCTTATCTCCTCCAGAGCCCATTATTTGTCCAGTGGTTCCCAGCAAGACTTTGCTGTCACATTTGTGGTCACCATTATCTTCATCTACGAAAGATCTTAGCGCCATGGGGAATGGCCTTGTCCTGGCCCCTGAGATGAATATAAAACATTATAGGGACCCTATCTCAGTGCTTCTAGAAGCAAAAGATCCAGGATATGGGCCTGTGGACAGTTGCAAGGGGAGGGAGGCTCTCATTTTGGTTTCTCAAGTTGTTTTGGGCAACACAGGAGCAATGGACTCCACTAAAATTTTTATGCAAAAATCGGCTCGATAAAGGACAGAAATGGTCTGGACCTAACAGAGGCAGAAGATATAAGAAGAGATGGCAAGAATACACAGAAGAACTGTACAAAAAAATATCTTCATGACCCAGATAATCATGATGATGTGATCACTCATCTAGAGCCAGACATCTTGGAATGTGAAGTCAAGTGGGCCTTAGAAAGCATCACTACTAACAAGGCTACTGGAGGTGATGGAATTCCAGTTGATCTATTTCAGATCCTGACAGATGATGCTGTGAAATGCTGCACTCAATATGCCAGCAAATTTGGAAAACTCAGCAGTGGCCATAAGACTGGAAAAGGTCAGTTTTCATTCCAATTCCAAAGAAAGGCAATGCCAAAGAATGCTCAAACTACCGCACAATTGCACTCATCTCACATGCTAGTAAAGTAATGCTCAAAATTCTCCAAGCCAGGCTTCAGCAATACGTGAACCGTGAACTCCCTGATGTTCAAGCTGGTTTTAGATAAGGCAGAGAAACCAGAGATCAAATTGCCAACATCCTCTGGATCATGGAAAAATCAAAAGAGTTCCAGAAAAACATCTATTTCTGCTTTATTGACTATGCAAAGCCTTTGACTGTGTGGGTCACAATAAACTGTGGAAAATTCTGAAAGAGATGGGCATACCAGACCACCTAACCTGCCTCTTGAGAAATTTGTATGCAGGTCAGGAAGCAACAGTTAGAACTGGACATGGAACAACAGATTGGTTCCAAATAGGAAAAGGAGTACGTCAAGGCTGTATATTGTCACCCTGCTTATTTAACTTCTATGCAGAGTACATCATGAGAAATGCTGGACTGGAAGAAACACAAGCTGGAATCAAGATTGCCGGGAGAAATATTAGTAACCTCAGATATGCAGATGACACCACCCTTATGGCAGAAAGTGAAGAGGAGCTAAAAAGCCTCTTGATGAATGTGAAAGAGGAGAGTGGAAAAAGTTGGCTTAAAGCTCAACATTCAGAAAACGAAGATCATGGCATCTGGTGCCATCATTTCATGGGAAATAGATGGGGAAACAGTAGAAACAGTGTCAGACGTTATTTTGGGGGCTCCAAAATCACTGCAGATGGTGACTGCAGCCATGAAATTAAAAGACGCTTACTCCTTGGGAGGAAATTTATGCCCAACCTAGATAGTATATTCAAAAGCAGAGATATCACTTTGCTGACTAAGGTCCATCTATGGTTTTTCCTGTGGTCATGTATGGATGTGAGAGTTGGACTGTGAAGAAAGCTGAGTGCTGAAGAATTGATGCTTTTGAACTGTGGTGTTGGAGAAGACTCTTGAGAGTCCCTTGGACTGCAAGGAGATCCAAGCAGTCCATTCTAAAGGAGATCAACCCTGGGATTTCTTTGGAAGGAATGATGCTAAAGCTGAAGCTCCAGTACTTTGGACACCTCATGTGAAGAGTTGACTCATTGGAAAAGACTCTGATGCTGGGAGGGATTGGGGGCAGGAGGAGATGGGGATGACAGAGGATGAGATGGCTGGATGGCGTCACTGACTCGATGGACATGAGTCTGAGTGAACTCCGGGAGTTGGTGATGGACAGAGAGGCCTGGCGTGCTGTGATTCATGGGTTCGCAAAGGGTCGGACATGACTGAGCGATTGAACTGAACTGAACATTCAGATATATGAGATTCCATGCCTCAGCTGGTTTCAGCTGGTGAAGGTGCTAGGTTCCTCTCATAAAGATAAGAGACTCTGACAGAGGTTTCAGATGTTTTCATGGTTGCTGTTGATACTGGTGTGCTGTGGTTCATGGGGTCACAAAGAGTCGGACACTGCTGAGTGACTGAACTGAACTGAACTGATTGATAAGAGGCTTAGGACCAGCTGGGAAGTGTGTGATCAAATTCCAGTACTTCATCTTCTCACCTACTCACTTGAGCTACTCCAAGAGCTAACTGCCCCTGTTCAAGCTCTCCCAAAAGCTGACTCTGAGACATTAGTGCCTAGGATGCTTGTCTGAGAATGCTCTTGGAACCACATGAAAGGACTGGAAAGAAGTAGACCTGCCCCAGTGGCCTCTTCACCCCAGTTGGGATTCTAGAAGGGAAATGGCCCATTAGAGTTGTACTGCATTGGGCTGTGTACAACAAAGAATTTGGCTGGCCTTTGTACCCTGTTCCTGGGAGTGAGCCTCTAAGCCCTTGGTATTTCTCCAATGATTAGAATGATTTGTTATTCACTGTGAGTCCCCTAGACCACACCTGATGGCTTATACTAATGAGATGACTAAGGATGGGAGTTGGTCTCACCTGAAAGACCAGCTTTAGAGATTTGGGTGTCTGAGCCACAGGAATCAGCCTGACCTGGGAGGAGCAGAAGGAAACTAGAGATTAAGCCACATGGTGAATGATTTAATCAATGAAGCCCCTATAAAAAGCCCTGCTGCAAATCATGGATATCAAAAGCTGGGGGAGGGCTTCCCTAGTGGTCCAGTGGTTAAGAATCCACCTTGCAATGTTGGGGTCACCAGTTTGATATCTAGTCCAGGAAGATCCCACATGCTGTGGGGCAGTTAAGCTCGCACACCACAACTACTGAGCCTGAGCTCTGGAACCTGCAAGCCTCAACTACTGAGCCCATGTTGAACAACTACTGAAGATCACATGCCCTAGAACCTATGCTCCACAAGAGAAGCCAGCATAATGAGAAGCCTGCTCACCACAACTAGAGAGTAGCACCCACTCTCCACAACTAAAGAAAGCCCACACACAGTAATAAAGGTTCAGCGTAGCCAATAATAAATAAATAAATAAAAATAAATATTAAAAAAAAAAAAACTGAAGGGAACTTCCCTGACCAGTTTGGTGTATTGTCTTATGTTGATGTGCTGCAAAGTAACAAGTCCTAATAACAGGAAGCTTTACCTATAGGATGCTCCCAGACCTTACGTTATGTGTCTCTCTCTATGGCTGGTCCTGATTTGTATCCATTGTGCTATAATACAGAGAAGGCGATGGCACCCCACTCCAGTACTCTTGCCTGGCAAATCCCATGGGTGGAAGAGCCCCTGGTAGGCTGCAGTCCATGAGGTTGCTAAGAATCAGACACGACTGAGTGACTTCACTTTCACTTTTCAGTTTCATGCACTGGAGAAGGAAATGGCAACCCACTCCAGTGTTCTTGCCTGGAGAATCCCAGGGATGGGGGAGCCTTGTGGGCTGCCATCTATGGGGTCACACACAGTCGGACATGACTGAAGTGACTTACCAGCAGTGCTATAATAAAATTTTAACCATAAATACAGAGCTTTCTGAGTTCTGTAATTTGTTCTAAGAAAATTATCAAAAGTACAAGGTTAGTGGGAACATCCAAATTTGTAGCCAACCAGAAGTGAGAGTGGCTTGGGTGAAACAGTCTCTCTGCTTTGTTTATGATTAACTTCTCCATCCAAAATTCTATTCCCTTTCTTGTCCTGTCCCTGTTCCCCTAAGGATGGAGGAGTATCAAAGAAAATGGTGACTCAAAATCAAACAAGACCCTGCAGGGCCCTCCCTGGTGCAAAAGCCCATCCATGTCTTCTGTTTCTTGTTTGTAGAAAAAAACTTTAGCCTCCTAGGCCTTCTGAGTTCTAAAGTACTGAGGGAATGTAGAAGCAAAGAAAATGAAATATGTAACAGTCTGACATATCTTTGAGTTGCTCTGCAGGGGCTGAGATCCCTTCCCCCAGGTGGAGGATAAAGACTACTTGCTGACCACAAGTATATAGATCCCAGAGTGCTTGGAACCAGAAGATAGATGATTAAGATTTCCAAGACACCACCTTGTCACCTTACCACCAACCAGAAGAAAGTCCATGGGCTACAACCCTCATCCCAACTGTTGCCTTTAAAAAAAAATCCTCCCCTGAAAGCCATCAGGGAATTTGGGTCTTTTGAGCATGTGCTGCCCATTCTCCTTGCTTGGCACCTACAATAAATGCTGTGCTTTCCTTCTTCACAATCTGATGTCAGTAGATTAGCTTTGCTGTGGGTTGGGAGAGCAGGCCCAAGTTCAGTTCAGTAACATGTTAGTTAGTTCAGTCGCTCAGTCATGTCCAACTCTTTGTGACCCCATGAATCGCAGCACCCCAGGCCTCCCTGTCCATCACCAACTCCCAGAGTTCACTCAAACTCACGTCCATCGAGTCTGTGATGCCATCCAGCCATCTCATTCTCTGTCGTCCCCTTCTCCTGCCCCCAATCCCTCCCAGCATCAGAGTCTTTTCCAATGAGTCAACTCTTCGCATGAGGTGGCCAAAGTACTGGAGTTTCAGCCTCAACATCATTCCTTCCAAAGAAATCCCAGGGCTGATCTCCTTCAGAATGGACTAGTTGGATCTCCTTACAGTCCAAGGGATTCTCGAGAGTCTTCTCCAACACCAAAGTTCAAAAGCATCAATTCTTCAGCACTCAGCTTTCTTCACAGTCCAACTCTCACATCCGTATGTGAAGACTGGAAAGTCTCCAGACTTGTGGCTATATCTGAAGTATGAGCATCCTTGCGGGAGATGGTGCCCTTAACCTGCGAAGCTTGGCCCAGCTCAGTAGTTGATGTCAGAGTCATTCCCAGCTGAGATGGTCTTTATATCCCTACCTTGATTGTCACGAGCCCGGCCCACTCTGGGAAGGGTGTGATCTTGGACATGACAGTTCCTCGTAAATGTACCCAAAAGGGCCATATGCTGAAAACACTCCCAGCAGCACAGGGAGCAGGTCCTCCTTTGAATGGGGATGTGGGGGGCATAACTCCAGTCCCCAGTGCATTTCTTCATTTATTATCTAGTAGCTTTGAATTCTAGGAAAAGGGAAGCTGATATTTTGTCCTGGGTTTCCAGAAATTCACCAGATTTGACTCTATTCCTGGGTGCATCACCAGCAAGTTTATCCAGTGCTAACAAGGCCAACTCACCTTTTCTCAAAAGTCTTCTATCTTTATCCAGAGACCAAAGGGTTCCTCTAGCATCTCCTGGCTTATTCTCTAAAAGTACTGGGTGAGGATAATGAACGTTCCCAAATTTATCAATGACATATCCCAGAATATATGGTCTGGGGCAGATGGAGCTGCTCAATCAGCAGAGTGGGTATATGAGGGAATGGGAGAAAGACTTCATTCTCTCAAGAGTAAGGAGATAAGTAAGGGGTTCCCAGTGAAAGAGAACCAGGCATGGTTTCCTTGATAGAAGAGGAGCCGTCTTGGGCCTAAGCCACTTTGTGATTTAAGCCCAGCCACAATGCTTGCCCTTGAAAGAGGTCTCTGCTGCTGCTAAGTCGCTTCATTCGTGTCTGACTCTGTGCGACCCCATAGACGGCAGCCCACCAGGCTCCCCCATCCCTGGGATTCTCCAGGCAAGAACACTGGAGTGGGTTGCCATTTCCTTCTCCAGTGTATGAAACTGAAAAGTGAAA